>NC_141266.1:3005000-3605000 GCF_054856545.1 Hippocampus guttulatus
TAGAATTAAGCTTCAGTATACTTCACTGACCAATCCAATTTTTCCTCAATCAAATATATTCATTGGAAGATTGATGACACGGTGACTTCTTGGGTAATGAATAAGCCAATTAGAGCAGTGGTCCCCAACCGCCGGTCCGCGGACCGGTACCGGTCCGCAGGGCATTTAGTGCCAGGCCGCACAGAAAGAACTTGCCTTATTTCCGTTTTATTTATTTCGGAACACGAAAGATTACCGGATTCTCCGTTACATCCGTCTGTGTCACGCTTGACTCACGTCAAACCACGCTTCTCGGTCACGTGACCGATGACGCTCAAAAACAAAACGCTGAAGCCCGCAAAATGAGTAAAAAAAGCTGATTGGAGATTGCAAATGACGGCGGCCTTAAAAGTACGTTCGAGACAACTGGATTCAAGTTATGGCTGAATACTCTGAGATCGCCACAATAGCACTGTTGCTATTTCCGACATCCTACCTGTGTGAAGTGGGGAGTTTCTGCAGCAACGGCGACTAAAACAAAATTACGAAGTAGACTGGACATAAACCACACACTTGAGGTGTCATTGTCTCCTGTTACCCCGAGATGGGACTGTCTGATTGCAGAAAATCAAGCTCGGGGCTGTGGTGAGTCATCATTTTCACGCACTTTGAATTTGCGTTGTATCGTATTTTGAAGGCATTAAACATTACCACAGCGATACGAGTGTTGTGACCAGATTAGACGCTCCTTGTGTTTATTTTTATATTTCGAATACACCACAGTTTTCATGCAGCTCATACCATATTATTTTGTTGTATTAATCCGGCACACCTTAAATGCCGGTCCCTGAAAATATTGTCTGATTTAAACCGGTCCGTGGGGCAAAAAAGGTTGGGGACCCCTGAATTAGAGTTTGACATTTTTGGGGGGAATCCCGTGGATGTCATGTGTGTCTATGTTTGTTTTGTTTTCAGCCCCAGCTGGAGTGAAGGGCGTTTCTCTCCAGTCGGCGCACTGGTTACAGATCATCAACTTCTGCTCCTCCTTGTTGTTATTATTAACCTTGCTCGCTGTTTAGCTTCAAGTGTTGTTTTGTTGAACTCTTGATATTATTCATAGTCACTCTCGTTTTCAATAAATCCTTGTTTGTAAGTATTATCATTATTTTGTTCGTGCTCTTGACTTTTGGTTTTGAGTTTTTGGACTCTTGTCATTTCGTTTGTGTATTGTCAGAGTCTGCATTTCAGGGAACCATTAACATTATTCAGTTCAGTTCTGAACCTCACAGAATAATCCGACCACCATGGATCCCCGCACACTCAGACAAATTTAGGAATGCTGTGGGCAGCCAAGGACGACTGTTGGGTCAACAGGGAACATTGCTGAAGGAACTGTTGGTTCACTGGTTTGAAAAATTAGGCCAGTGTGTTGAGCAGTTGGGCACCTAAGGGAAGCCCCCCTTGGATTCTTGAACTGCGAGTATGGGGTTGCCACCTACCCCAACCTTTTTCCCAACCAAATTTACCCCATCCGTCATACTATGGAGGTGAGCCTTGACAGGAGCCCCCTTAAAATTGTGACACACCAAACTATTTTCCTTTCCCTCAAACCTTTCTGTTCTGTGGCCACCACCCCTTCCTGCTCCGGTGGCGCCCGATCTGCAGCCACCACCGGTTCCTGTTTCGGCGGTATGACCTGAAGCTGCCACCAGTTTCTGCTCCAGCAGCATATGATCCGTGGCTGCCACCAGCAACCATTCCCTGGTTCACCGGTCCACATCCTGCGTCAACGGTGCAAGCCCAGTGGCTGCCCTTCCCTCAAATGTGGCCTCTCGAATGGCTATTTAAAGACCTGTGTGCTTGCTGTTCGGGCAGCCCCCCCGGACTTGCCCTCCCTTTTCATGTCTCCTTTTTGTAGCCGGTCTCCTCGAGGCGTCTCAGCCCTGCTTCCAAACGGCCTCGACAAACTTTCCTGAGTCTCAAGGTTACTCATACTTGACCCTTCCTTACTCCAGGACTTCTACCGGGAGTTCCCTCACAAACTGGATAGGGTACCGCATGGTGCCTCTGTGTACTGTTGTGAGTAGTTGTGACTGTGTTTTGGGTTGGGTCCTTTATTTTGTCACCTTTATTTCATCATATAGACTTTAGTTTGTATTTTTTGTTGTTGTTGTTTTTTGGGGGGAGGATAGATGTCCGATTCTGTCCACAGAATGTCTGTGTATGCATTTTCATTACACAAGAATACAATAGAATTAATCTCAAAATGGCATGGCAATTCACTCTGAATTATGGGGGTCATGTCCAGGTTAAATGCTTTTTTGTTGCTGCCACTCAAGTGAAAGGTCCTTGTGATTATAGCATGCTGAAGAAATGATTGCCAGGGACCCAAATAAGCTATCAACATTCAACGAGGTCAACCATTAGTCATGGCCTGACATATATTAATCACTAAGATGTTTCAGGCATGAGGTGATCTCTGGCCATTTTTATTTTATTTTTTTTGGAGACAGCGTTATTTTCATGTACTGGAGTGTTAGTGACAGATACCCGCAGACTGCAAGTATTCTTTACACTTATTTTTGTATTACATGCATCACATAAAATAGAATCAGTCGAATTGCACACAAGATTCTCAAACCCTGTTGACAAGTCTTGTTTCAGGTTTCATCCTCCACTATGTTATCCTAAAAAGTACAATACAATACAGTACAATACATCCTGATTTATACACTTTATATATGTTATGTGTTGCCAGCAGGTGGCAGAAGAGGGCCGTCCCTCCAGCTTGCACACCTGCTGCTGATGTAATGAACCGACTATTTAAGGAGTCCCATGTTGTCATGTCTCTGTCCGATAATTTGTCTTGCTTACGACTGTGACCAAGTGTTGAATTCATCTAGACCAGGGGTAGACAAACTTTGGCTCGGGGGCCACACTGATTTTTAAAATTTGACAGATGGGCCGGGTCAGCATAAGATACAATATATATAAAAAACTTTGTTAACATGAGATATATCAAACATAAAAGGGAAAAAACATGAAAATATTTATAACATACTTTTTAATGACAAGTGTTGTTGATCACCCATTTTAGCCAGTGCATCGAAATCTGGTGGTAATTCTGTCATGGCAGTTCTCAGAGCAGCTCTAAGGTGTTCATCACTCATCTGGAATCTGTGGGGTGCTTTGTTGGTGTCCATCACACGAAAAGTCTCTTCACACAAATATGGAGAGCCAAACAACACCAGCATCCTCTGTGCCATCTTATGGATGTTTGGAAATTTGGCTGTACTTAATGAAGCATAAAACTCATCCAATTTGAGGGAGTGGACACATTGTCAGTCACATTGAAGATCAATCAGTTCCAACTGCAACTCCTGTGGCACTGTTTCTGGATCTTGTTAGAAGGGACATGACACCAGCTGAAGTGCCTGTCAATTTTTTAAAAATCACAAAACCAACAGAATTCTTCATGCAGGTCATCCAGTGATTTCCAATATTTTTTCACATGCCGGTGGGCAATTACTTGATTGAAAGCAGGGTAGTCGCTCTGTTCACATGTTCACCCACACACATTTTATGATGTAGGCTGAAATTGAGCTTCCTGTCCTTGATAGACCAGCATCCGCCACTGGCAGTGTGGGGAAATGAGCAAATGACTTGTCTGATATTTGCTTCGAAAATAAAACCAGCTTGGTTCTGAAGGCTCAGTTTGCTTGCATTTCACGCACAAACTGTTTTTTCCCTTGTAGCTTCACATTGAACTCATTCATGTGTCAATATGTCGACAGTAAAAGCTAAATCACAAAGCCAATCTGTGTCAATCAGCTCAGGAAAATTGTCAGTATTCTCAAGTAGCTCCACAAATGAAATAAACTCCTGTTTTGCTCCCACACATGTTGACATACTTTTCCCAAATGTAACCAGCGGACATTAGAATGGTAAAGTAAGTCTGTGTGATCAGCGTCGTTTTTTTTTTTTTTTTTTTTTCAGAAAATGAATAAACTGATGATGGTGAAGTTCCCTCGCTTGAATAAAGTTAACGAGTTTCGCAGCTGGCTTCAATACACCCTGACCTGAATTCTCTTAACTATCCCGGCGTTTTTTCCTGTCAGATTTGGTGATCCATCTGGGGTATTGTTGGCAAGCGTACTCTAAGGTAACTTGTGCCTCTCCCTGTGTTTTTCCTTTCAAGGATTCCATATCTAGAAACTTATCCGTTATCTCAAAATGATCATTAATCCCTCTGATAGAAAATTAAAAGATAACACGAAGGTTGCATTTATAATGAGTCTCTTGACTAGCCAGGCAAGCTCTCGGGCCATAGCCGTGAACACATGCTCCGCCCTCCGGTCTTCCTTTCCTGAGTTTTTGGCTGAATTTCGTCGGGTTTTACACCACCCTGTGCAAGGGAAGGAGGCCGGTGGGCAATTACTTGATTGAAAGCAGGGTAGTCGCTCTGTAGCAGACTACTCCATTACATTTCGCATCCTGGTTGCGGAAAGTGGCTGAAATGAATGTGCCTCATGAGTCTTTTTCCGCCGTGGTCTGAGTTCCTCATTAGAGAACTTGCCTGTCCATGACCACTCTGCTACATTGGAGGAACTCATTGGTCTTGCCATCACACTGGACAACCGATTCAGAGAGCGACGTTGGGAACGGGATTTGGAGCAGATGCCTCAACCCCACATGACAGAGTGACGCACTTTTCCTGAGTAGCCAAGATCCACTGAGACGCCTATACGGCTGGGTGGAGTTTGGACCCCGATTTGAAATGAGGGCTTGCTTTTACTGTGGCTTGTAGGGTCACTGCTTCTCCATCTGCCCGACAAGACCTTCACATCCGTCAGTTCCTTCCCCCAACTCGGCAACTGTAAGTCGAACATCTCCATCCACACCGACACTCAGGAACATGGAGAGAATGAACGATTCCAGTGGGTCAAGACCAAGACAAAAATGAGACTCAAACACCAAAGACTCGAGATAGAGGCAGAGGTTTATGGGTTAAACCAGGGTTTTCCTATCCAGACCTTCCCGCACTCCAGAACTGATGATTGTTTTACCGATCCCAGGTTGGTTAAGATGATAGGGTATCTGGTCGAGGAGGTAAAGGAGGTTAATCGAGTTTGCGACCTCGATGGCCGACTCCTGGCAGAGGTCTAACAGATAACGAGTCCTCTAGTACTAAAATTATCGGGCAATTATGTAGATCAGAGAATGTTTTTATTATGCCATCCCGATCCGCACCCATTTTTGTAAGGTTACCATGGCTAAAACCTCATAATCCTTTCACCACCTGGGATCGGGCGGCCATAGAAAACCAGATCCCTTTTTGCTATGGTCATTGTTTACGGTCAGCAGAAGCGGGTAGTGTGCTAGTTAATGAGGTCTTATCAGAAGACATTTGTTGAGAGAAGATTGCTCGTGTTTGCTGCAATTCACGTCAGGTTTTTTAGTAAAGATTATGCAAAATACCTACCCCCACACACAGACCATATGATTGTGCCATCGACCTGTTACCCAATCCATTTCTACCCAGCTTACGTCCTTGTCAAGTTTCGCAGCCCAAACAAGACCACAAGAACCTTGCCTATATCCAAACAGCCAAGAAACTGAACTCACGCCAAGCATGGTGGGCACTTCTCCTAACCAGGTACAACTTCACATTAACCTACCGTAAAGGATCCAAGAATGTTAAACCCTACCTATTATCCCGGATCCATGGCCTGGCAGAGAATAGACCAGAACCCAAGAACATTCTGCCTGACCACTACATCATGGGAGTGTTGACATGAGAGGTCAAGCTGAAGATTCAGTAAGCACAAGAGGGAACTCAAGAGCTGGATGGTTGTCCGACAGGAAAGCTCATTGTGCCCCCACATCTGCGTGCTGAAGTATGACAGTGGGCACAGGTCCAAGGTGGTTTGCCATCCGGGAATACACCGAACACTTCAACTTGTCGCATGCGATTTTGGTGGATGGAGCTTCGGCAGGACGTTGTGGACTTCGTCAAGTCCTGCCCCGCCTTTGCATGTGGCAAGACATCCCACCAACCTCCGGCTGGATTGCTCCGATCACTCGCTCCACCTCACCCATGGTCTCACATCTCGATGGACTTGATCACTGGCCTTCCCTCTTCTAGAAGCAAGTCAGTCATACTTACCATTGTTGATAATTTTTCCAAGTCTGTGCACTTCATCACACTACCCAAGATTCTTACCACTTTAGAGACTGCCAATTTACTCATTCACCATGTTCCACATTCATGGGATCCTGGTGGACCACAATGTGTCTCCCAGGTTCAGAAGTGGTTCTGCTGAGCTCTGGAAGTCACGGCAATCCTTTCTGCCAGATCTCACCCGCAATCTGATGGATAAATTGGAAGGAAAAACCAGGACCTGGAATCCGCACACTGCTGTTTCTGTTTCCACCATCCTATGTCATGGGTCACCCCTCTGCCCTGGGTAGAGTAGGCGCACAACAACACCCTCATCTCTTCGGCCATGGGGCGGTCTTTCTTCATATTGGCCTATGCCATAAGTTGTCCAAACTACGGCCCGTGGGCCAACTGCGGCCCGTGGGTTTGTTTTTATTGGCCCACAGCAAATTCTGAAAATATAGTTGAATATGGCCCGCACATGCCGCTTGAGCTCAACTCTGTTGAAATTCTCAGTTTCAACTCTAGATGGAGCCAGTAACAGAAAAGGTGCTTCTCCACTAAACAAAATTAAGCAAAGAAAAACATTTACCATGAGTCACCAGAAATGGCAGCACCAAAGAAATGAAAGATAGCAAGTGAGTGCAGAACATTTCAAACACGGTGGGCCGAATGAGCATGTGTCAATATGTCACCTCGAGTGTGTGGCCCGAGCCTTTGCTTATTTTTCTGTATTTGGCCCTCACCAAAAAACTTTGGCATTGTCAGTGCTGATTGGTCACCTTAGGGCCTATGGTCGCAGGGTGTGCTCGTGCGGACCCCCTCAGTTGAGCTCCACTTGCAGTGGGCCCATAGGATTTGGAGGGAGAGCAGAGCCGCCCTGTCACATACCTCCTCATGCAATCAGGCTATTGCAGACCGTTGATGACACCCTGCACCGAATTGGGACCATGGTTCACGGGACCAGTCGAGGTGGAAGCCATTATCAATCCCGTTTCTGTCAAGCCCCCACTATCTCCCATCATGAAGGTTTACGCAGTATTCCGGGTATCCTGCCGTTCGAGCGTAACGTGACACTTCCTGTCAATTCGACCCTCCCTCCACAGTCCTGGTCAAATCCTGCCTCCCCTCTCTGCTCCCATTTATCTCAGTCAATATTCATTGTTCACTGGAATTGTTCCTGACCTTTTCAAATCTGCAGTTGTCAGTCCTATCCTGAAAAAAACCTGGTTCAGACCCCAACGATTTCAATAACCCCTGCACGATTTCGCACCTCCCTTTCATCTCCAAAATTCTTGAAAAATATTTTACCTCTCAAGTTCACTCCCATCCCACTTATCACAGTTTCTATGGACATTTGTACTCTGGTTTCCATCTCCATCACAGCACTGAAACAGCCCTCATATAAATCACTAATGACCTTCTCATGGCAGCAGACTTCGGTTTAATCTCCATTCTCATCCTCCTTGATCTGAGTGCAGCTTTTGACACCATTTCTCTCTCACTATTGACAGCTCCACTGTGTCCCCCTCCCCTCAGGCCAAAAGTTTGGATGTCATCCTTGATTGCTCACGATCCTTACACTCTCACATCAATAACATAACCCAGTTTGCATATTTATATGTACATAACATCAATCGTCTCCACCCCTCTCTCACCCGTCATACCTTTTTGTGCCCATCACAAACTCCCTGAGAAGCTTCAACTGATCCAGAACTCTGCAAACCCGATCATCACCAGAACCCCCTCCTTTCACTTTATCACCCCATCCTCCAACAGCTCCATTGGCTCCCTGTCAAACTCAGAATCAACTTCAAAATTCATTTCAGGCCATCCTTAACCTTGCTCCCTCTATCTGTCTGATCTTGTCCAAATTCCTGTTCCTTCTCGCCACCTTAGATCCTCTTTCTGCCTTCACCTCTCTGTACCTTCTGCCCATCTTTCAGCCGCTCCGCTCACAAACTCTGGAACTCACTTCCACTCGACAGCCGTCGTATTGGCTCTCTTCCTATATTCAAATCCCGTTTTAAAACCCACCTATTCTAGATTACATACTCTGTGGCTCCAGTGTAGTCCCGGAGGGGACAAGAAAAGACTTTAGGGAGGCCCCCACCAGGAACAGATTGATTATCCTTGGAATCCTTTAGAATTGGTATTGAATCACCCTCCCCTCATAGCAAACGAGCATTTTGAACCCCCGGACAATAGGACAAGGTAAATGTAAACCGGTCAACCCCCCCGCGCCCCCAAAAAAACAACCTAACCTCTTGACAGAACAGATGTATTGTACATTCTTGTGATTGGTCCATGCGACAAACTGATGTTCGGCTACTTCTAGAAAATGCCGCCACTCCTCCAGTGCCATTTTCACTGCCAGGAGATCCCCTGATCCTGTCGTCTCTGCCAGAAAGCGCCTGCATGAAAAAAAAAGGACAGAGTTAGACCTTACCATCTTCCAGGGATCGTTGGGACAGCATTGTGCCAACTCCCACTTTTGAGGTGTCCACTTCACCAATAGATTGTCTACATGGGTCCGGATGGACAAGGACAGGTGTGGAAGAAAACACTTTCTTAAGTTCACGGAAAGCAATGTCAGGTCAAAGTGAGAGCAGTAAGGGGTGCTGCTACCCAACTGTAGTTCCTAATGAATTGTTGACAGAAATTGGCAAAGCCAAGGAATCGTTGTAGCTCCTGACATGTGGATGCTTTTGACCTATTTGTTACTGTGGCCACAATCTCAAGCGATGACATAACCCCATAAAGTTGTCTTTGAGACATCGAACTCATATTTTTCTGCCTCCATAAAGAACTTGATCTGAAGTAGTCGCTGCAGCCCTTGGCGTACATGTTGTTCATGTATAGAGCTAGAACAAACACAAAAACAAAGACAAATTTACCTATCGTGTCACACAGGACATCATTAACTAGGCAAGTCAAGTCAACTGTATTTATAGGCCCAGGAAGACAACAAGGCTGTGCTAAGCTCAAAGTCATGAAGAGGTATTCATAGAGGCATCGGTGAGTGTTCAATGCTCTCTTCCACTCACCCCCCCACCCCTACCCCACAAGGCAGACAAAATGGCAAGTCTGGCACAGATCCAATTGAGATAAAATAGTAGTTCCATGAAGGGTGAGAAAAGCAGAATCGATCAGAGGAAGGGGTACATGTTCTTGATGATGATATTGTTAATTCACAATAGTTGACAGACAGTAGGAAGGTATTCTCCTTTATTGTGAACAAAAAATAAACCCCCTGGTGAAGAGGAAGGCTGAAAAATGCCTGCTGCCAGGAATCACTGATGTAGGTTTCCTGCTCAGGTTGCAAGATGTTAAAAAGTCTGTTGCTTGGGAATGGTACACTAGGATCGAGGTTAGTGGTACACACACACACACACACAGGACAGGGTGCTGAGACAGCAGACGTGACAAAAAGAGCGCACGCTTATCTAACGCCTCTTCATATATGGCACCTGGCTATGTTAATTCATCCAGTTGTCCGGTGATGGCTTAGGTCCTCCTTGGAGGAAAGGAGTCATTTTGTGACCATTGGTTTAAATCTGATCGTATGGCCATTACATCTGGGGTCCCTCAAGAGTCAGTCCTTGGACCCCTTTTATTCAGCCTGTATTTGCTACTCTTCTGAATGCCATTAATAACTACCATGGCTTTGCAGATGAGACGCAGGTATATCTATCAATGTCCCAGGTTCAATTCAGGTGCTGATACGACCACAAAGTCAATCATTGAACTGCGGCCAAGGGTGTCCTGGTGCCAAGTCCACATATAGACACCCTTATGTTTGAACATGGTGTTCGTTACGGACAATCCATGACAAGCATAAAAGTCCTGTAACAAATCACCACTAGATTTCTGATTGTGGTGGGGAGGGGGGTGGGGGGCTTGCTCCCAATCACGCACTTCCAGATCTCACTGTCAAGGCCCACGTGAGCATTGAAGTCCGCCAGCAGAACGAGGGAGTTCCCAGGAGGAGCACTCTCCAGCACACCCTGCAAGGACTCCAAAAAGGGTGGGTACTCTGAACTACTGTGGTGCATAGGCACAAATACCACACTTTTTTTTGGGTAAAATATGCAAATTTCCAAAAGCACACAGTTGCACCCAAGTAGAAAATAATTGACCTCAATATGTAATGTGAAGGAAAGCATAACTCTCCATTTGGCTGAGTCTTCACTTGGCTGATGGGCTCACGAGCTGTCTTAAGGGGTGTTCACACGGCACACATTTGCTCCGGCGCTGCACCGATGTATTTTGTTGCCATATATTTTGCACCGCAGCAAATTGTGTGGAGCGTTCACACGTACAAAGCCGCTGAGCGTGTCAGCACCGGCACAGCGTTGGTGCAGCCCCACTTGCGTTCACACGGCAGTTTCTGCAGCGGAGCAAAACGACAGAAAACAAATGAGCTGTCGCGTTGGTTCTTTTTAAAACATATACACAACTCAAGCAACTACTGGACAGGCACGTCCTTCTCCTTCTCGGTCTCCGTGACTTCTGCTCGAGAGTGACCGCCCCCGAAAACGTAAATCAACGATGACTTCAATGACACTCAGAAAAGCAAACACGTAATGCGCCAAACAGAAAATCAAGAGAGGAAATCACAAAATAAATTATATGGGGGGTGGGGGGTTGTGAACACACAACAAAGGAAGAAACTACACAAACAACTCCGAGACAGTCCAGTCTCCTACAAAAGGAAAGATGTTACCAGCCAAGTCTTGTGTCGTTATTAAACAAACACATGACGGAAGTCCGACAGAGCATGAAAGCAACGCATTCTCGCCTTACGTACTCTTCACAAACATTTGCTCTGGAGCAAATTTAACCCAGTTGCGTTCACACGTGCAAATTTACATCGGTGCTGCTTCGCAAACGAGCATTTGCTCCGGAGCAAATTTTTAAACCACCTCCCTGAGGTGGATCAAATTTGGTCCGGTGTAAGCTGTTTTCCGGGGCTACGCCGGAGCTAATTTGCACGTGTGAACGCTCTACTGGGGCAGCCCCGGCGTAGCACCGGACCAAATCTTGCCGTGTGAACACCCCTTTAGAAAATTTTGCTGACCTGGGAGCATCCAAATTAGATATTGGCACAGCTGAATATATGACACACTGGGAGCACTGCTCTGGTGCACTCACCCTGCTCTGATCCTGGCTGCCGCTCAGCTCAGACCAACACAATGCATCAGCGGGAGAGACAGCATTTCCAGAGCCTCATTAAGCTGCCAATAATAGCAAGACAAAAGTAGAACCCTCTGAGAACCCAGTTGTTTCATTTTTTCAATACTGCACTATATTTGATTATATTTCAGTTTCATCCTCAATAATGCCTTTTTGAAGTGTTGCATAACAATGACCCATTAGGAAGAACTTTATATGATCATTTTCTCATGGTTGTCATGGCTTCATCTATTCTATATCACTTACAACCTTGCCTTGTATTCTGGTGAAGGGAGTGAAAGGAAGAAGAGATGGGAATTTAAAAAAGAGATGGTGGAAAAAACACAGCATGGTCTTTTGATTGCGACAGGAAAGGAGCAACAAAAAGGAGCGAGAATGAAGTGACCTCTGACAATGATCAGTGATACTGAGGGAAAATGCTTCACATTCCTACATACGCGATTGTCACTTTTGGAAAATCACTTGGGGCAGCTGAGAAAACACACCATGACTTATGACATGGCTCCATTCTATGAACACATTTTTTTCTTGGGTGGAAAAGTGCTAAAACATGAGTTTCATAACAAAAAAGGAAGACTTCCTCTCAAGAGCCTTGCTTGTCAGCACATGGTAAAAAGATGAGCATTGCAAGATGAGCATTGTGTGAGTTTTATGATATTTCTCTTTTTTTTCATCCATCCTTTCATTTTCTAATTGGCTTATCCTGACAAGCGTCGCAGGTGTGCTGGAGCCTATCCCAGCTATCTTTGGCCAGCAGGCTGGATACACCCTGAATTGGTTGCCAGCCAATCGCAACCAATACAGTATATACAGTATATATATATATATGTATATATATACTGTATATATACGTATATATATACACAGAGAGAGAGAGAGAGAGAGATTATTTATACCAGGGGTGTCAAATTCATTTTTGGGGCGGGCCACATTTTATTTACCGTTTCACTTGAAGGGCCATTATGACTGAAACCATATAAAGAAGTCAAGAATATAACAAATGTTGATTCAACTATTGTTTAAGTTACTATCATGAGCGGCTTGGTAACAATAAAATGCTGAGAATATATCTCTTATTTATTACATATGAGAATTTTTTGGTTGACATTTTAGAAAGGATCATGGAAGTTGACATCTTTGAGCTGCTTTCGCGGGCCATATAAAATGATGTGGCGGACCAGATCTGGCCCCGGGCCCTTGAGTTTGACACATGTGATTGATACCAATCGAGAAATTCTGAAGCAACCATAAGCAAAAGGTCTGTGAAGGTGGGAGGGAGTTTATGCCCAAAAAGCAGCTCTGGGAGGCTATTTTGACATCCCTCAAAAAAAAAATTCATGCAGAAAGTGTGTAAAACACACAAGTTCAATTGATGCAATAATTGTGAAGTTGTTATCAAATAAGGGGTCGGTCCAACGTTAAAATGTAACTGCACTTGCGTTGCACTGAAATAGCTCTTTATTTCACTAAATGAAAAAAAAACAACTACTGCTGCGAATTCAACAAATATCTATTCCCGGTTACATTCTATTAAATGTCTAAAAACTCTGTTGTGTGTAATAATTTGGAACTGTATTCTATTTTTTTGGGGGGGGGGGTTTAAATACATTCGAATTATTCTCTAACGATTGAAGAATATAAAATTATATTTGAGTGCCATTCAAATCGACTACTCAAACTCAGATGACGAAAATATCATTTACACAATAATTTGGAATGCTGTGTACGATAGTTTTAATAAATCACTAATATGTGCCAAGAACTCCCATGTGACCGCGGTTTTTGAGATGATTTGTCGGCGACTCTACCGAAGCCCCTCCCGTTTCGGATGCCCGCATACACAAAGATAACGCACCTTGTATGGCGGCGCAACGTCACATCCGGGTCTTCAGCGGCGGTCCCCTTCCTTGAGCACAGATTGCGCTACCTCGGCTTCTGTTGTTGATCTACAACACCTCTTGGTTGATAAACGTGAGAGACTCTGATTCAAATCTGTGAAGGACGTGAGAGGTATTTGGGGAATTTACTTTTATGTACCAAAAAGTGGAACCGAGGAGAAATTGCAGATTCGAAAAGGGGCATGCTATTTTAACGTGAGAGAGATTGTCTCCACTTTAAAACCGATGATAAGGTACTTTGATGTTTGCAAAGCTAGCAGGCTAACCCCGGCAATGTTTTACGATTTTCCTCAGTCGCCAGTTTGCGTCGATGACCGTCTCATGTAAAGTTACCAAATTAAAAAAACAACAACAACAACATTCATCTTAAACTTATGTAATGTTTGGAATTGGTTATGTTAAATGTTGGCGGCTCCAATGTTAGCATGGGTCCCAGTTTCCTAAAGGAACTGTAGTTTCGTGTCCAGGAGCTGCATTCATTTTCGAGCATCACGTTGAGTGTTATTCTTTCAATACAAGTTAGTTGTTGAAGTTTTGCTGCGTTTGGGTTTTTTAGGTATATACGATTTATGGTTTAAATGGATACCTGATGTAAATTAAAGGTAACGCTGCATACATTGATATAAGAGAATTGGGCATATCGCTTATATCGGGTAAATTTAAGACAGTCAATAGGTGGAGTACTGACGAGAAGGCTAGCTTGATGATCATTCAAAATCGCCCACATGCTTTGGATCAGTTCCCGGACTTATGAAAGGCCTTTGAAGCAGAAGGTGAAAGACTTGCAGCCCGTGGGAAGATGGCGGAGCTCTCCCACAGGCGGTGGTGAAGCCAAAACTTCGGGACTTTTTGGACTTATCCCCGAACATCTTGGCTCATTTCATAGAACACATGCAGGCCAAAAAACGTTACTTAGTTTTGTTCTCTGCCGGCGTGTGTCTCCTGCTATTTTGTTTCGGGGGTATTCATGTACCACTTTCCAGACGAGGTCTAAGCCGGCGACATGCGCGAACTCCTCACCCTGGGGCGCAGTGGCGTCGCTCCCCGGGGGCCGTTCAACCTTACAGCGCCGGTGAGCAAGACAACGACGATGCGAATGACCACATATCTCCTCGTCAGAAGAGAGAAGCAATCGCCGGCCTTTTCTCTGGGAAACATTGCAGAATGGAGTCCTGCTTTGACTTTTCTCTATGTGAAAGAAATGGCTACAAAGTTTACATCTATCCTCACCAGAAGGGAGAAAAAATGTCAGAAAGCTATCAGAACATTTTGTTGTCGATTGAAGCCTCCAGGTTCTTCACACCGGACCCGGACCGGGCATGTCTGTTTGTCCTGGGTTTGGACACTCTGGACAGGGACCAGCTCTCACCGCATTATGTGCACAACCTAAAGGCAAAAGTCCAGAGTCTTCCACTGTGGAATGATGGTAAAAACCACATCATCTTCAATTTATACTCTGGCACATGGCCTGACTACACGGAAGACCTGGGCTTCGACATTGGCCTTGCCATGCTGGCTAAGGCCAGTATCAGCACAGAGAACTTTCGGCCCAGATTTGATATATCCATCCCCCTTTTCTCAAAAGAACACCCCAGGACTGGAGGGGAACGGGGCTACCTTAAACATAACACCATCCCCCCATTTAGGAAGTACCTGCTGGTGTTCAAGGGAAAAAGATATTTAACTGGAATAGGATCTGGTACAAGGAATGCCTTGTATCATGTGCATAACGCCGAGGATGTTGTCCTTCTCACCACCTGCAAGCACGGCAAGGATTGGCAGAAGCACAAAGATGCACGCTGTGACAAGGATAATGCAGACTACGACAAGTGAGTACTATTTTGACCATCATGTTGTTCATTAACTCATTGAATACCACCCCTTTTCACTGGGGCAACCCCCTCAATCCCTCACATTTTACTGAATTTTGACTGATTTGCAAGGCCCACAGAATTTTCTGTTCTATGGCTAGATATACATGCAACCTGTCAAAAGAAAGGTGAGACTCTCTTCTTTCAGCAGAAAAAAAAGTTTGTTTCTAGCTTTCTCCATTCGTTGGCAATCAGCATTAGAAAACTGCTAAGTTTGATGGAAAAGGCCGATTTTCTGCAGAAATCCAGAGAAAATGAGCTTTTTGTAAAAGCATGCATTTCAAGCATCATTTCAAGTTTTACACTATTTTTTGCTTTTGTGGCAGCTCAAATACCTCAATAATGTGTTCCTCCTACAAAAGAACATTACAAATAATGTTTTTGTAGCAAAATAATTTATTTGCACACAACAAAACTATTGAACTATGAACAAAAGTGCAGCTGTGGAGAAGATGGTTTTTGGTTTCCATCCAGTTTGTCACCACATCGATTCATCCCACCACGTCCAGATGCATGACCTATAAATTATAGAAACATAAAAAGTTGCAAATATATCTTGCTGCAGAGTGAGGTACAATAATTTTATTTACCTTTCTTTCCACCACCAACGCGAGGAGTCGTCATCTTTTGGCTTCTGGTTGGACAATCTGTAATTTATTGAAGTATGTACAATTACCACACTTTTATTTTTCTATTTTTTTTTTATGGTTGCTTTCCACTTACATTTCAACATCTCTCACACACACACATACATGCTCGCACACTGCTATTTACACCATTCATTCCACGTTGCTCAGCATCCAATTTGAAATGAAATGGAATATGAATTTAACACTAGTGGTTTTAGCAGAGCTGAGCGGACCAAATGTGTCCTGTTTTTTTTTGTTTTGTTTTTTTAAAACCTATGGCGACATGCAAGTCAGCACATTTACGGCACATATTTTCATCCACATCTACGAGACGCATCAACTGTACATAAATGATTAGTGTTACTGGCAACTTCATAGTATAGCGGGGAATGTAGCGGTACATAAAAGTGACTGAGGAGGCATAAGAAGTGATGAAGTTTTGAATGGGAACTTGCAAGCTAGTCAGCAGTTACCTCCTCGTTCCAGCGGCTCTGGCGAGGACTCTCAGCTGCTTTCCGTTATGTCCGAAGGCACACATTCGTCCAACATATCGGGATCCAAATCGCTCTCCAATTCATCGTTTTCGCCGTCGTCTACGAGACGATTCCAACAAATCGCTGACGTGTGCCCGGCCGGCGTCGGCCATGCGAAGCAATGCAGCCTCTTTGCCGTCATCGCTGGAAGTCGCCGGGGAGACGATTTGTGGGCGATGTGGGGCATCGGGAGGCACAAAATGCTCTGCCAAGCGATGATCGCTGACGTGGAGCAAGTTCATCTTCATCAGATGAACTCGAAACTCGGCGTGAGCTATGCGGGCTGCGTGTAGCACGCCATGTTTGTGCAGGCCGACGTTCGTTTGACGGGTGCCGCTTTCGATTACGTGACCGAAGTTCTTAGAAACCAAAACCGAAGTTGTTTTGCAATAAAGCACATACCCACACTTTATACAGGTGCTGGTACCTGCTAGGGGCGTCCCTTTAGCGTCCACTTACACGCCCACCCTTCACTCATTGGCGGACTTCTTCCCCGCATGCCTGTCACTCACGTCTGCCTTTTCTCGCTCTTTCTCTCCATATATGTATATATACACGCCCACCCTTCACTGATTGGCCGACTTCTTTGCTGCATGCCTGTCCACAGTCACTTCCGCCTTTTCTCTATATAAACAGCGTGTCGGCTGTCAGTCAGGTTTTGGAACTCAGCGCATACCTAAGACGCTCCGCATTATAAGGCGTCCTGTCCATTTTTGGAGAAAATTTAAGACTTTTAATGGCGCCTTATAGTCGTGCAAATACGGTAATTTCAAACCTAGTGCTTAACCCAGCCCCCTGTCTTCTCTATACTTCTCCGAAATACATTTTAAGATATTTATATTTGAACTGATTTATCGTTGCACATGATTATTAATTCTAGCCAGGGATGCTGGTAATGTGCCACTAAGTACTAAATTACGAAGTAACACTTTACTCCAAAATGTGCCGATTTTCAAGCAACAACTAAAACTGTATTTTTTTTTCCCAGTCCAGAACTGTTATTGGTTATCCATCCATCCACTGTGATCCAAGCCAGTTATCCTCACGAGGGTCGCATGTGTGCTGGAGCCTATCTCAGCTGTCTTCGGGCAGTGGGTGGGGCACACCTTGAACCGGTTGCCAGCCAATCACAGTAGTTTATAGTTACTATTCAAATATTACAAGACATTATTTTGTTGAGCACGTTTAATTCTGTGTAGCACGGTGCTCGCCTGGTTAGCACGTCCACCTCACAGTGCAGAGGTGCAGGGTTTGATTCCAGGCCCCGGTCTTCCTGTGTCAAGTTTGTATATTCTCCCTGTGCCTTGCGTCAGTTTTCTCTGGGTACTCCGGTTTCCTCCCACATTCCAAAAACATGCATGGCACGCTGATTGAACACTCCAAATTGTCCCTAGGTGTGTGTGTGTGTGAGCGTGGATGGTGGTTCTGTCTACTCTGCGATTGGCTGGCAACCAGTTCAGGGTGTACCGAGCCCGCTGCCCGAAGACAGCTGGGATAGGCTCCAGCACACTCCCGACCCTTGTGTGGATAAGCGGATTAGAAATTGTATGGACATTTACTTCTCTGTGGTAGCAATGTCGGTGTTTCACTCAGCAATAATACCCTAAGTCAGATCAACTTTTCTGTCAACCACCCTCCCGGGATCGCCCCTTACCGCGCACGCGCGCGCACGCCATTATGAGAAACGGCCTGACACGAAGGCATGCAATGCACCGTTGCAGCCTGTTAATTATCTAGATAGCTCACACGTACCGTTTTAAAGTGCTACCCTGGGCCCTCTAGATTCCTATTAATTGCCTGTGCCCTCTGTGAATTGTACACGAAGCAAACTCTGAATGAGAATAATGACGATAAAAGATGTAGCGCAACAGCTCTGTCACAAGCTGCAATTGCAGACTGCTGAGCGCTAACAACTTCCGGTGACGTAGGTCACGCGCCACCGTAGGTTAATGATTTACCTGCTTTATTTTATTTTATTTTTAAAATATTTTTTCCTGAAAATGAGACTGATAGGATGATTAGGGTGCAGCGTACATTAACACAAAAAATATATGACTAACATGTACAAAGACACACAAATGTTTTTTTTTTTTTTCTTCTCCTCTACACCCCTCGGATACACTTGGGACCTTTCCTAGATCTACCGGTCGATCAGGATCGACGTAATGGGCACCCCTGCCAGAAGTAGTTGCCGTTAACCAGCTGCAAGAGGCATCAGTGAGAAAGAATTGACGAGTTAAATAAACATGCACACACCTCTTTGCCTCTCTCTCACACACACATTTTATTGTAAACCTAATAGTTAATCAGTAATATAATGTGGAAGGACACCTCACTTTCCTCAAACACTATACAGACGCTCCCCGACTTACGAACATTCGAGTTACGAACAAGATTTTGTATTGCGCGCCTTTTTCCGAGTAGTGCTTCTTTCCGCCGCTAATACCGACGTGAGGCGCTGTGAGAGGAGGAGGAGGAGGAGGAAACGCCTGTCCCCATGCAGAAATTCGAGACGGAACTCTTGGCCGAGGGGTTTTCGCTCATAGATAAAGCCATCGCACTCTTTGAGCAGCAAGACCCAAATATTGAACGTTGCACAAAGGTTGCAAATCAAATGAATGATGCCATACAGTGCTACTGCATCATTTATGATGAGAAAAAGAAGAAAACTGTGCAATCGTCGTTAGATCACTTCTTTCGGCCAGTTTCTACTACACCCTCCAAGGAAGATACTTGTCAACCCCTCATCTTCTTCTCCTGGACCCTCAACTTCTTCCTTCATCGATGTTACGGAGGAGGAAGTAACTCTTGAAGCCCCATGATATAAAATCCTCCTCTTCCTTCTCCTCCCCTTCCATCATCTCCTTAAGCCTTCGAGTACATCTTCCAAAAGTAAGTTAAACGTCATTTTATTATACTTATATAAAGACGTGTGCACATTTTCAGAATGACGTCTCTGATCCACTGGTGAAAGGACACTTTGATCCTCTCCTCTTTCATCTATAACTGCTTCAGACAACAAAGTGTATGCAGAAAAGTGGTGAAGATTGCACGACTGTCTGTGTCCTATGTGTCTTGTTGTGTTATTTTTGTTATTCTGACTTCAAAATGGCGCCGCGAGAGTGGCTGCCTTTCCAGCAGCTCCTATATTTTGTTGTTCTACTTCTTCCTTTCATAACTTTGCTGCTGTGAATTGGGAATTTCTCCATTGCGAGACTAATAAAGGTTTTCTTATCTTATAAACCTTAAACACACTTATATAAGCCTTAAACATACAGTACATTCCATACAAAATATAGCACTGAAGCAACTTACGAACGAATTCACCTTACGAACGATCGTTCGGAACGTATCTCGTTCGTAAGTTGGGGAGTGTCTGTATTCCTCACTGAAGTCACTCGACGAATAGCTATACATTATAGAACATGTAAGGGAAAGTCTGGTATTTATAGCTTGAACATGGTGAAATGTATTGTAGGAGATTTCAAATTCACCTTAATGTTTGAGGGAGTGACATACAGTGATCCCTCACATATCATGGTCAATGGGGACTTACTGTTGTTTTGCTGCCTCTCGCGTACCTTTTGCTGCATTTTCGCTATTTATTTTATTTTTTTTAATTTGATGAATACTTTTGAAAAATCTGCAATGCACTAAAACCGCGATGAGTGAACCGCGAAGTAGCGAGGGATTTGATGACTCGCATGTCCACAATTGGCAACGCAGGAAGGATCCAGGGATATTTGCATTTTTCAAGCTGGAAGTAAAGTCACGATTTTGAGTTTGTGTCAACCATAAACAAAACTATTCATGTTTATTGCACACTCTATGCTGTAAACAAAGATTTTGTTACTTTAAAACGGTATAAAAAACAAAACAAAACAATGGATTGCAGTCTTTGCAGCCCAGTATGTTATCACGCTTGAATAGAAAGTCACACCAACTCGTGCGTGCAGGAGACCCCCGAATTTGTGTTATATTCATAAACAATGTACATTATAGATGTTGAGTTTTGCCATGACAATATTAATAGCTAAATATGTGAAGATTTTATTTAAAATGTACTGATGTTAAGCGAGGTATAGAAAGCCTGTCATTTTTTAAAAATTCTAAAGTAAACCTAAGTGAAATCCAGAAAAGAATCATTTATTTAGAATAAAATAATTATGCTAAGTCAAAGAGGTTGTCTTTAATTTTATTTTATTTTTAATAAAAACATGTATTTTAAATGTGACTGGCCAGGTGTCATTTTTATGTTCAACAGCATTGTTGGTATCTGCTGAATGTAACCATTAAAGCATTTTGTAATCAAACTTAGTTGTTCTATCTAATAGTAGATAATAATCTAAATCTAACCTTTGAAATAAAGAAGTGGTTCTCAATTATTTTCTGTCGCCCCCCCCCCCCCCGAGGAAGAGGAAAACACCCCCCCCCCCCCCCCCGCACGACTATAAATAGTATCTTCTTCTTCTCCTTTCGGCTTGTCCCTTGCCACAGCGAGTCATTAATTTCCATCTTTCCCTGTTCTCTGTATCCTCTACTCTGACTCCAACTACCTGCATGTCTTCCCTCACGGCATCCATGAATCTCCTCTTTTGCCTTCTTCTGTCTCCTACCTGGTAGCTCCATCTCTAACATTCTCCTACCAATGTATCCACTGTCCCTCCTCTGTACATGTCCAAACCATCTCAGTCTGGCCTCTCTAACTTTTTCTCCAAACTTTCCTGTCTTGAGTTGTCCCTCTGATGACCTAATTTCTGATCCTGTCCATCCTCCTTCTATCACAAATCACTCCTGACACTTTTCTCCAGCTGTTCCAACCTGCCTGCACTCTATTCTTCACTTCTCTTCCACAGTCTCCGCTGTTCTGCACTGTTGATCCTTGGTACTTAAATTCCTGTACCTTCGCCACCTCTGCTCCCTGTATTTTTTTACGACTATAAATAGTATCATTTGTCTGTAAAATTGTTATAAGTACACCTTTGCGTAACACTGTATCCTTATTAACGTATAAGAGAATAAAAAAGAAAGAAATATGGACCAAGTTTATGGACCAACTTACAACAAAGAATAGCTTTAGTAACTGGAACAGAAAAGATTTAAAGTGCATATGAAATTAGAAAATAACATTAAATCCTTAATTTAACAATAAATATTTTTTGACAGACCATGTCAAACCATATGATACTGAAAAATAAAATTACATAAAATCAATAACTAATAATGCATTCAAACTAATCACCAACATTATCTCAGAGCACAATATTAAAAAAAAAACTTTAACCAGCAAAACAAAAATATATAAAAGAGTGCTTTTTTTTGTGCTTTTTTTTTTTTTAAATCAAATATGATGTCTGCATACCTGTCAACTTTTCGGAGCGCCAACCTGTATAAACTACCAAAAAAATCCTTATAAAGAGCAAAAAATCCTCATAACATACCAAAGCATTTTATGTCAAAATAACGGCACAGAAAAAAACCCACGAAATTTTCAATGATATTTATTGTAGATCTCCATAATACAATGTCTGGTTAATGTCTAATCATCATTCTACTTAGTGGCATTACTGTGTTCAGAGTTGTATTCCGGAAATGAAAGCATAAACGGAACTACCTGTCAGGGGGGGAAAAAAACAAAAAACGGAAATTTTCAGAATCCGTATGATTTGTGCGATACGGCCATATACGTAAGATTCACCACAAAATCCGTATGAACTATGGCTAAACCGTATGAGTCTGGATTAATGGCTACAATGAGCACGTTTTGCAATGCACAGCTTTTCGAAGCGAGATTTGAAGCAGGACACAGCAACTTTCACCTCCTGCTCAATGTGTAGCCAGGACTTGTATTTTAGTTTACTGAAGTAGCAGTCACAAAGCGGCATGATTGTTGGCAATATTCGGCACGTTTTCGCTGAAAAAAACTCAAGCAGCTTATCAGCGTGATAGGGGTGTAATGTCTTTAAGTGACGCCTTAATTTATTTGGCTTCATGCTGTCCGCTACCAAAATTGTTAGACACAGTAAGTACATTGACCTTTACTTGTCTGCCACCGCAGTCACATTGAAGCCAAGCGCTACATACACCTCGTCATATTTCCTCCCTGAGAATGCTCCCTGCTCAAACTCTGCCAATGAGAGCGCCACTGCCCCCTAACGTAGTGGAGGTGCAACTGCACGTTATTTTAGGACAGTAAAAAAAATAAAAAAGCATGTTCCCCGAGGTCAAACGCGCTCCCCTTGACGGAGCCTCGGGGGGGGGGGGGGGCGCCCCACTATTTGAGAAACACTAAAATAAAGTAACTGGGTTACCTTTTTAAGGCAACACTGACAATGCTGGTTAACAAAGCTGCAAAGTTGGCAATGCTGAATCCCCTCTTCAAAGGAGCTATGCAAACAAAAGATAAAAACCTTGTGCTCAACATTGTAGTTATGGCAATTAATATTTAAAACTATCTATATCGATCTATCTATATCAGTAAGTTCTATTATCCCAACCACAATATGCCATTGTGTTCGCCGTATGAGTTCTTCTGATTCCTATATGTTGATTTACAATTGCCAGTGGACTTCCTTTTGTGTTTGCCCAGCCTGCTGTGTTGTTTTTGGTGATTGCTGGATGTTTTGGTTTGCCTTTGGTTTGTTGGGATTGATTAGAGTAAGCAAATAATAATAATAGATTACAGTATGTTGTGCGCGTAACTGGAAGCCACAGTGGCCCCTGTTTGGTCAGTCATATCACAGTCAAACACAACTGTATGGGCCAGGAAACAGTTGCTCGCAAATTGTCTTTTTTGATCTCTGCTAGTTGGCAACCTGCTGGGATTGACCCTGATGCCCATTATTTTCTTTGCTGGACCATTTCAAAGTACAGTCAAACCTCGGTTTTCGAACGTCTCGGTTCTCGTCCAATTCGGTTTTCGACCAAAAATTTCGATTTTTTTTATGCCTCGGATGACGAACAAATTTCGGTTCTCGAACAAACTGAGCGCACTTGAATGCACCATTTGACTCCTCTCGCCCTCCTTACACGAGGAAGTGACGATTCCTCGCGTAGACGAGGAAGTGACGCTTCCTCGTGTTGCTTTCCATTGTGAGCAGACATGTTCAGTAAACATTTTTATTTTAAAAAGAGCGGGGTTTCGGTTTTCAAACAATTTTGATTTTCAAACAGCCGTCTGTAACGGATTATGTACGAAAACCGAGGTTTGACTGTATGTTAAAAGGTGTCATGTGCAAATCAGGGTTGGTGCTGGGTCATGAAATCTTTTAGCCAATGTGGCTAAACAGTATAAAAATTGTGTAGCCACGTTCAAGCATAGTTATGACGTTGCATGTTATTTGGCGGTGATGCCTGTTTTGCCGTTATCTTGCTATGTGCGCTGCTCATGCATGCACACAACAGAGACATTGTAGTCCAAATAATACAAAATGTGTAACACTGTAGGGAAGATGTATTTTTTTCTGATTGTGGGCATAGTGTGATGGCTAACTTCATGTTGTAGTGGTAGAAATGTGCCAAGTTATTCCTAATTAGGAAGTGGCAAATGTGCTGAATCGCCAAAGATGAAAGAGGGCACTTGCAAAGCGGGGAGGACTGCTAATGCAGTAGCGCGGTTGCATCAGCTTGTCCCCGTTTAACTTTGCCTCCCCAAAAAATCACAACAACTGAGAGGGTGAAAAAGAGTTTTATGTTATATCTCACCAGTAAATAAATTGATCTCGGTCTTTACCCCTGTTTTGAACTTATCTTCCATCATCCAACCGTTCCATTTTCCAATCCGCTTATCCTCATGAGGGTCGTGGGGCA
Source organism: Hippocampus guttulatus (assembly GCF_054856545.1). Lineage (NCBI taxonomy): Eukaryota > Metazoa > Chordata > Actinopteri > Syngnathiformes > Syngnathidae > Hippocampus > Hippocampus guttulatus. The sequence continues at coordinate 3,029,076 of NC_141266.1, forward strand.
TGCTGGAGTCTATCCCAGCTGTCTTCGTGCAGTAGGCGGGGATTCCCTGAATCAGTTGCCAACCAATCGCAGGGCGCACACAGACAAACAACCATCTGCGCTCACACTCACACGAAGGGACAATTTAGAGTGTTCCATTAACCTGCCACGCATGTTTTTGGAATGTGGGAGGAAACCGGAGTACCCATAGAAAACCCACACAGGCACGGGGAGAACATGCAAACTCCACACATGAAGCTTGGAGCCGGAATCGAACCCTGCACCTCTGCGCTGTGAGGCCGGCACGCTAACCAGTCGTCCACCGGGCCGGCCAGAACAGGAACCATTGCATTAAAAAAAATTGTCTTTGATGAAGACCGTGTTTTTGACAGTCATTACTTCTGCACTCCAAATGACAAAGTAGCACCATTCTCTGTGCAGAATGCCCGTTTGCAATTGCACTCGGTAGTAGTATGTGTGTTTTGTGTCCAGTGCCACCATATGACTTCAGACAGAAAGCTACCAGTTGTCTCTTACTCAGTGGTGTGGAGAAGTCTTTCGTGCCCCCCGCCCCCCGTTCCCATGATACATGGATATTTGATTCCTAACACAAAAACTGTCAAACCTTTGCATTTTGTGATAAAGTTCATTATTTTCTGTAATGTCCTGAAAAAACATTAGACTTTGATATATTCTAGATTCATTACACACAACTGAAGCAGTTCAAGCCTTTCATTGTTTTGATATTGATGATTTTGGCAAAAAAAAAAAGGAAAAACCAAAAATCCCTATGTCAAAAAATTTGCGTATTTCATCCGACCAATTTAAAAAGGTCAAGGTCATCTTTATTGTCAAATATGCCTACATATGACATGCAGCATAGATGAAATTTCTTTCTCTCAATCCTCAATGCAAATATGCATGCAAATATGCTGTGCATTAAACACACAGCTAAGAAGATAGCAGCTACACTGTATAAAAAGACATAATATGCAATATGAACAGTATAAACAATATAGACAATACAAACAGCATAAACAATGGCACTGGTGGCTATTGTGGGTAAAGTGAGGTAGTGCGTTGTGCAATATGTAGATGTCGGATAATGAGGGGAGGGTCATAGTCTGTGACAGGAGGCAGGGGTCGGGCAGAGGCAAAAAAAAAAAGTTTACCGTCAAATAATTATGCTCAATTATTCATTCAATACTTGGTCAGGAATCCTTTTTCAGAAATGACTGCTTCAATGCGGTGCAGTATGTCATACAGAAATACCATCTGGTGAGGCAACAAGGTAGGGATACTCAGAAGAAAAGAGCAGTCAAAATCAAAATGTGACTTTGATATGTAGACTAACTAAAAGTGTGTTATCAATGCACAATGTACATTGCTGGTCTAAAAATAATAATAATTTAGTTGTTAGTGCAGAACAGGCTATAAAAATCACCAGGCATATGGAACAGGTATTTGGTGTCCAAGTGCAGTGATGTGATATTTTGAAGTTGAACTTGGATGTTTGATCCCAGATGTTTCTAATATCCTTAAACCTTAATTTTGCAGGTATGACTACAGAGAGATGCTGTACAACTCCACTTTCTGTCTAGTTCCAAGAGGACGTCGGCTAGGTTCTTTTCGCTTCTTAGAGGCATTGCAGGTCAGCCACACATTCATATTTCATTATCCGTATTTTTCTTTTGGCATGGTTGTAACCCCTTCAATACATCCGCACTCCCCTGCAAAACATTCGGCTCTGTGGTTGTTTTGACTGTTGACTGAAAATATTTGAGCTTGAAATGAAAACAATATGTATGAGAGGCCAACTTTTTTAGCTGAGCACAAGTATCAGAACCAGAATTTAAAAGTAGCCTTCATTAATTTTACAGGTGTGGCTTGATTAGTTTGGCTTGGAAAAACACAGAGCTGAAAAATACACCACACACATCTATATCGATATATTTCACTTTTATAGCAACAGTATTAACACACTGGTAAAACGCTCATGTTGGGTCCCATGAGATGGAATAGCAAGGCAAGTTTATTTATGTAGCACATCATCATCCATCCATTATCTGAGCCACTAATCCTCACGAGAGTCGCAGGCGTGTTGGAGACTATCCCAGTAGTCTTCGGGATTAGGGGGAGTAGACACTGAACTGGTTGCCAGCCAGTCACAAGGCAGACATAGACAAACAACCATTTGCGCTCACAATCACACCTGCGGACAATATTAGAGCAGTCAATCAACCTACCATGCAAATTTTTTTGGAATATGGGAGAAGACCGGAGTACCCGGAGAAAACCCACGCAGGCACGTGGAGAACATGCAAACTCCACACAGGAAGGCCATTGCCTGAAATTGGTTTAATCCGGCCCACAGACCGTGCATTTCACCCCACTGATTTAAACAATGATTAGGTCTCCATTATAAATAAAGAGAAACCTTTTTTTTCCTTTTCATTTGGTCTTGTGTACTTCCATGACAGGCAGCCTGTGTCCCAGTGATGCTAAGTAATGGCTGGGAACTGCCTTTCTCTGAGATCATCGACTGGAACACTGCAGCTGTAATTGGTGATGAAAGGCTTCTTCTTCAGGTAAACATTTACATACCCATCTGAACAAAGGGTCACTATGTTTTAAGCAGTGTTGAACTAATTACTGGTACAAATATTGAACTGAATTTTGTAGCTGACAGAGGAGGCTGCACAATAATTTTTAAATACAGATTTGGGGGGAAATGCAGTGAAGCGAGCCCCCACTCTCTATCAAAAAAGATGTGGCGCTCAGCGTGCTGGTGTCACATGACAGGCGTGGCTGCAAACTACAGTCTTTTGCGGACATTACTCCACGCAAAGAAACACTTAAGTGTTGCCTGGACTTATTTTGTCTACATGTCCGACAGGCAAGGAGCGCTGAACCGACATGTGGAGAAAATCTGTCTGCAAGTTGTGTTCTAAAGCTACATGCTTCGAGCTAAAGAGGTCACTGACGTCTGGACCAGGCATGCTGAATTCTCTCACGAATTCAAAAAGCTACAGCTTAATTTGTGACACGTTTCAAACGCTACCCTTCATGTCAAAGGTGTGTGAATTATTTTACGATACGCGTTCTTCTTCCTGATCTGTTGCATTCGATGAGGCACTATTTGTAGAGTACTGAAGTAGAGCACATAGCCATGCAGTTGCATTGTGTCATACCAATTAAATAAAGACATATTTTTTCTTTGGATCTGAACTAGGGTGAAAATAGTAATAATTGTTTTCTGGATTTGTTGAGGCAGCCAACCTGAGCAATCGCTCAACCCATTGGTGGAAACCAATGGTGAGGTATGCCGTTAAACTATTGGACCTTTCTGGCATGTGGGACTTTGGACAAAGCTGATTAAGTGCTGGCTGGTCTGGTTGTCGCTGAGGCAAAAACCTGTGCAAGGGAGGTGTTCAGTTAGGCCATGGAAAATAAATTTGGGACGGCGTTGAACAAATTCTTATCCACTGTCCGGCATTTGAGGAGGTTAGAAGCAGTGCACCTTTAACTGTGTTCAGTGAGGATGAGGCGCTGCTGACCTCGACTCGGCACATTGTGAATCAGTGCAAGAACACTTTGAAGACCTCCTCAATTCCACCAATGTTACTAGGAGGAAGCAGAGTTGGGGCTCTTCTATCTCTGTGGTTGATGTCATCGAGGTGGTTCAACATTTTCTCTGTAGGATCTATCCTGGTTGACATGCTTCTGCAACATGGTGAGGACATTGAGGTCTGTGCCTCTGGATTGGTGTGGTCTCCCTTTTTAATAAGGGGTACTGGAGGGTGTTTTTCCAACTGTTCACACTCCTAAGCCTACCTGGAAAAGTCTCTTCAGGGGTGCAGGAGATAAGGGTCCGTTGCCAAGTCGAATCTCAGTTTCAGCAAATGCAGTGTGGTTTTTGTTATGGCAGTGGAGTCGTAGTAGACCAGCTCTACACCCTCACCAGGGTCTACAAGGTGGTATGGGAGTTCGCCAACCAGTCTTGATTTACTTTGTGGACTTGGAGAAGGGGTTCCGCAGTGTCCCCGTGGGCATCTTGTGGGGTATACTGCAGAGTAAAGTGTATCGGAATCCCTGATGGTTCGTGTATGACCAGTGTCAAAATTAGGTCTGCTTTGCCAACATTAAGTCAGATTCGTTTCCAGTGAGAGGTGACCTCCTCCAAGGCTGTGTTTTGTCACCAATTCAGTTCATATCTTTTGTAGACAGAATTTCTAGGCGCAGCCAGGGTGTTGAGGGGTCTGGTTTGGGGATCTTAGTTTTATATTTCTTTTGTAGATAATGTACGACTGGCATGAAAATCGGCACCTTCAAATGTGAGACCATGGTACTCAGTCGAAAAAGTATAAAGTGACCTCTCTAAGTCAAGAATGAAATCCTGCCACAAGTGTAGGAGTTCACGTATCAGGGGTAGTCATGAGTTCACGAGTCATGGACAAATCATCAGGCCGATCGGCACAGCGTTTGTAGTCATGGGGAGTCTGTATTGGTCTGTTGTGGTGAAGAAAGCTTTTGATTTATCAGTCGATCAATGTCCCGACGTTCATGTGACCTCGTCACGAGCTGTGGGTCGTGGCCGTGATAATGGATGCAAATGACTGAAGTAAGTTTCTTCCGTGGGGTGCTCGGTCTCTCCTGTAGAGATGGGGTGAAAACATCAGTCATCTGCAAAGAGCTTCTACGCATTGAGAAGAGCCAGAGGAGGTGGCTCGGCCATCTTTTTGGGATACCTCCCTTGGGAAGCGTTCAGGAAACTGAACTCATCCCACTGTGGGGGAGACCCTGAGCACAACCAAAGACACACTGGAGCCTCTTATGTCTCTCGGTGGCCTGGGAACACCTTGAAAAGGAGAGCTCGTGGAGTGTTGGAGTGACTGGGTTTAGGGAAGTCTGGGCTTCCCTACTTGAACTGCTGCCCTCACGACTCACCCCGAATAAGAGAAGTTGATGGTTATACGGATATATGTAATACCATTCACCATGGGATCACTTGCACCGCCTAGAATCGTCTGTTCCCCACCCTTCAGGACATAGCCTGCTAGCTAATACATAGGTGGACAATCAAACCTATATACAAAGCTTTTTCTGCTTTTTAAAAAAAAAGTAGTTTAGCCTTGGTTGAGGTCTATGATAAACGTCCTTTTAGTTATGCTGTATATGCTCGTCACATTATATTACATAGCTATCAAAACAAATGTTTTGGTGGACCAAAACGTCTGTACAGTACTGGATATATACAGTGGCTATATAAAATGTTCAGTCATTTTTACAAATGTTAAATGTTTAGTGTTCACTTGTTTGTAAGTGTTATTTTATCCAAAGTATTGTAATTGGTATCCTTAAATAATAAATAAAAAAACTTTTGGAGTTGATTAGCTGTCAGCTCTTTATTCTTCTGTGTTTGACTTATTCTTAAGTTTGTGCCATAGTATAGCTTGTGTATGAGGACTGTATTGAGATTCGAAATGAAGGGATAGTATCAAAGTCAAAATTTTGGGATGGTGTCAACCATTTCAAGTTTTTTATCATTTGCACTTTGGGAATTGGAATCCATGTTTGCCAAATCTCCTTTGGGTTTTGTCACAGAAATATGATCTTTGAGGGAAATAACCAGAATGATGTTTCCCAGTGTTTTAGAGGTAATTGAGCCCATGTCTTGTTGCTTGTATCACAGGTTCCCTCAACAGTTCGCTCAATTCACCAGGATAAGATTCTCTCCCTGAGACAGCACACCCAATTCTTGTGGGAGGCCTACTTCAACTCTGTGGAGAAAATAGTTTTGACCACATTGGAGGTATAACACTCATTCACGTTAATGATTACGAGCAAATGAGGGCGCATCTATTCAAACTTGTGTATTTGAATAATTTAATGCAATCGGTTTTATTTCATTACAATTACAATTAACAGTGTGGACATATGAGCCAAACATACTTTTACATTCATCTTTGCAGAGGCCCACGATTTCATATGAAAGTCATACATGTTTTTCAGTGTGTAATGACAAATCTTTATTCTTTGGTATACATCAATTTTGGCCTGTACTACTGACCACAAGGCTCGGAATAAGCTGTCTCGCATCGCAGTTTGCTTCTTAAGCAATCTATCATATTATTTAGAAAAAAAATAGTTTTTCATTTTATTTCTCAGTACTGTATTTATCTTTGTAAGTTCCAGTCCAACCCCACCCCATTGTTAAAAGATATGGACGACTTAACTCATTCACTGCCCATGACGAACATTTCATCAAATTAGTCACACCCTCTGCCTTTGACGAATGAATCTGGGCGGGGATGTTCTGATTGACTGTCTTTCTTCTTTTGTTTACCTGGGTGGCTCGATCAATGCTGTTTTTAAACTTAAATATTTCAAAATTGTTAACAAAAAAAGAAATCCATGAAATACCAGTACCAGTAACAATGGTTGTTGTTTGGGACTGCATTTGAACAGTAAGTTGATGGAAAGGATTGCCTTTTAGAAAATGTTGCATGAAAGTCTAAAATACGCTCACAAAGAGGAAACATGAACCATTAAAAAAAAACCGGCTGTGTTTACCTGAAGTTGCATGAAAAGATGTGACGGCACAAATAATTTATTTGTCTTCTGAAGAATGGTTTTATTTCAAGTGATGTTTGACAAAAGGCGTGATTTCTTCCAGGTATCTCATTGACAAGCCATAAATGCCTTCAAATAAAATCGTAGATAAGATTCTACTCCACAAAGAGCAGCAAACAACCGATGTGTTCAAACCTGTCTGTGTCCGCTGTGCAGATCATCCAGGATCGGCTGCTTCACAACGCGAGGAGTACCCTCATGTGGAACAGTCTTCCTGGAGGTCTTTTCGCCTTGCCCCAGTACTCCACATATCTTGGAGACTTCCCCTTCTACTATGCAAAACTTGGTGTGTAAAATTTTGATACACAGATGTATAAATCACATGAGTGCACAACACTTGAACAGCTGTTGTGGGGCAGCTATTGAATTTGGGTGGAGGAATTGGTTTATGTACTGTACTTTTGAATAATTCAACTTCAACAATTAGGCCAGGCCGATTACATGTGTGCTTTGGTAATTGGCCAATTAGGCATATTGCTAACCTCCTAATTCAATTCACTGGCACGTCTTTTATAAGCAAGACTAATGAGTGCCAAGACAAGGAGATTAAGTCATAATAGTCTGCAATTAAACAAGTGTTGTTTTTTTTTGTGTTCTCGCATTTGTTCAGAACGAAATATGCACACACACTTATTATTATGCAGCGCTTGTCATTTTTTCGCTTAATTTCTCCCCTTGGCTGCATCTTTGCTGTTTTCCAGGTATCACGACATACCCCAAGTTTACAGCTGTCATTCACATAGTGACCCCACTGGTCTCGCAGTCCCAGCCAGTCATGAAGCTGCTCGCAGCTCTTGCCAAATCACAGTACTGTGCACAGGTGAGGCAAACCAATTCAAGGTGATCTGTTTATCATTCATTCATCAAACAATACCGGAAGTTTAAAAAAAAAACACTTGTCAATATTTGTTACAAGAACCTAAATGACAAAACGGATAATGACTTGATTTCCCATTTCCCTGTGCATGTGCACAAATGGAAAATGGAAGCAACAGGAAACGGGCGATTTGGATGTTTCATGTACATCGGATCATGTCATCTGCCCCACTTTACGTGACCCGGAAGTAAATTTGAAACAGATGAGGGCTTTCACCTGACTCGCAGGAACTTCTTTTGAGACGCAAGCATGAGCAAACTTTAAAATTTTATCACTTGCTGCGTTATTAAGCAATTTTCGTGCAATTTGTTTTGTGGCCACCATACAAAAAAAAATAAATTCAGTCTGCGTTGATAATCATCTGAAGAAAAGTCTCAATGTTTGGTCTAACGGCATGGGCAATGTCTGGAGGCTTTTCTGACAAAGTTTTAATACCTTCAACAGGCTCGATGCAGTACATTAAAATGTGTAAAATAAGGAATTTGTTGTTCCCATTAGGTGGCGCAATAATCTTGTCATATACAGTAGCTGTTTTTGGGCTGTGACAATTTAAATACTTGTGAAATTCGTGATTTTTGGGAATGTGCAAAGGAGTTAACCATTTCCTCTTTTGTGGTGAAGGAAATATAGGCAACAAACGCAAAATTTGATCCCCAGCCTTTGTCTGATAGTATTTCGAAAAGATTTTATGACCCCTTTAAACGGGCAAAATAGAACAAAGAATGTGTGAAAAAGAGTGAAGTCAACCAAGTAGTCCCGCCTTTTCATAATACAGCTCAATCATCAGACTTTGTGTATCATAAATCTTTGGAATCAAAATTCAATTCTACGATTGGTTCTGAAAGAAACTAACATTGCAATTCAAAGTTGTGACTCTTCTACTACTTAATTGAGATTATGCAAAACTGAAAAACTGTAATGAGACACATTTACAATATTTTGTAGGGTTCTACTCAGATTGCAAACATATGAAGTTTCGTATTTTAATTGTTCTGTGGCACGCAATGACATTTCCAGTTCTTGTGGGTGGTCTTTTTGGTGTCACGGTCCCTGGAATGTTTCGATTGCACGGTAGCGGTCCCGCTCCCCCACCTTGGAAACAAACCAAAGTCCCTCGGTTGAGATGACATAAGCAGTTGCCTTGTGTTTTGTCAACTGTTGAATCTGGGAGAGTGTTAACTCGGTCAGTACCAGCCAATTCTAGACCAAGTCTGAAAAGATGTTTAAAAACGTCTTTGGGAGTGAATGAGTGAATAATCGCGACACCGGCTTCAAAATTAAATTGTGCTTTTTCATGTCTGCATAATTGCTACACTAAACAAAGATTTTTGAGAGTGTGTACTTTATCAAACTTTATTTTACTTGACCAGTCTTTCTTCTGTGCAGGTGATACTTGTGTGGAACTGTGACAAATCTCTTCCTGCCAAGCACCGCTGGCCTGTCACCTCAGTTCCTGTCTTTGTCATAGAGGGGAAAAGTCAGGTAAACCCACATCCAAATCCTTCCCTCCTTAGATGTGATTATTGCAGTATTTACATTGTGTCTGTAGAGGCAGAGCCCCGCCCCCCTTGAATTGTCTCTGTCTCAAGTGTCAAATTCCGTTCAGATTCCGGTTCCAAATAATTCTAGCTTTCAATTGGTTTCTGGGTGTCCACAAACTATGGCCGTTCATTTTTAACGGCGTGCAGCACAGACTAAAAGAACATTTGACATGACTTGTGTCATTTAGCGGCATCTTAATACGGTACTTTGATGGTTATTCGGACATCCATAGGAGTGCGCTTGGCAAATCAAAAAATCCATCCATCCATTGTCATGTGTTCCGGAATGCTCCGAAACAGAATTGCATTCCACGAATGTAGGCAGAGAAAAGAGTTGATCTACAAATGCAGAGGCACTGTCCCCAAAGTCCATGCAGGTTTGTAGAGGTGTTTTAACCGGCCAAATAAATAAACACCCAAATAAATGACTCTCAACTATTAAATGAATTGTCGAAAATTTTGATCATCGACATCATCCTGACTCGTGGACTAATTGCGGCAGCCCTCATGTGTACACCGACAAAAACAAAAAAAGCAATTTGGTAAACCGGTTCAGGTTGGCAGCAGGTGCAGTGTGCAGGTACAGTATGTCTTTACAATGTGCCTGTTGTGGACACAGTCGTGTCTGTTACTGCAGATGAGAACATGGTCTTCCATAGAGTACTTGTATAACCTGGTCCACATCACCCATTTTCTCTGGCACTTTAACATCTTTCCCTCCAACTTTGCTGTCATATCTCCACTGGCCGTCCACCCTGATTGAACTCATGACTACCTGACCACCTCAGAAACTCATTTCAGATCCTGGCTCCATGCACCATTATTTAGAAGAGCTTGCTCCTATTATTATGAACTAGGACTCATTCTGTCTGTTTGTTTGTTTTGTTTCACACATATCACTAGGTTATTAGCAGCCGCTTCCTTCCGTATGATACCATCCCCACCGATGCAGTGCTCAGTCTCGATGAGGATACGGTGCTCTCCACCACAGAGGTTAGGTCTTACCTACAAATGCAAATGTTTGTTAAAAAGTGTTAAAGCAGTGTGCTTAATAGGGATTTGCTGCTCCCCTTTATCACAGCGGATACCTTCAGACCCACTCGGGATGGGTGAAGAGCTACAATATAGAGAGACAAATAGGTTTTCATTCCTCCTACATGTTAGACATTTGACCTTCGTAAAACACGCTTTTTAAACATGCTATCAACGTATTTGAGCATAAACAGAAATGCAACCACAACATATTGGAGTGTCTGCGGACGTGCATATGCCTATAAGAGGCGGGGCCAAGTGGGCTGGCGCAGAATGTTGAAACGTTTGCGTGAGAGTCTGGTTGAAAGCTGTGGCTGACATCAGCTTTTCTTGTCTGATTCATGAATCTACAAACAAATGCACTACTTAGCATTATTTCAACACTCTTCTATCATGCTGCAGCCATTCACATTTTGACATTATGGGACCAAGATGAAAGTGAAATGATTTTTCAAAATCATCCACCCCTGCCTGGATCAAACACTTGCTGTTCAATGAGAGAACATCAAGTTTTGCTAAAACCACTTAAATGCTGACCTGCTGTACTGGAATGAATAATACACGAGCAGAAAAGGCTACTGTGCAATGTGTACGACCGTACTCGGTGGGGATGTTCCGATCAGGATTTTAAGCTGCCAATACCAATACCGATACTCCATGAGTGTGAACGGCTGAAGCACATTCCGATACCGATCCCATGGTTTCTGTGTAAGATTTTCAATTTTAGAGCTACAACCACAGATTTTTCTAAATCTATTAATCACTTTATTGAATTGATTCATCAGACTTTTTTATTTTAAATTTCTATCCCTCTACTACTCAAATTGATTCCGTTACTGTGTTGGTCGGTAACGTGTCGGAAAATAGTAGAGCAGCTGTTTGCAAAATGTTCGATACGGATTAAACCCAGAGATAATTACTACTCACGTTTACATAGCCTTGTATTCCAATTGCAGTGAAACCAAAGGATGATATTTTTGTCAACGCCAAAACTTGTGCTACAGAGCATACATGCTTGCTTGTTTTTTGTTGTTTTTTTTTTTTTTTTTTTTTGTGACGCAGATAAACAGAATGCAGTAACACTGCACAGGCCTGTTATACGATCTAGCCACTGTGTGGCGCAATACATTTAATCAAGTTATAAGGATGTTAATCTTTGTCATACATGTGTGTTTCTGTAACTGGTAGTTGAATGTGTGTTGTATTGAAATGATAACATTTGTCACTGTTTGGGGGGGTTGTTTTGTTTTGGGTTTTTTCAAACCGTAACTTGACATCCATGTCAGTTCCTCGACGTCATTGCCGATGCGTTGTGCATTGCTGGTAAAAATTGATGAAATGTAGAGAGAGTAACAGCTATATACTAGTATCTATCGTAAGAAAATTGTTGTATTTGGGAAACGTTAAGGGAAAAGTATGGCAACTTCTTCCCATAATAATTATATACGTAGGGCGATGATTGGATTCACCAATCACGTATTTTTTTTCACTAATACTGACTGATAGGTCACTGATCAGACGGAGCGTTCCTCGTATGCGGAGCTTGCAGATACGAGTGTGTATCTGTCTTTGACTCTGTTCCCAAAATGTAAGAGTTTTCTTAATGTCTTATCTAGGTGGAGTTTGCATTCACTGTGTGGCGAAGCTTTCCGGATCGCATCGTTGGGTACCCAGCTCGCAGTCACTTCTGGGATAGCAACAAGGAGCGTTGGGGCTACACCTCCAAATGGACCAATGACTACTCCATGGTGCTGACTGGAGCTGCCATCTATCATAAGTACTCAAGTCCTGCTGTCACCACGCCAACTCTTTTTGACACTGTTGTAGTCTACTCAGTCCCGTACTTGTTGTCTCATTGTTCTCAGATACTACCACTACCTGTATACAACATACCTTCCAGTCAGTCTGAAGACCATGGTGGACCAGATGTCGAACTGTGAGGATATTCTGATGAACTTCCTTGTGTCCTCGGTCTCGAAGATGCCCCCGATCAAGGTCACGCAGAAGAAACAATACAAGGAAACCATGATGGCTCAGGTGAGTGACGCCCCCCAGTGTGGACCAAACATTTGCTCATGTGTGATATTTTAACAAGGTGGCATGAAAGATCCTAATATGTGACTGTCTGTCAATCTTGCCAGAGCTCCCGGGCTTCTCGCTGGGCTGACCCGGACCATTTTGCGCAGCGTCAGACTTGCATGAACAAGTTTGCCAACTGGTTTGGCACCATGCCACTGGTTCATTCTCAGATGAGACTCGACCCGGTCCTCTTTAAAGACCAGGTGTCCATCCTGAGAAAGAAGTACAGGGACATTGAGAGGGTATAACCCTCCAGAGCCCCCCTTGCTCTCTGGACAGGACTCAAAGAGACAGAGAGCGAGTGAGGGGCTGTCCATTTCTTATGTTTCTTCAATGGATCAAGAGAGAAGCAAGTACGGGTAAGAAGAGTGACAAGGACAGATTTAGCAGAAGGCGGCACACACACACCTCATCTCCTCTGTATGGCATCTTTTGTTTGTTCTGCCAAGTTTTGGGCACGAGCAGATTGTGCAGCTCCATCTCTAATTTTAGGCACTGTAGGCCTAAAACTGACTGACCTTGAAGTGGAATTGCCAAAGTCCTGGAATTGGATTTCTAATGTGTGTGTTTTTTTTTTTAATTGCCCTAAATGGTAACAAACCACTGCAGCCCTGTGAAACTGTTCCCCTCAGTATACTATGCACACGTTCATGGACGTTTTGCTGATGATATAATAATAGTCAGCAATATTCTAGATTCTTCTATATTCTAGAGAATGCAGAGTATAACACTATTTTGGATGTGTTTTTTTAATCACAATGCTGCTCCTGTTGTTTCACAAGTGGTGGCTGGGCAGGTGGGGAGAGCAATGACACGCCCTTCTCTGCATTTAGGGTAAATTTATGCTCAGTGCCTCAACATTAGTCTTTTGATTTGCAAATCTGAATAAAAAGATGTGATCCAAACGATGTGTCTAGCTTGTATTTTCCTCGTAATCGGTGATTGTCTGTTTGACTCCTATTAAAGTTCCTATTTATGAAAGTGGAAACATAACGGAATTGAATGTAAGCAACAGACCTAAACGTTTCCCTTGTTTGACAGCAAAAACGGAAAGTATGTGAATGAGAGAACTTTCAGTAGGAATTTAGCGCTATTAAAATGCTGTACCCGTGCACAGAGAGCCAAGCTCGGACTCTCCATCTAGCTTTTATTGTAGCATACGTTTTGCCCCATGGCTAGTCAACCTGGCTGTGTCCTCGCTCCAACCCATCAACAGCGCATTAGGCAATCAGCTGTATTCCATAGGTGTGATTTACTGAGCAATCAAATTAATTTCGATGTCAACATCCAAGTGAGATGTTATTTTAGTGTTCTGACAAGTGTTGGACATGTTACTTTCAAAAAGTGTTTAGTTAAAGTGATACATTACTTTGTACAAAACAGTGTCTGACATCGACAAAGTCTTGACTGTGCTGGTACAGTTGTGTCGAGTGACATATTTTTAATGGGGCCTTCATACGGTTTTGTACGGAGCCCCTAAGGGGACATGGAAGGGAAAAAAACTGCGGGATCTCGCAAAGTATTCCAAAGTATTGCGAGATCTCGCAAAGTAATGCGAGATCTCGCAAAGTATTCCAAAGTATTGCGAGATCTCGCAATCTTAATTTATTTATTTTTAATGCTCGTGACGTGCTTCCGGGTCATCGTACGTGTAACCAAAAACAACAATTATGGAGCGTGTTCAACAGTTCGTGAGTTTAATAGAATTTTACTTTGAAAAAGTTTTATCCCTCTTCACAGACCTCAGAGACAATGGCTTCTTTGATGGTGGATTTCTGGACAAAAACATCCTACAATTTTGTTGCTTGGGACATATTCAGGTGAGTTCATACATTCTGATAGACTCATTAATTAAATGTGTATTTTTGTATGTGAGAGTGAGTTGATGGGAAAGTGGACAGGAACGCGAAAGAAGATCATGGTGCGTTGTCACAGGGTGAAGGAAAAGTGGGGAGTAGTGAGATGTGGTACACATGAGAGGGGAGGAGTGAGACAAAAAAAAGCAGCTTCATGCTAAAATTTCTTGCTCATAAAAGCTGATATGACTGTGCAACTCTTATTTAATCTGTCTGTATATTATTTTCAACAGGATGAGTTGGATGACACGGCCCTAGTTTGGAACAGCCATCTCATCAGGCCCTCAAAGAACATGAATGTCCCCAGTGGTCGGCCCAACGTGATGTAGACGTTACCTGAACTTTATGGAACAAGGGACTTCCTCTCCCCAGTTGACAATGAACAAGTTCAACTGTGCAAAAGCCAGTGTCTTTCGTTTGACCATGCCTTGTGATCCGGATGTATTTGCATTGTGTGCCCAGTCCGATCTAATGCCACCAAAAGATCAATTTCAGGCCGTGAACTTGTATTTGCACCTCAGAGAGGCCCTCACCACTACTCTTTAAGATAAGATAAGAAAACCTTTATTAGTCTCGCAATGGAGAAATTCCCAGCACACAGCAGCAAAGTTATGAAAGGAAGAAGTAGAACAACAAAATATAGGAGCTGCTGGAAAGGCAGCCACTCTCGCGGCGCCATTTTGAAGTCAAAATAACAACACATAGGACACAGACAGTCGTGCAATCTTCACCAATTTTCTGCATCCACTTTGTTGTCTGAAGCAGTTATAGATGAAAGAGGAGAGGATCAAAGTGTCCTTTCACCAGTGGATCAGAGACGTCATGCTGAAAATGTGCACACACAAGCTAAGTTTTGAAAGCAAACAAGAAGCTGTTGACGAAGAGATTGGTTCACTTCTGTCCTATGTAAATTAGAAGGATTATGTTTTCAGGGGTCAGAGACATGTAACTGTTGGTGAAAGTAGTTTTCCTTTCGAACACCAATCATATTAGAATGGTATTTATATTCTATTATTTTATATTCAAATGTAAATATAAATTACAGCCATCTAGGTTTTGCTTGGTGTTTGGGCCAAACTATATTATGGCTCCTCAACTGGTGTGAGAAGTAACATTTATTGAAGCCTGAATTTGACCATTGTCATTTCTTTTATCACTTCACCTTCAATGGATAATTGAAACACTTTTGACGACGAATAATATATAGCCATCATAATTAAAAGCATTTTTTATCTGTTGTTTTTCTTTCTGTATAAGGACAACATATTTGATCTACAATATAAAATGTTTGTTTGTCAAAGCATTATTGGTGGAAATAAACATTCTTTCTTGGTTGCTGACTTTATCAACAAATACTTAACCAACATGGATGCTAAAGAGTATTCCTGCATAATTGTACATCATCCCAATTGAATTTTCACCTGCCTGTAAATGATGACTACGTAATTGTCACTCCTCACTTTCGTCAGCAGGTGGTTTCTTGTGTTTAAAAAAAAACTTAAGAATGATTTGGAACAAATTTTATTCACATTGACAAATTCTTACATACATCAATCTCAAAATTGTGAGTCTTTTCAGCAGAAACATTTTTAAGTCTTGCCATTCACTCATCATGGTTTTGGAGCACACTTGGAGATCCACCCAGTACACCTTTTTTCCTCGATCTTATTTTGTCTCTCAATCTTTGGAGGCCTTTAACGTGACCATTTTCAGTCCCAAGATCAGCTCGAACGATTCGAGGACAACCCCCCCAAACGGTGCACAACGTCGATGTAGTAACCTCCAATCAACTTCGGGTCACTACTTGTGTAGGCATTGAGCCACATTATTTTCCTTGAAAAACCATCGATAGCCCCATTGATACAAATTCCAAATGGTTTCAGTTTGTCATAGGAGTCCGTGTGCCATATAAAATTTGGCCCTTTGGAGAAGTAGTCTCTCGGATCCAACTCTTTCAGGACCAGACGAACGTCCTCTTTCCTGACAAGAAGTCCATATTCTCTGCACTTACTGTACATCCACCTGTAACCGTGTAGTTGTCCGGAATGCTGCAATTGGTTGCGAATGAAGTCAACCAGGACTCCCAAGTCATTGAACGTTTTCCGACGGAATAGTCCTCTTTGGTTCAGCACTCGCTTCAAATGTCTTTCGCTTATTTGGAAACCGTACTTAACATCAAGAACAGATTTAATGTCTTTGTATTTCAAGCCAATTTCAAAGTAAAATTCTATTAAACTCACGAACGGCTGAACACGCTCCATAATTTTTGTTTTCGGTTACACGTACGATGACCCGGAAGCACGTCAAAGCATTAAAAATAAATAAAGTATTGCGAGATCTCGCAATACTTTGGAAGACTTTGCGAGATCTCGCAATACTTTGGAAGACTGCGAGATCTCGCATTCTTTGCGAGATCTCGCAATACTTTGGAATACTTTGCGAGATCTCGCAAAGTTTTTTTTTTTCCTTCCATGTCCCGTTAGGGGCTCCGTAGTTTTGTTCACCAATGGTGCTCTAGATTACTGGCTGTGGTCTTGTCAGATTTTAAAATGTTTAAAAGTTTGCGTCCATGCAGCAAAAAAGACTTAAACACAGTAGTTTCCTCGCTGCCACCAAGAACGACGTACAAGCCCAAGTGCCTCATGAAAAAAACTCAGTTCTGTGCAGCAATGCAATATTCAGTGTTGACAGTTGGTAATGTTGTCTTCTTTTTAATGAGTAAATCAGATCTGTACCACGGCATGCGTGTTTTTGGAACGTGGAAGGAAACCGGAGTGTGCAGAGAAAACCCATGCAGGCACCGGGACAACATAAAACCCCCACACAGGAAGGCTGGAGCCAGAATTGAACCCTGCACCTCTGCACTGTGAGGCAGACGAGCTAACCAGTCGCCCTATTATGATTGCACAAGTCTGAAATTATCTATCCATCCATTTTCTGAACCGCTTAATCCTCAGAAGGGTCGCGGGGCGTGCTGGAGCCTATCCCAGCCGTCTTTGGGCAGTAGGGCGGGGGACACCCTGAACCGGTTGCCAGCCAATCGCAGGGCACACAGAGACAAACAAACATCCACGCTCACACTCACACCTAGGGACAATTTTGAGTGTTCAATCAGCCTGCCATGCATGTTTTAGTCATCATGAAACAACAGAAAATATTCAACAAAACGTTCAAATTAAAAGATTTCATCAAGTTAATCATTTTAAGCCAATGTATGGGAGGACAACATTAAAAACACTGCAAAAGGCACCAATTGTGGAATAAGTTAAAATTTTCTGAATATTAAATCACACTCACTTTTTAAATCCCAAATTAAGCAGGCGAACAAGCTCGAGTAGAAGCACCTGTGGCTAAAGACAAAACTGCAGGGTTTACTTTCTGGACCTGGATTTGACACCTCTGTCAGAAAGGAGGATTTGCATTTTGGTCGTCAACATCTTCTCCGGTATTTGTGTGGATGCATGTTTTCAACAGTGATTCTCAAATGTCTCAAATTTTCTGATGTGCTTATCCTCACAAGGGTCACTGGTGTGCTGGAACCCATCCCAGCTGTCTTCGGGCAGTATGCGGGTGACACCCTGAACCGGTTGCCATCGCAGAGCGCACATAGACGAACAACCATTCACGCTCACAATCACACCTAGGGGCAGTTTTGAGCGTTCAATCAACCTGCCATGCATGTCTTTGGAATGTGGGAGAAAAACTGAGTACCCGGAGAAAACCCACGTAGGCCCAGGGAGACCATGCAAAATCCACAGAGCTGGAATTGAACCCACGACCTCTGCACCAGTCACCCACCGTGCTGCCCTCAGATGAAACATGTCAGTTTATTTGCCTCTTCTTGGGCTATTGTCCTTCCAGAGCTCCTTGCAAGTCACCCTTGACAATTAATCACAGATGATCCTCACCACATTTATGGCCATGTTCCTGTGAGGAAATTGTGCTTCTACCCGTAGGCACAACAGAAGTCATAGTTTGTTCAAAGTGTGTATAGTGGCTGGAGTCACTCTGCTGCTGTTCTCAAGGCTGTAAGGAGGAGTCATGGCAAACCGGAACCAGTTCAGGATCAGCTGTCGACGATTATATTCACATACTGGGCTAAAAACAAATAACGCTATCCTTATGCTAACAGACGGAATATTCACTTAACCGCAATTAATATCAGACTATTTAGTATCCTATTTTACTTTCACATAACTACTATATTTATCAGACAGTTTTCTTTCCCCTCTGATTTAAGAGCTCTGCGAAACATAGAAGGGAAGATTTTATTTTCTGCGATGGTAGGTTTTGGCTGACAACCTACCTGATGGATGACAGTTAAATTGACACCAAATGCCAAAAAGCTGGAATCACCCGTTTCCCAGGCTGTGTTGAACATGCCTCAATTATTTAGGAGCAGATCCAGAATGCAAAGAGGGAGAAGAAGGACTTGCATGTGGTACGGCTCAATCTGGCGAACGCTTATGAGTCTGGTTTTATTTTCTAATTTACCTTTTTTGGGCTTTGCTCCTTCATCCCTGCTAACGTCAAGACCATGGTCATGAACTACTTCAGCGACTTGCAAATGATTATCAATCTGCAATTAGTCTGCTCTGGCTGGCAAAAATTGGAAGTGAGGATCACATGTTTTTGGAAAATGGGGTATCCGGAGAAAACCCACGCAGGCACGGGAGAACATTGTAAACTCCACACAGGAATGCTGGAGCTGGAATCAAACCCGACAACTCTGCACTGTGAGGTCGACGCGCTAACCACTCAACCACCGGGCCGCCTACATATGCATGTGTACACTTAAAACACTTACATCTTTTGATTCACCCCAAAGCCTGCAGATGAGGCAGGGTCATTCACTTGTGTCTCTCTGGCCCAGATGGTCAACTTAAGATGCAATAGACTTCCTCTCCTGCTCTTTTCCCGGAGCTGATTACAACTCCAGGGAAATCATAAAACTTTGACAATACTCCAATCTTTTGTTTCCAATGCACTTTGAAGTTGAAATAAACAGACCAAGCTCATACTGTAGACCAGGGGTCGGCGACCCGTGACTCTAGAGCCACATGCGGCTCTTTAGCTCCGCCATAGTGGTTCCCTGGAGCTTTTTCAAAAATGTTTGGGAAATATATTTTTTGTTTTAATATGGTTTCTGTCGGAGGACAAATATGACACAAACATTCTTAACGTTTTCCAATGCTGTAAAAATCCATCCATCCATCCATCATCTACCCCTTATCCGGGGCCGGGTCGCGGGGGCAGCGGCTTTAGTAGGGAAGCCCAGACTTCCCTCTCCCTAGTTACTTCTTCCAGCTCTCCCCGGGGGATCCCGAGGCGTTCCCAGGCCAGTTGAGTGACATAGTCTCTCCAGTGTGTCCTGGGTCGTCCTCTGGGTCTCCTCCCGGGGGGACATGCCCGGAACACCTCACCAGGGAGGCGTTCAGGAGGCATCCGAATCAGATGCCCAAGCCACCTCATCTGGCTCCTCTCGATGTGGAGGAGAAGCGGCTCGACTCTAAGCCCCTCACGGATGACCGAGCTTCTCACCTTATCTCTAAGGGAAAGCCCGGACACCCTGCGGAGAAAACTCATTTCGGCCGCTTGTATCCGTGATCTCGTTCGTTCGGTCACGACCCATAGCTCGTGACCATAGATGAGGGTTGGAACGTAGATTGACCGGTAAATTGAGAGCTTCGCCCTTTGGCTCAGCTCCTTCTTTACCACGACCGACTGATACAACGTCCGCATCACAGCAGACGCTGCACCGATCCGCCTGTCGATCTCTCGCTCCCTCCTGCCCTCACTCGTGAACAAGACCCCAAAATACTTAAACTCCTCCACTTGGGGCAAGATCTCCTCCCTGACCCAGAGGGGGCACTCCACCCTTTTCCGACTGAGGACCATGGTTTCAGATTTGGAGGAGCTGATTTCCATCCCAACCTCTTCACACTCGGCTGTGAAACGCTCCAGTGAGAGTTGGAGAGCCCTGCTTGAAGGAGCCAACAGTACCACATCATCTGCAAAAAACAGAGATGCAAGACTCAGGCCCCCCTCAACGCTTCGGCTGCGCCTAGAAATTCTGTCCATAAAGGTTATGAACAGAATCGGCGACAAAGGGCAGCCTTGGCGAAGTCCTACCCTCACTGGAAACGATTCCGACTTACTGCCGGCAATGCGAACCAAACTCTGACATCGGTGGTATAGTACCGGGGGTTTGGTACCCCATACTCCCGAAGTACCCCCCACAGAACTCCCCGAGGGACACGGTCAAATGCCTTCTCCAAGTCCACAAAACACATGTAGACTGGTTGGGCGAATTCCCACATACCCTCAAGGACCCTGCTAAGGGTGTCGAGCTGGTCCACTGTTCCACGGCCGGGACAAAAACCACACTGCTCCTCCTCAATCTGAGGCTCGACTTCCTGACGGACCCTCCTATCGAGCACCCCCGAATAGACCTTACCAGGGAGGCTGAGGAGTGTGATCCCTCTGTAGTTGGAACACACCCTCCGGTCCCCCTTTTTAAAAAGAGGGACCACCACCCCGGTCTGCCAATCCAGAGGCACTCTCCCCGCTGACCACGCGATGTTGCAGAGGCGTGTCAACCAGGACAGCCCCACAACATCCAGAGCCTTGAGGAACTCCGGGCGGATCGCATCCACCCCCTGGGGCCTTGCCATCGGTGACTTCGACCACAGAGATAGGAGAGCCCACCTCAGAGTCCCCAGACTCTGCTTCCTCCAAGGAATGCGTGCTGGTGGAGTTGAGGAGGTCTTTGAAGTACTCCGCCCACCGGCTCACAACGTCCCGAGTCGAGGTCAACAGCGCCCCATCCCCACTGTACACAGTGTTAGTGATGCACTGTTTCCCCCTCCTGAGACGTCGGATGGTGGACCAGAATTTCCTCGAAGCCGTCCGGAAGTCAGCTTCCATGGCCTCACCGAACTCTTCCCACACCTGAGTTTTTGCCTCGGCGACAACCGAAGCTGCATTCCGCTTGGCCAGTCGATACCCGTCAGCTGCCTCTAGAGTCCCACAGACCATAAAGGCCCAATAGGACTCCTTCTTCAGCTTGACGGCATCCCTTACTGCTGGTGTCCACCAGCGAGTACGGGGGTTGCCGCCACGACAGGCACCAACCACCTTACGGCCACAACTCAGATTGGCCGCCTCAACAATAGAGGCATGGAACATGGTCCAGTCAGACTCAATGTCCCCAGCCTCCCCCGCGACATGGGAAAAGTTCTGTCGGAGGTGGGAGTTGAAACTCCTTCTGACAGGGGATTCCGCCAGATGCTCCCAACAAACCCTCACAATACATTTGGGTCTGCCAGGTCGGACCGGCATCTTCCCCCACCATCTGAGCCGACTCACCACCAGGTGGTGATCAGTTGACAGCTCCGCCCCTCTCTTCACCCGAGTGTCCAAAACATGCGGCCACAAATCCGATGATACAACCACAAAGTCAATCATTGAACTGCAGCCAAGAGTGTCCTGGTGCCAAGTGCACATATGTTTGAACAAGGTGTTCGTTATGGACAATCTGTGACGAACACAGAAGTCCAATAACGAAACCCCACTCGAGTTCTGATTGGGGGGGCCGTTCCTCCCAATCACGCCTCTCCAGGTCTCACTGTCGTTGCGCACGTGAGCATTGAAGTCCCCCAGCAGAACAAGGGAGTCCCCAGCAGGAGTACTCTCCAGCACACCCTCCAAAGACTCCAAAAAGGGTGGGTACGCTGAACTGCTGTTGGGTGCGTACGCACAAACAACAGTCAGGACCCGTCCCCCCACCCTAAGGCGGGGGGACCCTCTCATCTGGCGGTGTGAACCCCAATGTACAGGCACTGAGACGGGGGGCAATGAGTATGCCCACACCTGCTCTGCGCCTCTCACCGTGAGCAACTCCAGAGTGGAAGAGAGTCCAACCCCTCTCGAGAGAACTGGTACCAGAACCCAGGCTATGTGTGGAGGTAAGTCCGACTATATCTAGTCTGAACTTTTCTACTTCACACACCAGCTCGGGCTCCTTCCCTGCAAGAGAGGTGACATTCCATGTCCCTAGAGCTAGCTTCTGCAGCAGAGGATTGGACCACCAGGGCCTTTGGCTGCCGCCCAGCTCACACTGCACCTGACCCCCTTGGCCCCTCCCATGGGTGGTGAGCCCATGAGAAGCAGGACCCACGTTGCCTCTTCGGGCTGAGCCCGGCCGGGCCCCATGGGTGCAGGCCCGGCCACCAGGCGCTCGCCAACGAGCCCCACCCCCAGGCCTGGCTCCAGAGGGGGGCCCCAGTGACCCACTGTCAGAGATTTTCTCGGACAAAGTTAAAGAAATGACTCGGCACACAGGAAAATTGTCTTCAGTATCGGCGGAAGCGGATCACTGAGAGCGAACGACGGTTAGTTGCTCCGCGATCACACTCGCCTCCCTCTCCGCCGGTTCGAACTTTTATTGCAAAATACAAGAAAGACACTGCCCCCAAGATTTGCACCCCGCGCCCCCCGGTCCGGCCCCCCAGCAATGATCTGATTTACCCGAATACACAAGTCACAGACTTTGCTGATGACTAATGTCCACCTGGGCGCGACAGCTGTTCCCAAACTGTCTTTTGGTATTCAACAACTCTTTGTTCCCAATTTGTTTATTCCCACTCTGTGATTGAATTTAGCCTTCGCCCCCCTTGCTTTGACGTGATTACTCAAGAAAAGGCCCTCCGCCCAAACGGCCGACACCTCTGCGCTGAGCAAATCCGATGACATGCCCAAATTAACCGAAACTTTAAACATGATACAATTTTGTTCGTAGATTTCTCTATCACCCACGTCCGGGCAAGGGAAACTGGGTTCCATTTATTTTGTTCTTCATAAGGGGTTTGTGAGCCGTGCTTTGTCTGGTCCCTCACCGAGGACCTGTTTACTATTGGTGACCCTGCCAGGGGCATAAAGCCCCAGGCAACTTAGCTCCTAGGATCATTGGGACACACAAACCCCTCCACCACGGTAAGGTGACGGCTCACGGAGGCGTGCTGTAAAAATGTGTAGAATAAATATTACATTTCAACATTTCTGTCAATGAGGATTTGCATCGTAGCCTGCGACACACGTTTCTATTAGCAGGGCGGGATATCAGTCATGTGCCTGTTGTAAAAAAAACAAAAAATACAGCGTTTTATGTACAATTCACCAAGGGTACTGGCAAAGAATGGGAATCTGGAGGGGCGAGAGAGGCATTTTAACGAGATGTGTTCCTCGAGCCGGTCCTTGGCCTCGAGGACCGAGGTGCGGTCCATTGTCCAAGGCCTCGGTGTCAAGTCCTTGGTCCTTGGCCTCAGGAGTCAAGTCCTTGGCCTTGGCCTTGGCTTGCCGGTCCTCGGACACAATGAGGGGTTAGAGCCTCTAACACCTTGTATAAGGACCGCAAAAAACACGAAGGAATCTATTAAATTTCATCCAAGGTAACCCATATTGATGCATTAACTTTGGCGCTTTAAGAGGGGCGGGTCTGCCGCTGCCAGGTAACAGTTAGCGCAAGGTATAAAGAGCGGCATCACAGTTAGTTTCAATCACGGTTTGTTGCGTTAGCGATCGGCAGTTTAAATAGCGTGTAAAGCCTTTCTGTAACAGTGGTGTCTTTTATTTAGTTATTTTTGCACAGTCGTCACGTTTGTGCGGTCGCACTAGAATGTTTGTTTGAACCAAGTAATTTGCGTTACAGCTGGAGTCAATAATGTCGGCAGTTCACTTCTGGGTTTGGCCGTTGGGATTTGGAGTCCTTTTGCTCGATTCCAGTTATGTTTTCTGAATGCCTTCTCATGTTTGGAATAATGAATATTGATAATACATAGTTTAAAATCATGGTTGATTTAATTATCCATTATTATTGTGAAGTTGAAGGTATTAATTAATGTAGTATTAGTGGTAGTGGTAATAATAGTAGTACTCAGAGAATGGTTAGAGATTCAGCCATCTCGTTACCTCTGCGTCCCGCGTCCTGGACGCATAATTTTCCCACGGGACGCACAGTTCCAAACAATGTGCGTTTTTTGGGACGCATGAAAATTTCTGTCAAAACAAACAAACAAACAAAAAAACTACGGCAAGCCTGAGGATTTCACAGTAACAATCGTTACCGGTAGCGTGTCGTTTCCGTGGCGTCATTTTCACGGTACCGAAAATTTGTTTAATTATAAAAGTCACCGCACTTGAGTTGACTGTGTGATCCACGCGATTTCACTGTGCCAGTATGTGTGTTTGCGGTGTGGTGTGGTGTGTGAGTGTCTTTCTTCTAATTTACTTTTGTTTTGTTTTCAGTGTTGGGGGGGGGGGGGGGGGGGAACACAACAGATGACGTTTGTGCGCATGCGGGTTGTTATTTTAGTCCGCAAACTGAGGAATCGCGTGGATGAAAGTCTGAGATGGCGGCGAAAAAAACTCACCAAGGTCTACTAATTACGATATTTAAGAAATGGGAATGCTTGTCTGATGTTTTTGTATGAATCGTCCAAAGGGCGTATCACTAAACTCACCTGTGACGTATGCACAGAACGCGAGAGCAAGATACGACGAGGCACGATTACGAGGCAAATTGGTCATTAATTTGTAGGTTAATCGCTATGAAAAATATTATGAAACAGTATTGTTTATTCTATAATTTACTGGTTGTAAGCATGGTAACTTTATGAATAAAACATTCGTCACAAGGTGTAGTAATGCTAATGTTAACTGTTGGTAGAACTAATGATGACGTGTGTTAAATTCTTTCGTCAAATTGATCGTAGATTACACATGCATCGTCTTGGGAAGAGGATGTCAAGCCACATCAATACTTACCTGTATTAATGATTACCAGTCAATTAATATTTGCAGTGTGAGATTGGAAAAAATACATGAGTACACCAGTTTTTGATCCATTTATTTTTTGGAATAAACCTGGAGTACACAGCTGCTGATGTAATGTTCATTGTTAATGCATCGTTTTCAAACATTGACCCTTGAAACATTCTACTTTTGAGTTTCGGAATTCTTGATTATCAATATCAGTCAAAATAGAAAAATGGGTTCCCATGATGAACGTTTACGGAACCCAACATTTGTTATCGTGGTTTCCCATTGGGTAATCAGACGGAACCGAAAAACGGTTACCATGAATTTCCGAAATCCTCAGGCCTGCTCCTGAATTATTTAAATTTTTGCAGCATTTGTTTATCATTGTATGTATATGTTGTTGTTTGTGTTATTATCATATGCAATTGAATAAGTAGACCCTTTCAGAATTCGAAATTTGGGACTCTCTCAATCCATAATGGCACTCGTACTTTTCTGATCAGCGAGTCCCACGGTAAACTGTAAAATTATCACTGAGAGATTACCGCTTTTTCTGCAGTCAGTGATTGACTTCTATGCAAAGTCATTTCTCAACTTGTCTTCCGTGCCACGTCATGCCTGTTGAGTGTTGATTTACTTCATATTAAGAAACTACTGCACTAAAACATTAATTCATAAATGTATACCATATGATTTTTTTTTCTCAGTATAAATAACACGTACCCTGACTGTTCTACTCTTTGAATAAAAACATTTCATTCAAGCGTTAGGGAGTGCAAAAGGGTTATGATGGAGGGGTGTTGCAAATCATGAAGACCTGCCAAGTGGTATGATAGCATTGTTTTATACATGTCCTCGGCGAGGCCTCAGTTTCAAAATCAGTCCTTGGTCCTTGGCCTTGGCCTCGGAGGCAAGTCCTTGGTCCTTGGCCTCGGAAAATTTTCCAAGTCCTTGGCCTTGGCCTTGGCCTCGGAGTCGAGTCAAGCCCTTGGCCTTGGCCTTGGCCTCGGGTTGCCGGTCCTTGGACACAACACTGCATTTTAAAACGTTACATGAGAGCTACGATCGTAAACAAAAAGTGTGTCCCATGCCTTCGCGTCAGGTCTCAACTAAGGTAGGCAGTGATTTCCTTTCCACAAACCCACAAACTCTTGCGTCTACTTTATTTTTCTGTTTCGCACATCTTCGGGGCCATTATGGCTGTTGCTCATAATGGCATGTGTGTGTACTTGCGTGCGTGTGCAGCAATAGCTCGATCACAGGAGTTTGGTTGATCGGAAAGTTGATCTTCGGTCAAAAAAGGTTGGGCACCCCTGCTCTGCAGATGCACTGCAGGGAAAAAAAACATTTAATCATGAATCATTGTGTATATGTTGCCAACCTAGTCATTTTGATATTAGGCTAATATAGCTAATATAGATAACTACAGCATGTGTTTCCTTTCATTATAAGGCTTGTATAAGGCTTTTAATTTTTTAAACTCCAAACATATTCTTTTTTTTTGTTGTTTGTTTTTTGTCCAATTTGGCTCTTACAACATTTTGGGTTGCCAACCCCTGCTATATGCCCTGCGATTGGCTGGCAACCGGTTCAGGGTGTCCCCCGGCTACTGCCCGAAGACAGCTGGGATAGGCTCCAGCACGCCCTGCGATCCTTGCGAGAATAAAGTGGATCGGAAAATGGATGGATGGATGGATGGACCCCTGCTATAGACAATCAGCCCTTACTTCCTTCATAGTGAATAAAGAGAGCTAATGCAATGAAATGATTCTATATTACCATATAACTATATATAAAAAATAAAAAAGCGTTCTCAGACTGTTTGCTGATACCTGCTAAGGCACGTTCAGAATTTAAAAAAATCCTCAACTCTTGATTCTAGTTGTTACTTTGCAGAGACTCCCTGTGGAACTGTGATGGAATGCATTCATATTTGCTCGATTATGTCACCTGAAACAATTCATTCCATGGGGATGAAGCACAATTACATTCATCATCAATTCGATGATCTCCCACCACTGTTCAATTCTGGAAGGTACACACAGTGGAGCCAAATTAAATCACAATATTAAGTTACTTGGTCATCGTTTCATTTGTACGTCCTCATCTAGTGGTGAAACGTCATTTCATTTCAGCACACAGAAATGGCCCCTCGGGATGAAATGATCTTGTTTAACAGATGGTGATAATACTAAAGCTGTGTAACCTCCCCTGATATTGTGCAGCATTTTATATCACAATAAAATAGGTGATATGCCCCTTATGGATGCTGCATTACATGGATACACACTAACTTTGTCATTTAGTGTCATAGCTTTAAACTCTTGTTTGACTTTTGGAGCCCAATTAATTCTTTGATGCTCTCACAAAAAGCATGGATTGATGTTGGATCACAAATGAGAAAGGAATTACCGGTACTTTCATGAAAAGTCACAGTAGACAAGCTGTCTTTACTTTTAACTGCTATTGATTATATTTCTATGGCATGACCTTGGTCCTTGTTCCACATTCAGTTACGCAGTGTGCCATTGCAACAAATAGATTCCAAATCCAAATGAATACAAATACCATGTCAGATTATTTTGATGGCTGAGTTGTGCCAGTTACGTTGCGGAAATCCCTATGCTGTGACACAGGCCCCTGCTGCTGGTGAATGATTACATGCTCAGTTGGCAGCCTCTTACTGTGCAAGATACTGTAGCCTAAGAGACAAATCCTATTTTCTGTTGACCGGTTTTGCAATTTGGGTCGTGCTGAGGCAACATCTGATGTCCTGCTTGGTCATTTTGGATGAGTGCAATAGACATCTAGTTTGTATATTTCATACATCTGATGGTTGCATTTCTTCCAAGCTTGGCATTACTTTTAACTGTACCTATGCTTTCACACAGGTTAACTTCTGTATCTTCTGTAGTATAACGACTACACAAAAGAAAATGATTTTGTTTGTAGATTTTATTATTTTTTGAAAAAAAAACCTAACAAAAAAACCAGACAAAATATTTCTTTCTGTCAGTCTGTCTGTCTGTCTGTCTGTCTCTCTCTTTTTCTGTCACAAAAACAAAAGTATTTTGTAAACCTACAAGGTTTTTTTCAACTACAAATGTATTACATTTCCATCGTACAAGTACATACCTGTCAACTTTTCGGAGCACCAACCTGTATAAACTACCAAAAAAATCCTTATAAAGAGCAAAAAATCCTTATAACATACCAAAGCATTTTATATGTCAAAATAACGGCAGAAAAAAAACCAACGAAATTTTCAATTATATTTATTGTAGATCTCCATAATACACGTGATTTACTGGAAAGTTACCGGAAATGAAAGCATTCGAGTAGACTAGCACCATTCTGGACAAAAGCAAACGGAACTACCTGTTAGGGGGGGAAAAAAACCCGGAAATTTTCAGAATCCGTATGATTTGTGCGATACGGCCATATACGTAAGATTCACCACAAAATCCGTATGAACTATGGCTAAACCGTATGAGTTGACAGGTATGCAAGTATAAATTCGCCCACATTTACTCACGCGCTGAATCCGTGGTATCCAGCCAACCCGCTGACTCTTGCTCCTGATGTCACTCACTAGAGCACGCCCCTCGATGGCAAACAGCATCACAAATAAAGCAGAACATCAGAACAGGCAGTGAATGGACTCGATACTCGATACACGTACGACTTATGGATTTGGGCTCCGAGGCGTGGTAATTTCGGGTCGCTCGTCCAACGCATAGTGACAGCGTCAAAGTCTTTAAAATATACTCACGATCTGATGCAGTGACGTCAAGTGACCACAAATGACGTGTTACCTTATTTGCTCCAGTTATCCAAGGTGAGTGAAGTGATCAAAGCACCGTATTTCATTTAATGAGCCATTTTCAGATTTACAGTACACGCAGGTTGTGTGAACATAGACTTGCAGATCTTATTTTGACATGCTCAAGCCAACTTTGTTTAGAGGCCACAAAATAGAATACAAAGCCTTTATTGTCACGTTCGACGGTACGGATGCAACAAATTAGAATTTATGAAAACAAAATACATACCAATAATAGAACAATAAACATGACCAGCATATATTTCTAACTGCAGGCTGAGGATGTTGCCACGAAGCCTCGTGACGGAAAGGCCGACATCGCCTCATCGCCCGGTGCCTCGCAAGGATGGCGGGGTGAGCGCAACTTAGTGTGACTCGCCGGGGAACCGAGCAAGTAGAAACAAGGTGAAATCCGGACAAGACCACCTTCGTCGATTCGCTGTTGCAATAGTTAAATTGTCGGAAATACGTCATGAACTGTCGTGCATAGTGTCAATTTTATTGTAATCTCTGGGTCTGTATTTTTTATACATTTTATTATTTTTATATATATATATTATTTTGTTTGTTTTACACAAGTACCTGCACTAGCGTCCTTCCACTGTGATGCAGAGTGCGAGTACCTTTGTGCCTGTTTTTGTTCATTTATTATATATTTGTTTCCTCTTCACGTCTTCACTGAGGACATTGTGCGACAGAGCCTTCTATCGGCCGTAGGTGCTCATTGCGCGTTGCCTCCCGCTCAGGAAACTCCTCCTCCGCCATATTTGACTGTAAACATCCTGTGGATTTTAAAAGGGCAGCGGTGAGCGGGAGGAAGGCGGCTGGCGCCATCTTTACTGTTTTAATGAGTACAACAGGGGGAAATTCGCTGGGAGAAGTAACATAATCTGTGGAACTTCAACATAAAGCGGGGTGCCGTCGGTAAGTAGGTTTGCACTTACAGTTGGTTGCGTATTGTTTCATGTATTTTTTTTCTTTTTTTTGGAGCTAAGTAAGCTAGCACGGCCGTGGTAATTTGCTCTGGCCTTCGCGGTGCTTCGAGTGGATAGCCACCAGCTAACACTTGAGTTGTGCGAGAGCATAAGCATGCAAGGATAGCAGACGGTTGTTTCTAAATAGTGGTGTTACCAATAAATACACTTTTGACTTCTGGGAAGATGTCGGAATGGCCTTACTGAAAATGCGTAGCACACATCGATAGTTATTGTCATCAATGCTAATGCTATCTGGCGGCCAATTTAGATTATGTCAGTCTATGCCGCGATTCTCTGCATTTCGTTTTACTGTTACACTCCTTTTTAAAACTATGTACCTTTATGAAACCCTCTACACCAATTGCACGCATGTTGTTAATTTGAATGATTAAATCATTTGTAAGGCGGCTCGGTGGGAGACTGGTTAGCACGTCCTCTCCGGTGGAGGGTTCAATTCCGCCTCCGGCCATCCTGTATGGAGTTTGCACGTTCTCCCCGTGCCTGCGTGGGTTTTCTCCGGGTACTCCGATTTCCTCTCACATTGCAAAAACATACATGGCAGATTAATGGAACATTCTAAATTGTCCGTATGTGTGATTGTGAGCGTGAATGGTTGTTCGTTTATGTGTGATTGGCTGGCAACCATTTCAGGGTGTACCCCGCCTACTGCCCGTAGACAGCTGAGATAGGCTCCAGCATGACTGCTACCCTTGTAAGGATAGAAATTATAAAATAGATGGATGGATGGATACATTAGCTGGACATTGAACGTGCACATTCTGGATTGTCAGAACTTGGAACAGTCTGGACTGGATTTGTCAAAATAATTCACATCTACTGCGTCCATATTATGCTAACAATGACCGGTGTCGAACACATTTCAAATAGAATGCAAGTTAATTGAGTTGGTATTTTTTCCGCTTATTTGGAGAAAAAAATAAGATGATCAACTGTGGTCAACGGTTGTCAATGTAAAATCAAATTTTAAGATACTCAATTATAAATAACAGAAGGTTTCAGGCTGATCGTAAGCACATCATATGTTTTGGCAACTCCTGAACAATTGAGTGCATTAACGTGTTGTGCAGATTTCTCTTGAGTTTTATTGGACTCGATGGCATACTAGGTAAGGATGTAATGATAACTGCGACATCATGTATTAAAATTGCCACAGTGTCGTCATGTTAAAGTAGCGCATCTCCATCCAAACATGTTTTCACCTTCATCAGCGTAACACATCAATTGTGAACTATGGTACATAAAGCATGATACTTTGCTGGCCCACACATGACAATAAAATGACAGGCCAAGCCTATTTCTTCGTCACTGATGTTATGTACAAAAACACAATATTGTGCTCCCCCCCCCCCAGTATAACGAGCATTTTTTTGTACAATATTGTGAATTTTTATACATTGTAAGCTTTTTTATGTTGCCAACCTCCCCACAATATCGTCATATTATAATATGACATTTGGATATCGTTACATCCCTCATACTTAGTCCTTAGGTTGTTTTTACCATTCAATTCAAATGACTAAATCACATTCTTAATTAGAACTGTTTCATTCCTGCCTTATTTTGATTTTGAAGCATGTGCTCTGAAAGTTTGACTTGCCTGACGTGAATTCTTTGCTACGCCTATACACCATGAAAATCAGAGCAGTTCCCAATAACACTGGCTGGACCATATATGTTGCTATGACCTTTTACAAAATATAGCTTCGTTTTATTCTCCAGGTGAGCCTACGCCATTGTGTGTGTGAGGCAGTAGAACCAGGGCAATGTTCTACGCCCACTTTGTCCTCAGTAAACGTGGGCCGCTGGCCAAGATTTGGCTGGCGGCTCACTGGGACAAGAAGCTGACCAAGGCTCATGTGTTCGAATGCAACTTGGAGAGCAGTGTGGAGAGCATCATCTCACCCAAGGTAACAACAAGAAAGTACACTTGTTTTTTTCAGTTTGTTTGGTAAAAGGCCTTTTTTTGAAATCTCTCTGCCACATATATTTTGTGTTGTGCTCCTAGGTGAAGATGGCGTTGCGTACATCAGGTCATCTGCTTCTTGGGGTGGTGAGAATCTATCACAGGAAGGCCAAATACCTGCTGGCCGATTGTAATGAAGCCTTTATCAAAATCAAAATGGCTTTCAGGCCAGGTATGGTGGCATCCATTGATCGAATAATTTGCTCTTTGTACCGTTTTCTGACTTGGAGCGCATTATTTGTGTACAGGCGTGGTAGATTTACCTGAGGAAAACAGAGAGGCGGCATACAATGCCATCACCTTACCTGAAGAGTTTCATGATTTTGACCAGCCGCTTCCTGATTTGGAGTACGTCCAAGTCTACTGCTCAGAATTAACCTTGTCACACCTTAGGAAAAAAAAGATATGAACTCCAGATATGAATACGGATATTCTAAGAATGTATGTCTCTGCTCCATTTCATTATGCAACATAAGCATCACTCGCTTCGGTGTCCTTTACACAGTGACATTGACGTGGCCCAGCAGTTCACTCTGAATCAGAGCAGAGTTGAGGAGATCACCATGAGGGAGGATGTTGGCAATCTCAGCCTTTTGCAAGACAATGATTTTGGTAAGTCATTAGAGTGATGCACCAATCTTTAAAAGTCATGATACAGAAACATCTTGTGTCTTTTTTCTTTCAGTCGAACGCGACTCTAGTCATATTTAGAATAACCTGTTGTTCTCCTCAGCTGATTTTGGCATGGACGACCGGGAGATGATGCGCGATGCCAGCACGTTCGAGGAGGATATCATGCATGGTGCCACAGCCTCTAACCTTTTGCTCGAGCCTGAGCCTGGTCCAGCTAATCTTCCCGATAAATCCAACCACATGGAGTATGATGACTTTGGTGATGCCTCCATGGGCAACAGCGACGGAGGGATGTTAGGTGAGTTCTTCAAAGCTATCCCTAGCATCACCTCTTAGTTTTTATATGAAAGTGGCGATCTTCAAATGTTTTGTGTCGTTTCAGTGGATAAGCTGCTGAGCTCCGAAGATGGTGGTGGCATTTTTGATGACCCTCCAGCCATCACTGCAAGCGTCATGATGCCTACAGATCATGGAGATGACGAGGACGATTTTGACAACCTTCAATCACGTAAGTACTTGCTGCATAAGATCAAGATTGTTTTTACATTGCCTCAAATGACTTTGGAAATCTGAGTTGCTCTATACAATAACATCAACAGGAACACCTGGGCTAAATTAAATTTCCCGCTTTATATCTTGTGTGTCTAGCGGGTCCAGACAGCCCAGACTCCGGGCCGGCAGAGCCACTGCCAGCTATGGTTGACCAGACTGAACAAACTACTCTTGTTCATAATGAGGAGGAAGCATTTGCACTGGAGCCCATTGACATCACTGGTTAGAAAAATATTTTAGATTTTTTTTTTTTTTTTTTTTTTGGTGCCCATTTATTTGCAGTCGAGCTTCTCAGGACACTGGTCAACTTATTTAGAGCTAGACCTACTACACTTACTTGGCAGTCAAGTCTCTTCTCTTGTAGCTAACGGTTACACTGTACTTTTTTTTAAATCACTGACTCGTTGCTTTAACCATATTGTGGTGCGTAATTAAGTCTCCATTTTGTATGACTTTTTAAATAAGTTTCATTGGAAGTTTAATTGAAAATGTTCATACTGTTCTGTTCTATCACCATTGCATGTAACAACACTGGTGACCCTACAACATTTTACAATAATAATAATGGTTGTTATTATTATTGTTGTTGTTGTTATTTGAACTCCTCTTCAGTGAAAGAGACCAAGGCCAAACGCAAGAGGAAGCTGATTGTGGACAGTGTGAAGGAGTTGGACAGTAAAACCATTAGAGCCCAACTCTCCGACTACTCTGATATTGTGACCACCCTGGACCTTGCCCCTCCTACTAAAAAGCTGATGATGTGGAAAGAGACCGGAGGAGTGGAGAAGCTCTTCTCTCTTCCAGCTCAGCCTCTCTGGAATGCCAGGCTGCTCAAGGTAATGAATGTTGGGTATTATAATTAGCCACTGTATTAGAGGGGCTGGTTCAGATTTTTGGGCGGGTGTAGTACAGTCTTGTACGGTTTCCAGGTTTACAAAAATTGTCTTGAATGAGCATTTACACTGAACACTCATCACACTTATGTGTACAATGTGTTTGAGAACAGGCCAACTGTCGTTTGCCAGAAGCAAACAATCCCTTTTGCACGAGTTGTCCAGTTTAATGGGAATTATTCAAGTTTCATCTTTCATTGGTGTGCTGCACACGTAGTGAGATTTAAGAGTGCAGTGAGAAAGTGATTTTTTTTTTCCCCCCCTGTCCCCTTTCACTGCCTCATGTGCTTTTTTGGAATACTGAAAATGGTTTTGTTGCATAATTTATCAGAGCTATTTATTATTTTGTCTACCACCCGTCTGACTGTAAGGTCGATATTTATTTTAATGATCCTTTGTTCAACAGTTGATGTTTCTAATCTCCTCTCTACACTTAAATCTTAGATGTTCACACGGTGCCTGACGCCTCTGGTGCCAGATGAGCTCAGGAAGAGGCGAAAGGGTGGTGAAGCAGACAGTTTAGATGAATTCCTCAAAGAGTTGGAGAACCCAGAGGTGCCCAGGGAAGAGATTATGGGTCAGCACCGAGATGTTATTGGTAAGAGCACTTCATTTGACGATTCAAATGTAGCATGTTAACAAATACAGCTGGTCAGCAACACTTTCCCTCATTCATCATATAGATCAGACTATCATGGAAGAACCCAGTATGCTGGCTGCTTCTGCAATGGAAGGCAGCAGGACAACACTGGATGAGACTGTCATGCCTCCTCCATCCACCCCTCGTGGTGTGAAACGCAAGACCCTCGAGAAGGAGAGTGCCGTGCCTGTGAGTTCTACAACATTTCTTGACATTTTTTACTGGGGTAGAACCCAGCCTTTGTGAGGTCTATCGCCCACTGATTGGCCCTGTTGTCTTTCAGGTGGCTACCTTAGAACAGCAGCAGTCACAACAGCTGCCGGACCGCTCAGTCTTGTCTCAGAGGCTAGACATGTCGCAGGTCGAACTCCCCCCAGAGGAGACCACCGTCAACCTCACTCAGCTCGTTCCTGAACTGGACCTTCTTGGAGAGAAGAGCAAAGACAAGAAGGACGAGAGCGACGAAGAAGAGGTTAGTTGTTTTCTATTTCTGTCATGTGACGAAAATAGAACAAGCGAGAAAGGGGCACTGTCCATATCACGATTCATCAGATAACTGCAGAATTAAGAGTCTGGTAGAGAGGAACAGGCCCCTTTTGGAGGAGCTTCGGGCTTGATTTTATTTCCAATGTGATAGAGGTCACAACACAATTAGGTTGGATTTTTAATCAGTAAATTTAAAAGGTGGAGTTTGCTATTTTTAAGCTGCTAGCAAGATATGAATGTTCGGTGAAAAGCTCGGTGAAGGAGGACGTGAGCCGTTGCTTCAGGTCTTTCCTGAGCACTGATTTTGCTATAGCGCCTGCAAAGTGGCGTAATGCTGCAACTGCAATTAAAATACAAAGCTGCTGAAGAGAGACATCAATCCCTCAATCAGCACCGCTGGAGCTTGACACTGTGTTGAGCTACAGTATATCAATTGGTCTGGCTGGAGGCGGTCGCCATGCAATTTTGAATGCACAAAACAACCCTGGCACTGTGACATTGGCGGGCTGTTTTCCAAGCCCAACAATGCAGCCATCCACGTAGAACGTCTGAGTTGCAAACTGTATGTTTGTTTTTAGAGCTCTCCAATAAAAACAGAAAAACCAAATTTGCCCCTCGGTGAATTATGGTCATAACTGCAATCAAATAATCTTCGCAGGAAAACGGCCAGTGTGCTGCTTCACGGCAATTATGAACACGCTTTGGTCGCATCTTCTAACACAACGGTCTCAGGCTGTGCTTGTAGCGATGTGACAAGTTCTAAAATAATGGTTAAAAATCAAGTTGGAAGCTGAAGTTGGGGCCAGAGAGGGATTTTTCAAATAAAATAAATTTTTAAATAATCTACTCTTAGGTAGGTGATGTATAGATTGAACGAACGCGCGTTTTAAAAAAGCCTTTAAATTTTTTGTTTTTTAACTGCAAATTCGCCCCCTTAATATATATCGTATTTTCTGCACTATAAAGTGCTTCGGATTATAAGGCGCATCTTCAGTGAATGGCCTATTTTAAAACTGTTTTCATAAATAGGATGCACTGCATTATAAGGCGCATAGAATAGAAGCTATAATAGTGGCTGCGGTTGTGCTATACATCCACTAGATGGAGCTACGCTAAAGGAATTGTGTGTGTGTGTGTATGTGTATATGTATACAGTAAATATTCTCTAGTACGGACTCGTGTTTGCGCTGTCCAATTTGTCCTGCTAACAGAAATTCCTCATTTGGGAAATGAGCATGGTACATGTCCTTTATGAACCTGCAAGTATGTTGACAAAATGCACGTGTAACAACACAATCAATAAAATACAAAAATATAAGATAAGAAAACCTTTATTAGTCTCGCAATGGAGAAATTGCCAATTCACAGCAGCAAAGTTATGAAAGGAAGAAGTAGAACAACAAAATATAGGAGCTGCTGGAAAGGCAGCCACTCTCGCGGCGCCATTTTGAAGTCAAAATAACAAAAATAACACTGTCTGTGTCCTATGTGTTGTGTTGTGTTATTTTTGTTATTTTGACTTCAAAAATGGCACAGCGTGAGTGGCTGCCTTTCCAGCAGCTCCTATATTTTGTTGTTCTACTTCTTCCTTTCATAACTTTGCTGCTGTGAATCTGGAATTTCTCCATTGCGAGACTAATTAAGGTTTTCTTATCTTTCTTATGATATACTGTCCAAAAACTGGTGCATCCAAAAAAAAACACAACAGTAAAATAGATACAGTATTTTAATGTTTATTTTTTTCTGTCTTGGGAAAACAATGTGTATTTTGGATTGTTTTGTTGGATGCATTCTTTGGTTTATGACAATGTTTGCCTGCGTGTCATACAGTTTTCTTTCTAGTTGCAAGTAACTGTCCCGTTGATCACTGATGTCTGGTAATTCTTGTGCATACTGAAGGATTTTTGTTGCCATTTGCATTGCTTCCTTGCTGGATGGTGGCTTGTCATCAGGAGTTGAATCGATGCCTTGTTTTTTAAAGTTTCGTAGATTTGCGTCTTTCCGACTCCAAGTGTCTGCTGGATCTTTTTAACTTTGTGTCCAGCCTCGCTCAAACGGATGCATTTCACTCGGTCCGCTCCAGTCTTTACAGTTCTTCTACGTTTCGATGCGATGATCTACATGACGTAAGTGAATAAAGTTAAAATCTTTCGCAATTACAGTAAAACGCACGCCAATAAAAAGTCGCTTACACGTCTTCGTTTCGAATCTGATGAATGAAAACGGTGAAGCGAACACGTTTCTTCGGTCATGTCGAGTGGGTGCTGCTTTTAAGCTAGTGCCGCGTTCTCCAGGACGTAAGTGAATAAAGTTAAAATCATTCACAATTACAGTAAAACGCACTGCAATAAAAACTCACTTACACGTCGTCGTTTAGAATGTGATGATCGAAAAACGCGAAGTGAAAATTTGTTTCGGCGTTGTGTATTTTCCGTCGCATCGGGTGGGCGTTACGTGTATTTAAGCTCCCGCGGCATTACACCTCCATCCGGGTTACGGGTAGTGGAATTTCCGCTTACGCAAGTTCCGGTAACACGTAATATCGTAGTCAAAATGTTAATGCATAGGTTTTTATTCCGGGTGAAGGATATTCCTTTCCATAGAATTCCGGGATGGGAATATTTACTGTATATATGTGCATATATACAGGGTGACCCAAAAAAAACCGGCCCCAACTCTAATTAGGCCCCGTTTCTTAGTGTTTTGTCCGAATGAAATGAAACGTTGGCCATAACTAGTTTATTATATTCAAAACATCCATCAAAACACTAGGGTCTTTGGCCTTTTTTTCTCCGTTCTACAGCATATGTTCGAGATGGCCTCCATTTAGCTCCGTGCATTTCTTGAGGCCCAGCACGAAGTTGTCCATGACGTTCTTACAGACTGAATTGGTATTGGCTCTCATCTCCTCCCTGATGGCTTTCTTGAGTTCCGTGATGGTTCTGGGTTTCCCTGCGTAGACTCTGTCCTTAAGATAGCTCCAAAGAAAAAAATCTGGGGGGCTTAGGTCCGGGCTATGGAGTGCCCACTCAAAATCAGTCTTGAGACTGATCACTCGGCCTCTGAAGTTCTCTTTCAGCCAATCTTGGGACAGGTTTGAGGTGTGAGAACTTGATCCGTCTTGCTGGAACCAGAAATCTCGGCCAGAGGCATCATTGGACCAATCTTCATCGAAGAATCTGGCGCACCAGTGACAGTCACCAAGGAGCGGTATGTGGAGGTCCTCAAAACCTTCAAGAATGAGCTCCAGACCATCTACCCGTCGCTCATGAGCAAGTTCTGGTTCCAGCAAGACGGAGCAAGTTCTCACACCTCAAACCTGTCCCGAGATTGGCTGAAAGAGAACTTCGGAGGCCGAGTGATCAGTCTCAAGGGGCCTAATTAGAGTTGGGGCCCGTTTTTTTTGGGTCACCCTGTATATATACTGTGTACTGTATATATATATATATATATATATATAGAAATGGATCATTCCTCCAAATCAGTACCAGTTGCTCTTTGTAATAGTTGCAAAATAAACTCAGATTTTATATATAGTTTTTATTACATGAGGCACTAAATTTGATGAAACACATTTTGAACATTTCAAGGTGTCTTGGTTCTTCTAAGAGCTTGTGGGGTTTTAGCATAAAATTAGCAAATACAGGCACTATAGCCCTGACATTTATGAGAATTGAATGTTAACTTTGACACAATACATATTAATGTGCAGGACGCTTTATAAACATGTATTTTCATCTAATTGCCCGGGCATGCAAATGGCATCCAATTGGTTGAATGGCCCATAGAAGAAATTACTCTGCAGTGAGGGACAACTCTGTTTGATACATATGCTTTATCTAATGGTAAACAATACATTTACATTGTTATTTTTAGGCTTGCGCAGGCTAAAATGACAAGTCCACACAGCTACGTAGTTGTTGGGTACGTGTGTGACTTCGCTCATCTACAAACACAATTGATTTTTGACTTTGTCAAATGCAACCAGTGGGGAACAAACTTGCTTGTCACCAAATAATTGACACTCGTTAAACCTCTGTCTGAAGTTAGGGCATTTGGACGTGTCACAACCGCTGACTTGTCTGTCGCGCTGCGCTCTCAGTTCTCTCAACTCTTTGCTAATGCTGCTTAGCAAGAGGCTTTATATCAGACGAGGCAGATTTATTTAGGAACATCATTTGGCTTGCTTCTCCCTCCGAGCAAGCTATGAAGACAAACCCACTGCTTTGTCTCTGCCTACAGGAGAGCTGTGCGAAACAGAGACGTCTCTGTGGGTGTATGCGTGTCACGCTCACTGCATTGCTATTTATAAAAAAAAAAAAAAAGCAACAATGAAATATAGAACTAAGCTATGCCTGTTGTATTTGCACATTTGGATTATTTTCTAGCTTTGGGGCCTTTTTTAAAATGTTTTTTATTTTTTAAAACCCAATGCTGTATCACCTGCAAATCAGATAGATAGGGACATCCCTATCTATAACCATGAGCGCGCAGCTTGAATTATTCAAGGTGTGTGCAAATTCATGATAACGACAATAAAAATGATAGTTTATTCAACTTTGCAGATTGTACCAGCGTTCCAAGGATGTTTGTAAATGATGATGCATCTTAAATTGAAGGTGATACTGTGTTCCCATGCCTCCTGTAAAACCGAGAATATGACCCAATTTTCCCATAATGGATAATGAGGAAAAAAATGTAATGTCTTGGAAAATTATTTTTCCTCCCTCTGCTTCTCTGTGCCTTGTGAGTAAATGCAAACAGGTTAAACAGACATGCATGCCTGTTTTCAGCTGCCTTCAATGGGCACCATTGAG
Organism: Hippocampus guttulatus; assembly: GCF_054856545.1. Classification (NCBI taxonomy): domain Eukaryota; kingdom Metazoa; phylum Chordata; class Actinopteri; order Syngnathiformes; family Syngnathidae; genus Hippocampus; species Hippocampus guttulatus. Next base: position 3,068,696 of record NC_141266.1, read on the forward strand.
CTGTTGCGCTTTTCTGCTTCATCTCTGCTTCCAGGAGCAACCAACCAAATTGCATCTTCTGTGGGAACGGTTCTTGGCCATTGTTTCCATATGATTTTGTTGTTCGATTTACTGAATTTTAAGACCTAAATTAATCCTTATTTTTTTCCCAAAGTGCCAACGCTGGCCACTTTCATGTGAAGTGTATTGCTGGATATAGAGTGTGAGTTATTTCTCCCTCACTTTGTCTCCTCTGTTGAGTGACAGAGAGGCTGTAGTGTAGTGGGTGTGCCGTCACTTTTGGCTGTGCGCTCTGAGATGAAACGCATCTCTGGTTTCATTTGATACGCAGCGAACATTGACTGTTTCGAGATTTTGATGACTAGCGGGAAGTCTTACTGGGCCACGTTTCACTCAGTATTTCGTACTTGCTCCATTGACTGACAGCAGAAGCAGAAAATGTGTCAATGAGAAAAACTTCTTTAGAAATTCAGTTCAATTAAAATACTGTGAGATGTTATATTAATGTGAGGTTGGAGAACACATTGTTCTTTTGGGGTGAACAATGAGAATCTATTTGCAGCTGTGTAAGAGCCATTCTTTAACTTTTTGTTGTTGTTGTTGTATGGAGTTTGGTGATTTTTACCAGATTATTTTAATGTTACCAAATATACGGTACCATTGTAGGAAATACTTCTCCAAAGCTTGTAGGTGGAATTCGTGGATGTTGTAGAGCTGGACTATTCATCGGAATTTCAATCAGAATTTCAATTCTGGCTTCTCTCGATCTTTAAAATGTTTTCATTTCCGACATTATGAAAGCCCCCCGAATGCACCATGTCGCAAGCGATGCGTTAAGGTGTTGGAGTTTACTGTTAATCTATATGCCCAACAAAAATAATTACACACATTGTATGTTTAAATAGAAAACATGCTTCGTTTTTAATACGTTGCTAGCAATAATATAAAAGTCAATAGAGGATCCCATTCAAACCATGCTTTTTTTTCCCCCCGATATGAAACTCCTTGACTCATTCCCACATAGTTTCCTGGCACGAAGATGTCTCGTGATGGCGGCATAACAATGCTTCTGTTGAAATGGAGCCCCTCAATTCACTTCAGCACGGTTCCTTGAGCAATGAAGTTCAAACTTCAAACTATGAAGTACTTGAAGATGAATGTATGCAGTTATATAGAGTGCACGATGCATCACAGTAATCATAAGATTGCTTTAGTGTCATATGCTAGAATCTTTGTTCCACACTCAAATTGAGGAGGGTCATTTAGACAAATATAGTCATTTGTTGCCATCTTCTGGGTTCTTTGGGTAATTATAGTGCAGCAAACAGTTTTCGGGAGGGGTGGGTGTCAATAACTTTGCAGCGCTCTATTATTATTTGTTAAGGAAAGATTTATTTTGAAGTTCTTCGCGGCGTGTTACTGTCATGTATTGCACAAACAATTGTTACTGTGCTTCGCTTGACTTCTTCCTGACAGTGTACAGGTACCGTATTTTCCGCACTAAAAGGCGCACTGGATTATGAGGTGCACCTTCAAATAATGGCCTATATTTTAATTTTGTTCATATACAGTAAATATTCCCATCCCCGGAATTCTATAGAAAGGAATATCCTTCACCCGGAATAAAAACCTATGCATTAACATTTTGACTACGATATTACGTGTTACCGGAAGTTGCTTAAGCGGAAATTCCACAACCCGTAACCCGGATGGAGGTGTAATGCCGCGGGAGCTTAAATACATGCAACGCCCACCCGATGCGACGGAAAAGACTGACGCTGAAACAAGTTTTCACTTCGCGGTCTTCGATCATCAGATTCTAAACGACGACGTGTAAGTGAGTTTTTATTGCCGTGCGTTTTACTGTAATTGTGAATGATTTTAACTTTATTCACTTACGTCCTGGAGAACGCGGCACTAGCTTAAAAGCAGCACCCACTCGACATGACCGAAGAAACGTGTTCGCTTCGCCGTTTTCATTCATCAGATTCGAAACGAAGACATGTAAGCGACTTTTTATTGGCGTGTGTTTTACTGTAATTGCGAAAGATTTTAACTTTATTCACTTACGTCGTGTAGATCATCGCATCGAAACGTAGAAGAACTGTAAAGACTGGAGCGGACCGAGTGAAATGCATCCGTTTGAGCAGGCTGGACACAAAGTTAAAAAGATCCAGCAGACACTTGGAGTCGGAAAGACGCAAATCTACGAAACTTTAAAAAACAAGGCATCGATTCAACTCCTGATGACAAGCCACCATCCAGCAAGGAAGCAATGCAAATGGCAACAAAAATCCTTCAGTATGCACAAGAATTACCAGACATCAGTGATCAACGGGACAGTTACTTGCAACTAGAAAGAAAACTGTATGACACGCAGGAAAACATTGTCATAAACCAAAGAATGCATCCAACAAAACAATCCAAAATACACATTGTTTTCCCAAGACAGAAAAAAATAAACATTAAAATACTGTATGTATTTTACTGTTGTGATTTTTTTGGGATACACCTGTATTGCCGTTTTTGGACAGTATATTTTTGTATTTTATTAATTGTGTTCTTACACGTGCATTTTGTCAACATACTTGCAGGTTCATAAAGGACATGTACCATGCTCATTTCCCAAATGAGGAATTTCTGTTATCAGGACAAATTGGACAGCGCAAACACGAGTCCGTACTAGAGAATATTTACTGTATTGCACGCACTGCACTATAAGTCGCAATCTACAACACATCCACTAGATGGAGCTACAGGTACGTCTTTGTCCATCTCTCCATGCCTTCTGTTCTTCCGTTCGACTCGAGAGGTGTTCATGACCGCCTCCAAAAAACGTAAATTAACCATTACTTCAATGAAACTCCAAATCTTAAAATACAGAAAATCACAAAAAAATTCTATGGCCGCGTAGCTGCAACAGAACGATCGGATGTCAGTGAATTTGACTTAGTTTTACTGTTTGGTGGCTACTACCATCTTTGTTCCTGATTATTGCTTGGCTGGCAACTGATTCAGGGTGTCCCCCGCCTACTGCCCGAAGACGGCTGGGATAGGCTCCAGCACCCCCCGCGACCCTAGTGAGGATCAAGCGGTTCGGAAAATGGATGGATGGATGGATGTTGTATATATGTTAGTTGCTCCATGTACAGCACTTTGTATGCAGTAATGGCTGTTTGAAAGTGCTCTATAAATACAGTTGAGTTAAATTGGAGGAGACTGGACTGTCTCAGAAGTGTTTATTTATTCCTTTGTTGTATACTGTATTCACAAACGAGGAAATCACAAAATAAATTCTGTAGTGGGGCTATAGAATTTATTTTGTGGTTTCCTTGCTTGATTTTCTGTTTTGATGCATTATTTTCATAGTTTCATTGAAGGAATAGTTAATTTACATTTTTCCAAGGCGGTCATGAACGCCTCTCGAGTCGAACGGAAGAATAGAAGGCACAGAGACAGACAAAGACGTAGATGTATTTGTTGAGACTGTGAAAACCATTAATAAAGTGTGCGTTTTAAAAAACACCACAGCTCTCCTTTTTTCGGAGCTGCAACAAAAACTAATTTAATAAAGCACAGTTCACTGAACCAACAGCAAGTTATAACATTGTAAACATGTCTCCAGCAAGGAGCCATCTTGGGGTCGTATGACCGTAATGACCATACACAAGGCGCACCGGATTTTAAGGTGCGCGGTGAGCTTTGAAGAAAATGGAAGACTTTTTAGTGCACCCCATAGTGCAGAAAATACAGTAAACAAGCAGGTACATCCAGCATTTTTTTTTTGTAATCTGAATTACTCGAGGACCCATTTTAGTTGTGTAAAATTAACCTAAGGTATTGTGCTAACGAAAACAAAGATAAACTCTTGTATTGTTTTTGTTTGATTTCTGTACCGTGTAACGTGGTATCTTGTAATGATCTGGTCTATGTGTGTTTTATATGCTGCAACTGAGTAGTTTTGGCAAACGCGAAATTCTGTTTGGTGGGGAGTGCTGCTGTTTCTGAGTTCTTTAACGCATGAATGACTCTGTTCACGAGTGTGGGAATGAGAGAGCGTGTGTGTGCTGTTCGTGTTTCAAGGTTAGCTTTAGCCATAAAGCAGTGGTGTTTTAGTTCTCAATTATCCATCCATCCATCCATTTTCCAAACCGCTTGATCCTCATTAGGGTCGCGGGGGGTGCTGGAGCCTATCCCAGCTGTCTTCGGGCAGTAGGCGGGGGACACCCTGAATCGGTTGCCAGCCAATCGCAGGGCACACAGAGACGAACAACCATCCACGCTCACATTCACAATTAGTGATGCGCAATATTAAAAGATTTTCAATTGATATACAGTACATGTTATGTGCATGGATGAGGCTCGGGGGGTTTGGGCAACTCCAGAGTGGAAGAGAGTCCAACCCCCCACGAGAGAACTGGTACCACCACACAAAGCACACGACTCCTTTGGCCCCTCCCACAAGTGGTGATCCCATGGGGAGGTGGGTCCCACGTTTCTTGTTCAGGCTTAGCCCATCCAGGCCCCATTGGTGCACCAGGCACTTGCCAACGAGCCCCACCTCCAAACCTAGCTCAAGTAGAGGGCCCCGGTGACCCGAGTCCAGGCAACTTGTTGGTTCCTTGATCTCAGACAGGTTTTCGGGTTTTTGTTTTTAGGTTGTTACAGGAGTGTACCACGTTTATGTAACTTTGGTGCGCCTTAGATCAGATTCTGGAGATGATGATGTTGGCTGTGGTTAATGATGTTTGCTGTATTCATGACTGTTTATTTTGTTGTCATTGAGGAGTGGTTTGAGTCGTGCCTTATGTTTATTTTTCGTCTTCAGGTGGATCTTTTTTTTTCTCAGTACCTCATAAGGGTCGACATCCAGTGCCTGTAGCATTTGTTGTTTGTTTTGTTCTGTGTCCATAATAACTGTTGTTCTGCCCATGTCTGCTGGAAAAATTGTGATTTCTTTGTTTTCCCCTTCGTAATATTGCTGGGTGGTGGTTTGGCCATTTTTAAAATACCCGCTAGCTCCGTTGCCAAAACGAAATCGTCATGTGATACGGGGCTGGGTGTGATGGCATCATTGAGTCCTTTTGCGAGTGTGCTGCGTTCTGTTTGTGTGAGTTTGTACCTTGACATGTTGTGAATCCGTTTTTTGTTGTTGTGTGAATGGTCCAATACTGTCTTCTTTTCCCGTGCAATGAGTCTGTCCAGTTTGCGGATGTGTCGGGCTTATGTGACGGTAAATCCCTGTTAGTGTATTGTATGCTGTGTAACTAACTGTCCATGTAGTTTTGTTACCGTGTAGAGGGGAAACCGATCTTTGAACCGTTCCATTTGCTCTTGACGTTGCCAAATTGGCTTGTTGTGCACCGTACTGGCTCTTTGACACTTTTATCATCCGCTCGGCGTTCCTGGTTGGGATCGGGTTCTTGATGCTGAGACAAGCCGGTATGATCTCATCTCTGCAGCGCAGGTTGAATCTCGGATGGTTTCTGTTGCGTGCCCGTTTCCTGGTTAATTTTTCCAGGCGGCGAAAGTCCTTGACGGATGCCTCTCTATCAATTTTGCGTAATAACTGAATAAAGTTCATTCTCTCTTACTTATAATTGAACTTCTTGGTTCCTTGATCTCAGGTTATGTTTTATGGGGTGGGGGGGCAGGGGGTTATTTACCTGATATGTTTGGGTGGAAGTCTTTCAGCTTCTGCAGAGTGTCCCATGATGGTGTGTTACACATCCTTATCAGCTGATTTCAATGGAGGCGATACACACCTTGAAAATCAACAAATGAATTGGAAAAGAAACAGACCAAAGAAAAATCACCTGAATGAGAAGTCCCTGTGTTCTGGAAAATACTCTGCTTCAATGAGAAGCTGTAGTGTATGCTCTCCATACAATAATTCAAATGCTACGCACAGATTGATTTTATTTTTAAATTTTTATTTAGTTTTTCATGTAAAACTATGATGAAATGCTAAAGAGAAAGGGGAGGGGAAACAACCAGCACATTTTGTTTTGTCTTATTCAGGACGAAGAAGGTCAGGCTGGAGACCAGGACCAGGAAGAGAAGCGATGGAACAAGAGAACTCAACAGATGCTGCATGGGCTTCAGGTACAAAATCATTCTTGGCTAGTTCAAGTCATTTTTATAACCTTTTAACAAATTACATTTGATTGGTCAAAGCATGTTTATTGTGCATACCCCGATGCTCATTTTCATTTTGGATACAATGGGTGTATCCTCGACCTGCGCGGAAGTTGTGATGATGACTAGGCTAACTTCTGATCATCCATGCAGCGCGTCATGGCAAAGACCGGAGCAGACTCTGTCAGCCTGCTTGATTTGTGCCGGAACAACAACAAGAAGCAGGCGGCCGCTAAGTTCTACAGTTTCCTGGTCCTCAAGAAGCAGCAAGCTATCGAAGTCACCCAGACAGAGCCTTACAGCGACATCATCGCCACCGCTGGACCACGATTCCACCTTATTTAGACATTTGGGGGGTGAGAGGGGTTAAAACAGAAAACACTGCTTGCCAAGGCTTTTTTTTTTTTAAACCCCAAGAGGAAGGTTGGGGCTGGTGGGGAAGGTTTTTGGATGTTTGCAAATGATTTTACTCTATTTTTGGTGGAATCATGCAGTATTCACTGAGTTCAAACAAAGGAATGTTCCCATTTACATGTATAAAGAAACATGTTTCCATCACCAATTTGTATACTTTGATTCAGTTACTTTTAACGTTAAATTGCTTCTCCATGAATCTTCATACAGTCAACCTCTAGCCCTGGAAATATTACAACTTTTTAAGATACCCCATTGTTTCCGTGTGAAATATTGCAATGGCTCTGTACATATGGAACGGTACTGTTTTATTCCTCAAAAGTGTAACCTCTCCACCTCCTTGTTGCACTTGTTTCCCCCCCCACACAATACCAGTACATCTGTCCAAAAATGTTTCCCTTTGGCCGGATATATTTGTTATAAAATTCAGGCAGTTTGTCAGGTTTTTTTTTTTTTTTGCTTTTATGCTTGTACACTTTTTTGCATTATGTAACTAGAAAATGTACTTGTTACAAATACGTACAGTGTCCTAACTTTTTAGTCATTGAGTAATCTCTAGTGATATATCTGTAAAGGTTGGAAATAAAAATGTTTTACGTACACCATTGCTATGTATTTTTTTTATTTATTTTAAACTGATGGTATTCCTCACCTTAAATGTCTTACAGCAAATGCATTCAGAACATCGACGATATGTATTCTAATGTAAGTGACAAATTTTTGTTTTCCGGAACATAAAAAGATACACTGAAGTAAATGACAAGATTTAAACGTGAATGGGAGAAACCATATTTTACACATAAAAATGTTTGGAAAAAGCTAACTTTCATAAATATGCCTATGTCAAGTTACCATATCAGTTTTTCTAACAAGGGTCTTGGGTAACTGGGACCCTATCCCAGTTGATCCTGGGGACAAGGTGGTGTAAATTCTGAACTGGTCACCAACAAATCACAGAGCTCATATACAGGGTTCCCATAGATCTTGGAAAACCTCAAATGACTGACCAATTTTCCAGTCATGTAAATTACATGGAAAAGGAGAAAAAAAGTGTTCTGGAAAATATTTTTTCCTCCCCCTGATTTTTCCCTTGAGGATGACCCGAAACAGATGTCCTGGATGTCTTTTTTTTTTTTTTAGCTGCCTTAAACATTGAGGTGAATTGTTCTCTGCTCAATCTGCGCTTCTAGAGGGCACAGTGCCCCAAGTGATGACACGAGCCCAGGGGTCAGCAACCCTTTACACTTAAAGAGCCATTTTGACCTGGTTTCCATGGAAAATACGAAACTGGGAGCCACAAACACTTTTTGACATCTGAAATGATGAAAAAAATATACAGTGTATGCATACACACACACACACATATACATATATATATATATATATATATATATATATATATATATACACAGAGAAGCTCCACCCCCATTACTGTATTTATATGGACACGGAACACGGTAACCTTCCACACAAAATAGTTCCAAACAAGTAACAATCGTGTCAGTGGCATACATTGAACTCAACAGAATGCCTGCTCTTTGTTCACCAGAGGCTCATCAACTTAATCTCTTATTTCTCTCCCAAAACAGTGTCTTCTCCCGCTTGGTGTACCTTAGCCTACTCTGCTACGTACAATTTCTGTTCATAGCTTGTAATGGAGGCTCTCCATTGCTGGTAATCCGTAGTGGAGTCGTTAGATGCAATGCGAATGATTTCAGCTTGAGTCGAGCTGTGGACAATGTTGACAGGCTTGCATGCAGTAGCCATACATTTAGCTCTGGCTTCAGCAAATTTGTTCTTTGTCATGTCATCCATTTTCTTCGCTTTGAAAGGATCCATAGCTGTCTGTCTGAGACGAGGGGGCTGAGTACTCACATCAGCTGTGTGCTTGGCCATTAAGTGGTATTTCAGACTCGACGTGCTATGATGATAGCTGAGTTTACGACTGCAAAACATCCAGGTAACTTTGTTCTTGTCAGTGGAACAATCTGGCAACTTTTTAAAAGGAAACTTTCCATTCATAAACTCTTAAGTATCCGCTTTCGGTGTCTCGTGCTGCCGTGGTTGGCAAAACAGACATGTGCGTGGACCTGTGCAGCGCGCTTGTTGTTTTGTTTCTGGTTTATTTATAGAGCAACGTAACATCTGCTGTGACGTGTGCCGCGTTAATCTCGCGAGAGAAAAATTTAATCCCGTTAAAATTCATTTAAATTAATACCGATAATAACGCACTAAACTGTATATATATATATACATACAGTATATATATAAGATAAGATAAGATAAGAAAACCTTTATTAGTCTCGCAATGGAGAAATTCCCAATTCACAGCAGCAAAGTTATGAAAGGAAGAAGTAGAACAACAAAATATAGGAGCTGCTGGAAAGGCAGCCACTCTCGCGGCGCCATTTTTAAGTCAAAATAACAAAAATAACACAACACAACACATAGGACACAGAGAAGTCGTGCAATCTTCACCACTTTTCTGCATACATTTTGTTGTCTGAAGCCGTTCTAGATGAAAGAGGAGAGAATCAAAGTGTCCTTTCACCAGTGGGTCAGGGACGTCATGCTGAAAATGTGCACACGTCTGCTACAAGCTAAGTTTTGAAAGCAAACACGAAGCCGTAGCGTCCATTGACGAAAAGAGATGAGTTCACTTCTCCTGTCCCACGTAATCCGCTTCAAACTCCAAGCCGCGACTCCCAGTTCCAAATCCGCATCGGCGCTCCGCGCTAACGCTCCTTTCTTCTCATCGTCGGCTCCTCAAGCCTTACATCCATCCAGCCGCAGACCGTTCAACAGCACCGATCTCTCCGCTGAACAAAGCGGGGCTGTGAAAAATGCTGCCCATTACAGGCGCAAGACACAAGCGCCCGGGACTGTCCAGCGACGACAGTCAAATGGCGCCGACATTCCTCCCAGTCAAAAACAGTGCTGGTATACCCATGCTGCCGAGAAGGCGCAACCACCGAGCACAGAGTCTCCTCCTTGATGAATGTCGTGGCCAAAAAATGCTGAAAAAAAGTCCACACGACGTAACAACAAACACAAAGTGACAAAACAAACACAAGAACAACAAAAAAAAGCAAGGCTCATGAGAGCACTTGCTGACGGCTGCCTACTCGGGCGCCATCTTGACTTCAAAAAATCATATACCTGTATATATTAGAGCCGTCAAACGAATAAAATATTTAATCTAATTAAAAATGCAACTGTCATCATTAACTCAAATTCACAAAAAATTAATCGTGATTACTCATGCATTTTTGATCGTTTCTGAATTTCCTTTTATATTTTTTTGTCCTATTTTTCCCCATTTTAATGCTCTCATCAACATGGAATCATGAATCAGTTTTTTTATGTGCAAAATGCAAATATGTACTGAAATAACAATTTCGATTTTCAATTTTACATGAACATTTTTCACTTGGAGCAGTTATTCACGCATAATCTGTCACACAATATTACTGTCCATCAACAACAGTGAAAAACATATTTTGTCACACAACAGCTGCTTTAACAGCTCTTTTTATGGAATCAAAACAGAGCAATATAACATTATAAAGTGCACATCTAAGGTAAACAAGTACTCAGTATATAGTGGATTTAAGCCATGGTTGCATACTTCATTTTTCTCAAGTTTGCTTTGAACACAGCCATCAGGCTATGTTGATTCTGTTGGTTCTTCTTGCGCGGAAGCCTCTCTATGGTTTTGTGTCGACATCATTTCGGATGACTACACTTGGCAGAGATGTGTCCCTCTGCCAAGCCCGTCCTTGGCCTCGACGACTGGCTCAAGTACCGAGAGACGGTCCTTGGTCCGTGGCCTTGGGAGTGAAGTCCTTGGCCTTGGCCTTGGCCTTGGCCTCGGATTGCCGGTCCTTGGACTCAATGAGGGTTTAGAGCCTCGTATCCCTTGCATAAGGACCGCGAAGGAATCTAATAAATTCCGTCGAAAGAAACCCGTATTAATGGATTAACTCTGTTGGTTTAAAAGGGGGCGAGTCTGCCACTGACAGGTGACAGTTAGCGCAACGTCTAAAGAGCGGCATCACAGTTAGTTTCAATCACGGTTTGTTGCGTTCGTGATCGGCAGTTTAAATAGCGTGTAAAGCCTTTCTGTAACAGTGGTGTCTTTTATTTAGTTATTTTTGCACAGTCGTCACGTTTGTGCGGTCGCACTAGAATGTTTGTTTGAACCAAGTAATTTGCGTTACAGCTGGAGTCAATAATGTCGGCAGTTCACTTCCGGGTTTGGCCGTTGGGATTTGGAGTCCTTTTGCTCGATTCTAGTTATGTTTGCTGAATGCTTTCTCATGTTTGGAATAATCCATCCATCCATTTTCCGAACCGCTTGATCCTCACTAGGGTCGCGGGGGGTGCTGGAGCCTATCCCAGCCGTCTCCGGGCAGTAGGCGGAGGACACCCTGAACCGGTTGCCAGCCAATCGCAGGGCACACAGAGACGAACAACCATCCACGCCCACACTCACACCTAGGGACAATTTAGAGCATCCAATCAGCCTGCCATGCATGTTTTTGGAATGTGGGAGGAAACCGGAGCACCCGGAGAAAATGTTTGGAATAATGAATATTGATAATACATAGTTTAAAAATCATGGTTGATTTAATTATTTATTATTATTATTGTGAAGTTGAAGGTATTAAATTAATGTAGTATTAGTGGTAGTGGTAATAATAGTAGTACTCAGAGAATGGTTAGAGATTCAGCCATCTCGTTACCTCTGCGTCCCGCGTTCTAGACGCATAATTTTCCCACGGGACGCACAGTTCCAAACAATGTGCGTTTTTGGGACGCAAGGAAATTTCTCAGGCAAAACAAACAAACAAACAAAAAAACTACGGCAAGCCTGAGGATTTCACAGTAACAATCGTGACCGGTAGCGTGTCGTTTCCGTGGCGTCATTTTCATGGTACTGAAAAATAGTTTTATTATAAAAGTCACCGCACTTGAATTGACTGTGTGATCCACGCGATTTACCTGCGCCTGTATGTGTGTTTGTGATGTGGTGTGGTGTGTGAATGTGTTTCTTCTAATTTACTTTCGTTTTGTTTTGTTTTCAGTGTTGGGGGGGGGGACACAACAGATGACGTTATGTGCGCATGCGGGTTGTTATTTTAGTCCGCAAACTGAGGAATCGCGCGGATGAAAGTTTGAGATGGCGGCGAAAAAAACCTCACCAAGGTCTACTAATTACGATATTTAAGAAATGGGAATGCTTGTCAGATTTTTCGTATGAATCGTCCAAAGGGCGTATCACTAAACTCACCTGTGACGTATGCACAGAACGCGAGAGCGAAATACGACGCGAGGCACGATTACGAGGCAAATTGGTCATTCGATTTGTAGGCTAATCGCTGTGAAAAATATTATGAAACAGTGTTGGTTATTCTATAATTTACTGGTTGTAGCATGGTAACTTTATGAATAAAACATTCATCACAAGGTGTAGTAATGCTAATGTTAACTGTTGGTAGAACTCATGATGACGTGTGTTAAATTCTTTCGTCAAATTGATCGTAGATTACACATGCATCGTTTTGGGAAGAGGATGTCAAGCCACATCAATACTTACCTGTATTAATGATTACCAGTCAATTAATCTTTGCAGTGTGAGATTGGAAAAAATACATGAGTACACCAGTTTTTGATCCATTTATTTTTTGGAATAAACCTGGAGTACACAGCTGCTGATGTAATGTTCATTGTTAATGCATCGTTTTCAAACATTGACCCTTGAAACATTATACTTTTGAGTTTCGGAATTCTTGATTATCACTATCAGTCAAAATAGAAAAATGGGTTCCCATGATGAACGTTTACGGAACCCAACATTTGTAATCGTGGTTTCCCATTGGGTAATCCGACGGAACCGAAAAACGGTTACCATGAATTTCCGAAATCCTCAGGCCTGCTCCTGAATTATTTAAATTTTTGCAGCATTTGTTTATCATTGTATGTATATGTTGTTGTTTGTGTTATTATCATATGCAATTGAATAAGTAGACCCTTTCAGAATTCGAAATTTGGGACTCTCTCAATCCATAATGGCACTTGTACTTTTCTGATCAGCGAGTCCCACGGTAAACTGTAAAATTATCACTGAGAGATTACCGCTTTTTCTGCAGTCAGTGATTGACTTCTATGCAGTCATTTCTCAACTTGTGTTCCGTGCCACGTCATGCCTGTTGAGTGTTGATTTACTTCATATTAAGAAACTACTGCACTAAAACATTAATTCATAAATGTATACCATATGATTTTTTTTCTCAGTATAAATAACACGTACCCTGACTGTTCTACTCTTTGAATAAAAACACTTCATTCAAGCGTTAGGGAGTGCAAAGGGTTATGATGGAGGGGTGTTGCAAATCATGAAGACCTGCCAAGTGGTATGATAGCATTGTTTTATACATGTCCTCGGCTAGGCTTAGTTTCAAAATCAGTCCTTGGTCCTTGGCCTTGGCCTCGGAAAATTTTCAAAGTCCTTGGCCTTGGCCTTGGCCTCGGGTTGCCGGTCCTTGGACACAACACTGGAGACGTTTTATTTTCAGTGTGTTCGCTAGGTCGCTACCACTGCACCGCTGAACTCTCGACGTGCATCAGCGCACCGTCACTGTCAGACGAACCAGAGAAGCTCCACCCGTTTTATTTATATGGACACGGAACACTGTAACCTTCCACACAAAATAGTTCCAAACAACAATCGCGTCTGTGGCACACATCGTATTTGACAGGCTACCCGCTCTTTATTCACCAGAGGCTCATCAACCTAGTCTCTTATTTCTCTACCGAAACAGTGTCTTCTCCCGCTTGGTGTACCTTACAAAAGCTGTGTTTATTTTGGAAATGTCTTCCTCCATTTGACCTTTTATTGTTGGCCAGTTTTTCACCACAAATTAGGCATACTTGGTAACCCGCTCTCACCAGAGGTAAATGCAAATGAATCTGCCCAGGCATCATTAAATGTTCCATTTTGTTCAGATATTTTTATTTTCTTAGCTTTAAATGTACGGCGTTTTGCCAGGCTGTCCAAGAGTGTGATGCATATTTTGAGCGATGAAAAATAATACAATATCGAAATAATTCTAGTTGAATTATTTGATGGCGGCGCGGGCACCCGCAGCGCCTCCTCGTGTTGTCTTGTCTGTTTGAGATGGAAGAAATTTCATCTGTGCTGTATGTTGCACATACTGCACATGTGACAATAAAGTTGCCACCTGTAAAATCTGCGTTTCGCAAACGTCTCTGAAGAAGGCGAATGCTGATCACCGAAATTGCACAAGGTCTGAAGAGAGAAGTGGTGGTCACGGGAGGCAAAATAACAAGGCCAGATTGTAGCCAAACACATTATTTTCTTAACAGGCTATTAACAGCACAACACTAGTTTATACAACTCACGATAGTCGCCAATCGAAAATTCTTCACCTTCCGTTTTCATCTTTCCCTTTTAATCTCAACGGTATTTTTATAGCAACACTGCTACCTAGCGTGCAGTCACAAAACATAACAGAAGTGAGACATGTTTTTGAGACAAATAAGATACACTTCAATTGGATACTTAAAATTTCCCCAAGCCACGCAGACCCGCAACAGTAGGATGAAAGAACCGCATATGCGGCTCCGGAGCCGCAGGTTTCTGACCTCTGTACTCGCCAAACAAGTTGCATACTCTTTTCAAACACTTCTACTGCCCAGTGTTCCCATATGACTTTGTTGCTCGATTTACCGATTTTTCAGACCCAAGTAAGTATTTATTTTTCCCCAAAGAAGCAGCAAAACTGGTGACTTTGATGCTGTAGCACTGCAACTGGACTGTTTTTTTCCCCTCCCTCTCTCTGTCTCCCCCGTTGAGTGATAGAGAGCTCCAGTGGGTCTGCCGTCCGTCACTGTTGGCTGTGCGCTCTGAGATGAAATACAGTACATCTCTGGCTTCAGTAGAGCCGCAGCGACCATGACGACGCCTTTGATATAGCGATGGGTAACAGAATTCTTCCTGGGCCACATTTCACTCAATATGTATAACTTGATCCATTTTTCGGCAGCAGAAAGAGAAAATGTGTGAATGAGAAAAACTTCATGATGAATTCAGCTCTATTAAAACACTGCGTATGTGCACAGAGAGCATGGCCCGACTCAGCTCGTCAGCCTGACCGTGACTCTCTCCAACCCATCAGCAGCTCATTAGTCAATCAACTGTATTCCATTGTCTTGTTTTACTTACGAATGGAAGTATGTTGCAGCTCCGAAGCAAACAGAGCTGTCGTGTTGGTTTTTAGAATATGCATTTTATTAATTCGTTTCACACTGAAGCGAATATAGACACGCCGATGTTGGACGACGCGCCTTCTCAACTGCCGTTCGACTCGAGAGGCGTTCGGAGATCACCTGAGAAAAAAAAGGAAATTCACGATTACTTCAAAGACAGTCAGGAAAGCAAAAATAATTCAACCCCCCCCCCCCCCCCCCCCCAGAAATCGAGTGAATAACAAAGACTCTCCTACAAGTAATTTAGATGTCAGCATCCACGCGAGATATTATTCTGGTGACATTCACAAAGGAGTCACTCTTTTGAACAGTTCTTTTGGAGTGAACAATGAAAATCGATTTGTAGCTGCGAGGGGGCGCCGTTTTTTTTCCTTTAGTTTTATTTATTTATTTATTTTTTGCCACCCTTCTCTGTGAAATCTTGTTTGCATGCACATGATGCAATTCGATACAGTATTTGGCCAAGCAACTTTTGAAAAGTTGAACATGGTCAATTTTGGGCATTGATATGCCTTTTAAAAGTGGTTTAATGCAATAGATCTCTTTCCTTTCATGCATGTGAACTCTTGCGTTACTCTTTATTTTTATTCCAATAGTGCATAAGTATGAGCAGACACTTATTTGACACTTCATATAGTCAGTGTAGAAAGAAAAAAAGGGAAAGAAATTGCGAAATTTACGATCAGCATTCACTTTCACTTACATCAATTTCTTGGATAATGTCTTTTATTTTGCTTGCTCCGTCTTTCATTTTGATCACCTTTACCCTCTCTTCCAGTGTCAGAGCTCTTCCTGCCTTAGCTGCTTGACATCCAAAGGTCCGTTTTGTAGCCATTTTAGCAATGCAACGTTCTTGCGGTGTCTGAAACAAACAATAACAAATACTTCCTGGACTACTGCGCATGTATAAACCAGTGTGGTGGTTGCTGTTGCCATTTCCGTACGAAGCAGTAGAGGTCGCTGTTGGATTATACT
The DNA here is from genome assembly GCF_054856545.1 of Hippocampus guttulatus. Lineage (NCBI taxonomy): Eukaryota > Metazoa > Chordata > Actinopteri > Syngnathiformes > Syngnathidae > Hippocampus > Hippocampus guttulatus. The sequence goes on from NC_141266.1 coordinate 3,084,515, forward strand.
TCATTGTAGTGAATCTCGTCGCGAGGTAAGAGCAGAGAAAATGATTTCGTATAACGCAACAGGGGTTTTTTTTCGTTGTATGGGGGCAGGAAAGTGGGAATGTGTTAATGCCTCACCTCACCTACTGCAGGATAGAGACTCTAATATAGCCCTTGTGATGGAATACAGCGCCTCTGCAAATGGCTTCTCTGGGAACGAGAGGTCCGTCATGCGGGCATGCATGTTATCCATCAGTGGCCTTGTGCACTCATCAGAGGCCTGACAGGGCACCGGATTGAATCCATCTTTCGATTTCTCTACTGCTTATCCTGCGGGTGACTTGACACTCTCCCATCTGATTTAGGTTGAGAGGGAGAGTGGACCTTGGACAGTCAATCAAACAAGGGACACATAGAGACAGACAACCATTCACACTTAAAATTTCAAGTCTGCGGTGAACTTAACGTGCATGTTTTGGGACGGTAGAGAACCCTCTAGTGCAGACATAAATTTGAGCCACCACAATTTCAAACTGTGTGTACTCCCAACATGATTGGTTATTTGGTCTAAATCCGATTTTCCTGTGAAGGAACACAATGAAGGTGATTTTGCCCTTTGACCTTCAGTTGTTCGCCTCCCCTGTTAAATCTTCCCTGACACAATAGGGAGAGTAAACTAGGCATTGTTATTGCCAGTGTTGCCACAGCAACCTTGAAAAAGTAACGTGAGTTACTTTGTTGATTGCTTGCTTAAAAAGGAACAGAGTTACTTTACTAATTACTTGATTTTCAAAGTAACAGATTTAGATCACAAGTTACTTCACTTTTACATTCAGCATATACCGACAACCCTGCTTAGAATAAAAATGACACGTGGTTTTGCCACTTTATTGGAATTGCATTTTCAACAGTGACATTTTAAAATAAAGACCTTTTTGTTGACTTACCATAATTACTTTGATTTTTAAAAAAAGGTGTTTTCTGTGGTTCACTTAATATGAATGGGGAACTTTTTTGTGGGGTCGGGGTGAGGTCCCGATTATTTTTGGAGAAATTATTTTGATCATTCCTTTAAATTTTCCTCGCAGAAATTAAGCATATTTTTGGGAACATAAACATGCACGAACACTCACTAAATTGCCCACACTCATCGGGCCTGCTGAAAATGGCTCTGTAGTGCCACCTACAGTGAAAAAATAGAAATGAATCCCCGGTACATTTTACCTAGGCCAACGAAAATAGGAAAAGTACACAGTGTGCAAATCAAAGTATGTCGTTTATCATGGTGAAGAGACCATCTTGCAGTTCGCAATCTTGAAGTAAAGATAATTGCCACTGAGAAAGAAGAAGTGAAGATACCAGCCTCAGGACGGCACGCCGATAACCCGTCTACAGGTGCTATCGCAACCCGCCAACCGTCAGCATGACTCCTACAATTACTTTGGAATACATTGTGTATGTTTCCTGCACCACTTTAGAAATTTGTGTTACAGGACACTCCCTAAGACAATAAAAAGAAGGGAGATGAGGGAAGTGTTTTCAGAGCTGTTCTGAATTTGTAATGAATTACACTCATTCACTCTCCTTGCAAGAAAAGACAACTCTGCTTGACTCCTTGTCTCTCTTGTGTTTTAAAGTTTGTCTTAAGGGTCTGATTGCCTGATGGACCTGACAGGATAAAATTCTTTCATCTAGTTGTCACTAAGTGACTGGCTGGCATGTCAGCCCACAGTGCAGATTTGCTGGGTTCGATTCCAGCTCTGGCCTTCCTGTGTGGAGTTTGCATGTTGTTCCCGTGCTTGCGTGGGTTTTCCCTGGGTACTCCGGTTTCCTCCCACATTCAAAAAACATGCATGGAATGGAACACTTTAAATTGTCCCTAGGTGTGACTGTGAGCATGGATGGTTGTTCGTCTACGTGTGCCCTGTGATTGGTTAGCAATCGGTTCAGGGTGTCTCCCGCCTACTGCCCGAAGACAGCTGGGATAGGCTCCAGCAGGCCCACGGCCCTCATGAGGATAAGTGGCTTGGATGTTATCGATAAATTTAAGTTACCGCTTCATAGAAGATAGATGGCAAAAGACTGGATATGATTCACATTTCACTTTTACTATTTTTGTCCTGTAATTTGATGACAAACCATCTCATTGTCATTCAGAAAGAAAAAGACAGCAATGAATACAGAAATTGTCACACTCAAACCTAGAGCCAATTTAGAGTGTTCCATTAACCTGCCATGCATGTGGGAGGAAACCGGAGTACGAGAAGAAAGCCCACACAGGCATGGGGAGAACATGCAAACTCCAGACAGGAATCCTGGAGCCAGAATCGAACCCTACACCTTTTCACTGTGAGACCGGATTGCTGACCAGTCAACTACAGGACCACCCTCTACACTTATCATCCAATTCATATCTAAATTAGTAGGATATATGTTGTACAATATCCTTAGATGTACTTCTCTTACTTTATTTGTTACACATTTTTAAAAAAGGAACAAGCCATGTTTTACGTCAATCTATCTTTATGAATCGAGAGTTCCAGAAAATGTTTCCCGCAAGGCGTTATTTTGTATGGAAACGTTCAGATTCCGGAAATGTCTTTTGTGACGTGTATTCCTGCACCAACAGGATGTCCGTCTTAAAACTCGGTCCCCCTTTTCCTCGTGTAGCGGCTTGTCGGTAGTTTCCAAGTAAGAGCTCTCGACTATTTTACCGTCGTAATGGCTTCGACCGGTGGCACCTTGGACTCTCCTGTGAAGCAGATCCAGATTGATGGTTTGGTAAGTGTCACTGAATGATTTTGGTTCGCTATTTTAGGGCAAATTTGTTCGAAACGGCCGGTACCACTACCAGATGCGAAGCTGTTGCTCACGCACAAGCACAATCGTGGCGGCTAGTTGCTAATGAAGGGTGCCTTCTTGACCGTTATCGTGAGCTATAAACGTCGTGATCGGTCAAGGTGTCATTTATGTAGAGTGTGGTTACAACCCATCACTGACGTAAAAAGAGCCCATGCTTGTTTTTGTCAACGACTCGTGCGTTCCAGGTGTTGTCGTCGTGGATTTGATGATGAATTTTTCACATTTAAAGAAGTCGAAAACGCGATTGCTGCATCTGGGAAGACGCAAAATGTGTCCTGCTGTCTAGGTACGAGGACAGTCGAAAACGCGTGATTTAAAAAATAAATAAATAAAGAAGCTGAACATAGCTTCGTGTTACAAAACTACCACCAATCGTTATCAACATTCACATGCACATGTCTGTGGCCCGCTTAAAGCTCTGACAATGTCAAAACAATCGCCCCAGTGTCTTGGATTTTATGGGCATTAAGCGTTTCCCTCACCATATAAACTCCCTATCGAGAAAAGGCCGAATGTGGCTTAATGTTAGAAAACAACCCCCGATTTCCACCCAAATTCATGTGCACGTCTCTCTACCCATGCCCACATCAATGTCCGACAATATCAAAAGGATCGCACCATTTTTGAGACTTTATGGACATTACAGTCTTCCTCTCCATAAGTCTGAACTCAAGCTTAATGTAATTTAATGAGGAAAACATAATATCCCAAATACTAAGGGGATTGTTTTAGATATTTTCAGAGATCACTGTGGGCATAGGTAGAGATATGCGCGTGAATTTTGGTGGCAATTGGCTGCAGACTTTAACCCATGTTAATTGTACTCCCTATAGTGAACATCTGTCAGGAGGTAAAAACTTGATGCGCAAAATAGTTTGGCTATTGTTTTGGTATTTTCAGATGATTTAAGTGGGTGTTGGTGGTGTTCTGCATGTAAATTTGGGTGATGATTGGTCATAGTTTAACATTAAGCCACGTTAAGCTTTTTTACATGCACATTAAACATTATAGATTCTACCGAAATACACAATTTTGCTAAGCTGCCTAGAAACGTGTGAGTGTCTCTGATAAACCTGCTCTGAGGGTTATGGTTAGGGTTAGGCAGGTTATGCCTACAACAGCCTATTTTCAGTGACAAAACAAAATGAAAACATGGTGAAAAGAGACAGAAGGGGCTAACGCAAGGCAGGCGCAATGCACAGCCCATGACTCACGGAAACATAAACGATTCCCGGCAGCCGACACATCACGCGAAAATAACCAATCCACAGAAAACTTACTGTAATCATGGTAAAATAACCAACATGCGACAGGCCAAAAATTCCTCTCTCCGGCGATTGACAACAATCAGAGCCATTAATGGCAAAATAACGCTAACAGAAACATTTTCTGAATTAAATGATGGGGAATGCTTCCAATTGTTATTTTTCACTCGGAACAGATTAGCACGTTTGCCTCAAAGTTCCGAGGGTTGCAGTGGAGTTTGTATGTTCTTCCCGTGTGTGTGTGTTGCATACTTTTTATTAGAACACATCCGATCCAATCTATGAGCACAAACAATATATATCCTCAGCTTCACTTTGCGCGGCCTATTGGCATGGGCTGGTGAGCATCTGTTTTCGTCTTACCGGAACTACAACTTCTTGCTTCCATGTCTAAGGATAATTTGAAATGTACCATATTTTCACGACCATAACACGCACTTAAAAGTCTTCAATTTTGCCAAAATGGACAGGATGCCTAATAATGAGGGTCCCCTTTTGTATGTACAGGACTTGCATCTTCAGAATGCAAAAAAAAATGTAACTGTAGATTACAGCTACACTAATTAAAAATGGGGATTATTAGGCAGGATTGCAATTTCCCCGCAGATAGAGACACACCATCAACCTGGTTGTTTATTTGTGCCCTGAGTGCAACAAGTGAATAAATTCCTTGTTGCACTCCATTCCTCGAGTTCATGAGGGCTGCCTGACTCCACTTGCGCAGTCGTTGGGAGTAAACGAGATGCAGTTTGAAAGCAGGCAGCGCGAAAGCAAGCAGGAATTAGTGACCGGTGTTCACTGTTTGGAACACACTAGCTGACTGACTGATTTATCTTAAATAACATTTACCGGTACAGAGAAGAGGTGAGCTGTCACAAGGACTGCTCTGTATTGCTGCACTATATACTGTAGATGTTACCTGCTGCACCACGAACGCAAGTTAAATGTTACCCTCCCATCATAAACCACCCACAGCCTGTACTTTTCTTGTCGCAGGGGAATTTTGGACATGATCAAAATTTCCTTGCAATAAGAAAAATTACAAAAACTGTCTGCAAACCTTTGGCGAAGATTTGTGACCTTGGGCAAACACAGCTGAAATCCGAGCACCACATTCACAATAAAAAAATGACTAACTTTTTTTTTTTATTGGCAAAATTATTTTTCCCGGTTGACGTCATACACGTCATCATCAGGTCATATTTACGGTGCGTGCGTGCGTGTGTGTGTGTGTGTCTGTATATGCGGGTGAGATGGAGTGCCGTGAGTGGGGGCTAAATGTTGCCTGCATCAGCTTAATTTGTCCTCTTTCATCCTTTTTTCCCCATTTCACTCTTTATAACAACAACTTAGCTCAGTGGGATAGGGGCTTAATGGAGCAAGCAAATCTACTTTCCCGCATGGGATGAATGAAGTATCCGTCTGTGTCAGTCTATCTTTCATTATCAGTGTCTGTCTGTATATGTGAAGTGTTGCCTTCAGGGACAGTTCGGAAACAGCCTACCTCATGCAATGAAGTACCGTATTTTCACGACCATTCGACGCACCGTATGGTTGGGCGCAGTCTCATTAATGGGTGCTATTTCTGTATTTTACACATAGACAAAACGCACTGTATTATTGGGCGCAATTTTAAAGTGGTAAAACATACGCCAGCTTAAACATATGGCATGCATGCGCGCACGCTAAAAACACGTTAGCTTGTAGCATACGGTAGCATGCCAAGACATACAGATACAAGCTAAAAACACGTTTTTAAAAAGCCAACGGAAAACTGAGTTCCGTTGTATTTTATTTAGCCATCGTACAATGTACTCACGTTTTTCGATCAATCATCACCCAGAAATCCATCAAAGTCCTCATCCTCTGTATCAGAATTGAACAATTGTGCAAGTACCGGTAATCCATCAACAACGCCGTGTTCCCTCTCGTTGTCAGTCACTCTCATTGCCATGTGGCTCCACAGAAATGATGCCGGCTTTGCCAAAAACTCGAACAACAGTGCAAGCAGACACCTTCGTCCAAGCAGCCACAATCCATTCGCAAATTGTGGCGGAACTCGCCCGGCGCTGCCTCTCACTCTTTGTAAAGTTGTGTTTGCCATCGATCATTCATTGTTCCCATGCCGTTCGCAACTTTACTTTGAACGCCCGGTTGGTGCCGATGTCCAGCGGTTGGAGTTCTTTAGTCAAGCCTCCGGGAATAACGGCAAGCTCAGAGTTCATTTGCTTGACTTGGTTTTTCACCGCTGCTGTGAGATGGGCACGCATGCCAAAAGCATAACCGATGGCTTGAAGTTTGAACTGAGCTTCGTAGGCGTGTCTCTTTGTAGAATTTATTTTCGGGGGTTCTTAGAAACCAAAACCGAAGTTGTTTTGCAACAATGCACATAGCCACACTCTATACAGGTGTTGGTACCTGCTTGTCGCGTCCCTTTAGCGTCCACTTACACGCCCACCCTTCACTCATTGGCGGACTTCTTCCCCGCATGCCTGTCACTCACGTCTGCCTTTTCTCGCTCTTTCTCTCCATATATGTATATATACACGCCCACCCTTCACTGATTGGCCGACTTCTTTGCCGCATGCCTGTCCACAGTCACTTCTGCCTTTTCTCTATATAAACAGCGTGTCGGCTGTCAGTCAGGTTTTGGAACTCAGCGCATAGACAAGACGCTCCGCATCATAAGGCGTCCTGTCCATTTTGGAGAAAATTTTAGACTTTTAATGGCGCCTTATAGTCGTGAAAATACGGTAATCGTTTCACATGACCTTCAATAACCAAGATAGCATTTACCATTAGCCACAGAAATAACACAACCACCGGTCACTAGATTGACTAGCGATGTTCAACCTTTTTTGTCGTCTGTCTGAGGATCCCTTCCTCTTCTCTCCGTGTAGTTGCACGGCAAACAAAAAGCAAGCAAGACATTTCGTCTGTGGCCTGAATCTAGCATGTCACTAAATCTAACAAATAAAGGAAACGACTAGAATAAACTATTTAACATACATGGGCGGCACACTAGTATAGTGACAAGATCTCGCATGCCACGGGAAGTCACATGAATATATGGGGAAAAAGATGTATTAACAGGAATTTTTTCCGATGTGAAATATGCGCCTTGGCTCAATAAAGGTTGGGAAACACTGGGGTCGTAAATCCCCAGACTAATTTTTATGTTCTAAGCTATTCAATTTAATTTAACTTAGTTTCCTTATTGGCCTATTCATGAGCATACATCAGCATATGTCTAAGGGAATAGGGCATTAATATACCATGTGAATGGGTCTGTGCGAGAAATGGGTAAATCATAATCAGTGAATTTGCCCGTGGAGTGGAGACGCCGTGTTGCTGCCACGCTGAGCAGTGTCCCAGAGTGTTCCTCAGAAACGTGCCTCTTCTCCCCCTTTAGGCTTATTAGCAAGTGGTCACCCTACGTTGAGCTCCAGCCAGCAAGACCTCTGCTTGCTATGAGGCTGGGTCTCAGTGCTAATATGCTATGATCAGCTGTTTTAGCTCAACTGTCTTGCTCAAGAAATTGTTTTAAACCAAGCGGAGTCCTAGAAGTGTTGAACATTGTTTTGTCGTGTTGTATCATATTTTATTGTAATTAAAATGAGTGTAAGAGGATGTTTTTAATTGCTGATTAGCTTGATGCTTACGATAATCGCGAATGGCTACCCGCTACGCCAGCATATACATTACATGTATTACTTACTGTTGGTACTTTACTCTGTTGGATGCTAAGGGAAGAGAGCTCAGTTCTTGTATTGATGTAGAAAGTCCAATGCCTATCGAAATATCTGGATTGTATGGCAGACACAACGATACATCAATGAAATAATATATCATTCCATCCCAAGTAGACAGTTCTGAAATTTATGAAGCACTCGTAGCAACTTGCTTGTAACATTGCGGAAGCTAAAAAGCCGTACATAGACGGACGTTTGTCAAAATATCCAAAAGAGAGCTAGTGAGGGGACGGAATGGGGGCAGTTTACGTGCGCCCATATGTAAAGTAGCTTTGGGGCACTCAAGCAAAACTTTAGTGTTGAGAAATGTTTGAAAGCTATGACCAAAATTTATACACGGGTTCCTTCGTTTGTCCACTTGAATCTGTAAAAATATAAAAATGATCAGCGTAATATATTGTGGAGGTGATATTTTTTACCTTATAGGAGTTCACATTTAATGTCAGCAAAATCCAAAATATCGCGCTGATAGTTTTTATATTTTCACAGATTGAAGTAGACATGAATATGGCTGTGCGTATGAATTTGGGGGACAATTGGTCACTGTTTTCCGACACCAAGTGACAACGGAATTTGTCAAAGCAAGCCTGGAGACGGTATTGCAATGATTGCCTATTCCCTTTAATGACATATAGTTAGGCTAATGTGTATAGAAAAAAAAGCATACCTCGTCTACAAACAATGGGCATCATTATGATGTGCTGAATGTAGTCATCAAAAATGCATGAAGTCACTCCTGAGTTTTTCCAGGAGGAAAAAATGTAATGCCAACCTCGATTTTACAGAGACCTAACACATCAGTGCCACTGTTCGGCCCAATCACCGATCCCCTTTAAGAAATTGTTCGTTGAATAACCCTGTTAAAGTGTGTTGCTGTAGTACCGCTATTTGAACAGCTGAGGACAAACGAGCTTCACTTCCATGTGCTTCCATGCATTAACCCACTGCCCCAGTACACGCGCACACACACACACACAGATACACACTCACACCCTTCAGCCCCCACTGCAGTGGACACAAAGCAGCTCATTTACCCTGTGTGCCTCAACACAGGACTTGACTTAGCCAACTACTGCCTTCCTTTTATCTTGCTAATTAAAGTTGCCCGGGAGTCTTGGGACACAAATTTCATATCTAAATATTTCACCTCAGTGTGTATTCTGTTGCACTCTGAGATCTTCCATACTTATTCTCGCGTTCTCGCCAAGCAAACGTTTGAATCATGTGTAGTTAAATTAAAAACAGTGGAATCTTCATGGGAGCGATAGCGCTGAAGCAAAGGTGTCGGTTTCAGGTAGCGATTAGGACAAAAAAAAAAAGCCTGAGTGCAGTAATGCAGTCCAACACTTGCTCTTGTGTTGCGTCATGTGATCTGCCTGTCAGAGGTGTAGCTGCAGGGGTATCCTCAGATGGCAAACCCATTGCTGTGTTGTAGCTTTAATTTGAAGCCTGTCAGCAGACTCGCTACCACATAAGTGGCAAGCTGCTCGATGAGGGCTTCTATCACACTCCCGCTGAGATTAAACAATTGCTGTATATTCTGAATATCCCCTTTTCTGACTTGTGATGCGTGGTATTAACAAGTTCTGAGTTCAGGAGAACCCAGAACTCTGTTTGCAAATGAGATTTAAAGTATGAAACAAATCGCATCAGCACCAGGGTTGCAATGTTGGCTGCAGTGCAATAAAGAACGAATCTCTTTTCGTCAATGGACGCTACAGCTTCGTGTTTGCTTTCAAAACTTAGCTTGTAGCAGACGTGTGCACATTTTCAGCATGACGTCTCTGATCCACTGGTGAAAGGACACTTTGATCCTCTCCTCTTTCATCTATAACTGCTTCAGACAACAAAATGTATGCAGAAAAGTGGTGAAGATTGCACGACTTCTCTGTGTCCTATGTGTTGTGTTATTTTTGTTATTTTGACTTCAAAATGGCACAGCGAAAGTGGCTGCCTTTCCAGCAGCTCCTATATTTTGTTGTTCTACTTCTTCCTTTCATAACTTTGCTGCTGTGAATTGGGAATTTCTCCAATGCGAGACTAATAAAGGTTTTCTTATCTTAAAACATTTCCAGATGAAATTATTATGATTCTTACCATCACATTTTGCTTTTCAAACCGACAAGAGTCTTTTGCAACCATATGGAAAACCTACCGTATTTTCACGACCATTCGGCGCACCGTATTGTTGGGCGCAGTCTCATTAACGGGTGTTATTTCTGTATTTGACACATAGACAAAACGCACTGTATTATTGGGCGCAGTTTTACAGTGGTAAAACATACGCCAGCTTAAACATACGGCATGCATGCGCGCATGCTAGAAACACGTTAGCTTGAAGCATACGGTAGCGTGCCAAGACATACGGATACACGCTAAAAACATGTTTTTAAAAAGGCAATGAAAGCAAAACTGAGTTCGGGTGTATTTTATTTAGCCATCTTACAATGTACTCACGTTTTTCGATCAATCATCACCCAGAAATCCATCAAAGTCCTCATCTTCTGTATCAGAATTGAACAATTGTGCAAGTACCGGTAATCCATCAAAAACGCCGGGTTCCCTCTCGTTGTCAGAGTCACTCTCATTGCTATGTGGCTCCACAGAAATGATGCCAGCTTTGCCAAAAGCCCGAACAACAGTGCAAGCCGACACGTTCGTCCAAGCAGCCACAATCCATTCGCAAATTGTGGCGTAACTAGCCCGGCGCTACCTCCCACTCTTCGTAAAGCTGTGTTTGCCATCGATCATCCATTGTTCCCATGCCGCTCGCAACTTTACTTTGAACGCCCGGTTGATGCCGATGTCCAGCGGTTGGAGTTCTTTAGTCAAGCCTCCGGGAATGACGGCAAGCTCAGAGTTCATTTGCTTGACTTGGTTTTTCACCGCTGTTGTGAGATGGGCACGCATGGAGTCGCAAATCAAGAGTGACGGCGAGGCATGGAAAAAGCCATTCCGGTCTCTTAACATTCACCTCACTTAGCCACTCTCTCATCTTCTTCTCATCCATCCAGCCCTTTTGGTTTGCTTTTACGATGACGCCGGCTTGAAACTTTTCTTTCGGCAGCGTCTTTCGCTTAAAAATCACCATAGGTGGCAGTTTCTGTCCGTTGGCATGACAACCAAGAACGACGGTAAAAGCAGACTTCTCGTGCCCCGTTGTGCGTATCGCAACCGTGCTGGTCCCCTTCTTCTTCACAGTCTGGTTCACCGGGATGTCGAAAGTCAGCGGGACCTCGTCCATGTTGGTTATGTGGTTAGGCTGGATGCGTTTGTCGGCAATCTTCTTACTGCAGTAGGTGCGGAAAACGGCCAGCTTTTCTTTGTAGTCAGCTGGAAGTTGCTGAGCCACGGTCGTCTTCACTCTCACGGATAGATGCCGCCGTTTCATAAAGCGAAAGCACCAAGACGGACCTCCTTGAAAATGTTCAATTTTCAATTCTTCGGCTAACGTTTTTGCCCTCAGTCGAATGGTGACTGTGGAGACGCTTCTGCCGGCTGCTCTTTGATCAAGAATCCACCGCTCCAGTTGGTCTTCCACTTCGCCTTCTTTCCACGGAAACTCAGCTTTGTCTTTTTGACTTGGCGAAGCTCGTTCTCCTGCTTCCTTCATTTGCGAACCATGGATTCATTGACCTTAAATTCTCTCGCGGCTGCTCGATTTCCATGTTTCTCCGCATAACCGATGGCTTGAAGTTTGAACTGAGCTTCGTAGGCGTGTCTCTTTGTAGAATTCATTTTCGGGGGTTCTTAGAAACCAAAACCGAAGTTGTTTTGCAATAATGCACATACCCACACTTTATACAGGTGCTGATACCTGCTAGGGGCGTGCCTTTAGCTTCCACTTACATGCCCACCCTTCACTCATTGGCGGACTTCTTCCCCGCATGCCTGTCCTCACTCACATCTGCCTTTTCTCTCTCTCTCTCTCTCTCTCTCTCTCTCTCTCTCCATATGTGTATATATACACGCCCACCCTTCACTGATTGGCTGACTTCTTTGCCGCATGCCTGTCCTCACTCACTTCCGCCTTTTCTCTATATAAACAGCATGTCGGCTCTCAGTCAGGTTTTGGAACTCAGCGCATACACAAGACGCTCCGCATTATAAGGCGTCCTGTCCATTTTGGAGAAAATGTTAGACTTTTAAGGGCGCCTTATAGTCGTGAAAATACGGTAACTGGAAGTCCGCGATTTTGAATTTACTTTGAAATTTGTTGCCTTTTTTGCCTCTTCTGGAGGTCATATTTCAACACACTCCTCTTGGACAGTTTGGCCGATCATCTTCAAACTTTGGGTCTTTCATCTAAAGAAGTTTGAAATGAAAAGTTGTTCAAAACCTTTTGTTTTGTCACATGCGGTTACCTTGGCGATGAGCTGCTGGCAAAGAAAAAGTATTTTTTTGAGGGTCGAAACCTGGCCAAAAACTCACAAAACTTGACACAGGTGTCAGATATGACATAAAAATAAATATTTCTTGTGCGATTATCAAAAAATGGCTCCATAGCGTGCCGTACCAATTTTTAATGAAGCATTCCGGGTTCTACATTTCACCTAAATCTGTGAAAATTGGGATGCATGTTTACCAGCCCAAGGCCTATTAAAAAGTATTTTGATGGTGTATGCTAAACCGAGCAGCTGTTTTTCCTGGCTGAAATTGGCAGAGGTGGTATCATCCTGACTATGTGCCCATGACGTGCATGTATTCTGTAAATTCAACGGACTCACTTTCTTTTCATGGAAAAATACTTTTAAGTTAAGCGTTCCAATAACAATATGACTATTAACATGTTAAAGTACTCATTTATTACAACTTGCATAGAAGAATGATGGGCTCATAGTTTGTGTGGTGGGGCCACTTTTGTTTGAGACAATCAGATTATTTTGAAGCAGCCTTCAAGTGCAAGCGGTCTGTGTCCAAGCGGTCCGTGTCCACCTGTGCTGCAACGGTACGCTGCAATGTCCTCCGTTGAAAAAAACAAACAATGGTGATTTTCAACAGTATGCCAGGGCACGTAAGTGTGCTGTGAGAGCTCTTATGGTGTGCCACGGGAACTTACCGTATTTTCACGACTATAAGGCGCCATTAAAAGTCTTACATTTTCTCCAAAATGGACAGGACGCCTTATAATGCGGAGCGTCTAGTGTATGCGCCGAGTTCCAAAGCCTGACTGAGAGCACCTCTGGCCGACACGCTGTTTATACAGTAAATATTCCCATCCCCGGAATTCTATGGAAAGGAATATCCTTCACCCGGAATAAAAACCTATGCATTAACATTTTGACTACGATATTACGTGTTACCGGAACTTGCGTAAGCGGAAATTCCACTACCCGGATGGAGGTGTAATGCCGCGGGAGCTTAAATACACATAACGCCCACCCGATGCGGCGGAAAATACACAACGCCGAAACAAGTTTTCACTTCGCGTTTTTCGATCATCAGATTCTAAACGACGACGTGTAAGTGAGTTTTTATTGCCGTGCGTTTTACTGTAATTGTGAATGATTTTAACTTTATTCACTTACGTCGTGTAGATCATTGCTTCGAAACGTAGAAGAACTGTAACGACTGGAGCGGAGCGAGTGAAATGCATCCGTTTGAGCGAGGCTGGACACAAAGTTGGCAAACATTGTCATAAACCAAATAATGCATCCAACAAAACAATCGAAAATACACATTTTTTTCCCAAGACAGAAAAAAATAAACATTAAAATACTGTACGTATTTTACTGTTGTGATTTCTTTGGGATACACCTGTATTGCAGTTTTTGGACAGTATATTTTTGTAATTTATTGATTGTGTTGTTACACGTGCATTTTGTCAACATACTTGCAGGTTCATAAAGGACATGTACCATGCTCATTTCCCAAATGAGAAATTTCTGTTATCAGGACAAATTGGACAGCGCAAACACGAGTCCGTACTAGAGAATATTTACTGTATAGAGAAAAGGCGGAGTGAGTGAAGTCCGCCAATGAGTGAAGGGTGGGCGTGTAAGAGGACGCTAAAGGCACGCCCCTCGCAGGTACCAGTCGCCAATGAGTGAAGGGTGGGCGTGTAAGAGGACGCTAAAGGCACGCCCCTAGCAGGTACCAGTCGCGTGAGTACATTGTAAAATGGCGAAATAAAGTACAACCGAACTCAGTTTTGCTTCCGTTGCCTTTTTAAAAACGTGTTTTTAGCGTGCGTGCGTGCATGCATGCCGTATGTTTAAGATGGCGTATGTTTTACCATGCCTGGCTGCGCCCAATAATACAGTGCGTTTTGTGTATGTGCCAAATACAGAAATAGCACCCCTTACTGAGACTGCGCCCAACAATACGGTGCGCCGAATGGTTGTGATCCAAAACGCAAAGCACTCCGCGCGGGAGGGAAACGGAGCATGAGGGGGAGATTGACAATAGTCCGTGAATCTGCAAAGTTACTTTGAGTCGCAGTATTGACTTTATTTAATCCCACCTGAAACATGAAGCATTAAGTGGACATTTATGGCCAGAGTAGTAATTCACCCACACAGACGGTTCATTTATTACGCGCGGCAATGACATGACCTCATCTTTAGTAGCTATCTCTGGAGATATTTATACCTCCTCTCGCATCGCTCCTGTGTAGATATGAGATGACAAAAAGATGAGCCCTTATTCGCTGGACCTAATTTGCCTACGTTCACGCTACATGCTGGTCGTTTTTTGAGGAGAGTAGGGGGGGCATTTGGTTCACACACCAGACAGACTGAGGTTGCATTAATTAATATGTAACGATTTTTTTTTTTTCGGATTTCACCCCAAAATCCAAATTGCGCATTGAGACCTGTAGTGTTAACCAAGCCTATTATACAGCTTGAATTCTTTAAGGTATGTACAAATTGATGATGAAGACAATTAAGATGGTGGTACAGCCAACCTTAATTAAACTTTGCTGCTTGTACCAGCATTCCTGACATGTTTATAAATGATGGAACAACATACCGTATTTTCACGACTATAAGGCGCCATTAAAAGTCTAAAATTTTCTCCAAAATGGACAGGACGCCTTATGATGCGGAGCGTCTTGTCTATGCGCTGAGTTCCAAAACCTGACTGACAGCCGACACGCTGTTTATATAGAGAAAAGGCGGAAGTGACTGTGGACAGGCATGCGGCAAAGAAGTCGGCCAATCAGTGAAGGGTGGGCGTGTATATATACATATATGGAGAGAGAGAGCGAGAAAAGGCAGACGTGAGTGACAGGCATGCGGGGAAGAAGTCCGCCAATGAGTGAAGGGTGGGCGTGTAAGTGGACGCTAAAGGGACGCGACAAGCAGGTACCAACACCTGTATAGAGTGTGGCTATGTGCATTGTTGCAAAACAACTTCGGTTTTGGTTTCTAAGAACCCCCGAAAATAAATTCTACAAAGAGACACGCCTACGAAGCTCAGTTCAAACTTCAAGCCATCGGTTATGCTTTTGGCATGCGTGCCCATCTCACAGCAGCGGTGAAAAACCAAGTCAAGCAAATGAACTCTGAGCTTGCCGTTATTCCCGGAGGCTTGACTAAAGAACTCCAACCGCTGGACATCGGCACCAACCGGGCGTTCAAAGTAAAGTTGCGAACGGCATGGGAACAATGAATGATCGATGGCAAACACAACTTTACAAAGAGTGAGAGGCAGCGCCGGGCGAGTTCCGCCACAATTTGCGAATGGATTGTGGCTGCTTGGACGAACGTGTCTGCTTGCACTGTTGTTCGAGTTTTTGGCAAAGCTGGCATCATTTCTGTGGAGCCACATGGCAATGAGAGTGACTGACAACGAGAGGGAACACGGCGTTTTTGATGGATTACCGGTACTTGCACAATTGTTCAATTCTGATACAGAGGATGAGGACTTTGATGGATTTCTGGGTGATGATTGATCGAAAAACGTGAGTACATTGTACGATGGCTAAATAAAATACAACGGAACTCAGTTTTCCGTTGCCTTTTTAAAAACGTGTTTTTAGCTTGTATCTGTATGTCTTGGCATGCTACCGTATGCTACAAGCTAACGTGTTTTTAGCGTGCGCGCATGCATGCCGTATGTTTAAGCTGGCGTATGTTTTACCACTTTAAAATTGCGCCCAATAATACAGTGCGTTTTGTCTGTGTAAAATACAGAAATAGCACCCTTTGAGACTGCGCCCAACCATACGGTGCGTCGAATGGTCGTGAAAATACGGTAAATAGAAAGCGATACTGTGGCCTTAGAATTTGTGGCCGTAAATGGTCAGTGCATTTCAAAACATACACTCTAAAGAATTGTACTAATACCGTGAAACTATGAATACGCAGGGTGTAGTGCCCAAAAAGAGTGAACATAGTTTACTCTCTTTGGGCACTCTGCCTTTTTTATAACTAGAAAGTGGTGTAATCAAATGACTAAGGAAAATGCAATGTGCGAAAAAACACAAAAAGAGTTGCAGATGCAACAATAATGGCAATATCGCAAAACTAAAATTGACACAATGTTGTTGTCTCTTGTAAACAATAGTAAAATCACTATGTGTGAAATAGGCCATGTTATATTCCATTTGTGCATTTCCACCACCCTCTGGTGTGCAGTTTTTTGCAAGTGACGTTTAATTTGAACTCGGTATGTTTTGGCCACTTACGTTTAAGACCCAAGCAAATTGCAAGATGTTGAATGTGACTCGTTTGAGGTCCACTACAACAAGCGCGTGTCCTGCGCTGTTCCTGTACAATGTCAACCACGGGCATACAAAAACTGTTTTACCGGTAGTTGTTACTGAACATGAATTAACTGACGAAGCCTCCGTTATCCATGGTAGAGGCTCCAATATAATACCATACCGAACAGGATCATTGGCTTGCATAAAACCCAGACGGCAACCTGTGTGTGCTAACTACGGCGAGCTTCCAGACATGGCTGTCTTTGTCAGAAATGAAATGAGGCATCAGGCGTAACGTTCTTCCTTTTTAGGTGCTCCTTTATCACCACCATGCTGCCATGAAAGGCAGGTTTGTAATGTATTGGGCAGGGCTCAACGATTATATTGCATTTGCAATATAATCGCGATTTTACCAGAAGTGAATTTATAATTGCAAAGACTGCAATTTGATGGGTTGTATTGAGAAGCGAGGGAGAAAAAGCTGAGGACGAGGTTGGGGTGCCGAGTGCTTTCAGTTGAGGCTGAAGCGCAAGCTTTCTGTAGGTTTACGTCTCACGAGACATTGAGGCGAGTGTCTACAACAGGGGTGCCCAAACTTTTTGAACCGAAGATCTACTTTTCGATCAACTAACCTCCCGGGATCCACCCTTACCGGCGTGCACGCACACACACACCCACACCCACACCATGATGAGAAACAGCCTGAAACTGAGGCATGCAATGCACTTTTGCAGCCTGTTAACTATCGTAGCTCACACGTACCGTTTTAAAGTGCTTCCCTGGGCCCTCCTACATTCCTATTCTTTGCCCGTGCCCTCGGGGAATTGTACACGAAGCAAACTCTGAATGAGAATAATGATGATAAAAGATGGAGCGCAACAGCTCTGATCACAAGCTGCAATTGCAGACTGCTGAGCGCTAACAACTTCCGGTGACGTAATCACGCGCCATCGTAAATTCAAGATTTACCTGCTTTATTTTATTTTTTAAATATTTTTTTGTGAAAATGAAACTGATAGGATGATTAGGGTGCAGCGTACATTAACACAAAAAATATATTACTAACATGTACAAAGAGACACAAATGGTTGTTTGTTTTTTTTCCTCCTCGGATCTACTTGGGACCCGTCTTAGATCTACCGGTAGATCAGGATCAACGTAATGGGCACCCCTGGTCTACAACATGTTTGGTCTTTTCACCTCGCAGGTTAAAAAAAAACGGTGTGGTGTACATGTTTTGTCTGCCGTCGAATGTTGGAGCGTGCATGTGGAAATGTCTGAAGATTCAGCTGTGCGCTGCCCATGTATTTTTTGTATGTGCTGCCCATGTACAAAAAAAAGAGTGGCTTGGATTTACATGTTTCTGATGTTGAACATGCACACAGAGATGACAGTACACGGCGACTTGAGCTATGACCAATTAAAATGCTTCCGTGCAAAGTTGTAAAGCGGTCAACTATGAAGAGGATAAATTCATCCGTATGTTTCATGAATGAGCCCAAAGACCGCCGAAAAGGTGTCCCTCCACATTTCATTGATGAGATGCCAAAGCCCTGAGCAGGCAGTATCTGCCATTTCCTAATGTCAGAGATTTTCTCGGACAAAGTTAAAGAAATGACTCGGCACACAGGAAAATTGTCTTCAATATCGGCGGGAGCGGATCTCTGAGAGCGAACGACGGTTAGTTGCTCCGCGATCACACTCTCAGTCCCGCCACCGCGAGTTCGACATTTTATTGTAACATATGCAAAATACAAGAAAAACACTGCCCCCGATGTTTGCATGCCGCACCCCGGTCCGGCTCCTCGGTAGTGATTGGTTACCTGTTTTTCCAACTTGAACCACCAGTACATTGGCGCCTTTTCTGGCTGGTCTACATCGAATTAGCATGTTGTAGACTTTGCGGATGGTCAATGTCGTCTGGGCGCGACGGGTGTTCTCAACTCGTCTTTTGTTGCTCAACCGCTGTTCCCGAATTATTCATTCCCCTTTTGTGACCGAGTGTCGCCTTCTCCCCTGTGGTTGTCCACTTGTATTGACGTGCTAATTGTGGACTTCAACAGTCCCCCGGCCAGATGGCCGGCGCCTTTGTGTGCAGGCATTTGGGGGTGCTGGATACGCACCCAAACGCTTCGATGTGCCTAAATTAAATGAAACTTTAAACATGATACAATTTTGCTCATAGATTCCTCTAACACCTAATCAGTAAGTAGCGTGTGTGATGTTACAAGATCAGTAAACTTAAATTTTTATACGTTTCATGTATTTATCTGCCCATATAATACTTTGAGTGATTCTGTAGTACACTCCGCGTTTACGTCATGTTTTATGAAACAATGAAAGATGCAAGTGGAAAAGGGGTTTGATTGCATTTTTGTTGTAATCTGCATTTAGCGTAGTTTGTGCCTGACTGATTTACAATCTAGTAAATACTTGTTTACACCACACTTGCGTGGCAGAATTATATTGTGGTAAGCGCTTACCAAACTGCACGTCAAACTATTTAGTAAGTTTATACCTGTAATTGTTGTCGATAACCATCTTTCATTTTAGGGCTTCCTTTGCCTTTTCCTTAGTATTAGATAATGTAAACTATATCAGATAGTTTGTTGTAGTAAAAATTATCCATCCATCCATTCATTTTCCAATCCGCTTATCCTCACAATGGTCGCGTGGGGTGCTGGAGCCTGTCCCAGCCGTCTTCGGGCAGTCGGCGGGGGACACCCTGAACTGGTTGCCAGCCAATCGCAGGGCACACAGAGACGAATAACCATCCACGCTCACACTCACACCAAGGGACAATTTAGAGTGTTCAATCAGCCTGCAATGCATGTTTTTGGAATGTGGGAGGAAACCAGAGTACCCGGAGAAAACCCACACAGACCCGTGGGAGAACATGCAAACTCCACACAGAGAGGCCGGAGCTGGAATTGAACCCGGTTCCTCTGCATTGTGAGGTCAACGCGCTAACCACTGGACCACTGGGCTGCCGAGTAAAGATTAATTGTTAAAATCTTAACAGATCTTAATACCGTATTTTCACGACTATAAGGCGCCATTAAAAGTCTAAAATTTTCTCCAAAATGGACAGGACACCTTATGATGCGGAGCGTCTTGTCTATGCGCTGAGTTCCAAAACCTGACTGACAGCCGACACGCTGTTTATATAGAGAAAAGGCGGAAGTGACTGTGGACAGGCATGCGAGAAGAAGTCGGCCAATCAGTGAAGGGTGGGCGTGTATATATACATATATGGAGAGAGAGAGAGAGAAAAGGCAGACGTGAGTGACAGGCATGCGGGGAAGAAGTCCGCCAATGAGTGAAGGGTGGGCGTGTAAGTGGACGCTAAAGGGACGCGACAAGCAGGTACCAACACCTGTATAGAGTGTGGCTATGTGCATTGTTGCAAAACAACTTCGGTTTTGGTTTCTAAGAACCCCCGAAAATAAATTCTACAAAGAGACACGCCTACGAAGCTCAGTTCAAACTTCAAGCCATCGGTTATGCTTTTGGCATGCGTGCCCATCTCACAGCAGCGGTGAAAAACCAAGTCAAGCAAATGAACTCTGAGCTTGCCGTTATTCCCGGAGGCTTGACTAAAGAACTCCAACCGCTGGACATCGGCACCAACCGGGCGTTCAAAGTAAAGTTGCGAACGGCATGGGAACAATGAATGATCGATGGCAAACACAACTTTACAAAGAGTGAGAGGCAGCGCCGGGCGAGTTCCGCCACAATTTGCGAATGGATTGTGGCTGCTTGGACGAAGGTGTCTGCTTGCACTGTTGTTCGAGTTTTTGGCAAAGCCGGCATCATTTCTGTGGAGCCACATGGCAATGAGAGTGACTGACAACGAGAGGGAACACGGCGTTTTTGATGGATTACCGGTACTTGCACAATTGTTCAATTCTGATACAGAGGATGAGGACTTTGATGGATTTCTGGGTGATGATTGATCGAAAAACGTGAGTACATTGTACGATGGCTAAATAAAATACAACGGAACTCAGTTTTCCGTTGGCTTTTTAAAAACGTGTTTTTAGCTTGTATCTGTATGTCTTGGCATGCTACCGTATGCTACAAGCTAACGTGTTTTTAGCGTGCGCGCATGCATGCCGTATGTTTAAGCTGGCGTATGTTTTACCACTTTAAAATTGCGCCCAATAATACAGTGCGTTTTGTCTATGTGTAAAATACAGAAATAGCACCCATTAATGAGACTGCGCCCAACCATACGGTGCGTCGAATGGTCGTGAAAATACGGTAGTTAAAAAGTCTCCAAAATTACAAGCACATCTCTCTTCCACATCGTGCCTCCTTGAGTCGACTCAA
This sequence comes from Hippocampus guttulatus, assembly GCF_054856545.1. Classification (NCBI taxonomy): domain Eukaryota; kingdom Metazoa; phylum Chordata; class Actinopteri; order Syngnathiformes; family Syngnathidae; genus Hippocampus; species Hippocampus guttulatus. The sequence goes on from NC_141266.1 coordinate 3,105,354, forward strand.
GGGATGTTGAAAGCACGCCTCCGAAAAATGTAAATTAGTGATACCCTCAATGGCACTAGGAAAATCAGTGAAATAAGATAAGATAAGATAAGAAAACTTTTATTAGTCTCGCAATGGAGAAATTCCCAATTCACAGCAGCAAAGTTTAAAAGGAAGAAGTAGAACAACAAAATATAGGAGCTGCTGGAAAGGCAGCCACTCTCGCGGCGCCATTTTGAAGTCAAAATAACACAACACAACACAACACGTAGGACACAGACAGTCGTGCAATCTTCACCACTTTTCTGCATACACTTTGTTGTCTGAAGCCATTCTAGATGAAAGAGGAGAGGAGAGGATCCCACTGGTGAAAGGACCTTTGACCAGTGGGTCAGAGACGTCATGCTGAAAATGTGCACACGTCTGCTACAAGCTAAGTTTTGAAAGCAAACACGAAGCCGTAGTGTCCATTGACGAGATTCGTTCACTTCTCCTGTCCCACGTAATCCGCTTCAAACTCCAAGCCGCGACTCCCAGTTCCAAATCCGCATCGGCGCTCCGCGCTAACGCTCCTTTCTTCTCATCGTCTGCTCCTCAAGACTTACATCCATCCAGCCGCAGACCGTTCAACAGCACCGATCTCTCCGCTGAACAAAGCGGGGCTGTGAAAAATCCTGCCCATTACAGGCGCAAGACACAAGCGCCCCGGACTGTCCAGCAACGACAGTCAAATGGCACCGACATTCCTCCCAGTCAAAAACAGTGCTGGTATACCCATGCTGCCGAGAAGGCGCAACCACCGAGCACAGAGTCTCCTCCTTGATGAATGTCGTGGCCAAAAAATGCTGATAAAAGACCACATCAGGTCCACACGACGTAAACAACACAAAGTGACAAAACAAACACAAAAACAACAAAAAAAAGCAAGGCTCATGAGAGCACTTGCTGACGGCTGCCTACTCGGGCGCCATCTTGACTTCAAATGCAAAGGAACAGAAAATCCTGCCAAGATTTTGCAAAATAAATTCCATGGGGGTGTTTGTGAAGCCACAGCAAAGGAATCGTTATTTTAACATCGGCATGAACACAATTCTGAACCATTCCAATCTCTCACACTGAAGTGTTCTTGGAGAAATTCGCCCAAGCTTTCTGACTCTGTTCTTAGCATGGCCGTGACACTGCATCATCCACAATGCTTCTCTTTACATCGCGGATTAGCACTAATTCACATGTGTCACGAGCAAGGTTTACAGCCAGTGGGAGAAGCAAGACACGAGGCATTTTGGAGAGAAAAAACCCCCAAAAACAAAGCACCAAATAACTGCATGAACAACTTGTCGATTAAATTTGCTGACGATTTTGATCGCCGACGTTGTCATAACTAGTGGACTAATCTTGGCAACCCTATCCTAGTTGCAGCATTACTTATTAATGTTAATGTAGTGTACTTTATTGTTTTCACATTTAATATAGTCGATATACTCTATGGGTGGCCCGGGGTTCGACTGGTTAGCGCGTCGGCTTCACAGTGCAGAGGTGCAGGGTTTGATCCCGGCTCCAGCCTTCTTGTGTGGAGTTTGCATGATCTCCGCGTGCACGCGTGGGTGGGTTTTCTCCGGGTACTCCGGTCCCCTCCCATATTCCAAAAACATGCATGGCAGGCTGATTGAACACTCAAGAATTGTCCCTTGGTGTGAGTGTGAGCGCAGATGGTTGTTCGTCTTTGTGTGCTCTGTGATTGGCTGACAACCAGTTCAGGGTGTCCCCCGCCTACTGCCCGAAAACAGTTGGGATAGGCTCCAACCGCTCCCGACCCTTGTGTGGATAAGCGGATCAGAAAATGGATGGATATATACTCTTCTTTATAGACACTTGTCTGAGTAAGAATAATATATTAAAAAAAAACAGATGCCCAAAACGTATTTCTTTTATTTCTTATGGGAATGTTTCTTTTGAAAATCAACCAATTTCAGTTTAATGTTAGAGGTTAGACTTTGCTGAAGTTAAGAAACGTGTGGCAGTCTAAAACACTTTTGTGAAGCCAGGCTGAGTTACGTTGTAGGCACCATATTGTGTTTCTTTATAAGCGTCTTGCTACATCAAACACTGTATGTGGACTTAAGTGATCTTGAGGATATAGGGAAGAAGAAAAACACTCGTTTGGGACACTGCACAGAAAAACAATTGTAGTTTGGGTTTAGCCCAAGGCGTCCATATTGAATTTTATTGAAAAACTTTAGTAAGCTCCACGGATCACAAAGTTTGGCCAATCCTAAACAAGCATTGCACAGCTTGTCCTCAGTCAGTACATCGCAGATTGTATCAGATGGAGTTTTATGTTTGAAGTTTTTTTTTCTTCCATCTCTGCCCCCACTAAATCTGCAACAAATCCACCAAACAGGAAGCAAGGGCATATCTCGCCACCCCTCAAATGTGATATGCCATATATGGACTCCAGATGCCTTTCCTGAAGATGGTGTTAATAATTTCTCATATATATCAACAAGCAAAACTTTTTTTCTATGAGTCTCCGCCAGTTTACATTTTTAAATGATCACATAAAACATTCCCAGAATATCACAATGTTCCACCACTTTTTGTAACAGGCCTGCGGGCTACTCAAATGGTTCTAGAGTACTCGCTGGTGCCCGTGGTGCACTATATTGACACAGACAATCACTATTGACATTAAAATCACTTTTTTGACAGCCAAGCTTTGAGAGGGATCATTCACTGTCAGTACAGCAGTTAAATTTCATTGCTTCTGTCTGCTCGGTCAGCTGTCCATAATCTCTAATTTTGGTTTTTTTGGTCATCATTGGAGCCTAGGTGCATTCAGATTCAACTATGAAATTCTACAATAAACAGAAAAACTGCGGTGCGGACTAGATTCACACGATTCCTCATACTTGTGCTCAACCATGTAATGTTTTTGCTGAAGAATGTCATTGAAATTTAACATTTGACATCCCAACCACTAATACTGAAACACTTGTTGAAGGAAGAATTTAAGATCACGGATTTGATTATTTATTTTGACATAACATCAGATGGACCATTGTTTGCAATTAAAAGAGGAATTTGTAGTTAAAAATAAGTCTTATGTAAAAAATGTGTGGATAAACTAACCAAAAACAATTAAATTATTTTGGGGAAAAATGATCTCTCTGCGCCTCCATCTATGTCCCTAATTTTATTAAACAGACATCAAGGTGGACGACTGGTTAGCACATCTCCCTCACAGTGCACGGGTGAGGGGTTTGAATCCAGGCTCCTTCCTTCCTGTGTGGAGTTTGCATGTTCTCCCCGTGCCTGCGTGGGCTTTCACTGGATACGTTGTTTTCCTCCCACATTCCAAAAAAACATGCACAGTAGCTTATGTAAACCCTCTAAATTGTCCCTAGGTGTGAGTGTGAATGGTTGTTCGTCTTTGTGTGCCCAGCGATTGGCTGGCAACCAGTTCAGAGTATCCCCACCCTCCCACCCTACTGCCAGAAGACAGCTGGGATAGGCTCCAGCACCCCTCTGACCCTCGCGAGGACAAGCGGCTTGGATAATGGATGGATTTATTAAAAAACTTGCAGTGCCCTGACAAGAATAGCCGAACACAATAGTGCCCAAAGCCCGGGCGGTCCGCGGGTCATTTGGTACCGCGTTACTTCCGTTTTATTCATTTCGGAATCTGAAAGATGTTTTATTTTATATCCGTGTACGGTATGTCACTCTTGACGCAGGCCAAACCCACCAGCCGAGCCCCCATGGTTGCAGGGCTGAACCCAAGGATGTTCGACTTGGAGCCCCACCTCCAGGCGGTGCTCCAGTGGGGGCCCTCTGGTGACCCACGTCCGGGGCAAGGGAAAACCTACTCCATTATTGTTACTCATCATTGGGATCTTTTGTGTGTACTTTGTCTGGTCCATCACCTCAAGTCAAGTACAACTTTATTGTCAAACGTGCAGTATGAGCAACGTACAGCACAGATGCAATTTATTCCCTCTCAAACAGACAAGACAACAAGAGGAGCCGCTGCACACACTTTGTTGTTTGAAGCAGTTATAGATGAAAGGGGAGTGAAACAAACTGTCCTTTTCTCAATGGATCAAAGACATTATGCTGAAAATGTGCACACGTCTGCTACAAGCTAAGTTTGAAAGCAACAAGAAGCTGTAGCGTCCATTAACGGAAAGAGATTGGCTCTCAACTCCTGTCCCATGTAAATCGCTTCAATTCCAAGCTGCAACTCCCAGCTCCACATAACGCATTGGCGCTTAGCGCTGACGCTCCAGTCTTCTCATCGTCGGCTCCTCAAGCCACGCATCCATCCAGCCGCAAACTGTCTAACAGCACCGACCTTTCCGCTGAACAAATCGGGGCTGTGAAAAAAAACAAAAAAAACACAAGTGCCCGGGGCTGTCCAGCAACGACAGTCAAATGGCACTGACATTCCTCCCAATTAAATCGGTGCTGGAACACGCGTGCTGCTGAGAAGGTCCGTGCTCTTCTTCTTTGACAAATGTCGTGGCCAAAAATGCTGAAAACAATCCACATCAGGCCCACCCGACATAACGCCTCCACCACGTGACAAAACAAAACAGACAAAAACAACAAAAAATGCAAGGCTCATGAGAGCACTTGCCGACAGCTTCCTACTCCGGCGCCATCTTGGGGGGGAAAAAAAAACAAAACAAAAACCTAGAACCTGTTTGCCATGGCAGAAAGCCCCATACCACTAAACTCTTAGCATCATTGGGAAACAAACCCTTCCACCATTGTAAGTTGATGACTCAGAGAGGGGTTGTTTCATTTTTTTAAAAATTGTTTTATTAGGAATGCTCCAATTTATCGGTGACCTATGGTTATTGTTCAATAGTGAAAAATTGATGAGTGAATCTGATCAAAGCCCTTTTTTGAATCATAAATGTATGGAAATCTAACAAATGTTCTAAAATCTCATTAATCACGACCCCCCGAACAGAATCGATTATTCACTAAAATTGGTGGTTACACCTCTCCAATTCAAATTGTTGCACCAAATCCACGTTAATGGTGTTGGGGCGGGCCGATCACACTCATGGATGATCGTAATCGGCAGTGTAAATACCCTGATCGGAACAACCATATTTTTTTTAATGTATATTTTTCTGAGAGAAACACAAGATGTTTTAGGTTATGATTTAGATTGTACAATACATATTTATTTGGATTGGGCTTTCACTACAGCTGCAGCTGTCGTACAGAGCTTTACAAAACAGTTAAAGTAAAATAATAAACATAACACAACATAAAAACTCGGGACAGTCTTGCAATCTTAACCACTATTCCCTCATACACTTGTTGTTCGAAACAGTTCTCCTCTCCTCATCCTCGGCTCCATCCAGTCATCCGTCCAGCCGCACCAAGGCAGACTGTCTAACAGCGCCGCCATCTCCGCCGAACAAAACGGGGCTTTGAAAATTGTGCCCATTTTAGGCGCAAAAAACGCAAGCGCCCCGGGGCTGTCCAGCAACGACAGTCAAATGGCGCCGACATTCCTCCCAATCAAAATCATTGCTGGTACACGCGTGCTACCGAGATTGTAAGGAAAGGGCAGGACATGCTTTGGTCTTCTTGCTGTCCCTTCTTGAACCTAACACTTTGGATGATTTTCTTTTTTTTTTTAAATTTCATTGTAGTATTTATTTAATTGTTCGAGGTAAAGATCAAATCATAGTTTGAACTCTTGCCAGGCATCATGCCTGGAGCAAACCTCGCACAGCTCATCACCTGAGCAAACAACCGCAGGATGTTTTTCCGCAGGATGAACTAGGAGATTTTTCAGGACTACGCCTGAACAATAATGTAAAGTCCAGATGAGACCAAGAGTAAACCTTTAGAGAAAAATACTATTTTCACGACCACAAAATTTCATTTTGCGCAACACTCTTCTTAAATGGCATGGAACCCTTTGCTTTACTAATCATGTGTGCAGATAAACAAGAAAATAAAATCACCTTTTTGTGGTGCCTCTGCAAGTATCGAACGAACTAAGTTTCACGTGCTGCCGTTATGTGTCTGAAATTGTCTTCTCACAGAATCTGCAGATTACTTCATGTTTTTTCCCCTTTTGAAGATCGTGGCTAAGGCCGGTTCTTGATTGTTCGTAAAACCAAATTTTGTAACCTCGCCGTTGGCTAACATTTCTGCAGGAAAGACTGCTTATGCGATCACGGTGAGGTTTACCAATCAGATGGGTATTTTGATACTTGATTTCAAGTTTGTTTTGAAGGAGGGTATACTTTTCAGGTAAAGAATATATTTGGACTCGGTCGAGTTGATACAAATATTTTGCGAGTCTGAGATGAGTCCGAGACAAGACTTGTAATTACTGTCTGTTAGCTGTGTCTTTAGCAGGGGTCACCAACTCCAGCCCTTTAGGGCCCCAATCCTGCATGTTTTAGATGTTTCCTTCCTCCAACACACCTGATTCCAGGGATGGCAATTTTCCGTGGATACGCGGAAATCCGCCGTTTTATTTCCTAAATTGATCATTTTTGTGAATCGTCTAAATCCATTGAGAAAATCTTAGGGGGGTTCAGGTGCCTTATCGTCGAGTTTTCATGAGCTCTCCTGATCAGTCTTTCCATCTTCCGATTGTGAACAGCCCTGCGATTGGACGTGTATGATGTCTTACTTGTTGTGATTGGTCGCTATATCGGCAAATGCAAATCACAACCAATCCGTGTTCGCCTTCCGAAACCACTTTCTCGCGAATGCCGAATGTTATCGAGACTCGCGACGAAACTAAAGTGCGTCAGATAGATGCGGATCTGAAAAACACGTTTCGATGGGACTGGTTGGATAGAAAGCTGACGGTGTCCCCAGTAGGAAACAGTAAAGAGGAACCATTGTGCTTGTGTCGGATTTCGTGAAAAAGCTCGATGTCATTCTATACGGATCGAGAGGATGGAAAGCTTTAGAGTCACGCAACCTCGGTGAAACACAGAAAACAGACATTTCTACTGAAAAGTAACTACTCGATCTCAAGCGCTTTTCGACAGCCTGGAGCATGTGTAATAACAAGAGGAGTTGACTAAAAATAGAGTGGAAAAAGACGGAGAGGACCAATAAGCTTTTAGCGCTTGCTAAAAAGCTCAAAATGAAGAGAAAATAAAGTATTCTACCTCATGAAACTGTATATTGTTGTATAAACTGTAAATAGACATCCACTTTATATAATAAAATACATTCATAACCCATATATAGTAAACAGTGTGGGACTTCACTATCACTGTATGAGGTAAGAATCAACAGCTTTTTATCACATTTACACAACACTTTATGAATACAAGTAATGAACAAATCTTAAATATGGCAGGGAATGTGTTTCCTTTTTTAGTTTTGATTTTGAGCAGCAAATTTGAAGTTACATATTGGCGCCATCTTGGGGGGGGAAAAAAACAACAAAAACCTAGAACCTGTTTGCCATGGCAGAAAGCCCCATACCACTAAACTCTTAGCATCATTGGGAAACAAACCCTTCCACCAGTCAAATTGTTGCACCAAATCCACGTTAATGGTGTTGGGGCGGGCCGATCACACTCATGGATGATCGTAATCGGCAGTGTAAATACCCTGATCGGAACACCCATATTTTTTTTAATGTATATTTTTCTGAGAGAAACAAGATGTTTTAGGTTATGATTTAGATTGTACAATACATATTTATTTGGATTGGGCTTTCACTACAGCTGCAGCTGTCGTACAGCGCTTTACAAAACAGTTAAAGTAAAATAATAAACATAACACAACATAAAAACTCGGGACAGTCTTGCAATCGTAACCACTATTCCCTCATACACTTGTTGTTCGAAACAGTTCTCCTCATCCTCGGCTCCATCCAGTCATCCATCCAGCCGCACCAAGGCAGACTGTCTAACAGCGCCGCCATCTCCGCCGAACAAAACGGCGTTTTGATTTTGAGCAGCAAATTTGAAGTTACATATTGGTGCTCACCAGGAATGCATAAGCAAAATTGCACAAATTTTCACTTGAAAGAATAATGAACAATCTTGGGATTTTTTTTCTGTTCAAGTTTCAAATCGTGTGTAAATTGAATACACTTCATCTTCAGCATGTTTCGTGCCACTTTTGTAAGTGGCCACGCCCCTTCCCGCTTTTTCCATCACTAGCCATTGTCATCCCTGTGATTCAAATGATCACCTCATCATCAAGCGCTTCAGAAGCCCGACAACGAACCTTATTTTATCCATATTTATTCTCCACTGATCTTCCTCTATCTCTTTCCTTAGACCTTGCCAAATGCCTTTTTTTTCTCGCCCCAGTTTCAATCAGCAAAGCCAAGGAACGCAGACAGTGAGATTTGTTTTTCCACTTCGCTCCAAGCCATATCATCTCTCCTTTTCCACCCCTAGCTCTTTTACTTGTAGGGTGACAGATCCAACACGCCACTGGAATAAATCATATGCCTGGACAGATTTGTGTCTCTGTGTGTGTCTGTCACCACTGGGGTTTGCTGATTTTGATGGGTGTTTTTGTTGTAAGACTGACTCCAGAACTGCCACCCCTCTTTTCCGCTGTGTGTGTATGATTAATTCTCTATGACCTCCCACATTATCAGTGTGATTTATGCTGCACATTCAACACACTATGCTTTGAGGCTGTTGTTCTTTACCTTTTCATTTTTCACTTTCCTTGTTCTCAACTGTTTGGCTTTGGATAGGGTGACCATATTTTCAGAATTTAAAACTGGCACACTGTAATTTCACTGAAAATTTTATATACAGTACACCAATTTCACCAGGAAGTATTGATCACACATTTAATCGCGGGTCATCTGGTGCGTTACTTTAACAAAGGCTAAATGCTATCTTGGTTGACACTTGAACGGTGTTGAACAAGTCCATGGACTCATTGTTATCCAAACTTTTTTGCTTGCTCCCGGCAGCTACTGGATGCTAGCGGTGCCATTTACGGTATTTTCCAGACTATAAGTCACATTTCTTTTTTCATAGTTTGGCCCGGGGGTGTGCAGGGCTATGAAATTTCCGCGTGAAAAATTGATTCTGTTGTGAAAAATATGATTTTCACAAAACCTCTATTTTTACATTAAAAATCATTGGTGGGGGGGGGGGGGGGGGGGTGGTAGGGGTAGGGGTCCACTTGGTTTTCATAGCCTTCCGCGGTGACCATGCCTCCTACACTGTGGCTCAATTCAGCCGGACACGCGGAGTTTTACGCCAGCTGAGCGGAGAACATGCTTTGACTGCAACTCGGCAAAGCCGACCAGAACGCGGGCTAAAAATAACGTGACCTGGCACAGTGTACGTGATTTTTACCGATGAACGACATTGTCGTACTTCCTATATTTATTCGTTCTTTCCTGTCTCGGGATTCGCTTTGAAACACGTGTTGATAATAACGATGACTCTTGACATAAGCGATGGAGCAGAGGAAGCGCCGCATCTTCTACCTCCGGAGTTCCTGGATTTATTTAAAAGTGACAACACAGGATGAAGATGTCATTGGAGATAGTGATTTGGAGTGGCACTGATAATTTGGTAAACTTGTTAGCATGTTCTTTATGCTGTAGTTATCTGAATAACTCTGCTACGTGAACATACCAGGCACGTTCTCAGTTCATTGCTTATGCATGTAATTATATATCGTACACTTATTCAGCATATTCTCTATTTTTCTTTGCCTTTCAAGATAACATGTCTGTTCTTGGTGTTGGGTTTAATCAAAAACATCTCCCATCAAAAATGCGACTTTTTTTTTTCTTTATTATGCATTTTATGGCTGGTGCGACTTATACTCAGGAGCAATTTATTTATTTATTAATTCCGGAAAATATGGTACCTTGCACCGGATGGATCCACATTGTAACAATGGAAGTATGGTGCCTGAAAAGCTCAGCTTGTATTGGGTCTGACCGACGAACGCAGCTTTAATTGATAAATGGGCCGTCACTTGTATAACAATTTTCTACGTCAAGTCTCAAAGCGGGAACCTATGGCTCGCGAGCTAGGTGTGGCTCTTTTGATGATTGTGTCTGGCTCGCAGATAAAACAAAATATTCTCGCTTGTTTAACCCATCCATCGATTTTTCACTACTCATGTCCTGTTCGGGGCTGCAGTTGGCAGCAGGAGCAGTTTTAATTAGATGATACTGGCCTACATTGGTTGTTGCTGGGTAAACAGGTTGCGGTTACACTGCTCTATTTCTCATCCTCATAATTGCACCAATAAATCGAATGTGTTTTATTGGTGCAATTATGAGGATGAGAAATAGAGCAGTGTAACCGAAAGTGAAAACTGCACTAAATCAGATGTCAATTTGTAATCATCATCTTGATAACTTATCATTTTTAAATGCATGTATTCCTCCATTGTTTAGTTCAAAATTTGCATTGCTTGCAAACTCATATTTAGTTCACCTTTCTAAGTGGTGAGAAAAGTCTGAAATGTCTTACACAAGTTGTAGGTGTTACTTACATTGTCATGTGCATTGAGCTGCGATTTTATATATATATTAGAGCTGTCAAACGATCAAAATATTTAATCGAATTAAAAACGCAAATGTCATAATTAACTCTAATTAACTAAAAAATAATCGTGATTACTCACACATTTTTTATCATTTCTGAATTTCCTTTTATATTTGTTTGTCCTATTTCTTCCTGGTTTAATGCTCTCATCAACATGGAATCATGGATCAGTTTTCTATGTGCAAAATGAAAATATTTACTGAAACAACAATTTTCAATTTTACATAAACATTTTTCACTTGGAGCAGTTATTCACGCATAATCTGTCACACAATATTACTGTCCATCAACAACAGTGAAAAAATATTTTGGCACACAACAGCTGCTTTAACAGCTCTTTTTATGGAATCAAAACAGAGCAATATAACATTATAAAGTGCACATCTAAGGTAAACTAGTACTCGGCCAATAGTGGATTTAAGCGATGGTTGCATATTTCGTTTTTCTGAAGTTTGCTTTGAACACAACAGTCAGGCTATGTTGATTCTGTTGGTGCTTCTTGCGCGGAAGTCTCTCTATGGTTTTGTGTAGACATCATTTCGGATGATTACACTTGTTTCGAGGCACAGCACTGGAGACGTTTTATTTTCAGTGTTCGCTACGACAGCACCGCTGAACTCTCGACGTGCCTCAGCGCGCCGTCACTGTCAGACGAACACATTGAAGCTCCACCCCCTTTATTTATATGGACACGGAACACGGTAACCTTCCCTACAAAATACTGTAGTTCCAAACAAGTAACAATCGCGTCAGTGGCATACATCTTACTCAACAGGCTACCTGCTCTTTTTTCACCAGAGGCTCATCAACTTAATCTCTTATTTCTCTCCCAAAACAATGTCTTCTCCCGCATGGTGTACCTTAGCCTTCTCCGCTACGTACAATCTCTGTACACAGCTTGTCATGGGGGCTCTCGCTGGCAATCCATAGTGGAGTCGTTAGATGCAATGCGAATGATTTCAGCTTGAGTCGAGCTGTGGACAATGTTGACTGGGTTGCATGCAGTAACCATACATTTAGCTATGGCTTCAGCAAATTTGTTCTTCGTCGTGTTATCCATTTTCTTCACTTTGAAATGATCCACAACTGTCTGTCTTAGACGAGGGGGCGGAGTACTCACATCAGCTGTGTGCTTGGCCATTAAGTGGTATTTCAGACTCGACGTGCTATGATGATAGCTCAGTTTACGACTGCAAAACATACAAGTTACCTGTATGGTCTTGTCAGTGGAACAATCTGGCAACTTTTTAAAAGTAAACTTTCCATTCATAAACTATTTAAGTATCCGTTTTCGGTGTCTCGCGCTGCCGTGGCTGGAAAAACAGACATGGGCTTGTTGTTTTGTTTCCGGTTTATTTACAGAGCAACGTAAAATCGTCTGTGACGTGTGCCGCGTTAATCTCGCGAGAAAAAATTTAATCACGTTAAAATTCATTTAAATTAATGCCGATAAAAACGCGCTAAACTGACAGCTCTAATATATATATATTTGCAGGTATTGATCTGCTCAAAAGAAATGTGGAAGTGATGAGAGTCAGTTCATAGAATGAAATTTAGATTTTTATTCACAGTATTGCAGTATTAATGATATTGCTTGTTCGGTTCACACAGGTGGTGCTAAAGATCATCAAGCACTACCAAGAAGAGGGCCAGGGCAGTGAGGTGGTTCAGGGTGTACTGCTGGGCCTGGTGGTTGATGACCGGCTGGAGATCACAAACTGTTTCCCCTTCCCGCAGCACACTGAGGATGATGCAGACTTTGATGAAGGTAACTGTTCTGACTAAAACAACACACTTAGGGAAACCTGGTTCGTAGTGAGAATGGCAACTGTGTCAGGCTGTCAGCATCAGATTTTGCAGTCATTTACGTCTATTAAACTGTCTTGCCCCTCACCAGCTGATGGGGCACTTGAGTGCTGCTAGCCACAAGCACGCAAGCCGCCGCTGAACGCTGGCAACAGGCGCCGTACAATACAGTGTCAGCATAATTAAGTCCTTTTTTTAGTGTCTTCATTTGCGATTGAAAGTTATTTCAGGACATGTTGACAATGGTAGCAACAATTTGTGATGGCAGTATAAAGGGGCATGCCCCAGACAATCTGAAAGACAAGACCATTCAAGTACCGTATTTTCACGACTATAAGGCGCCATTAAAAGTCTTAAATTTTCTCCAAAATGGACAGGACGCCTTATAATGCGGAGCGTCTTGTGTATGCGCGGAGTTCCAAAACCTGACTGACAGCTGACACGCTGTTTATATAAAGAAAAGGCGGAAGTGAGTGTGGACAGCCATGCGGCAAAAAAGTCGGCCAATCAGTGAAGGTTGGGCGTGTATATATACATACTGTATATGGAGAGAGAGAGAAAAGGCGGACGTGAATGAGGACAGGCATGCGGCGAAGAAGTCCGCCAATGAGTGAAGGGTGGGCGTGTAAGTGGACGCTAAAGGGACGCCCCAAGCAGGTACCAACACCTGTATAGAGTGTGGCTATCTGCATTGTTGCAAAACAACTTCGGTTTTGGTTTCTAAGAACCCCCGAAAATAAATTCTACAAAGAGACACGCCTACGAAGCTCAGTTCAAACTTCAAGCCATCGGTTATGCTTTTGGCATGCGTGCCCATCTCACAGCAGCGGTGAAAAACCAAGTCAAGCAAATGAACTCTGAGCTTGCCGTTATTCCCAGAGGCTTGACTAAAGAACTCCAACCACTGGACATCGGCATCAACCGGGCGTTCAAAGTAAAGTTGCAACCGGGCGTTCAAAGTAAAGTTGCGAGCGGCATGGGAACAATGGATGATCGATGGCAAACACAACTTTACAAAGAGTGAGAGGCAGCGCCGGGCGAGTTACGCCACAATTTGCCAATGGATTGTGGCTGCTTGGACGAACGTGTCTGCTTGCACTGTTGTTCGAGTTTTTGGCAAAGCCGGCATCATTTCTGTGGAACCACATGGCAATGAGAGTGACTCTGAAAACGAGAGGGAACCCGGCGTTTTTGATGGATTACCGGTACTTGCACAATTGTTCAATTCTGATACAGAAGATGGGGACTTTGATGGATTTCTGGGTGATGATTGATCGAAAAACGTGAGTACATTGTACGATGGCTAAATAAAATACAACCAAACTCAGTTTTGCTTCCGTTGCCTTTTTAAAAACGTGTTTTTAGCGTGTATCCATATGTCTTGGCATGCTACCGTATGCTTCAAGCTAACGTGTTTTTAGCGTGCGCGCATGCATGCCGTATGTTTAAGCTGGCGTATGTTTTACCACTGTAAAACTGCGGCCAATAATACAGTGCATTTTGTCTATGTGTCAAATACAGAAATAGCACCCGTTAATGAGACTGCGCCCAACAATACGGTGCGCCGAATGGTTGTGAAAATACGGTAAGCCATTACGCACGACACGCTGCCGTGAACAACTTGCATACCAGAAGCAACATACCAACGCATTCAACTCATTCTATTATTTGGTATGTTATGGTTTATTTGAAGTCGGCCTTCTCGTTGGCGGCGTGTTAATGTCATGAACAATAGTTGCTGCAGTGAGTTTGACTACTTTTTTCAGGCAGTGTACATGTAAATAAGCGGGAAGTCAAGTGGTGAAGAAAGTCCTACGGATTTCCCCGGAATTCCGGATTATAAAATTTTCATGAAAAATTGCCTAAAATTAATCTGGATATTAGTTGACAACATTGAACGAACACGTGTTTGTATTTGTTGCTTTGCTTTCACGAGCATAGCCATGTTGAGGCACTAACACGAGTAACAGTAACACCTCCCCCCTCGCATTCTAATGGCCTCGTCATATTTCGGAGATTTCGAAATTTCGGTGAGAACGGAAGCCACAAAGGGTGCACGTGTGCACACAAAAGGCAGATTAATCATTGAATGTTGAGTAATTGAATCACGTTTTGTGTAAATTAATCCATGCGTGATCAGACAGGTACGACTCCAGTGCAATGTTCAAACAGGTAGAAAGGCAAGCTGACATGCGTGCAATAGGAACACGTTCAATTGGTCATGGCTTGAGGAAAAGGACTTGAACAGAGATTTTTTTTGTCCGACTTAATTCGAAAGGTCGACAAACCTGGCAAGTCTGTTGAAATCATATACATGCTCGCATTTGGATTTTTAGGAATTTTCAGGAAAGCCCACTTTCATCTCGGGTCAAGGCAGAAAAATGCCTTGTCTCTGAATTAGTCACTGATTTCAGCCCTAGTGAAGTGAACAGCTTCTTGTCACAAGGCAAACACAGTGGGTGGTGGGCAGGGTCTAACAGGCATGTCTGGAGCTTTCTTTGGCATTCATCATGTCTGCATGCATATATACAGACATTACCTTTTGAAACTTTTAAGACAGAACATTTCAATCTATTTTTGATAAATGGTCTTGACAAGGACGATCGGCTAGATCCACTTTGTAATTCTTCTTTCGCTGCGTAACCGTAATGGGCAACGTGCATAACGCATCGCTGAGATCTGAAACCTAGTACTAGCCCTCTTCGGATTAAGGTGAATGCTGTTGGACATGTCGATTGGAGTTCCACCTCCACAATAATGATCATGATGGCGCCCAAGTTGGCAGTCGTCTTCAGAAGCTCTGCTGTTTTTTTATTGTTTTTCTTTCTTTCCCTTTTTTTGGTTATATGGTGTTTGTTGTATTTGGGTGGACGCGTTGGCTATTTTCCGCGTTTTGGGCGTGATATTTGTTGAAGGAGAAAAATCTGTGCTTGATGGTTTCGCCCTCTTAGCAGCATGCGTGTACCAGCTTTGAGTTTGGGAGCGGGGGGAGGGATGTCTGCACCGTGAGTGTCGCTGCTTGATGGCCATGGGGGGCTAGTGTTTTTTGCACCTGTAATGGGCAGCATGTTGGACAGTTTGTGTCGGTATGGCTGGATGAAGGACTGTAGGAGCTGTGGATGAAGAAAGAGGGCCATCAGCGCGGAGTGTACATGTGTTTTTGGAAGTGAGAGTCACCGCTTAGAATTGAAGCGGATCTAAATAGGACAGGAGAATTGAACCATTCTCTCTGCATTTGTCATTGGACACTACACCTGCTTGTTTACTTTCAAACTTAGCTTGTAGCAGATGTGTGTATGATGTCATGCATGCATGTGATCATTATATCACGATAACAGTATGCCAAGATACAGGTACATTTTCAATTACCGTATTTTCACGACCATTCGACGCACCGTATGGTTGGGCGCAGTCTCATTAATGGGTGCTATTTCTGTATTTTACACATAGACAAAACGCACTGTATTATTGGGCGCAATTTTAAAGTGGTAAAACATACGCCAGCTTAAACAACGCCAGCTAAAAACACGTTAGCTTGTAGCATACGGTGGCATGCCAAGACATACGGATACAAGCTAAAAACACGTTTTTAAAAAGGCAACAGAAGCAAAACTGAGTTCCGTTGTATTTTATTTAGCCATTGTACAATGTACTCACGTTTTTCGATCAATCATCACCCAGAAACCCATCAAAGTCCTCATCCTCTGTATCAGAATTGAACAATTGTGCAAGTACCGGTAATCCATCAAAAACGCCGGGTTCCCTCTCGTTGTCAGTCACTCTCATTGCACAGAAATGATGCCGGCTTTGCCAAAAACTCGAACAACAGTGCAAGCAGACACGTTCGTCCAAGCAGCCACAATCCATTCGCAAATTGTGGCGTAACTCGCCCGGCGCTGCCTCTCACTCTTTGTAAAGTTGTGTTTGCCATCGATCATTCATTGTTCCCATGCCGCTCGCAACTTTACTTTGAACGCCCGGTTGATGCCGATGTCCAGCGGTTGGAGTTCTTTAGTCAAGCCTCCGGGAATAACGGCAAGCTCAGAGTTCATTTGCTTGACTTGGTTTTTCGCCGCTGCTGTGAGATGGGCACGCATGCCAAAAGCATAACCGATGTCTTGAAGTTTGAACTGAGCTTCGTAGGCGTGTCTCTTTGTAGAATTTATTTTCGGGGGTTCTTAGAAACCAAAACCGAAGTTGTTTTGCAACAATGCACATAGCCACACTCCATACAGGTGTTGGTACCTGCTTGTAGCGTCCCTTTAGCGTCCACTTACACGCCCACCCTTCACTCATTGGCGGACTGCTTCCCCGCATGCCTGTCACTCACGTCTGCCTTTTCTCTCTCTTTCTCTCCATATATGTATATATACACGCCCACCCTTCACTGATTGGCCGACTTCTTTGCCGCATGCCTGTCCACAGTCACTTCCGCCTTTTCTCTATATAAACAGCGTGTCGGCTGTCAGTCAGGTTTTGGAACTCAGCGCATAGACAAGACGCTCCGCATCATAAGGCGTCCTGTCCATTTTGGAGAAAATTTTAGACTTTTAATGGCGCCTTATAGTCGTGAAAATACGGTACTCTATATATACAACACAGTGTGACAGCTTAACTTGCCTAACTTCATGATTCCACACGATGGCAACAGAGGAAGGGTCTAACATAAGTGTGGGTGTTTGGGACCTGTATCAAATGAGAAATGTATCCAGTCGTGCTGCGATATGAAATTATCAAACAGTACCACAGTAGCCCACATATGTTTTGCACAAAATGATTCTGACATAATTTTATTTAAAAAAAATAAATAAAAAGCTGAGCTCTACTGTAATGTAATTTTGAAAACATTTATTGTGTAGATCTCAAAAGTCAGCCCCCAGGTGTACGTTTCACCAAGATCTGGAGAAGAAACATATGTATCAGAGCCCAAGACCTACAAAAAGGTCTTTTGGAGTCATTTGCTAAATATATCAGGATGTCTCCCATTTTCTTTAATAGAAATTTCTTTCAAATTTGGTCCAATTTTTGTCCTTTTATAGAGGTCATATTTTAACTCCTCCTGGAACTTTTATACAGTACAATTCATTGTTATGTATCTTGCCCTTTCACAACAGCTGTAAATGTAACAAAGTGCTTTACAGAAAATGTAACATCCATCTGTCCATCCATTTTCTATTCCGCTTATCCTCACCCGGGTCGCAGACTTTCTGGAGCCTATCCATCCATCCATCCATCCATTTTCTGATCCGGCACCCTGAACTGGCTGCCAGCCAATCGCAGGGCACGCACAGACAAACAACCATCCACGCTCACACTCGCACCTAAAGGCAATTTGAGTGTTCCATTAACCTGCCATGCATGTTTTTGGAATGTGGGAGGAAACCGGAGGACCCAGAGAAAACCCATGCAGGCCCGAGGGAAAATGCAAACTCCCCACAGTAAGGCTGGAACCGGAATTGAACCTTTCACCTCTGCACTGCGAACAGGACATGCTAACCAGTTGCACACTGAGCTTCCCAAAAATTTAAAATAACACAACGAGCTGATTCCCTTTAAACTGTGGGTGTTTACTCTAAAGCTGCTATAGAGGAAAAGTAAAAGCAAACCCTTTTATTTCTTCGAATGCTGTGGCCGTGGCGACACGCGGAATATCCTAAAAATAATGCTGATTTGCCCAGCCTAAACATGTACGAAAACATGTTTTGGAAATACGTACATGAAGCCTGGCAAAAAAAGTTTTTTCGATGGTTATTATGCAATTGTTAAAAAAAAATCTGATTGCAACTTTCAATAAATATTTTTGAAGGTATTTTTGAAGGTATTTATACTTTGACTCCTTAGTGCTGCTAAACAAAAAAAAAATCAGCAAATTTTGTTTGGGAGAACGTGAATACATTTCCTGAAAGATTTTTGCCACGGTCATGTTATTCACAACGTCAATTGCAAATTCAAATTGTAGCTCAAAAGGTCATGGTACTAAAATATTCACAGACCTTCGAAATAATTGCAGATGGATACCTTGTAACACTTTGCTTCTCAACGAAGTTGACCCAGCAGTTCCTGAGAGAAACCGGTTTAAATGAAGGTGGCCACTCCCTCTCTTGTCAAATATGTTAAAATTCGGAGGGCTGTAGCTGTCAAACTCCTGTTTCGATTGACTTGAAACTTGAGGCTTCGTGCCATCGTTATGAACAAATAAACCACGTTTCATTAAATTGAAAATCTGCTTGGTTAAACCCACTGAGTGATTTGGCATGGAACGATGGAAGTTCAACTTTGATTCAACTTTGCAGCTTGTACCAGCATTCCTGACATGTTTATCAAGGCTGTTGCAACGTAAAATGAAGGCAGTCCTGTGGGCTTATGAACTTTAAGTAGTGCTTCCAGCAAGATGCAGTTTTTTTTCGAAAACCATAACATACTTTGTTAGATTTTCAAAGGTTGGAATGTTTTTTTGTTTGTCATCTTGTGGCTTAATGGCTAAATAATAATTCGTTGAAGAAAGAAACACAAATAAAGGCAATCAATATTTCAAATACAAGCTGCACCAAAACGGTTGTGGCCGTATTAGGGATTAGCATGTAGCACATGTTTTCTGCCTCTGCAAACATTCTCTGCATGGTGAACTCGGTCAACAGGTCGTTTTGCCGACACAAAGTACCTTTAGTATTGATATTCTGTTTTCAGTGACTCTAACGACTGGCATATTGACATGATTGTCCAACTATTCAAACGCAAGCCTCGGAGCGAGCCTTATTGTCTTGTCTAACCAAAAAATGGCATAGATAAATTAGTCACTGCAGACAGACAAGTTGTGGGACCTAAGAATATCAACAACTCCCTTTTCCTGTGGACGAAGTATCGCGTTGTTGACATGTTTTTGTCTCACCATTCTATCTAATGTCAGAGTGGGAGTGGCTTCAGTTCTCTAGAAATAAACAGGTGACAGTTCTCAGGACATTACTTCAAGAAAGGCTGTGCACAGGACAGTGTTCAGTGAGTCGACACAGAGACATTGACGTTCTACGGAACAAGGAAAAGCCTGCTCTTGTTCCAGCGATACCATGGTTGTCAATGAATAATGATTGATGAATTGTTGATTGATCGATGAATTTTTCATTCGAAGATTAAGTAACAGTACCAGCGTTTGATATACAGTCAAATTTGATAATTTGGCATGCACCCATGAAGGATTCAGTATATCGCTGGCATTGGGTTGAAACTTCCCTTCTCACAATTTATTTATTAAATTATTTGCCAATCTATGTTGAAAATGGCTTGCTGTTTGCCGATGCAATGTTCATGGTTGAACACGCCACCATTTTTGATGCGGGTTCTTGAAAAGTGATGATTTTAGAGGTGCGAGGATTGCGCCTGCAATTCTAATCATGACAAGATGTATTTTGACCTTTTGCTTCACTCAGGATGAGCTGGTGATAGCCTGGGACAGCTGCTTACATCTGCTATTTTCAAAGAATTTATTAATGGCTTGAGGTTCGCTCTTGTTTGAGAGAGGGCACTCCGGTTTTGAAAGATCCAAGTTTTATGTTCTCTCTCAAAGTGGCACGTTTCTCTTAGCTATTGTTAATACAGTACTGACCACATATTGGTTCAATCCATCCAGTGATGATGCACATTAAATTGCAAACTAAACTGTTTTAATACAGCTTTCTTTAAACCTCTACTTCGAACTACTTCAGGAAGTATTTACAGTAAGGTGATTTGCTCATCATCAAATCCCGATGCACTCTTTAATCGCTGGCCAATCTGTGGTTTTCGCCACTCCTGCTGCTTTAGCTGTGCCCCTGGAAATTGAGATTAGTTTAAATTCACACCCTTCGTCTTTGTGTTGACAGATGCAATTATAGCCGTGGGCGCTGTTTGTTGCTGCACCATTTGACATTCAATTGTTGTCACATCATTTGTGAACATAGATTTACACGAATATCATGCAAAAACTGTTACTTGTTCTCATGGCTAATTCATTGGAACCAGTTAATCTCAATATATCAATTGGCTCTGTTTGGCCATGTGATGCGTGGCACATGATTTTTGATAGTTTTGCGGGTCCAATTCCAATTCCCTCTCGTCATCTTGCAAATAATATCCGGCTAATGATAGTGTTGGTCTTAAAAGCCATCTCTATCAAGGGAATACTGCCAATACAAAATTTGGGGAAAGCGATAGCTTGCAAAGTCAATTAAATCATCACACAAATCACATGTTTGCATGTTTTCTTCAATTGCCTTCCTGATTTGTGAGCGGTCCGTTTGCTCAGAATGACACCCCTGATCGATATTTTATCGGCACCATGAAATGAACTAAAACTCATGATGGCGTGCCTGTGTGGCTTGGTACTTTAGAGCAAGCCACAAGTGTGCTATGCTGATTTTCATCAACAGGTGCCAGTGTGGAGCCAGAGTTGCCACACAGATGAGTGTTGTGCCAAACATGAGGAAGAGCACAATAGTAATTGAACTCTTGTGAAAAAATAGGCCTTCAACATGAGTGGGAAAAACTTGATGAAACCCCAAAACAGACGACCTTGCGTAGGCTGACCTCGTATCATTGACGCATGTAAATATGGTGTGCATTTGAGGGATTTAGGCATGCATTTAGAAGCAAGAAATGGCTGCTTATCACATTTCCTGCTTCTCTTGGCCTTTAAAGATAAATAGCAAGCTAAGAAATACTTCCACAAAGCTCACAATATCATAAAAGCACCTGAGTCGCATTTTATGTTTAAATCAACAAGAATCTTGAGTAATTCAGCCACTCGATTTTAACCTGCATGCATCAGCGACACTTGACTTTGAGGAATAAATCCCTTTGTTAATCATCTGCTGTACAATAAAAATATTTCCCAGGGTTGATTAATTAAAACAAAGTATGTCCTCCTGACCTGAATGTAATGTGACTTCTCCTGTCTTTGCTGGTCAAAGATTTATTCAGTAACGGCGATGTGGCCTGAAGTGAAATACACAGTTCAGCTAATGGAGAAACCTGTTAAAACATGGTGTTATGTTTTCAGTTGTTGTTTCTCTTCAGAATTTACATGACATGCAGAAGAACATGGGGGACACATCAAAATTGTCAAAGTTGGAGAATAGCCTTTTAAGTGACAAAATGCTGTGGATACGGTGGGGCTTTGAGGTACGAGTGACCCGACTTAGATTTTTCGAGATGCTAGCTGTCGTCTGTCTCCCATTTTTGCCATAATGGTCTCTCAACCCACTCAAAAATCTTCTTTTACCAATTCAGTCTCAATGGAATGAATATAGAAACATACTGATAGCAGAAATTGTCTGTGTCCAACTTAGTGGAGTAATTAAGACTTTCTTTCAATAAATATTATGCTATTTAAAAACAACTTACAGAAAATCCAAGTGCAACAATATTTCGCAGATTAAGTTTGAAACAATAGGGCAGGGGTTATCAGCTCAACAAGCATAGAGCCAAAAGACACCCCGAACCATTTGCAACACTACAACAAATGGATGTCCGTGCTAACTTAGCTTTGGCCATTGTCTTAAGGACACACACGTGCGATCTCGCTTGTTCCAATATTTTAGTTGCATCATTCAGCTATACGGGAACGTCAAAATATTAGTGATGCTCGCAAGTTGCAGTGCAGTTGGAAACAGGATAGCGGACTTCGCGCAAGATGATAAATACCTATACAACTATGATTGCCATTGTTCAATGAATACCACACCGATGGTGAATTCGGTCTTTGCGTGAATCGGTGACGATTCGTTTTGGGGTTTGAGTGGGTGTGGAAAAGCGGTTCGAATTTTCACACTCTAATCAGAATGAATCTTAGAATATTGCTATGTTGTCAGACTTGAATGTGAAGCTCATTATGTGTGATATATGAACGTGGGGAGTGCGCATGCATGGTGTGGGGATGTTTTGCTTGTAAAAAGAGTGTATGCTGGATTTTGTCACATGACAGCGGCCAGGAATAGTCAGCCAGCTAATGAACACTAAATGAAATGTTTAATGGGTCTTATAGGAGTGAAACAAAAAGCTTCACGTACTTTGTGATCCTTCAGTCAATCAGAAGTGTTGGGCATGTTACTTTAAAAAAGTAATCAGTCATAGTTCCAAATTACTTCTTTCCAAAACGACGTTACTGTCTTGTAAGTAATTGACGAACAAGGATGTTTTTCTTTTCTGTATTATATACAGTGTAAATATGTTCATAATAGCTCAACGAAGAATAAAATTGATATATTTTAGAAGATTTAGGATTTATTTGAACTCAACAGATTTCAAATTGCTGCATGCAGAGAAATAAAAATGTTTCCAATTCAAGTATTGAAAGTAAGTAATATTCACACACTGCATTTCAGTGCAAAACTATGGAACACAAAATGTAATCTTAACTGTAAAAATAAAGTAAAATCTGGCCATTAGGTAGTGCTCTCTGTATTTGCACATTAATGCACAGTAAAGTGAGCCATTATACAAGTCTTAAAACATTCAACATGAACAAACGGGTTTAACTATATTAATTTACTGCATAAGCCACTGTGCTCCTTGAGTAGTCCTTGTGTGAGTCTGCTAATCAATACCAGTACCGATTTCCATTTGAACAATGGTATTGCAAACACAAGGCCTCTAATGACTGAAGTGTCAGACATGTCAAATTTTAAGTTTGGGAATCGATCTTAGCGGTTATTGGATGTATCAAAAGCTCGAACAATGTAAATTCTCCACCACACTCCAGCAGGCATTAATGGCAGTCTTGTCATTGTCACAACACACCTGGTGTCATTGTTGTTGTTGTCTTGGTATGTATTTTGGCTTGGACACACCAACTAACATTTTTTTTCTCTTGCATATGTAGAATGCAGTGACATTATTTAAAAAAAAAAAAGCTCTGCACGTTAACGAATACATGTTTTATATTCAAATTGCATTTTTTTTATAAAGATTGCAAAACATTGGTAAAAAAATGCTTGAATGCTTCTGTTGATGCTCAATAAACAGTACACAAGTATACGTAAAATATTACATCAACCTGTCAAGGGACTTTTGGTGAAAACCAGCCAATGACTAGAATCTGGCATGTTTTTATTTATATGCATCATCTCTGAAAATAAAATAAAGGAAACATGTGATTGACATACATATATCTGTGTTCTGCTGTATTTTTATGTTAAATGTTCTGTAAAGCACTTTGTCAGTTATAGCTCTTGTGAAAACGCTATATAAATAATGATGTATTGTGTTGTACTTTCCACGCAGCTTGTTCAATGGTACGATGCAAAAGCCCGTTGACGTTTACATGCATCAAGGGTTTACTGTTGCTATAAACTGGCACTGACATTCTACACTGCTGCGTGAAACGAGAAATGTGTGAGCTCTTGCGTGTTAACTAACACTGGCGCTTGAGCAATTATGAGCTGATTAAACTCACGCAGGTGCTTCTGAACTTAGTTTTTCTGCTCTCCGTGCCGAGGAAGTTATTTATTTTTCAATGTCACCCTCACTCATAAAACAAAATTCAGCATATCCAGAACCAACACAACACATTCGCAACACAAATCCAAGTAAAAAGCAACGTTTTGTTGAGCTTAATTTAGTAGATAATGCAATTGTCCTTACCATTAATTTATATCTCATGTACTCATTTGCATTTGCTGGCTAACAGCCAATAAGAGTTATTGTCACAGAGACCACTATGCATACTAAGATCTGTGGCTTATTAATTGAAATTTATCTAAAAAGCACAATGACACAAAATCTACGACAAACCCAATTATAATGAAGTTAGGACAATGATGTGTCAGTCTTGTGAAACATATTTATTTGATTACACTTCAAAGACGATATTTAATGTTCAGCATTATTGTTGTTTCAACAAACAATCCTCAACTTACAATGTTATGGCTGCAACACATTCCAAAAAAAGCTGGCACATGTTTACCACTGTGTTACACCTTTTCCTGTAACCTTTGGGAATTGAGGACATTAATTGTTAAAGCTTTCTAGGTGGAATTCTTTCCCATTATTGTTTGATATACAGCTTCAGCTGTTCAACTGTCCAGGGTCTCCATTGTCTTATTTTATGCTTCATAATGTGCCATTTTCAATGGGGGCCACTCTTTTACTCTGAAGCCACATGTTGTAACACGCGCAGATGTTGCTTGGATGACAGCATGTATTTCCCATACGTGTATGTACCTTTCAGCATTAAGGGTGCCTTCACAGATGTGTAAATTACTCATGCCATTGGCACGAACTCAGCCCCATACCATCACAGATGCTGGCTATCAAACTTTGCATCCATAACAGTCCAGATGTGGGTTTTCTTTTCCTCTTGACACGTCGTGCACAATTAAAAAAAAAAAAACCCAATTTGAAATGTGGACTCCTCAGACCACAGAACAGTTTTCCACTTTTCAACAGTCCAGATGAGCTTTGGCCCAGAGAAGCCGGCGGCATTTCAGAGCGTTGTTTATAAATGGCCTTTACTTGGCATAGTAGAGGTTTAAGTTGCACGTATGGAGAGGGAGCGCTTTGCCTTTCGGCCTTGCCGCTTACATGCAGTGAGTTCTCCAGATTCTGAGAAACTTTAGATATTATGGACCATTGATGATGAAATCCCTCAATTCCTTGCAGTTGTATGTTGAGGAACATTGTCCTTAATTCATTTCACACGCAGTTGTTCACAAAAATGTGAACCTCGTCCCATCTTTGCTTGTGAATGAAGCAATTTAGGGAAGCTCCTTTTGTACCCAATCATGGCACCCACCTGTTCCCAGTTAGACTGTTCATCTGCGGGATGTTCTTAATGTTTGATGGGCACTGCTCATCTTTCTCAGCCATTTGTGCCATCTGTCCCAGCTTTTTTTGGAGCGTGTTGTCGCCCTAAAATTCTAAGTTTAATTATTTGCTAAAAACAAAGTTCAGTTCTCTGAACATTAAATACCTAGTGTTTATAGTGTATGCAATTGAAAATAGGTTGAACATTTGCAAATCATTGTATTCTGTTTTTATGTTTAACACACCTTCCCAACTTCATTGGAATTGGGTTTGTAATTTGCCACAATTCTGAATACTGCTTTTTACTCGAGGTTGTGCATCCATTTACATCGTTGACTGAATGGGTACATTCATAAAATTTAATTCCTTTGTAGCTATGATTATGATTGCACAATATTTATCGGCCCATTATTGGGGTGGGTTGGTGTGTCATTTTTTCGGTCCAATACAGCGGTGCCTCTACTTACGAACGTCTTCATATGAAATTTTCAAGTTATGAACCGCCTCAACAGGAAAATATTGCCTCTTGTTACGAAAGAGATTTGAAGATACGAAAGGTAAAAATACAGTATGGGCTGCTACTCAGCTCTGAGTTTACTGAACGCAACACTCTTTCATATCATCCTCCACCCAGGAGTACAAAAAAAACTGTACAAAGAAACAATGATGGATATTGGTATTGGCGATACAAATTATCGGTATTGTTGACATTTTTCATATCGTGCATCACTTTTAATACTTGATTCATCTTTGGATTATTGTTGCTTAATCAGTGAATCGAATATTTTTCCCCCATGTTCATCTCTTTCATCAAAAACAGGATATTATTTCAGTACAGACAGTTCAGAAAATGTGCAAACAAATTATGATTCAGTTTCTAGTTTTGTCAGTAACATGTAAGAAAATGGGCAAAAAATGTCGATCATTATTTTCCAAAGTAAAAGCAGATGTTAATAAATGTCTTAGTTTACTTTAAACACATCGATAATGGTTCCGCTTTTCTTGATGGATGCAAAAGTCTAATGTATTTATAATTGAATGCTGAGAGGCTGAAATTTAAAGGATTTGGACAATATTGAAATGAACAATGTCTCAAAACAGTGAATTGATTTGCAAAATCAACCGCACCTTTCATTGAAAGTGACATGTTAACTTCCGATCGGCATGTGACAACACAGTTAAACTCATCAACGCCACTCACTGTCTACTGGAATTACCTTAATTTAGTGCAAATGACATATTAGTGTATTAAAATTGCCACAATTACCCAAGAAATGGTGGAGTGATCGAAATAACCAGGGCTCACTTACTGAGCCCTTTGCAGTTTCTCTACAGGTCCATGTGTACTTACAGTTGCATAGCCTAATCTTTGACACACACATCTTTATTAAAAACAGTTAACAATCTCAGCTGTGAACAAAGTGCTGTGAATAAAGATTAAACATGAACAGAACAGACCAGAAGAGGGAAAAAAATTGGGATACCTTTACTGTCAATGGATGCGACAACAGATTGAGGCTAATGAATACATAAAACACAAATAGTAAAATAATGACGATAAGCTGCCTGTTGGAAGTCTCAGTGTGTTCACGGCTGAATAGTTTCTCGATCTCTCTCACAAGAGCTTAATGACAGGAGTGGCTGGCTGGACCTTAGCCAGGCAGCACAGAGCAGGGACTGAGTTTCAACCAATGCAGACTCGATTAGTTGTCATGGTCAAATTGGCTCTGCGAATATTAACTGTACATTTCAGTGATGGTTCTTGGTTACTTAAAATGTAAAAACATGTATACACAAACTCCTCCCACATTCCAAACACATGCATCAAACACCTAGGATAGGCTCTAGTACAGGGGTGCCCAATACGTCGATCGCGATAGACCACTAGTTCGTGGACTGGTCCCCAGTCGATTGTGAGGGGTGTAGAGGGAAAAAGAAAAAAACCTTTAACCTACAGTGGCGTGTGACCTGCATCACCGGAAGTTGTGAGCGGTCAGCATTCTGCAATTGCAGCTTGCGATCAGGGCTGCTGCGCTCTCTGTTTTACTGTTATGATTATTCTCATTCAGAGTTTGTTTCATGTCCAATTCACGAAGGGCACTGGCAAAGAATGGGAATCTGGGTGGCCGAAAGAAGCAATTTTAAAATGGTACACGTGAGCTACGATAGTTAACACGCTGCAAAAGTGTGTCCCATGCCTCCGTGTTAGGTCTTGACGAACGTAGGCAGTGATTTCCTATTCACAAACTCTTGTGTCTACTTTATTTTCTGTTTTGTTCATCTTAGGGGCCGTTATGGCTGTTGCTCATTATGGCATGCCCGTGTATGTGCGTGTGGTAAGAAGTTGATGAGTTGACACGCAAAAACAGGATGATTTTTGTAAAAAGGAAATATCAAAAAACCTTGCAAATTAATGCACAAACAAACCGACCGGTGGCATCAAGAGGGGGGGGGGGGGCTGCAAGGTTAGCCTTAAGGTTTGCAGCTTTAATGGTCATCTGGGGCAGAAATCTTCACCATAGGTTAATTGAAGTCAGAGAATTAAAATGCTTCGACCATGATCTCTTGCTTCCTCGCTGTAAATATCCTGTTCACTATGCAATAAGTTGTGCGCGTGCATGCGTGCGTGTGTGTGTGGGTACGTGGGTACGTGTGCGTGTGTGTGTGTGGGGATGTGTGGGTGTGTTTTTTAAGTTAGTACTCCCCTCTTCTGATGAGGTCTTTCTTGGAATTTGATCACTCTACTTATGGTAAATTGATCCCTTCCATTTATCCTTATTCTCCCCCAGTAAAGCCAATTAGATCACTTAGTGGTCCCGTATTCGAGACAGTATGGTCTGAACATTTTCACCGTGTCTCCCTTTCTTTCATTGTACTGCAGATCTAAGGCTGGCTCTTAGCACAGAGCTAGAGCTGTATCTGATTTGAAATCATTGTGCAGCATTATAAATCATGCGTGGATCCCCCAGGTGCTGTCTTCATCTCCATCAGTTCCACTGTTTTATTCATCTTCTCCATTGTCTCACCATGATTCTGCCCCACATAAAATTGTGTGTACGTGGAGTTGAGACACAAGAAGAGAAAGTGACATGGCTGAGACAAAATGAAGAGGACCTTGGATGTGAAAAATGGAATAAAAGATGTGTTGTGGCATGATGGGGAGAAAGTTATGAGGTGGAAGTAAGAGCAACCGAGCAAGAGATTAGGTCAAACAGAGGGAAAAATGTAAAAAGAGGCAGCAAACGTAACTTTTAGCGAAATGCTTGGCATTAAACAGTTTGTTCAAAGATGGAGGAGAGTTGGCGATTTACTTTTCTTGCGGCTTCTAGGAAATTCTGGTCCACCATCCGACGTCTCAGGAGGGGGAAGCAGTGCACCATTAACACTGTGTACAGTGGGGATGTGGCGCTGCTGACCTCGACTGGGGACATTGTTAGTTGGTGAGCAGAATACTTGAAGACCTCCTCCAACTCCACCAACACGCCTACCTTCGAGGAAGCGGGGTCTGACGACTCTGAGGTTGGCTCTCCTATCTCTGGGTCGAAGTCACCGATGTGATGAAAAAGCTCATCGGTGGCAAAGCTCTAGGGGTGGATGAGATCCGCCCGGAGTTCCTCAAGGCTCTGGATGTTGTGTCAACCAAGACAGTCCGTCTTGGTTGACATGTCTCTGCAACATCGCGTGGTCATCGAGGAGAGTGCCGAGTGCATCTGGATTGGCAGAGCGGGGTGGTGGTCCCTCTTTTTAAAAAGGGGGACTGGAGGGTGTGTTCCGACTACAGAGGGATCACACTCCTCAACCTCCCTGGTAGGTCCTCGAGGATACATGGGAACTCACCCAACCAGTCTACATGTGCTTTGTGGACTTGGAAAAGGCGTTCAACCATGTCATTCGGGGAGTTCTGTGGGGGGTGCTTCGGGAGTGATGGGTACCGAACCCCCTGATGCGTGCTGTTCGGTCCCTATACCACCGATTGCTGGCAGTAAGTCGGAATTGTTTCCAGCGAGCGTTGGACCTTGAACGAACAAGTGACGAGAACGCAACATTTGCTGTTTTTGTGAACACTTGCAACTGTTTGCCCCACGTAAGATATGGACTTGAATGGGAAGATGTAATGGAATTGAATTTCCTGTTTTTCCATCTCCAAAAGAATTTGTTTGATGAATTTGTCAGGTATACTGAACACAATGGAGCTTTGGCTTGTCTCATAAAACATCATGCAGTGTGTTTTGGGTTTGTTTTTGGGCTGATGATTGCATGTGCATGCACGTGCAGTCCTCCGGAGGGATTGCTTAACAAAGATTAATCACACCCAGCCCACTGTGCCAGGTGGAACATGGACCAAGGTGGCTTCTTTCACACAAACACACGGGCAGTAACGAATAGGCACGCAGATCCCTTTATAGCCCTGCTGCTGAAAATTAGCCTTGTGCCTCTCGACACCTCAGCATAGACTGCAACTCGATACCACCATTTACTTCCCGACAACTCGCAGATTTATCACTGTTCTCTCCTTCACATGGATAAATCTGTGGATGGACCAAATAAGTTGACAAAAGCACAACCTATGTGCTTTTCATATTAGCATTAACTGACTTACAACCAGAAAGTTTTTGTGTTTTGAGAATGAAAGGATGTTGTCGACAGCCAATATCAGCTATAATCGATATATTAATATGAATACCTGTACCCTCACATGTTCCTCAGTCATGGTAAAGCTTTGTCAATAAGTCTTACTTTATACCACTTTGGAAGAGAATTTTAAGTCATTTAATTTGTTCGATATAATCAAATTAAAGATTTTTGACTTTCCGATCTCAGACCTTTTTGAGAAGAATTCAAATATTTTTTCCAAATGCCTGTGTGCGCGTGCGTGCGCGCGCGTGTGTGTGTGTGTGTGTGTGTGTGTGTGTGTGTGTGTGTGTGTGTGTGTGTGTGTGTGTTCGCACATTAACTTCCGTTTCTAGAGGTATATTTTTTTTGGGTGTGGAAGCACACAATACATATTGTGCAATGCTCAATTACATGAGTTGATTTTGGTACAAACCCAGGAATAAAAGTCCGTGCCAAAAATGTTTTGTTGTCACTCACTGAATGGGGGTTTTTGGTTCCCACTCAGATGACACCTGCCATGATCATCCAAACATCCGCTCCCTGCATGACCTCTAAAATAAACAGAAGAAAAATGTATTGACAAACCCACTTTCAATGAAATTATAATGTTGTGTTAAACATGCCATATTTTCCGCACCAAAAGGCGCGCCGCATCTAACAGTGCAGGCTCAATTGCAGGGTCTATTTCTGCACTTTACCCACACTAAATGCGCACCGTATTCGAACACACATGAAGAAAAAAACAAAACAGTTGCTTCGAAATGGTAGTTCATGTGTGGATTGTGAGATGACGCCTTGTCATAAAACAGAAACATGAAGAAGAGTCTCCTCGTAATCAATGTCAAATTTGCAGCACAGTAGATTTCTCTGAGGCTACGTATGACACGGCGGGGCAAGGTATCATACTGTGGGGCTCATATCTTTCCATGACCAACTTTCAATGACCCTGACCTTCAATCCCTCAAGCGGCACTGCATCAAAAACCGACATCCATGTGTCAAAGACATCAGCACATGCGTTCAGGAACACTTTAGAAATCCAATGTCAGTAAACACAATTCGGCGCTACAGCTGTAAGTGCAACTTAAAACACTACTCTGCAAACAAAAGCCATTTATAAACAACACCCATACATGCCGCTGGCTTCTCTGGCCCAAAGCTCATCTAAGATGGACTGATGCAAAGTGGGAAAGTGTTCTGTGCTCTGACAAGTCCAAATTTCAATTTGTTATTGGAATTGCGGACATCATGTCCTCTGGGCCAAAGAGGAAAAGAACCATCCAGACTGTTATGGATGCAAAGTTCAAAAGCCAGAATCTGTGATGGTATGGGGCAGTGATAGTGGGAATGGCATGGGTAACTTGAGCATCAGGGAAAGCACCATTAATGTTGACAGGTGCAAACAGGTTTTGGAGATGCCATCCAAGCAATGTCTTTTTCATGGATGTCTCTACTTATTTCAGCAATACTGTGCCAAACCACATTCTGCACTTGTTACAACAGTGTGGCTTATTTGAATAAGAGTGCGGGTATTAGAGGGGCCTGCCTGCAGTCCAGACCTGCCACCCATTGAAAATGTGTGGCACATTATGAAGCATAAAATACGACAACGGAAACCCCGGACTGTTGAACATCTGAAACTTTTACATCAAGTAAGAATGAGAAAGAATTACATCTACAAAGCTTCAACAATTAGTTTCCTCAGTTACCAAACGTTTTTTGAATGTTGTTAAAAGAAAAGGTGATGTGGCACAGTGGGGAAGATGAACGAACGTCTTACGAACATGAATGCGTTGCAGTTAATGATTTTTTGCTAAAAACTAAGATAAGATAAGATAAGATATCCGAACATTAATGCGTTGCAGTTAATGATTTTTTGCTAAAAACTAAGATAAGATAAGATAAGATATCCTTTATTGTCCCACACTGGGGAAATTTACAGCCTCCAGCAGCAAGAATGTAGGCAGAAAGAAGAAGAAAAAACAAACACCATTCAATTAAGTGCAATATAAATGGCAGTTTATCATGTTAAATATCTTGTCTTTGTTGTGTATTCAATTAAATATCGCTTGTACATAAATAGCAAATCATAGTATTCCAATTTTGTTTGTTTAACACGATGTCCCAACTTTATTGGAATTGGGTGTGTATAACACATTTTAGAATTTCATTACTGACATTTTAATGTTCAACTGCATGTATGTTTTTTTAACAATCTTGCCCAAATTTTCACAAATGTTGTGTGTTATGGTTAATATACAATCTTTGTGCACTATACTTTGTACAGCCACAGTTGTTCTCTCTTGTCAAGTTGTAACTTATTTCAGTTATCTTGTGTCTCAGTTTTAATGCTGGGGGCCACTATGTAAAAGACAGCAGAAAAGATAAGAAGAACTTAGTCCAGTGGAATGCGGACACAAATTGTTTTAGATGAACATGTTTTCCTCCCCTTGTTGCGTGTTTGTTCGTGCGTGTATTTTGCAGGCAGACCACTTCATAGTGACAAGGTGGTGATTTGAATGTGTTGTGACACACAATTAGGTGGCTCTTCACTTTTAGAGGCACAGGCACTCTTCCACACATCTTTTTGCCTGCACTGAAATGTTGTGGCCTGCAGCAGCATGCAAGGTCTAAAGCAGTTCACCTCTTGTGTCATTGACTATTAGAGTATGGACTATCTGTCGGGTTCATTGCACAGACACACAGACATGCCCATTGCTTTGTCAAGCGTGTTTCACCACGCACACACATAGTCAATGGTTGTGTTTTTTTGTTTTGTTTTTTGTACTTAAATTTCTGCCCAAGGGTGAGACTAGCTTTCAGGTTGTGAATACAAAACACACAATTTGAATACTGTCAAATATGCATGCCCCGTGTTTTACACTCGCATCATGACATCCTCCATGAGCACAGGCACATTCACAATCGAGCCACACAAAATGAATGGGGTGACTCATTCTTTGTCTGGCCTTAAGGCCCATTTTGATTGATAGGAAAGGCTTCAGGTTAGACATAAATAAGTGAAGAACAAAAAGGGGGTACCTTGGCCATATTGCTCAATTGGCAATTGCCTAGCGCAGGGCTCTATGGTGCACCCAATTTGGGCGTGCATGCTCTCAAACTTCACGATGTGGCGACTGAAAACAAATTATAGGTTGTGCACGTACAACCAGCAGAAGTCTCCTCGACTCTAATGACCATATTATAAATATTGCAGCTTGGTGGGGGCTTCGAGAGCACACGGACAGCTGGCTGGGTCCCATTCACTTGACTTAGAGCTGCAGCTTGCTTCGGGCATCGCCTGGGGAGTGAGGATGATCCGTGCCTTTTCCTTTTTAACTTTGCTTTTTACCTTTGCTGCGGGGTACTATAATGGTATGGATTTTGTTGACATTGCATTACAGTAAAAATTGACGAGTTCTTGTGACTTTTTACTACACGTTCAACAACGTGGATGAGTGTGCAACCAGCGGGACTTCCATTGATTGTTGTATGATCTGATAGCCGGCGGAGGAAATGTGAACAAAAGCAGGGCTGCCGAGCTAATAGCTTATGTGTCCAGCCCCTCCAACCTCCTGGGATGTCTGTCCTGAATCACTGTCTTGAGGCCATGCCACAACATCTCAATGGGGTTCAAGTCAGGACTTTGACTTGGTCACCCCAAACATGTATTTTGGTCTTATTAAACCATTCTGAAGTTGATTTGCTTCTGTGTTTTGGATCATTGTCCTTTTGCAGCATCCATCCTCTTTTTAGCTTTAACTGTGTGAAAGATCGCCTCGTTTTCCTGCAAAATATCTTGATAAATGTTTTAATTTTGAAGAATTGCAAGTTGTCAAGACCCTGATATTGCAAAGCACCCCTAAACCACGATACTCCCTCCATCATGCTTCACGGTGGGGATGAGGTTTTGATGTTGGGTGAGACGGTCCACTTTTCATGATGTTGTGTGTTCCTAACAATTCAGCTTTGGTTTCATTGGTCCACAAAATATTTTGCCAGGACTTGTGTCGAGACTTTCTGTATAATTGCACACCCAACTGCTACTGGTCACTTAAAAAAATGGTGCAATAATGATCTGCAACAACTGCAAAACTGTCTATTATTGTGTTGCACCACTGATCACTTAATCGCTGCTCAATACCCTGCACATTGTCGAACAGCTGTCATTGGGTGGTACGACTGCATAATGGTACCGACCTTTACATTACGGAAAGTATTGCAAGACTTTCCGTAATGTAATGTCATGTCCTTGTTTATCGTAGTTGCTTGTTATTGCAATACTAGTGTCGCCTCTACAACCGGAGACACATTCCTTGTGTGTTCTACATACTTGGACAAGAAAGATTATTCTGAATCTGAGAGTCGAAGTGATTTTTTGGAAAACAGTAAACATGCAGCAGCGTTTTATTTAGACAGCAGTGGCTTCCACCATGGAGTCCTCCCATAAACACCATTCTTGGCCAGTGTTTTACGAATAGTAGATGTATGCACAGAGCTATTAGACTGTGAAAGTGATGTCTGTGTACATCCTTAGCAGACCCTCTGGGGTTTTTTTCCCCCCACCTCTCAACCTCTCAGGATTCTGTGTTGAATTCTTGGCATCATTTTTGGTGGTCAGCCAATCCTTGTGAGAGAATCAACAGTGCCAAACTCTCTTCATTTGTCGAGAATTTCTCTGTGGATTGTTGAACATTCAAAGTTGTTCAATAACCTCACTTGGCTTTTATACATATCAATAATTTTTTATGGCAGGTCTTTACGGCACTCTTTTGAGTGAGGCATGGTGCACAGCAGGCAATGCTTCACATCAAGACCCAATTCTTACCAGTTGTGTGTTTTATAGTGGGAAAGGGCAGCTTTAAAGCCACTCTTCACCACACCCCTGACTGAAATATCTTTGGAAAAAAAATAAATTAATTGCTCCGTCTCCTGCGGCCAAAGGTTCAGTTACTTATTCTTGACCCTTCTTTCATTGTTTGCATGTTATCCTCATTAAAAATTTGAAAACCTATTCATGTTTGGGTAGTCTTACTTTTGGCAGACACTGTTTTTTCATTTGTGTGATTTTGATAGAGAGATCACATTTGTTGGTGATTTTATACTGCAGTGTGAGAAATTCCAAAAGCTTCAGATACTCTTTCAGGCCACTGTAATACTTGTAGGAAAACAAATGGCCACAAATTGTTGAAGCGTTATGATGAGTGAGATTTGTAATTGTTTTTATTTTGGTCCTTAAAAATGTCTTGGGGTCATGCATTCATTCAAAAATGTGTGTGTATCATTGAAATGTTTCTAAGTAAATAATTAGGAGTGATGTATTATTATTACCGGATTTTCGCGATCATATGGAACACAGCATTGAAAGGTGTTCTCAGTTTCGGGTGCTATTACATACACTATCTGACTGTGTTACAATTTCTACAATTTTTGTAGATTTTTGCGTATTGCAGTGATAATTTTACAGTTTACCCCCAGCGAGTCCCAGGGACTCGCTGATCAGAAAAGTATGAGTCGCATTATGCATTTAGTGAGTCCCAAATTTCGAATTCTGAAATGTTCTACTGATTCAATTGCATATGATAATAATACAAACAACAACATATACATACAATTATAAACAAATGCTGCAAAAATGTAAATAATTCACTCTCCGTGCCTTCTCTGATTCCGTTCAACTCGAGAGGTGTTCATGACCGCCTCCGAAAAACGCATTGGCATTTCCTTGATCATAGCGCCACGACTACTACGATCAGATGTCAGTAGTACAATGCAATACAATACAATACAATACATGATGATTTATATAGCGCTTTCACAACAGCTGCAGCTGTAACAAAGCGCTTCACAAAACAGTTAACATAAAGTAAAATAATAAACACAACTGGTTGCAGGTGAGCTGGAGTAGTTATTTATTCCTTTGTTGTGTATTCACAAATGATGAAATCACAATATAAATTCTGTAGGGGTGGCTATAGAATTTATTTTGTGATACCTCGCTTGCTTTTCAGTTTTGATGTACAGTATTATTTTCATAGTTTCATTGAATTAATCATGAGTTTACGTTTTTCGGAGGCAGTCTTGAACGCCTCTTGAGTCGAACGGAAGAAGGCACGTAGACAGACAAAGACGTACCTGCATTTGTTGAGACTGTTTTAAAAAATGAACACCACAACAAAAATGTATTTAATAAAGCAGCGACACAGTTCACTGAACCAACAGCAAGTTATAACATTGGAAGCATGTCTCCAGGAAGGAGCCATCTTGGAGTCGATGTATCACCGTAATGACCATACAAAAGATGCACCGGATTTTAAGGCGCTCGGTGAGCTTTTAAGAAAATTAAAGACTTTTTGGTGCGTTCTATAGTGCGGAAAATACGGTACTCAACACTGAACTTGCTTCAGATAATAAACAAGAAATGTAAAAGATCCTTAAATCATAGTGCTGTAAGTTAGCACTTCAGAAGTAACGCTGTTCATCGTGTCAAACTAAAAGTGCTAAACTAAACATCAATCACTTCTATTAGTCTACAGAGGACACATCAACTATGCCTTGTACGTGGGGTGTTCTCAAGTTTAGTTTGCCGAAGAACTTTGCTATGTATGGCTCGCTTGCTATATTGATAACGCTTTTGGTGCTAACGTTAGCTGTGGCTACACTCGCGACTGGGTGCTTTGCATTGATGTGGGTGGCTAAATTTGAGCTGCTTCAGTGGTAAGCAAACTCCTTACAAATTAGGCACAACACTACCTTTATCAATTGTATTGTCAGGGCGTTTTTGGAATGTACATTTTTCATTCATTGTGCCGAGAACTCCATTTTCACCTCTCCACTCCTCACCGCTGCTTCATAAGCACGCCCAACTCCAATGGGAGCCTATCAGCTTCTGCTAAAAAGCCCCAACATAATGGCAACCAATCATTGCCCGCTTCAGGCTGTGACTGACAGTTGTTTCCCCACCCTCAACAACTCGGAACACAGGAAGCCAACACGTAAAAAGGGCTATTAGAAAAAAGCAACCCACCTACAGAAACAATAAAGACAGAGATTAAAATTTAGATGAACGCGATTAAAAAAAAATAACACGCTCAATGTGATGTAATTAATTATTCGGAATTAACGCAAATATTTGACACCTTTATATTTTTTTATCACAATTTCTCCCTGTTTTTCATGGAAATAATGTTGAGTGTTTATCATTATATTTTGTTACGTCCCCCCCCCCCCCATTAAAAACCATCATCAGCCGCCACATGCGGCCTATGTGCCACCACTTGCCCATCTCTGTTCCATATTATTGTATTTTCAAATTCAAGACCCATCTTTAGCCTACCTCGAGGAATGTATGCCATTTGTTCAGTCAATCTTAAGATCTCTTTGGTATTTACATGGTCAGTGTTGCTTCAGGGAAGTCTATATACAGTAATTCATTTGGAGATAAAAAACGTTCTTATTTTGAGTTCAAAGTGATTCTGTGATATCCTCACAGTTATTTAACTTGTCACCGTTGTCGTACCATGCAGCGGTTTGAGTTTCTTTCTGTTCTTCAGCTCGATCTTCAAATAACCCCCACCACCACATTCCATGTTTCTCCTTTCCACCTCTTTGTTTTAGTCTTGTTAACAGCCGCCTCAGAAGAAGGATGTGCTTTCCAGGCTGAGGTCTGCTTAGGGGGGCCACAGCTGCCCAATAATGCCTTGATTTATCAAGTCTTCAGCTACTCTGTATGGACATTGTTGTCAGACAAGTTGTTTTCTTCACTTGCAGTGGCCGTTACTTAACATTGACAAGATTCTTCGTATTTGTCGTCTAGTATGAAATGGTTGTCTGCTCAACATATCAAGCATCACATCGCTTTTCTTCAGTGGGGAAAAAAATATCAGTGAACATTTCTCAAAAAGACATTAAATCGGACCACCAATCACGTGATAACAGATTGAATAAAACCTTTTCTGTTTTGGTTCATTTATTCTGCACATTTTTGGTTGGTTATCAAAACCAATGTTTCTTTTATACCTCCCTTCACAGCTCCAGATGGAGACCAGATCTTGAGATCCAAGAAAGTAAAATGACCAAGACAAGCTCATTCGGTCTGAAAAAAAAATCATGTCATGTTTGTGCTTACAGTCCAATACCAGATGGAGATGATGCGTTCTCTGCGTCATGTAAACATCGACCATCTGCATGTGGGATGGTATCAGTCCACCTACTACGGTTCCTTTGTCAGCCGAGCCCTGCTTGACTCCCAGTTCAGCTACCAGCATGCCATCGAGGAGTCTGTTGTGCTTATCTATGGTAAGTAGAACTATTGTTCAAGGGAATGCACTTAATTCAGGCTCCAGCAGCAACCATTTCAAGGTCCCCATTGTTTTGGTAGAAATTCTTATTAGGTCTCGAGCAATGACCGCTGTGAGGTCCCTATTGTTTTTTTTTTTTTTTTTTTTAGGAATTCTTATTATTATTTGGGCCCAAGCAGTGAACACTACGAGCTCACTATTGTTTTTGTATAAATTATTCTTTTTATTCGTGCTCGAGCAGAACTGCTTGTGGCATCTCTATTGTTTTTCTAGAAATTCTATAAATATTAGGGCCCAAGCAGCGACTGCTGTGATGTCCCTATTGTTGATGTCGGAATTCTTCTTATTAGTATTGTTATTGTGCTGATTAATCTAATTTTGGGGACCTAAACATGCACGAAAATTCACCAAATTTTCTCATCGGGAAAATTTTGAGATTTTAAAATTGTCATAAATTATTAAAACATGGCTATGGAGTGCTATCTACAGTGGAAAACTGAAAAACAATCCCAGTATGTTTGACCTTGACTTACGAAAATTGGCAGGTACGTGCAGCACCCCAAGGGGGGGAATAGTCGATTGCACAGCTAGATGCTAAAATGAACCTGAAGTGAGTTTGAATTTTTGAATGTCCACTATTGGCAGATGCCTTGAACCATTTACACTTTTGCACCCTTGTCCTAGAGCAGGGGTCGGGAACCTTTTTGACTAAGAGAGCCATAAAAGCAAACTATTTGGAAATTTATTTCAGTCAGAGCCATATACAGTATATATACGGTATATTTCTGTATATATAAATTGTATTTCAAAAGTGATTTCAACAAGATGTCAGTATGATAAGCCTCTGAATGTATTCTTTAAAATAATTTTGTGATAATACTCACCATTAATGTGAATGGTTTTCCGTTCCTCACGATTGCTAAAAATCCAGCAAAACTATCGGAATGAAAGTCATCTTTCCGGGTCCGTACGCGAAGTTAATGCTGGCTAGCTTGCACACTGCTCAGGAGCTTGCACGCTTCCTTTCGGCCATCTCTCGCACAGTATTTTGATGCGAACTTAGCATGGGGCGTGTCAAAGTGCCGCTCTGCATTCGACCGTTTTATCAATGGTATTTTGTCATTGCAAATCAGACACACCGCAGAACCTGTTCTCTCCACAAACTCGTCATTCGCGAAGGATTAGCTTTGAGCTAATGGCCGAGCGGGTTGATTCAAAAGGGGGCGTATACCTGTTTCCACAGCAACGGCAACGTTGGCCAGTATCATCCAATCAAAATGGCTCCTGGAGCCAACTGCAGCCCGAACGAGGAAATGAGCAGTGAAAAATAGATCGATGGATGCATTAATAAACAAGCGAGAATATTTTTTTATCTGCGAGCCAGATGCAATCATCAAAAGAGCCATATATGGCTCGCGAGCCATAGGTTCCCGACCCCTGCCCTAGAAGGTTTATCTGATTGAATTCAGACTTGGGCTGTACCATCTTAGGACCTGGGAAGTAAAAGGGGAAAAATTATTGAGTTTTCAATATGATGGGGGCGGGGAGTCAAAGTTTATGTTTCGTCCTTCCTCCGCCACTTAAGATTTAATGCTTTTTAACTCCCCTGCACATACTCCAATAAATCCCAAACATCTCATGTGTATAAATAGTCACGCCACGAAGACATCCACATGACAATATTTGGTTTTACTTACTGCGCCATCTAGTGTCAGCACAAAATGTGTTATTTTGCATTTCATTGGACTGGACCGGGCCCGTTGAATGAATGAAACTGAAAATTTGTCAGTAAAGCCTCAATACATTGATCATGCTCTTGGCCAGATATTGTGACTTTTCAGCCTAGGGTGTGTTCATTATGGTGCCGCAAAGTCTGACGATTCACCGTGATCATAAAAGATGCTGTAACTTGACCCAGATGAGCCTATATTCTCAAAATTTCAAATGTTTGATCAAAGTTCAGGCCTGAAAACATCTACAAACTTTGTTTTCACCATAGTGTAATGCCACATGCACAGTAAAGAAAATAATTTTTTTATTTATTGATGTGTGTGTTTAGGCCTTCATGATGTGACTAATTTTGAGGATGTAAACATGCACGAAATCTCATGAAACTGCAAACACATCAGGCCTGGCAAAGTCATCCAACCATCAATGCAATCGTTTTCTAATCTTATCCTCACAAGGTTTGCGGGCGTGCTGCAGCCTATCCCAGCTCTCTTCGGGCAGTAGACAACCTGAACTGGTTTCCAACCAATCACAGGGCAAACAGATGAACAACCATTCACGTTCACAATCACACCTAGGGAGAATTTCGAGTGCTCCATTAACCTACTATACATGATTTTGGAATGTAAGAGTAAACCACAGTACCCGGAGAAAACCCACTCAGGCACGTGGGCAAGCAGCGCATTGCCACAGCAACAGCAAATCACAAACTTCATGTTTCGACATCATGAAAGCATAAACACTCCCAACAAATTCCCAGCAAATGTGATACAGTATAGATCCGTTTCATTCGTTTGGGAAAAACAAACAATTGAAACGCCTTGTCTCGAGCCACTTGGTGACACTACCATTTCGGTGAAAAATAATTAATAAAATGCTACAACAAAAAACGCGAATCCACTGTTTATTTTCATCTATCTTTTTTACTTGCAGCATCAACACCATAACACCGGTAACAGAGCATTTAATATGGGAACAATGGAAACTCTTGAACATGCAACAGACACCACAGAACACTTTTCAAAATATATTTTTCTGCCTTGCAAATGAGGATTAAAACAAGAGAATAAAGGAGAATCCCAAGAATGCTGCAATAAACTCATGTTTTCAGCCCTAATTTAAATGATCACAGTTTCAGCAAACCTCCGGTATTTGGGGAGTTTGTTCCACAGGTCAGGAGCATAACAACTAAATGCTGCTGAACCTGGTCCTTTCATTTTTGTCTCGATTGAGCTGGAGAAAAGTCTCGTCCATCCACTCATTGATTTGATGAATATACTCACAAAATGATTGTCAAGGACCAAAGTCATGTGATGACACTGAAATGTAAAGTTGCGTGTCATCTGCATGAATATGATAAGAGATGCTGTGATTCAAAGTGCTGCATGTACCAGATGTTAAATAGAAGCGGTCCAACAATGGAACCCCACGTGTGATTGCTCAAACTCACGCCTACCAATTGAAACAAAGTAGTCCCAATCTTTCAAGTAAGTTTTAACTAATTTAATACCATGCCAGTAAGTCCACCCCACTGTTTTTAGTCTGTCGAGCAATATATTATGACCAACTGAGATCTAGCAAGCAGCCCGGTGGTCGAGTGGTTAGCGCGTCCACCTCACAGCGCAGAGGTTGTGGGTTTGATCCCAGCTCTGGCCTTCCTGTGTGGAGTTTGCATGTTCTCCCCGTGCCTGCGTGGGTTTTCTCCGAGTACTCCGGTTTCCACCCCCATTCCAAAAACATGCATGGCACGCTGATTGAACACTCTAAATTGCCCCTAAGTGTGAGTGTGAGTGTGAGCGCGGATGGTTGTTTGTCTGTGTGTGCCCTGCGATTGGCTGGCAACTGGTTCAGGGTGTCCCTCGCCTACTGCCCGAAGACAGCTGGGATAAGCTCCATCACCCCCCCCCCCACCCCCCCTCTCACAATCCTTGTGAGGATAAAGCGGATCAGAAAATGGATGGATGGAGATCTAACAATAGCAAGACACTTGCTTGAAGATAAGAATATGTTTATTTGTCTCACAATGGAGAAATGGAAGTAGAAGAAAAAAAGTATATACCGGTAAATAAATCTAAGCATATTAAAAATGGGTCACTGTTGGTGAGTCCAGGTTTTCAGGTCTGTCTATTCAATAGCCTGACAGCAGTTGGCAGGAACGAGTGGCGGTACCTCTCCTTGCAGCGCGGGTGTATCAGTCTCTGACTGAAGGAGCTGCCTGCCCAGTGCTGTCAGGATGGTCTGGCAGGGGTGGGAGGGTCTGTCCATCATGGCTGTTGGCTTTGCTAGCATCCTCCTGTTGCCCACCTCCTCCACAGTGTTCAGGGAGCAGCCCAGGCATCATTATTCAGATCTGCATCATTTAAGACTTGAATAATTGCAGTCTCAGTGCTGTGGTGTGTTCGAAATCCAGACTGAAATGCATGAAAGAGATTGTTTCAGTATCCAATTTAGGCTTTTTTAGAAGTTGTTTTGTAACTGCTGTTTTTAGGCCTGTGGAAACTACCCTGATTGAAGCGAATGAATCACTATGATTTTGACATTTGGAGCTGTGCAGTCAAAAACATTTTTGAAAAAATGTGAATATGGACCGCATGCTGTGAATCTTAACTTTAAAACTATTTATTTCAAAGTTGTGTAGTCTGGAAGGTTAAACTATTCAAGATTAATTGGAGAACAAGATGGCGTTGAGATTTATCTGGAAAGAGAGACATTTACTTTTTGTCTTATCTGTAATATTTTATCTGTACAAAACATTGCAAAGTCATTGCACGACTTGTTTGACAGCAGTTCACAAGGGTCTGGTGCTCTGGGGTTTGTCAGTCCATTTGCAAACAGAAAACAATGTCAGGGCATTGTTACCGTTTCTGTTGACACCTCTGAGAAGAATGATTGTCTTTCATTTTTCAATTGTTGGTTTTAGATTGGGCCTTTGTGTATTTCATAATGCAGTGTTTCCTTACTTTTTTGGCTCGTATCCCTCCGAACCTTTTTGTCATACTATGCATACTCCCTCACTCATATGTTTTGATGATCGTCAGAAAATAGAAGGCAGCACAACTGATTATTAAATGAAAATCTTAATTTGAACATTTAATTATGATTCATCATCTTCCTTAAAAATAAATGTATTGCCTTGAAAATAAATATCAGATTTTCCTGACCATCGGGCGCTCTTAAAATTCTTAAATTTACTCCCCAAAAATGATAGGGCACCTAATAATGCGAGGTGGCTAATTTATGCACATAGTTCCCAAAAATCTATGGATGTTGCTGTGTGACTTGGATTAGCACTACGCTTGACTGTCTGATGATAAGCGGACGCGCTGCTGGTATATAGGAAAGGCGGATGTAACTAAGGACGGCATGCGTACATTAAAAGGGGAGGTGCGCGTGAAAGAGGACACTAAAAGCACAATTTGGGCAAAACAACTTTGGACCCCTGTAAATGGCACCTATGAAGAGACACACCAATGAAGCACACTTCAAACGTCAATCAGCCGCGAAATAATTTTAAATAAACAAAACCATGGTTCACAAGCGGCGCAAGCAGGAGAATGAGCTTCACCAAGTCAAGAAGACGAAGCTGAGTTTCTGCGGAAATGAGACGAGGCCCGAGATGGAGGACCAAGTCGAGCAATAGATTCACTGTCAAAGAAGAGCTTGGAGAAGCGTCACCATTCAGTTAAATTGAGTTTTTTACGTAGGGGAGAAATAGCCTTATTGAGGAATGTTTTTTCGCCTTTAGGAAATCAGGTAAAAAAAATTATATTTGAGTGAAACATTATAACTTTATCTCAATATTCTCCTCAACCCTTTCTTGTCGTTTCCTACTAGGAAACTCCTTTCCGATTGGCTGACAAGTATGAGTAAAAATATCCATTAATTGCTCAGGCAGGCCAACCTTTCCCCAATGAGTCCTCAATGGGTCAAAATTACTGAATTACTTCAAATGCCTATATGATTTAAAGGAGCGGAAATGAAAGATTACATTGGTCTGCATGGAAAAAAAATCAAAGTACCCCAATTTTTTAGGGCAGTTTCAGATATAGAATCAAAAATATCGAATGAGTTTTTCTCGATATGCTCCCATTTCTCGTGTTTATTTGTTTATAATTTGACTTTGTTTCCAAGTTAAAGAAAACCTTTTAATTTTTTTTAAATTTGTTTTTGAAAATCAGTTTCATACCATTCTAGGCCATATCAAAGCAATATAGGGTAGTTGAGTTTACTTGGCATACAATAAAGAATATAACATTTCACTTTATTATTTGATGAAA
Organism: Hippocampus guttulatus; assembly: GCF_054856545.1. Lineage (NCBI taxonomy): Eukaryota > Metazoa > Chordata > Actinopteri > Syngnathiformes > Syngnathidae > Hippocampus > Hippocampus guttulatus. The sequence continues at coordinate 3,149,378 of NC_141266.1, forward strand.
GGCTGCACATGGACATTTACTCAGACTTTCAGGTTTTTTATGTGAATGGACAGTTTGTTCATTTACTTCATGCATACAGTGCTGTGAAAAAGTATTTGCCCACTTCCTGATTTCTGTGTTGTTTCATAATTATCACACAAAGATTTTATTTCATCAAACCAATTTTAATATCACATGGAGACAACCCAATGAAATACAAAATGCAATTTCTAAATGCCAATATAGCTGCTTGAACCTAATATTGGGGTTGTTCCACCCTTGGCAGCAGTAACTGAAATCAAGCTTTTGCGATAAATGGTGATGAGTCTTTCACATCACTGCGGAGGAATTTTGGCCCACCCTTGTTCGCAGAATCGCTTCAACTTTGCCATATTGGAGGTGTTTCTAGCATGAATTTGCCCATTTAAGGTGACACCACAGCTTCTCAATTGGATTCAAACCCAGACTTTCACTTGGCCACTCCAAAACCAAAATTTATTTTTTATTTATTTATTTATTTAAAACCATTAAAAGGTGGACTGTCTGGTGTATTTCGGACTCTTGTCGTTGCTGCATGATCGAAGAGCGCAAACTGTTTGTTGGTTGTTCTCCTCCAGGATTTTCTGGTAGACAGCAGAATGCATTGTCCCTTACATCACAGTATGCTGCCACCACCATCCTTCACTGTTGGCATGATGTTCTTTTTATCAATTTCTGTGCGATTTTACCTCAGACATGGCCGCACATCTTCTAAAAAGTTCCGTTTTTGACTCTTCAGTCCACAGAATGTTTTTTCCAAAAGTCTTGTTCTAGGTTCTTTTACAACCTCTTGGATGAGTCCTTGTCACACTCTTGGAGTAATTTTAGCTGGTCGACCACTCCTGGGAATATTTGCCACTGTTCCCAGTTTTCTCCGTTTGTAGTTAATGGCTCTGATAGTGGTTTGCTGAAGCCCCAAAATCCTAGAAATTGCTTTGTAACCTTTTCCAGACTGATAGATTTCAATAACTTTTTTTCTAATTTCTTCCTGGCATGATGTGTTTCTTTCTTGAGATCTTGTAGCCTTCACTTCACTTTTTCTGACAGATTCTATTTATTTTATTTGTTTCTTGATTCAATGTGGTGCTCGGGTTTTGCCTGTGAGATTGAATTGGCCTTCCCAAAACTGTCGTTAGTTAGTTAGTTTTAGATTTAATAAAGAGGGGCAATTCCTTTTTCCTATAGGGTCAGGTAGTTTTGGATATTTTTTTGTGCCTTCATAAATTAAATTGGCATTTAGAAACTGCATCTTTTAATTTCTTTGAGCAGTCCCTGTGTGATATTAAAATTGGGTTGATGAACTCATTCAAGGTTGCAAGCATTCACCGAATGTTCTCCAGATGTCCGCCAACTGTTTTGTTTTTTCTTGTCACAAGGCAATTTCGACAAAATTTCACCCACACCAGTCTTCCTTCACGACATGAACACATTTTGACAGAACTTCCTTCCAACAAGAAAAAAACTAACTGTTGGAAAACGTTGGCCACCTTGAACTGACGGAAACTCAACCGTTGCTATCTTCACCGACACTCACATTCACCCTGCAGTAGGGTGAATGTTTTTTAAAAGATTTTAAATTTTTTTTAAAAATTAAGTCATATAATTAGGTCACACCAGTGGTAGAATAAAAGTTGTGGAATTATTCGTTTTGGTCAATTTTTTTAGAATCCCAAAAACTTAGCATTTGAGTAGGGGTTTGAACACTTTTATTGCAATTATAAATGAGGTACGTAACTGGAGACAACTTTAACTTGATTGTGTGCGGTTTCTCACGTTAACTCCAAATTTACGGTTTAGGTTTGTTTTCTCTTAGAAGCTCCTCGATACAGTAGCATGAACCAATAGCTGATCCTTACTGTAGTGATTTGTGAACCATACTGGTTGCTTTCTGTACATTTACAAAAATAGTTACAATGATGATGATTTCCAGGAATTTATTGGTGATGGTTTCCTAAATGAGTGAGGTAAAAAATAGTGTATTACTTGGTTGCAACCAGCAGAGATTCTCCATCAACTTGTTTGTGTTCTAGAAAAGAATGTCTCATGTCATATTGAGTTATATCCACCCAGACTTCCACTTTGGAAACCAGGGAGCAATATTGTTTAATGCAACGCGGATATGGAAATAGGAGTCCAGAACATTCAAAAAAGCAATACCACATCCGATGCGAGAAAAATATATAAATGGATGATCAACACGTTTCCCCAAGGTAAAACTAAAACACCCTCAGACAGTTTATTGGATTATTGCACTGTTGTCTTCTTTGACTCCATGCCGTTTGTAGGCAGCGGCACACGTCATGTCATGATTATGTATTTAGTGCTACCATTATTGCATGAATTGTACTGTTAAAGGAAAAATGTTGAGCATCTCTCTGCTTCCCCCCCCCCCCCCCCCATTTCAGACCCTATAAAGACAGCCCAAGGCTCCCTGTCTCTGAAGGCCTACAGACTCACTCCTAAGCTCATGGAGATCTGCAAAGAGAAAGATTTCACACCTGAAGGGTTTGTAGCTCAATGTAAATACGTCATATACTGTACATCAAGTGCCCAACCAGTCGATCACATTCGACTTGTGGACTAAAGATGAATACCGAGGTTGATTGACTTTTGACTTGAATTCCTGATGCAAAAGTCCCCTTTGGGATGGACATACCTTGGGGTCATAGACATAAATTTAACCTAAGACACAAGTGGGATCCCAATTAGTCCAGAGTCAAGTGACATTAATTTATATAGCCCTGAATAACTCAAAGGGCTTCACATGCCCACAGTTGACAAACATTAACGACATCCCTTGACATTAACGCCCAGAAGGGCAAGGAAAAACCCAAAACAATCCCATCTGGTGAAAAATGAGAAACCTTCGAGGGGCCTCCAGTATGACCAGGCTGCAATGGATGCTGAGTGGCCAACATTTGACATGATGTAGTACAATACAATGTTAATTAGAATGGTATAAAAGTCAATTTAACAAGATGAAAAGGCGACAGGGAGATTCCTTCTAAACCCGGCCCACTTGGTCAATGAAGAAATCTTCATAGCAACGCCTCTGAGTGGTCGACCCAGCTCTTGTACAGCTCAGTCTGGGCAAATCATGTCCATATCGATCGGAGCAGAATCTGTACAGCGGCATCCAATTGGGTCGTCACCACCTCGCCCCCGCGGATCAGAGAGGAGGGGGAAGGATAAACAGAGGAAGCGGCAGTATAATTAGGCCAACATATAGTTCAACAAAATGCAAGAGTATAGAAATGAGTCTTAAATTGGGTTTAAAACATTTCAACTGAGGTAGCTGCTCAAATTACTGTGGGAAGGGCATTCCAGAGCACTTGAGGCCGAATAGAAAACGCTCTAGAAACTGCGGCCGTCTTTTTGGCTCTCAGAATCGCTAAAAAGAATGAAGAGTTCGAGGCAGAATGTACGGTGTCACTAAATTAACAAGATAGGAAGGTGCTAAGTCGAAGTAAGTAGCAAAACCTTGAAATCACATCTCAAAATGGACCAGAAGCCAATGCAAGTTGGCTAGTATCAGGGTAATGTGATCGAACTTCCTCATCCTTGTCAGGAGTCTAGCTGCAGCCCTTTGTACCAACTGCAAGCTGGACATGGGAAGACCAGAGAGTAATGTGTTGCAATAATCGAGGTGAGACGTAACAAATGCATGAATTATGATTTCTGCCTCACTAGGAGATAGAATGGGACCTATCTTAGCAATAGTGCAAAGGTGAAAAGAGAGAGCATTGAATCAAATACAACACAGAGATTTTTTTGTTGATTCACTCTGAATAATGGTACATTTATCGAGGCTGAGAGTAGTGTCCTTGAATATGTGCCAATGCCAAGCAGGGCCAATAATCACCTTCTTTTATTGGGGTTAAGAAGCAAAACATTAAGTCATCCATTGTTTTATCTCAGCAAGTCACTCTTTGAGATTATAGCAGATGCGCGGGTTAGTTATTTCCAACGACATACTGTATATAGTTGGGTATCATCAGCATAACAGTGAAACCTATTATTTACATATGATGTCACCGAGCGGAAGCATATAGAATGAAAGGGCCATGTGCTAATGCTTGTGGGACTCCACATGTAACATTACAAAACTCAGAAGTCGTTTTACCATAAATTACATGGTGCGTCCTCTCTGAGAGGTAAGAACTAAACCAGGAAAGAGTGGAGCCTGAAATACCCACATACGTTCTGAGGCGTTCTCATAGTATCTTATGATCGATGGTTTCAAAGGCAGTGCTAAGATCGAGTAATAATAATATTGATGAGGTATCGGAGTCCATGGCTAGGAGAAGATCATTGATCACATTGATCGCCGTTTCAGGAGGATGGTGGGCCTTAAACCCTGACTGAAACGGTTCAAATTGATTATTAGTGGCCATGTTATCATTAAGCTGTTGCGGTATGACTTTTTCAAGAATATTCTAAATAAACGGGAGATTTGAAACAGGCCGATCATTACAGAAACTCTGGCTTGAGGTTTGGTCGCTTAAGAAGGGTTCGAATAACAGCAGTCTTAAACACTGCTCGTAAAATGCTAGAGGATACTGATATATTAATAATATTTAAGATGGACGGTCCCAAGATCATAAACAGATCTTCAACAAGTTTGCCAGGAAGCGGGTCAAGCACCCAAGTTGTCTGTTTTGCTGCACGAAACAGTTTTGTAAGACTTTCAAGAGATACCTTTTTGAAAGTGAGAAAAAGTTTTCAGACAACTGTTTGCCTTAATACGCCCCTTAACATCATTATTGCAGATTTTGACTGTTTTTTTTGGGGATGGTGTCTTTAATCTCGTCCCTAATGAGCTGAATCTAATAAGTAAAAAAAATGCATAGAGTCGTGAGCTGAATGGGGCCACCTATTGGAGATTGGCTGCTGTTGCATTAGCAATGCCACTATATCAAATAAGTACAGTAAGTATTCCCACCTACGGACTTCTGTCAAATGGAAATTCCCTCACCCGGAATAAAAAACCTATGCATTAAAATTCCAACTACAATATTATATTAATAATCGATTCATAACAACAGAAGGTCCGGAAGCCATACGGAACGCAGTCGCGCTAACTCAAGCAAGTCCCACTCGGTCCTACGGATTAACTGTGTCCGCGCCGCTATTTACTCTCATTGGATCCAAAACTGTGACATGGAGGTGACTCTTTTGGCATGAGTTTTACTGGAATCGCGAAGGATTTTTTATTTAATTCATCTACAGTGACATCCTGTAGATTGTGGCATCCAAACGAAGAGGAACAGTAATGACTGTGGAAGAGAGAGTGGAATGCAATCTGATTACCTGCTCAGAGTAAATTGCTTGTGGCTTGACGAACAGTCGAGTAAACGAACGTTTCCTGGAATGCTTTACCTGTTATCGTGGTAAAAAACTTCCGCTAACTGGACTGCTAATTAGTGAGAAGGTGAGTTTTATAGCACTAACTATGGGCATCAAGGACTTCGAAACGTCACGTGGCTGGCTTCAAAAGTTCGTTGCACAACATCAGCTGAGTAACGCTCTCTTGTGTGGTGATCGGCGGAAGGTCAAGTGAGAGACAGTGAGTCAGTGGAAAGAAAAGCTACCAGGTATGTTACTAGTCTCATTTTGTAGCAAATATAGTACATATTTCATTTTATTTCTTATTGATGTTGATTGTTCTTGAAATATAATTACTTTTGGCTAAAACAAGTGCTCTTTATTTCAGCAAGCAATTGCACCATGCCTGATGGAAGACATCAAGTTTAATCACACGCTATTTGCGCTCAAGTTTCCTACCTAATTCTTTGAGAGTGCACTTTCATCAGTAAATCATGGAGTAAGCCTCCTATGTGTTTTAAGACTTAATGGTGCAACCGTGTCGAGCGCATTTAACAGAACAGCATTGAAATTGTTCATGACATAATCAATCAAACCCTTATAAGAAGAAAAGGAAGCAGTTGCCAGAGGCAGTAGCTCAGAGAGCGAAGTTGTGGTTAAAGAGCTAATAGCTTTGATTGTGGTCATGATCATGGCCTTGACTAAGACTTCAAATTTTATCAAGTAATGGTCAGATATAGCACTGGTATACGGTAGTACCATTACATTTGAGGTTGCTAGCCAAGTACCAAATGTCTAGTGTTACCATTTTTTATGGGTCGCTTTGTCTATTATCTGCATGAAACCAAAAGTATCAACTGTCTGAAACGCCACGGTAAGTGGTTCCGTCAGGATATTCATATGAATATTAAAGTCACCCATTATTAGTATATTATCTCCATGAGTCACCAAGCCAGCCATAAATGCAGAAAATTAATCTAGATAGCCAGTGTATGGGCCAGGACGACAATAAATCACTGAAAGATAAAACTGCAACGAAGCTGTCGATCCCATAACAAGAACTTAAAACGTTTTAAAGGCGTTATTTGAGCAAGGACTAAATTTGAGAGCAGATTCGGAAATAAGGGCTACATCCCCACCCTTTTTTACGAGGACGTGCTACTTGTGAACTCACAAAGGGGCTTCATTTAGTGGTTAAAAACGTATTAGGTTTTAACCACGTCTTGTAAAGACCAATCATGTTAAGCTTCAGAATCAGAATTATCTTTATTGGCCAAGTATGTAGAACACACAAGGAATTTGTCTCCGGTATAACACGCTGCATTAGTATCATCGTAAACAAATCATTGAACCATTTTAGAGTAACCAGTAGCAGTATTTGTAGTACAAGAAGAGTGACTACGTCAGTGACTGTTTAAGGAGTTAATGGCTAGAGGGAAGAAGCTGTTTAAGTGTCTACTGGATTTGGTGCGCATGGATCTGTAGCGTCTGCCTGAGGGGAGTAGCTGGAAAAGGTGGTGGGCAGGGTGCGGGGGATCCAGGAGGATTTTCCGTGCCCTTGTCTCGATTCTTGCAGTGTGCAAGTCCTCAAGAGTGGGTAGGGCGGTGCCAACGATTTTTTCCGCCGTCCTAACTGTCCGTTGAAGTCGGATTTTGTCCTTTTTTGTGGCGGCCCCAAACCAAACCGTGATGGAAGAACACAGGATTGATTCGATGACTGCCGTGTAGAACTGTCATAGCACCTCCTGTGGCAGGCCATGCTTCCTCAGCAGCCTCAGGAAGTACATCCTCTGCCGGGCCCTTTTCAGGATGGAGATGGTGTTGACTTCCCACTTCATGTCCTGGGAGACTGTGATTCCCAGGAACTTGAAGGTCTCGACGGTTGACACAGGGCAGTTGGATAGTGTGAGGGGCAACTGTGGAGAAGAATGTTTCCTGAAGTCCACGATCATCTCTACAGTCTTGAGCGTGTTCAGCCCGAGGTTGTGTCGGCTGCACCAGAGCTCCAGCTGCTCCACTTGTTGGCGGTACGCAGACTCGTCGCCGTCTTTGATGAGACCGATGACCGTGGTGTCGTCTGCGAACTTTATGAGTTATCATCTCTAATGAGGTCATTAACTCAGAGGGCTTTCAAAGAGAGAGATCTAATATTCATAACGCAGAGTTTCAATAGGGTAGGTTGATCTGAGCTCTTCAATATTACCGGGATCTTAACTCATTGAATACCACCCCTTTTCACTGGAGCAACCCCCTCAATCCCTCACATTTTACTGAATTTTGACTGATTTGCAAGGCCCACAGAATTTTCTGTTCTATGGCTATATATACATGCAACCCGTCAAAAGAAAGGTGAGACTCTCTTCTTCCAGCAGAAAAAAAAGTTTGTTTCTATCTTTCTCCGTTCGTTGGCAATCAGCATTAGAAAACTGCTAAGTTTGATGGAAAAGGCCGATTTTCTCCAGAAATCCAGAAAAAATGAGCTTTTTGTAAAAGCATGCATTTCAAGCATCATTTCAAGTTTTACACTATTTTTTGCTTTTGTGGCAGCTCAAATACCTCAATAATGTGTTCCTCCTACAAAAGAACATTACAAATAATGTTTTTGTAGCAAAATAATTTATTTGCACACAACAAAACTATTGAACTATGAACAAAAGTGCAGCTGTAGAGAAGATGGTTTTTGGCTTCCATCCAGTTTGTCACCATCGATTCATCCCACCACGTCCAGATGCACGACCTATAAATTATAGAAACATAAAAAGTTGCAAATATATCTTGCTGCAGAGTGAGGTACAATAATTTTATTTACCTTTCTTTCCACCACCAAAGCGAGGAGTCGTCATCTTTTGGCTTCTGGTTGGACAATCTGTAATGTATAGAAGTATGTACAATTACCACACTTTTATTTTTCTATTTTTTTTATTGTTGCTTTCCACTTACATTTCAACATCTCTCACACACACACATACATGCTCGCACACTGCTATTTACACCATTCATTCCACGTTGCTCAGCATCCAATTTGAAATGAAATGGAATATGAATTTAACACTAGTGGTTTTAGCAGAGCTGAGCGGACCAAATGTGTCCTGTTTTTTTTTTTTTTTTTAAACCTGTGCCGACATGCAAGTCAGCGCATATTTTCATCCACATCTACGAGACGCATCAACCGTACATAAATGATGAGTGTTACTGGCAACTTCATAGTATAGCGAGGAATGTAGCGGTGCATAAAAGTGACTGAGGAGGCATAAGAAGTGATGAAGTTTTGAATGGGAACTTGCAAGCTAGTCAGCAGTTACCTCCTCGTTCCAGCGGCTCTGGCGAGGACTCTCAGCTGCTTTCCGTTATGTCCGAAGGCACATATTCGTCCGACATCGGGATCCAAATCGCTCTCCAATTCATCGTTTTCGCCGTCGTCTTTACGAGACGATTCCAACGAATCGCTGACGTGTGCCCGGCATCGGCCATGCGAAGCAATGCAGCCTCTTTGCCGTCATCGCTGGAAGTCGCCGGGGAGACGATTTGTGGGCGATGTGGGGCATCGGGAGGCACAAAATGCTCTGCCAAGCGATGATCGCGGACGTGGAGCAAGTTCATCTTCATCAGATGAACTCGAAACTCGGCGTGAGTTTTGCGGGCTGCATGTAGCACGTCATGTTTGTGCAGGCCGACGTTCGTTTGACGGGTGCCGCTTTCGATTAGTGACCGAAGCGTCATTTTCTCTTCCACACAAACACCATCTCCTTGTTGTTTTGTTTCGAGGACGCTTTTATACTGAAAAAAAATCATTTTTAGTTAGTTATTTCCTTTTCTCCATCGTTGCTCGTTGCTAATGTTCCAATCCACTATCCACATACGCCCCTCCTTCACTGTACGCCCTTTCTACTACTTCTGCGGCGTGATCCTGGTTGATTTTTGCACCACTGCCACCCGATGGCCATTTTTTTGCTATTTAACATTGCCGTCAAGCCTAATCCTGTGGTGAGAAGTTGCATCGGACTCTCTTGCACCCTCCCCCATGAAAACGCGTGATTGACGTATTAATACGTCATGGGGAGGGAACGGCTATGCGCTAATTGACGTATTTATACGTCAAAGGGTGTAAATGAGTTCATCGCAGTACAGTTGCAAGAACAAGTTATGTGGAATTACCTGGATTTTTGCATAAATTGGTCATAAAATGTTTTCTGCCCTTCATTTAAGTCACAACAATAGACAAACACAGTCTGCTTGAACTAATACCACACCAATAATTATGTTCATGATTTTTTTATTGAACACCATGTAAACATTCACAGTGCGGTGTGGAAAAAGTATGTCAATCCTTAGACCAGGGGTTGGCAACCCAAAATGTTGAAAGAGCCATCTTGGACCAAAAGAAACAAAAAAACAAATATGTCTGGAGCCGCAAAAAATAAAAAGCCTTATAATGAAGGCAACACATGCTGTATGTATGTATCTATATAAGCTATATTAGCCTGCTATCAACATGACTAAGTTGGCTACAAATACACAACAAGCATTTAAGTTTTTTCCCCCCTGCAGTTCATCCTGTTGAGGAGGGGTGCTCAAACTTTTTTGACGGAAGATCTACTTTTCGAAAAACCAACCTCCTGCGATCGACCCGTTACTGCATACCCACACACTTACACACGCATTCCGTAATGAGCAACAGCCATAACGGCCGCTAAAATGAACGAGGCACGGGATGCACTTTCGCAGTGTGCTAACTATCGTAGCTCACGTGTACCGTTTAAAAATGCTTCTCTTGGCCGCCCAGATTCCCATTCTTAGCAGGTAACCTCGGTGAATTGTACATGAAAGGCAGCTGGGGGTTTTTTTTGTTTTGTTTTTTATAACAGCCCCCTGACTGACATCCCGCCCTGCTAATAGAAATGTGTGTCGCCCTGCTAATAGAAATGTGTGTCGCAGGCGATGACGCAAATATTCGTTGACGAAATGTTTAATCGACATTTAATCTTTATTCGACACATTTTTACAGCATCGGAAAATGTTAATAATGTTTGTGTCATGTTTGTCCTCTGACAGAAACCATATTAAAACAAAAGAAATATATTTCCCATCTTTTTCAATTTTCAAACATTTTTGAAAAAGCTCTAGGGAGCAACTAGGGGCGCAAAAGAGCCGTGTGTTGCGAACCCCCGCCTTAGACTAATGAACAAATAGGAGTCAGAACTCAGCAACCTGGAGTCTAATCAATGAGATGGGATTGAAGGTGTTGGGTAAAGCTTCCCTGCTCTATAAAAAAAAAAAACACCAGTTTGGAGTTTGCTATTTTCAAGATGCATCGTCTGATGTGAACCATGCCTTGCACAAAAGAGCTCTCAGAAGACCTAAGATTAAGGACTGTTGACATGCATAAAGCTGGGAATACAAAAGTATCTCTAAAAGCCTTGATGTCCATCAGTGCACGGTAAGACAAATTGTCTAGAAATGGAAAATTCTTGCTTGGCTCTCGACGAAGGCGGACGCTTTTGCTTTCTGCCCCTGTCCCCACCCTTCCCTGCTCGCAACTCAGTCCATGTGCTGTCTTTGTCTGACTTTACTAGCCTCCTGTTGTATTTTCATCCTAAAAACAAACGTGGAATTGGTTGGCTGGTCTCTCGATGCCATCGACAAAATTTTCTCGACGAGAAGAGCAGGCAGTGAGGAGCCTACTTGCCCCTCGGGGACTTCTGCTGCTGGGTACACCCTAGATCCTTGGAGGAAGCGGAGAATGGTGTGCCTGTCAACACTGTCCGTTGAGGATGTGGATGACATCTACATGATCGGCCTTCCGATAACAGGTGTGCTGCTGTTTGGTGTTAGCAGTTTCCTGATCCATCGCAAAATTCAACCGACGGGAGTGGCATTATTGGAAGTGAAGAGGCTGCCGGTCTAAGGATGGCTTAGTGCGGATGTCCAACACTCAGACTCAGACTGTGCTCAACCACAAACTGTTGCGGTTTTGGAGCGTCTCTGCAAGATGGTCAAGAACTTGGAGAAACTGGAATCCGTGCTCAAATATTGACAGAAATCACAGATTTGGCTGATCGACGCCACGAAAGAGACATAAGCCACGGACTCAAGGCTGTCTTAAATTCTTGGGCAGCCTGCTACCAAAACAACATCTGCTATCTCGACCTTCCCCTGATGAAAGTATGCACGGAAGCTAGTCCCCCACCATCACCCCTTCCCTCATGCACTCCCTTGTATTACCATCTTCATTGTTTATGTCTTGTGACCTGTTGTAACTGTCATATGCTTGTGCAGGAGTTTTTTGACTAACTCAAATTATCCTCAAAATGAGGATTGTTCGAGCATGGTTTTTTTTCTCCCCCTCTTGCTCCCTTGTGGTTTCTTTCTGACTTCCGGGTTGAGTGAACGCTGGCGCGTTTGGCTGCCGCTGCTCAACCAGTATTGTTTTGTGTTTTTTGTTATTGTAAAGTGTCCTTGGGTGTCTTGAAAGGCGCTTATAAATAAAATGTATTATTATTATTATTATTATTATTATTATAAAATGTTCATCACTGTTGCTAATCTAGAAGTGTCCGTCCTCGAAAGATGACTGCAAGAGCACAGCGCAGAATGCTCAGAAGTGAAGAAGAATCCTAGAGTGTCAGCTAAAGACAAACATCTCTGGCACATGCCAACATCTCTGTGGACAACTCCACAATACGCAAAACAATGAACAAGAATGGAGTTCATGGAAGGACACCACGTAGGAAGCCACTGCTGTCCAAAAAACATTGCTGCACATTTGAAGTTCGCAAAAGATCACCTGGATGTTCCACAGCACTACTGGCAAAATAATCTGTGAACAGGTGAAACCAAAGTTGTGTTTATTGGACAGAACACGCAACACTAAAGGAGAAAAAAGGCACAGCACACAAACATCAAAACCTCATCCCAACTGTGAAGTATGGTGGAGGCGGCATCATGGTTTGGGGCCACTGTGTTACCTCAGGGCCGGGACAGATTGCTATTATTGAAGGTAAAATACATTCCCAAGTTTACCTAGACATTTTGCAGAAGACCTTAATGCCATCTGTCCACCAATTGAAGTTCAACAGAAGATGAGTGATGCAACAGGACAATGACCCAAAACTAGAAGTAAATCAACAGAATAAAATACGCCTTCTGGATTGGCCCAGTCAGAATGGATGATCCCAAGAGAGTGACTTACACCAGACATCCCAAGAACATTGCTGAACTCAAATAGTTTTGGAAAGAGGAATGGTCCAAAATTCTTCCTGACCGTTGTGCAGGTCTGATCTGCAACTACAGGAAATATTTGATTCAGGTTGTTGTTGCCAAAGGAGGGTCAACCAGTTATTAGATCCAACGGTTCACTTACCACTTATGGTGAATGTTTACATGGTCTGTTCAGTAAAAATATACAAGAGCATAGTTTTTTGTGTGGTATTTGTTCAAGCAGACTGTGTCCATTGTTGTGACTTAGATGATCAGAACACATTTTATGACCAATTTATGCAGAAATCCAGGTAATTCCAAAGGTTCACGAACTTTTTATTGCAACTGTATGAACAAGATTGCGTTTTCTGGGTCCCGTATTGTTCGTCAATTGGTGTGACGGGAGGTTGCAAATGTTATTATCTCTAATATGTATTATCTCAAAAATAATATCTCTTGAATACTTACTTTGGAAGCAGACACTGTATCTTCAATATGACCAAACGACATATAATGCCAAAACTTGTCTAGTAGCACCAACTCAGTAGAAAGCAGTATACGACAGTCTATAGTCAGTATACAGTGCAGCAATAGGTAGTGTATCACGATGTTGAATGTGACCATCTAATCTATGTAAAAAAATGAACTATGTTGTTAAAGTCTCGCATAGGGCTTGTTGGCTCTAGCCCTACAGACTCCACACCTGTCCTTACAGGCTCGCTAATAACCTGCAACCTGGGCTACTCTAATGTGGATTGTCGTGGAAAGCTCAAACAGTAATCTTTGTTCCTAGAAAGAGTGATGGTGCCTTCCTGATTAAGGTGAAGGCCATCCAACCTCAGCAGGTCAGGTCGGCCCCAGAAAGTGGGCCAGTTATCTACAAACTCAAGTCCCTGTTCACTACAAAACCTAGCCAGCCACAGATTAAGTGAGAATAATCTGCTCAACCTCTCATTGCCTCTTCCAGGCAAGGGGCCAGAGACAATTACTTGATGCCGACTTATCTTTCTGGCGAGATCACGAGGCTATGTTCTTCTTTATGATCTCTGATTGTCTTATCCTAGTGTCATTGGAGCCAACGTGTATCACTATGTCAGAGTAGCTAGTGTTGTTAGCTTCTCGCTGGTGTGTAGGTCTGTTGCGTGTCGGCTCCCGAAGGCAGGGGTGTCCAAAGTCGGTCCTCAAGGGCTGCTGTCCTGCCTGTTTTCTAGCTCTCCCAGGAGCGAAACACCTTATTCAAATAATCAAGATCGTTCTAATGCTGCTTCAGAGCTGGCTGATGAGCTGATCATCTGAATCAGGTGTGTTGCAGCCCAGAGAGCTGGAAAACAGGCAGGACAGTGGCCCTCCAGGCCCGGAGCTGGACGTGCCTGCCCTAAGGTTAGCTTCAATGTCAGGGGCTCTGGATCCAGGAATACACTCTACTCTTTCTGGGTTTTTAAACTTTTAAACTTGATGAAACTGAAGAAAGAGTGGCAAACATGGGGAGAAAGGATTCAAGCAGGAAGAATACTGCGGAAGAACCTGTAATAACGTGAATAAGGGGGAACAGCACTCGAACACTGAATGCTGAGGTTAATGCTAACCCTAAACCTAACGAAGTTATGGGCCCTGGTTAAAGTTTTGGAGGAGATACGGGACGTTTGTAAGGACATGAAACAACAATAGAATGACATTAAATGCGAGCTGGCAAATCTTCATCACATAATTGCCGAAGCGGAAAGTAGAGTTTGGGTTATGGAAGATTTACTTTGGGTAGGGGGCCATATAGATGGAAGTTGAATTCCTCTTCTCAATGTCTATGCAACACCTAGTAGAAATTTAGATTTTTTTTTCACCCTTGAAAATTACAGGTTTTTGTGAGAACAAAATCTGAAGGCCTTTTGTAAATGGACAAAAGATGATCATGCTCCTGTATATTTATTTATGCATTGACTTGGACCTTATGGCAATGTCCAAACTTACCGTATTTTCATGACGATAAGGCGCCATTAAAAGTCTTAAATTTTCTCCAAAATGGACAGGACGTCTTATAATGCGGAGCGGAGCGTCAAGTGTATGAGCCGAGTTCCAAAGCATGACTGAGAGTGCTTCTGGCCGACACGCTGTTTATATAGAGAAAAGGCAGAGTGAGTGACGACAGGCATGTGGAAGTCCGCCAATGAGTGAAGGGTGGGCGTGTAAGAGGACACTAAAGGCACGTCCCTAGCAGGTACTAGTCGCCAATGAAAGAAGGGTGGGCGTGTAAGAGGACGCTAAAGGCACGCCCCTAGCAGGTACCAGTCGCCAATGAGTGAAGGGTGGGCGTGTAAGAGGACGCTAAAGGCACGCCCCTAGCAGGTACCAGTCGCCAATGAGTGAAGGGTGAGCGTGTAAGAGGTGAAGAGAAAAACGTGAGTACATTGTAAAATGGCTAAATAAAGTACAACCGAACTCAGTTTTGCTTCCGTTGCCTTTTTAAAAACGTGTTTTTAGCATGCGTGCATGCATATGCCGTATGTTTAAGCTGGCGTATGTTTTACCATGCCTGGCTGCGCCCAATAATACAGTTTGTTTTGTGTATGTGTCAAACACAGAAATAGCAGCCATTACTGAGACTGCGCCCAACAATACGGTGCGCCGAATGGTCGTGAAAATACGGTAATTGAAATTGGGTTTGTACTAATACTTCTCAAGTGTCTTATGTGTCTAATGAGATATGAATGATAAACCAAGCAACACACCCTAAGTTGGAAGTCAAGGAAGTTAAACAATTGTCGCGTCTAATTATGACACAAACAGCATGCTGCTTTTTATTTTTTTTTTTTCATTCGTTAATTGTGCAGTTCAAAAACAATCCATATTAGTTGTGTCCCTTACAAATTTGTGAAGAAAGCGCCTAAGCCTGGTTGCACGTGTCAAGATCGATGAAAATTTGGAGTTGCATGGAACAGCCCAAGACCTCAAAAAAGTATCTTGGAGCCATATGCTAAACCGCGATTTTGAATTTTCTTTCAAGTTTGGCCCTCTTCTTTGGCCTATTGTAGAAGTCATTAGTTAAAGAACTATCCTCCCAAGACATTTAATCAGTTTGTCTTGAAACTATGGGTGTTTTATCTCAAGATGTTGAAGATATAAAGTAAAAGAAAAGCATTTTATTTTATTTAACATTCTTGCCTTGGCGACGTGCTGTCTTAATATTTGTGGAAAACAAGCCTATTTTGATGGTCTTAACATTCGTGAAAACATATTTGCACACGCATCACAGTTAAAAAAATAATCACAATTTTATAAATTTATTGTTCATCTATCCATGCAGTTTAAAAAATGTTTCACCAAGATGCACAGAAAGTTGGAGGCACATGTAATAGCCCGATACGGTACCTGCAAAAAGCCCTCCTCTAAACTTAAAAGGGATATTTGTGATTTCCTTTCAGATTTTGCCCCATTTTCTGTCGTTTATAGAGGCCATATTTGATCAAAGGCATGTATTTTAATGTACCGTGATTTCCGGACTATCGAGCACATATAAGCACTATAAGCCGCACCCACTACATTTTTAAAGGAAAAAACTTTTTGTACACATACAAGCTGCACCTGTCTATAAACCGCAAGTGCCCATATTGTAACATGAGATATTTGCAAAGAAAGACGGTACACAGAAAGAGGTTTCATAACATAACCTTAACTTTTCCTTCCAAATAACGCGGCAGCAGGACGGCAGTCAAACAGCACTCACACGGCTGGTTAAAAAAAAAAAGAAGGCACCATTCCCTATGGAGTAAGTAATGCTTTGTTTTAAAATGAAAAAATCCTCGCTTGCCATCACACTCGGTCAACCATTCCTTCATTAGATTTTCTACCATCCACGCTTTTGTGTCAACTTTCACGACAATGTCTTTTGGGAGGTTTTCTTTTGGCATATCTAACCAGGTGAACAATACTATGACTGTTGTCGTGAATGCTGCCTCGTTTAATAAATGGAGGTCTGTCACTTTTAAAGCGAGAGTTGGATAATCTTGTGGGAAATCTCGTGAGAGTTGGACCATGAAGTGGTGAGACGAATCCTGAGCTGTGCTTATTCAGGCCTGATGTATCTGCAATCGGCATTGTAACCCGGCTGATATTTAGAGGAAAATATCGTAATTTGGGAGTTTGAACAGTGGCGTATGGTGGGTCGTATGAACAACCGGGAAGCAGGGGAGATTAGTTGTTTTCCGCATGTTTCGAGCACATAAAATATGCCTGAAAATGCTCACAAGCCACTACTGTTGTCTATTTTGTATACTTTTCTATTAGTTAGTCCCATTTGACATATCTCAGTCTCTTATTTTATTCATGCTGTACATTTTCTATGTTCAGTCGGGAATAAAGCCTTCATAAAAATTTAGTGTTCGGTCTATGTTCAGTCGGGAATAAAGCCTTCATAAAAATTTAGTGTTCGGTCAAGTCTGTCATTGACCCAGCCACACTGCTTTCGGATTGCAGTCCAGCTCAAAACACAGGTGAAATGCGCCCTCTCATGGCCGGTTGTTTTTACTGTGACTCATGATAGCGTGCCATTGTTACCTTTTCTGCTCGAGCGCTTCCTGGCGGCCGTTGGAAAAATCGTTAAACAGGCCGCATCATTGAATAAACCGCAGGGTTGAAAGCGTGACCAAAGTAGCGGCTTATAGTCCAGAAATTACGGGACTTCATTTTCGAAAAAATGCTAATTCCAATATGCCAATACAGTGAAACTCCTCTACAACGAAATCATGTTTGCAGCAAGAAATTTTCACAGCAGGGGGGTTTTCACTGTAGCAAATTCGATCTCAGATGTAAACACACACACACACACACACACACACACACACACACACACACACACGTACGTGTACTCTTTATTTTTATTCCAATAGTGCATAAATATGAGCATACACTTATTTTACACGTCATATAGTCAGTGTTGAAAGAAAAAAAGGGAAAGAAATTGCGAAATTTACGATCAGCATTCACTTTCACTTACATCAATTTCTTGGATAATGTCTTTTATTTTGCTTGCTCCGTCTTTCATTTTGATCACTTTTAGCCTCTCTTCCAGCGTCAGAGCTCTACTTGTCTTAGCTGCTTGACATCCAAAGGTCCGTTTTGTAGCCATTTTAGCAATGCAACTTTCTTGCTGCGTCTGAAACTCACAATAAGAAATACTTCCTGGACTACTGCGCATGTGTAAACCAGTGTGGTGGTTACTGTTGCTGTTTCTGAACGAAGCAGTAGAGGTCGCTGTTGGATTAGACTTCGTTGTAGTGAATCTCGTCGCGAGGCAAGAGCAGAGAAAAAGATTTTGTATAACACAACAGGGGTTTTTTTTCATGCATGAAGATTTTTTCACACTAGGGGGTATTTTCGACCATGTAGGTTTCGTTGTAGAGGAGTTTCACTGTATCTCAATGTACCAGAACCCCAAAGATGCCATGGCTGTGAGGTCCTATTTTAGCTGCTTTTAGCGCCAGTTGTTATTCTCAAATTATTTTTCTCTGAAAAGAATTGCATCTCTGAGGAACTAAGGGTGAATGAAAACTCACCAAACATTGCACACACATTGGGCCTTGTAAAAAAAATTATATATTAAAAGTTGCCATACATGGCTACAAAAAATGGGTCTGTAGCACCTAGTTGTGGGAAAATTTGGAGCTGTATGGAATAGCCCAGGAGGTCTGGCATTTTGCCCTCATTTGGGAATTGAACACCATGTGTGACATTACCTAAAGGTCATATCTTAACGAACTCCTCATATAGAATATATCCGATCGTCTTCAAAATGTGTGTTTCATCTTAAGATGAAAAGCTATTCATTTCGTTGCACACTGGTCCCATGGGGATACACTGTTTAAAGTGAAGAAAATTGGTGCTCTTTTTGCTGGTCTAAACCTGGGCCAAAACTCACAAAACTCAAACAATAAATGTATCTGTAATCTTTTGCACTGAAGACTTTCACTTTCAGTTTTTAAGGGTTCGCTACGACTACTTCACAAAATCTATATATAAATCTGAACAATTACAGGGAAAACATCGTGATACTGCATACAAACCTATGGCTTGATCACTTTAGCGTGACATGTAATTGTTTAATGAAACATGACATTTGAAAAAGCGTTTCTGAACAATCTAAACTCTATATAAATAAATCGACATATATAGCTGGATGACTGAAATTTTGTTTTTTTTCTATCCTAATTTGCAGTCTTTGCGATTTGTTTCGAAATGTAATTCTACTACATTGTGATGTAAATTTGAATTCTATTAATTGTTCAGCCCTCTTTCAAATTTTGTAAAGTGTTCTCCCTCCTCCCCCTTCCTTATGCATAATTTGTTTGCATACATACCAGTACTTCCCAAAAAGCTCCAGTCTCATCTGTCCAGAGGACATTATCCCAGAAGGGTTGGAGCTTGTAAATGTGCGTTTTGGCAAATTAGTCATGTTTTTCTCAGTGGCCATTGTGGGCTTTTCTTTCTTTTACAGAGGCATACCAACAGTTGTGCTTGTGCCTTTACACAAAGAACACACTTTACTTGCTGTGAAACATGGAGGTTGGCGTAAATTGTCATATTGCAGTGACTGCCTTCAAAGGTTATGCAACAAACTTTTGGCTCATAAAAAAAAGTCAGATTTTCATAATTGAACTTTCAGCACATTTTTATTTATTGTTAAATTGTCATGTTCACATATTTTAGCTACCATACGGGTGTGCTTTCTTTCTTTCTGTGATTCAAAAGGTACAAATATTTTCGATAAAGCGATGCTTCTATTTGGCACTTGAGAAGACCTCCTAGTGCACTGTTCTTTGGAGTGTGGGCAATCGGTCAATAGCATGCACTTGAATTTACAATCTGAAGCACCTAATTAGTCTTTGTTTTTGTCCAGTGGGAACCAACTTGGAAAGATCATGACATTAAGTGTGACAAAGTCTAATATCTTTAAACAATTTGTCATGCCTGAAATGTGTTGGTCCTCTGTTTCCTCATAGGCCTATTCATATTGCTCTATTGCCATCTGAAAAGGTCATAATATGCAGGATATAAGTTGAGCCCCAGTGATGGATAATTGTGCCAATATATGTAAAAGGTTGTAGTGAGCCATAGTTTCCTGTCCTCCCCCTTGGAACTCAGTACCGAGGGAGCTGCATGTGGAAAACCTTCAACTGGTCCAGAATTCTTCAGCCCGGATCATCACTAGAAACCCCCTCTTTCCATCATATCACCCCCATCCTCCAACAGCTCCACTGGCTCACTGTCAAACTTAGAATCAACTTCAAAATACTCCTCTATACATTTAAAGCCATCCATAACCTTGCCCCCCCTATCTGTCTGACCTTCAAATTTCCGTTCCCTCAGGTCCTCATCCTCCCTTCAACTCTGTGTACCCTCTGCCTGTCTCAGCACGATGGGATGCAGAGCTTTCAGACGTCCTGCCCCCAAACTCCGGAAGTCACTCCCACCTAACGTCCTTAATGTTGATTCTCCTCCCACATTCAAATCCCACCTCAAAACCCACCTATTTCAAATCGCATACTCAGTTTAAATCCATCTCTTCTTTTATTATTTCAAATTTTATCTGTGATTTTATTGTTGTTGTTTTGATTGTAAGGTGTCCTTGAGAGTTTTGAAAGGCGCTTATAAATAAAACGTATTATTATTATTAGTAGTAGTAGTATGTGGATCAATGTTCTGATTTCTTGGACATATTTTAAATGTTCTGTAAAGCGCTGCAGCGGTTGTGAGGGCTCTATATACAGTGAAACTCCTCTACAACGAAATCATTTTTGCAGCAAGAAATTTTTCACAGCAGGGTTTTTTCACTGTAGCAAATTTGATCTCAGATGTAAGCACACACACACAAACGTATGTGTACACGCACACACAAACGTATGTGTACACGCACACACAATCGTATGTGTACTCTTTATTTTTATTTCAATAGTGCATACGTTTTAGCACACACTTATTTGACACTTCATATTGTCAGTGTAGAAAGGAAAAAAAGGGAAAGAAATTGCGAAATTTACGATCAGCATTCACTTTCACTTACATCAATTTCTTGGATAATGTATTTTATTTTGCTTGCTCCGTCTTTCATTTTGATCAATTTTACCCTCTCTTTCAGCATCAGAGCTCTTCTTGTCTTAGCTGCTTGACATCCAAAGGTCCGTTTTGTAGCCATTTTAGCAATGCAACGTCCATGCTCGTCTGAAGCTAACAATAACAAATACTTCCTGGACCCGGTGGCTTTTCTTTCCACCATCTCACTGTCTTTAACTCGACCTCCCCTCGATCGCCACCCAAGACAGCGTTGCTCAGCTGATGTCATGCAATGAACTTTTAAGCCAGCCAAGGGACGCTTCGTAGTCCTTGATGGCCATAGTTAGCCCTCAAAGGCTAAAAACCTTACACTAACTGGAGCACTTCTCTCTCATTAGTGCTCCAGTTAGCATAATGTTTTTAGCATGATAACAAGTAAAGCATTTTGGAAAATGCTTTACTTGTAATATGAGGAAACGTTCGTTTATTTGAATGTCCGTCGAGCCATAAGCAATTTACTCTGAGCAGCTAATCGGATGCATTCCACTCTATCTTTTACGGCTCTAGCTTCAGTATCTACACACATAGACAGTGAGGTCCCTCTTGGCCAATCGGAGGCCAGGATGATGCTCGGTAAGCCAATGGCAGAGCAGCTATGAGTATGTTGCGTTCAGGAAACTCGCAGCTGTGACCAAAATAAACATAGTTCACTATGTAAACCAGTGTGGTTGTTGCTGTTGCCGTTTCCGAACGAAGCAGTCGAGGTCGCTGTTGGATTAGACTTCGTTGTAGTGAATGTCTTCGCGAGGCTGGAGCAGAGAAAATTATTTCGTATAACGTAACGGGGTTTTTTTCGTCGTATGGGGGGCAGTAGAGTGGGAATGGTGTTAATGCATGAAGATTTTTTCACATTAGGGGGTATTTTCGCCCATGTAGGATTCGTTCTAGAGGAATTTCACTGTAAATAACGAATTGTATTGTATTCCTTTTCGCATAGCTCCATCTAGTGGATGCATAACACAACCGCAACCAGGGCTCTGTATAAAGTTGTATTGCATTCCCTTTAGCGTAACTCCATCTAGTGGATCAGTAACGCAACTGTAGCCACTATTGTAGCTTATATTTTACACGCCTTATAAATGCAGTGTGCCCTATACAATATATGAAAACAGCTTTAAAATAGCCCATTCATTGTGCGCTTTATACTCAAGAGCGCTTCATAACGCGGGAAATACGGTACTACCCTTTCACTTGCAAATGTGAAGCAGGCAGGTCTGACATGATGACTGCCACAGAAAACATAATTTGACAAACACAGTGTGTGCTCTCATTGGCATGAGCAGTGTCTTCAAAGTCATCAGTCAGTCTATGTAGTTTAAAGTTGATCAGTAGTCACTCTACTGAAAGTGAAGGAGAGTGTTGTCTCTGAACATTAGAAAGGAAAGTATTGACAAGCAGGTAAAATCTATAAAACGATCTCTCAAACAGCTTCATGCTGATGTGCCTTCAGTTGCACATATTTTTCAAAAGCTTTAATGTCCTCGGAATCCCTGAAAGTGGCCACAAGAGAAAAATGGATAAAATGATGAAGAGTGGTAGCCAAAGAGCCCAGAACACCTTGCACAGAATTTTAACGTGAACTCCAAGGTTATGGTGCATGAATGTTCGTTTGCACCATCCGACG
Source organism: Hippocampus guttulatus (assembly GCF_054856545.1). Taxonomy (NCBI): domain Eukaryota; kingdom Metazoa; phylum Chordata; class Actinopteri; order Syngnathiformes; family Syngnathidae; genus Hippocampus; species Hippocampus guttulatus. The sequence continues at coordinate 3,171,642 of NC_141266.1, forward strand.
TCATTTGGGCAAAAGTGTACTACTTCATGGGGGATGACCAATGCGGACACCATTGTTGAAAGCAAATCCCAAATATGTGAATTTGCCGCAAAGCATATTGGCAAGCCAGAAAGCTTCTGCGTGAATAGCGTTTGGTCCAACTGGAGTTTTTTGGCCAGCTAAGCAAGATAATGACCCAAAACACGGCTAAAACCACTCCGAAATGGCTCACGGCAAAACAAGCTGTTTTTCTCAAGCTGTTCCTTTAATGAAAGTGTAAAAATAATCACAACTACTGTGGTAAATAGACTGAACTCCATCTTGATAAATGATGCGATGTTTACATTGATCTGTCGGGATAGATCACGTCACACGCAAACATTTGACTCGAGATTTCATTCATTCTGACGAAAAAAGTCTGCATGTAAACCTGGCTTATGTATTATTTTCAATTCAGTTATTTCTATTTTATTTCATAAACAGAGGAATACCAATGATTCTGTCCACATTTCTAAATATTCCAGAGAGAAATGTTAGACCCAAAATAGCTTCAATGATTTGATTTGACTTTGACTTTTTATTCGGTCTCCCATAGGAGAAACTTGTCTCGGAGGACATGCCCTCCTTGCTGCTACATGCATTGAACAATACAAACACATACGCTACACCACATACATTGGACAATACATACAGTACCGGACGATATATACTCTACACACAATGGACGGTACATCACAGTCATATGCACACCCCACACTGCCCTCATGTCCTCCTGCTTGTCTGTCTGCCTTCCTCTAGTTCTTTGTTAATTAGGCTGATAGCCTGCGGTACGAATGAGTTTTTGTATCGGTTTAATTTGCAGAGAAAAGGGTCCTGTACCTCCAATGACTGCTGAAAAAAGCATCAATTGCACCGTTTTAACCTCACCGGAGAGGAATTTACTTGACCTTCCTGTGTGTCTGTCTGTCTCATTCCCCTCCAGATTGAAGAAGGCTAACATTGGCTTTGATCACATGTTCGAGGAGGTGCCCATTGTCATCAAAAACTCTCACCTTATCAATGTGCTGATGTGGGAGCTGGAGGACAAGTCCATAGTCGCTGACAAACACGAACTACTCAACCTATCCAGCAGGTCAGTATAATTGAGCATTTACTCAGAAACCCATGGTCAAACCAACATTAATTTTTTTATGTGGCATATTGTCCTGTTTGCCGAAGTCAGAAAAGGTGCAGAGCTGCACATTTTTTTGGCGATGTAGATCCTCCCATTGACTTATCATTGTGGAATGTATGAACTCTGGCTGGCTCTAGCCAATTCTCCCAATTTGACGATTGACATACTTTTACAAAAGAAGTTTCATTTTTAACATTGCCTTTAATTTATAACATCACAACATTCAAAATATGTAATGGAAAATGGAGCTTCTTGGCTGCCTGAGAGGCAGTTGTCTCCAATGTGGAGCTCCAGTAAGAAGATAATTTTGTCCCGCTAAACTGGCTGCGGGGGGCTAATGGCTGCTAATGCAAAAACGAGTTGAATAAAACTTTACCGTGGCTATGTCTGAAAGCTCTGACCAATCGCCACCAAAATTCATGTACACATTCCTACTCTTGTCCACTTCAACCTTTCAAAAAATTTAAAATGGCCATCACGTTATATTTGGTTTTGTGCGGCTGATAATAGCTTTTCCTTAAAGGAGCTCACATTAATTGTCCATAAAATCCAAAATATCGTGCCAATGGCTTTTATATTTTCACAGGTTTAAGTGGACATGAGTAGAGCATTGCATATGTTTTTTTGTGAATATTGGTCCCTGTTCTTAGACACTAGGTGACAAACAGAATGTGACAAAGCAAGCCAGGAAATATTATTACAATGCTTGCTTCCTTCCGTCAATGACGCAGTTAGGCTGAGATGTACAACAAGTCGACTAATGTGATGCACGTCCTTGTTTCCAGTGGATGGTGGGCTCACTCACAGCTGCCCAGATCCTTGAGAACTACATTTCAAAATGGAACAAATAACTCTACACCATGCGTAGTTGCACTATGAATACTATGAAACTGTCAGTAAATACAAAAAGAAATGCTTCTAGACATATTTCTCTCTTCTTCGGCATTTAGCACTTTGTAATGAACATAGTAAAATTTGAAAAAAGGTACTGTTCTAAAGAAAACAAAAAAAAACACTTTTCATTTTGATTTCATGAAACCTTTATCCTTTTATTTATTATTATTTTATTTATTTAGCTTTGATTTGCCACCATTTACAATTTAATAAAACTATCGAATTGATCTACAAAATCAAAATGAGGTTTGCACCTGAACATTAAAAAAACATCATTAAAGATTTGGGGGTATGTGTTGGGTTTTTTTTTTCTTTTGCACTAAACTTGGCAGCCCTAATCCGCCACACCAAGGATTTGCATTTTACAGAATCTGTCGTTGGAAGTGGAAAGTTTGAATCCAACTGGAACTAACACGATTAGGGGTGTGTTCAGAAATATGCTCAGAGCGCGCACTGCTTCATTCTAACCTTTTAGAAACTCCAACCATGTTTCAACTGTTTTTTCATTCAGAGTACCCCCAAAAAGGAGCGCGCTGTAGGTACTCCAACTAGGGACACAGTGCGCCCAGTGGTCCGGGCAGAATAAAAAATAGTTCAGACATGAGCTGCTGATGGGTTTCTGACAGACTCCATTGGGTGGGAAGCACGTTCCGCCTCTCTGAACACAGTCTGAGAGTGGTGTTCGGGCGTCAGAGTGAATTTCCGAACGCACCCTAGGGAAGTGGGGGTTTTGGGTGCCAGTCCAAGCTCTAATAAAACTCGTACCCGAGTATAATTCGCAGGACCAGCCAAATTATGAAAAAAAAAATTCTATTTATAATCCAAAATCAGCAATCTAACGTTCCTGCTGGTTAGAATTAGGTCTGGGAAAACAAGTCAACCAACTTGATTGGGTAGACATAAAAATGCATCTAAAACCATATTTGCGGCAGCCGGAACCAGTGTTTGGCCACTTTCGTGTTTTCACATGGACATTTGGAGCCGCGCACGTTCTCTTCCGGAAGCAAATGTTAATGATAATGAAGATGCTTATGGTTTGTGGTCACTTTAAAATTCAAGGGGCCAAATATATGGTTTGATGTGTTACTGCAAAGCGAAGCTGGCAGAGATTGGAGATTGAGTACATGAAAGTGACAACGCATGACAACGAGCCCGCAAATCTTTCCGCGGGGGATGCCTGCTGCTTAAAGTAACAACCACAGCTTTAAATTCATGTTTTTAAGAGGATTAACACCAAACAAATCTTCATCACAGCACGCTCACTACTCTCACTACTTTACGGGGTCCGAGCATCTTCCACTGAATTGTCATGACCGCTTCGTAGATGTCAAAGCTTCTCCCGCTGACTTACTGTAGCTTAGCATAGCTTCCGGTCTGTGTCTCATCACTCATTGCTGAGCAGCGATGAGTGTGAGTGTAAAGTGTCCGCCGCGAGAGGCGCTTGACCTGGCGAGAGAAAGAGAGAGAGAAAGAGGAAAGCAGCAATGCTTTATATGAAAATGTTTACCTTCAAGTGAAAATGGTGTTGTCTGAAGATGCGTGCTTATCACTGTCAAAATTTGTGTGCATGCATGTGTACTCTTCCCTGCACGAAAGCGGGGATGGTGTGCTGGGCGTGAGTGCGCTTGCGTATGTGTGGGGGGATTATTTCAGTAATCAGTGAATCATCAATTGGATAATTAAATTCTAAAAAGATAAGTTTGTGACAGCTTGTTGAAATACCAGCACTGATGAATAGACGAGCATTAAATATGAGGGTAAGTCAAAAATTATCTGCACTCTCTGCTCCAGCGCACGCTTGTGTGTCATGTGATCGCGATCGGGTGATCTTTGTATCGATTGATTTTTACACTTGTTTGTTTCACTCGCTAAAAATGACCGCTCCACTAGCAGGCTGCACCAGTGAAGAACAGCGTGCATTGATCGGATTTTTATGCTCAGTTGGTGATAATTCACCAGAGGCTCTTCACACAATATGTAAACAGTGCACTATGGTAGTTGCAAGATTAATTCTGAAGTCTACAAACTGTTTTTCCCCCCTGGTAATTTCCAGAAAAATACATACCAAATAATCAGGAGAAGCTTCATCATCTACAACAAGACAATTACCCAAAACACTATCCCAACACAAGAAATTACTTCATTATGAGGGGGGAGTGGCAGGTCTTAGACTGGCCAAGCCAATCACTGGATATTAACTCAATTGAGCATGAGCATGCATTTGACCTCCCGAAGAGGAGACTGAAGGGAGAATCCCCTGGAAACAAAAAAGAACTGGAAGAGGTTGCAGAAAAGGCCTGGAGAACTATTTCAAATGAAGAATGCAACAGTCTGGCAAAGTCAATAGGTCGCAGGCTTGATGCAGTTATTGCAAGTAAAGGTGTTAAAACCAAATAATAAACATTATTCACTTTAATAATGTCACTTCCAATACTTTTGCTGACTTAAAAAGTGTGTGGCGTCAAAAGAAATGGGGCTCTTTCCCGATTTGTTCAACACATCTAGAATTACATACAATGAAATAAAAGGTGGATTTTTTTCTGATATCAATCTTTTGATCTGAAACTAAAATTACCTCAGTATACAACAAAAACAAAAGAATTGACCTTGCCATTCCCATACCTTTGCAGGGGACTCTACAAGGCTCTGTAAAAAAAAAACCTTGCCAATTGACCCCAACTGCTCTTTTGGTCATTTTGATTTCTCTTTTCAAATAACCTTGTTGGTGTTATGCATCGTTATAATCCTTGAAAGTTCCCTGACAGAATTGGTAAAAAGTGGCTGGTGTTTTAAGAATGCTGCTCAGTTTGTTTGTATTCACTTGTAGTCTGTTTGACTACATCTTCTGCGGATAGTCCCCCTTTTTTTCTTGGTTCCCATCCTTCAAGGAAGTAAATGAGAATGGATTTAGTTTGTTTTCCTTTTGTCTCATTTTGTAATATGTAGCCCCATTCGTCTCTGTCAGCCACTTGGAAATCTGAGTGAATGCATCTTTTATTTGAGGGATCAAGGTTGTTAACACAGATCAGATAAGATAAGATAACCTTTATTTGTCCCACACTGGGAAAATTTGCAGTCTACAGCAGCAAAATTGGGGGTGGGGGGGGTGAATAAAGTGTTTCATTGCACAAAATAAATGTTTCAGAAAAGAACTGTACGCAGTTCAATATAAGTGCAATATAAAATAAAGCATTAGCAATATATTTGTAGAATAAATATAATAAATTAACAGTAGCATAGAAAACACAGCGTAAGGTGGCTGTGCTATTTACAATGGTTGCAGGTTTTCACGTATGTTTATTCAGCAGCCTGACAGCAGTCAGTAGGAATGAGCGGCGGTATCTTCTTGCAGCCGGGTGTAACAGTCTCTGGCTGAAGGAGCTACCCAGTGCTGTTAGGGCGGACTGGAAGGGGTGGGAGGGACTGTTCATCATAACTTTTAGTTTAGCGAGCATCCTCCTGTTGCCCACCTCCTCCAGAATGTCCAGGGAGCAGCCCAGGACAGAACTGGCCCTCCTGACCAGTCGCTCCAGTCTCTTTCTGTCCTGGGCCAAGATGCTGCCTGACCAGCAGACAATGCCGTAATGGATGGCCGAAGCCACCACCGAGTTATAGAAAGTCTTAAGGAGTGACCTCTGAACCCCAAAAGACCTCAGTTTCCTGAGTAGGAAGAGTCGGCTCTGTCCATCCTAATCAGGGCGTCCGTGTTGGTTGACCAGTTCAGTTTATTGTTTAGAAGAACACGGGTTGAGTGAACGCTGGCGCGTTTTGGCTGCCGCTGCTCAACCCGTATTTTATTTATTTATTTTTTTTGTTATTGTAAAGTGTCCTTGGGTGTCTTGAAAGGCGCTTATAAATAAAATGTATTATTATTATTATAACACCCAGGTACTTGTAGGAGGTCACCCTCTCTATGTCCGTACCCTGGATGTCCATCAGTGCAGGTGAGGACTGTTTCCTGCAGAAATCCACAAACAACTCCTTAGTTTTCCCGGGGTTGATCTGGAGGTGATTCTGCTGGCACCAGTCCACAAAGTCCTTTGTCTGTCTCTTGTACTCCCGATCGTCTCCCTCTGTAATGAGGCCTACAATCGCAGAGTCGTCAGAGAAGGTGGCAGGTTGGAGTGATGTGCCTGAAGTCCGAGGTGTAGAGGGTGAATAAGAATGGAGCCAGAACAGTCCCCTGCGGCGCGCCAGTGCTGCAGAGAACCCTGTCCGACTCACAGCTCTGTACCCTCACGTACTACAGCCAGTAGTTGTGTTTCTGTCGGCTGTCGCATGAGATGAACTGATAAGATAAGATAAGAAAACCTTTATTAGTCTCGCAATGGAGAAATTCCCAATTCACAGCAGCAAAGTTATCAAAGGAAGAAGTAGAACAACAAAATATAGGAGCTGCTGGAAAGGCAGCCACTCACGCGGCGCCATTTTGAAGTCAAAATAACACAACACAACACAACACGTAGGACACAGACAGTCGTGCAATCTTCACCACTTTTCTGCATACACTTTGTTGTCTGAAGCAGTTATAGATGAAAGAGGAGAGGATCAAAGTGTCCTTTCACCAGTGGATCAGAGACGTCATGCTGAAAATGTGCACACGTCTGCTACAAGCTAAGTTTTGAAAGCAAACCCGAAGCTGTAGCGTCCATTGACGAAAAGAGATTCGTTCACTTCTCCTGTCCCACGTAATCCGCTTCAAACTCCAAGCCGCGACTCCCAGTTCCAAATCCCCATCGGCGCTCTGCGCTAACGCTCCTTTCTTCTCATCGTCGGCTCCTCAAGACTTACATCCATCCAGACGCAGACCGTTCAACAGCACCGATCTCTCCGCTGAACAAAGCGGGGCTGTGAAAAATGCTGCCCATTCCAGGCGCAAGACACAAGCGCCCCGGGACTGTCCAGCAACGACAGTCAAATGGCGCCGACATTCCTCCCAGTCAAAAACAGTGCTGGTATACCCATGCTGCCGAGAAGGCGCAACCACCAAGCACAGAGTCTCCTCCTTGATGAATGTCGTGGCCAAAAAATGCTGAAAAAAGTCCACATCATTTCCACACGACGTAACAACAAACACAAAGTGATAAAACAAACACAAAAAAAAAAAAAAAAAGCAAGGCTCATGAGAGCACTTGCTGACGGCTGCCTACTCGGGCGCCATCTTGACTTCAAATCAAATCCCAGCGTTCTCTCTCTTGGGACAGCACAGTCCCAAAGCCTACTTTACTGGCATCTGTATCCACAATGAAAAGCTGCTGGTTGTTGGAGTCGGCCAGCACTGGAGGTTCCACCAGTGCTGACTGGAGCAGGGGGAAAGCACACTCACATACTTCTGTCCATTCGAATGATAGTTGACATTTGATGGTGATTTTGTCGTTTTCAAAATCGCACTGGTTTAAAAAAACAAACAAACAAACAAAAAGCTATCTGATTCAACTAAAACCACCCAAACATTTACAGGCTTTCATATTTTTAATGAGGATGACATGGAATCAATGACATAAGGGGCAGGAATGAGTTTTGAACCTTCTGTCAAAGGAGACTTTGATAGCAATTCATGTCAGTTTACAATCGGGGTTGTGTGCAATCACTGAGGAGTGGCTTAAAGCTGCCCCACCCACTGGAAAACACACACCTGGTAAGAATTGTGTCTTGATCAGAAGCATTGCCTGCTGAGCACCATGCATCGCTCAGAAGAGCTCTCGGACGACCTGCAATTCAGAATTGATTTGTGTAAACCTGGGAAAAGTCTCAAAACCATCTCAAAAAGTCTGGATGCTTATCAAGCCTCAGTTATAGAAATTGTTTATCAAGGACTTATAAAGTGACCAACGTGACATGAGCAGTTTTCACCAGCGTCCGCTCCTTTTCATTATCTACCTCCTTCCGAAACATTTTTCGCAAATTTGGCTTACACTTTCACTGCTTTGCGGATGACACCCAGCTCTACCTCTCCAGCAAACCCGACGCCTCTCTCCCACCCTCATCCCTCTCTCACTGTCTCTCAGAAATCAAATCTTGGTTCACCCATAATTTCCTCAAGTTAAACAGCAATCAAACAGAACTCCTACTCGTCGGTACCAAATCCACTCTAAACAAAGCCGACAGTTTTTCCCTCCAAATTGATAATGCCACTATATCTCCTTCCCCCCGGGTGAAGAGTCTGGGTGTCATCCTTGACAGTTCACTGTCCTTTCACTCACACATCAATAACATTACCCGGTCCGCTCATTTCCACCTTCGCAATATAAACCGCCTCCGTCCCTCACTCACTCCTCACACCACTGCTATCCTTGTTCACAGTCTCGTCACTTCCCATATCGACTACTGTAACTCACTTCTCTTCGGTGTCCATCAAAAATTGCTCCATAAACTTCAACTTGTTCAGAATTCAGCAGCCCGGATCATCATGAGAACACCCTCCTTCCATCATATCACTCCCATCCTCCGACAGCTCCACTGGCTTCCTGTCAAATTTAGAATTAACTTCAAATGACTTCTTTATACTGTACATTCAAAGCCATCCATAACCTTGCGCCCCCCTATCTATGAGATCTTCAAATTTCCATTCCCTCTCGCTCACTCAGGTCCTCTTCCTCCCTCCACCTTTCTCTACCCTCTGCCCGTCTCAGTACAATGGGGTGCAGAGCCTTCAGTCACTCTGCCCCCAAACTCTGGAACTCACTTCCTCCCAACATTCGTAATATTGACTCTCTTTCCATATTCAAAACCCAGCTCAAAACCCACCTATTCAGACTTGCTTATCCACCTTAAATCTTTCTTTCTTTGTTTATTATTTTATCTGTGGTTTTATTATTGCTCTTGGTTGTAAAGTGTCCTTGAGTGTTGTGAAAGGCGCTTGCAAATGTAATGCATTATTATTATTATTATGAACTACATAAGGAACAAAGTTAAAACAGTAATACAAAAAAATGAAGATAAATGATTGTTTCAATGTTTGCATGCCTTCCTTGTGCAGTTGTTTTTCAAGAACGCCTAGGCCCGCTGCTGCACAATGAGTTCAAACCCAGCTTGGACCAAACCATCGCAAAAAATGACAGTTGGAAAACAATGTGGAATAGGAAAAAGAGATTACTTGGGACCATATTAATCACTTTAATGTACCTGATATTGTACGTAATGCTCTGTACATTTGGTCCTCCTAAAGCTTTTGCTCTTTCACCCATATGTAATTATAAATATGGTTAAGTATTGTCAATGCAATATATCATATACTGTACATACTAGAACGATGATAAAGAGGCGCACTCTCCAGCATGATTTTATTCACCGGAAGAAAAAATACTTATCTGTGCCGGCGCTTAGGAGTGGCAGGCGATGCGCCCGCATTCCCCGAAGTCCATCTCCTCACACTCAGTCAAAGAAAGCATGCTGAAAAGTGCCTAGCTTTAACATTGCCGCAATATATTGCATATACTGTATTATTGTGGCTTGCCAGCGGACGTCTCAACGTTTAGTTAATCTCCAAACTTCTTGAAAAAATTGTTGCCTCTCAACTTCACTCCCACCTCACTCATAACAATTTCTACGAACAATTCCAGGCTGGGTTTCCGTCCCCAGCACAGAACAGAAACAGCCCTCATAAAAATCACCAACGACCTTCTCATGGCAGCGGACGCCAGTTTAAAGTCCATCCTTATCCTCCTCGACCAGACTGCAGCTTTTGACACAAAAGGGGTGTTCACACGGCACACATTTGCTCCGGCGCTGCACCGATGTATTTTGTTGCGATATATTTTGCACCGCAGCAAATTGTGTGGAGCGTTCACACGTACAAAGCCGCTGAGCGTGTCTGCACCGGCACAGCGTCGGTGTAGCCCCACTTGCGTTCACACGGCGGTTTCTGCAGTGGAGCAAAACGACAGAAAACAAATGAGCTGTCGTGTTGGTTCTTTTTAAAACGTATGCACAACTCAAGCGACTACTGGACAGGCACGTCCTTCTCCTTCTCGGTCTCCGTGCCTTCTGCTCGAGAGTGACCCCCCCCGAAAACGTAAATCAACGATGACTTCAATGACACTCAGAAAAGCAAACACATCATGCGCCAAATAGAAAATCAAGAGAGGAAATCACTAAATAAATTATATGGGGGGCGGGGGGTTGTGAACACACAACAAAGGAACAAACTACACTAGCAACTCCGAGACAGTCCAGTCTCCTACAAAAGGAAAGATGTTACCAGCCAAGTCTTGTGTCGTTATTAAACAAACACATGACGGAAGTCCAACAGAGCGCGAAAGCAACGCATTCTCGCCGTACGTAAACTCTTCACAAGCATTTGCTCTGGAGCAAATTTAACCCAGTTGCGTTCACACGTGCAAATGTACACCGGTGCTGCTTCGCAAACAAGCATTTGCTCCGGAGCAAATTTTTAAACCACCTCCCCGAGGTGGATCAAATTTGGTCCGGTGTAAGCTGTTTTCCGGGGCATGGTCAGAACGCTCTACTGGGGCAGCCCCGGCGTAGCACCGGACCAAATCTTGCCGTGTGAACACCCCTAATTTCTCACCCCATCCTCCTTAATAGACTCTCTACCATATGCATCACTCACACCCCCTTACACTGGTTTCACTCCTATCTCACTGGCCACTCTCAGTTCATCCAACTCCACTCCTTCACTTCACAGTCCTCCCCGTCTCTTCTGGTGTGCCCCAGGGCTCTGTCCTGGGACCCCTCCTCTTCATTATCTACCTTCAACCCCCTTGGCAATAGTTTCCGTAAATTTGGTATACGTTCACTGCTTTGCGGATGACACCCAGCTCTACCTGTCCAGCAAACCCGACGCCTCCTCCCTCTAACACTGCCTCTCAGAAATTAAATTGTGGTTTACCCATAACTTCCTTAAACTTGACAGCGATAAAACAGAACTCCTTGTTGGTACCCTACACAAAGTCAACAGTTTCTCCCTCACTATGAATAGCTCTACTGTGTCCTACTCCCTTCAGGTCAAGAGCCTGGGTGTCATCCTTGATAGCTTACTATCGTTCCACTCCAACATAAATAACATAACCCGGTCCGCATATTTCCACCTACATTATATCAATTGTCTCCGTCCCTCTCTCACCCCTCACACCACTGCTATCCATGTCCACAATCTCGTCACCTCCCATATTGATTATTGCTATTCACTTCTTTTCAGTGTCCATCACAAATTCCTCCATAAACTTCAACTAGTCCAGAATTCTTCAGCCCGGATCATCACTAGAACCCCCTCTTTCCATCATATCACCCCCATCCTCCGACAGCTCCACTGGCTCCCTGCCAAACTTAGAATCAACTTCAAAATATTTCTTTACACATTTAAAGCCATCCATAACTTTGCCCCCCCCCCCCCCCCCGTCTGTCTGACCGTCTTCAAATTTCCGTTCCCTCTTGTTCCCTCAGGTCCTCATCCTCCCTCCACCTCTGTGTACCCTCTGCCCGTCTCAGCACGATGGGGTGTAGAGCTTTCAGCCGCTCTGCCCCCAAACTCTGGAACTCACTCCCACCCAACGTCCAAAATACTGATTCTCTTCCCACAATCAAATCCCATCTCAAAACCCACCTATTTAAAATCGCATACTCAAGTTTAAATTAATCTTCTTTTTTATTATTTATAATTTTAACTGTGGTTTTATTATTCTTGTTTTTGATTGTAAAGTGTCCTTGAGTGTTTTGAAAGGCGCTTATAAATAAAATGTATTATTATTATTATTATAGTTGAATGTCACTGTATTCCAACCTGGAAATGTATTTTTTGTGTGAGTGGGTGAGAACATTAAGCTGGTGTGGGTGCACTTTTGCGTTCATGTCTGGGTCTCTCAATGCCGCACAGCCACAACTTTGAAAGATGTGCTTCAGAATGGAAACATTGTTTCACGTGAATCGCTGCTCGTTCACACTGACCCAAATCAGTCCATCCCCAAAAAAGGATTAACATTGGTATCCATCCCTTAAGGATAACTTTATATTCAAGGAAATTTTAGAGGTTTGCATGTTATTATTGTGAAGTTAGTCTTGCAGTGCAATGCTGGTCGTAGGAATTTGAATTGTTATTTACGAGGCATGTACTGAAATTTAAAATTCTTGTGCCATCACCGAAAATGAGTAAACAGAGGCCGAAAACCAAAACACCGAACAAAATGACTAAATATCTAAAAAAAATACCTTTTAAGAACCTGCATCACATCGTCGGACCATGCATCACATGGCCATAGCTGCCCGTGTTGCAGCTTGGCCATGGTGGTGTGATGCACTTGTGATGCACTGCTACCCCTGGCCAGCTTACAATCAGCCACGACAGAGCCCGTGGCTTCATATTGGTTAGGCCGCAAAGTGGGCGCTCTAAAGGCTTTCACGTGCATCATCATAACATCCTATTTTGGATGTGTTGTTCCAGGGACAAAAATCTTTCAAACGGAAAAAGATTCAGATCAATTTTCGGTGCAGTCCTGTTCTTACCTTTATTAACGTTATAATCTGCGAGAGAAGCAGAAGAGGCTGTATGAAACAATGCAAAGCTGCAGAAGACTTTAAAACAGTTTTGGTGTGTGTGTGTGTGTGTGTGTGTGTGTGTGTGTGTGTGTGTGTGTGTGTGTGTGTGTGTGTGTGTGTGTGTGTGTGTGTGTGTGTGTGTGTGTGTGTTGTCCTTGACACTGAAGCAATCCTGTGTTCAGATGAGGCTACATGTGCTTTATGTTGAAAAGTATTGCCATGATAGGTAAATGGAAATGTCTACGTAGCAGAGCAAAATAATTTGAGATCTGGATACCTGTACTTGCAGTAACCATTTGGAGAAGAGCCTTCAGCTCCTGATGGACAGGGTGGATGACATGAACCAAGACATTGTCAAGTATAATACCTACAGCCGCAATTTGAGCAAACAGCAGCAGCAGAAGCACCAGGTAAATCTTACACGCATAATTGTATGCAGACACAAACGTTTTTTTTATAGAAGCATTTACACACCACCCACTGACGCTGAAAGCCAAGGAGCAAAGAAAATTTCCACTAGATGCATATGAGTCATATGGCTACAAAGGTGCAGTTACTCTTCAGAAAGCTCCAAATATCTTTTGAGTTTTGCATACAACCAATTTTAGCATGTAAATTGCAAATCATCAAGTACTATTAGTGAACACACACACACACACCTAACATTGTTTTTAATTTCTTACCTTCTCCTTGACTTTTCCTCCTACATAGTACTTCTCAGCAAGACATCACCAAAGCACCACCAAAGTAAAATATGCAAGGTTCAAAATGAACGGTTTCGCATCGTAGTTTGGGAGGGAAAATTAGCATTTTGCGGTTAATCAAAACACATTAAATCGTAAAACTGAGAATCTACCGCCAAGACAGGCACAAAAGATTTCACTGGGCTGGACACAGGCAGATTACTTCACCTGTGCTTGGGAAGTAGGCAGTATGGCCAACCCCTAAACTTTGTGCTACTCATGCTACACCATTTAATGAGCAATGATCTTCAGCTGGCTGCTGCTGCGGCTAAATGCATTGCAGAGTCCCTCTTAAGTCATTGTCCTTGTGGCGGTCGATAAGCTTCACGTCTGACAAGTACTACTCTTACAAAAGGATGACGAGGAAAGACAGAAAAGCCATCCTAATTGCTAAGCTAAACAAACTTGACTAGTGTAGCACATTCCACAGTGTAATAGGGCTGAAGCTATTGAATAGTTTGGTATTATATCTAATAAGCGCATATGTTCTTTTTCTTGGTTATAAGTACTGAAGACAAAAAACACATTTCCACTCAATAATGACTGACCAACTGGTTTTCATTTTGAGAGATTCAACATTTTATACTAAAATTTAAACTCTTCATAGCAGCACACAAGTTTCCTTTCCGAAGCAGTGAGCTTTTTTTGACAAATCTCTCCCCATAGATTTTGGTCGATGAGACAGAGTGACGTCAAAACCACAGGTCAGATTTTGCCGGCTAAAACAACACACTTGAGGTAGACTGTTTGTTAAAAGCAGGGTTCGTACGGGTCCTTAAAGTTCATAAAAATCAATAAAAAACAGAAGTTGTAAAATTATGTTATTAATTGTTCATAATTTTCAAGGAAATCTTCTAAAATCCATAAAAATTAACCTGCGGTGTTCATTTCATTTGTGTATGTCATTTTCCCCACCCTCCCAATTCATAGTTTTGTCGGAACATGCAGGACCTGGTACCTGCTCTGCTTTTTCTGCCGTCTCCAATTAGTTCCGACGATGATCATGTGATCACTCGGGTCATTCCGGCAAACAACAATACAGTAGATTGACGCCATCCTGGGGCAGTGAATGGATGGTTTGGTTGCTGGCTCGGCAAACAATTACCGTATTTTCTGGAAAAATCTATTCATCGAATTTATCGATCTCAACAAGTGACAGACAAATATGTAGCGACACCACTCGAGCGAATGCGCCTCAGCAGTCGATAGTCCGCTGCTCTCTGCTGTCTGTGCGTCAGCTAAGCTTAGCTGTTGTTTCGGCTAGGCTAGCGTTTTGTTGTCGTAGATCAAAGCGTATTTGATTTGTGACGTCGGTTGCTTGGTTGAAACCAAAAGACGTGCGCGTGCGTACATGTTCGCGCGGATGCACACACAGCAGAGAGCAGCGGACTTTCGACTGCTGAGGCGCGCTTCGCTCGAGTGTGCGTCGCTACAAATATTCCGGGACAATGCTATTTTCAAGTGGCGTGGCTGGAGAAGCCGGAGTTCCGTGTTTGGGTTGGAAAAATTGCTGGCGATTACACGTCGGCCTCCTGCCGAGTGTGCAAGAAGGGCATCTCCGTGAGAGGTAAAACTTGTCATAGCCTCCTGGTCAAGTCAACTGCATTGAGGCACACAGCAAAACAGAAGAAAATTGATCGCCAAGATCTTGCAAAAGAGATTGAGGAGAAAACTAAGTCACTGTCTGCTATTCCCTAATTGTCATATCAGTTTCATATTTGTCATTATAAAACATGTCTGATCATTGAAGGTGATAATGAGGGAAAATAATAGGTTTGGACCATTTGGAATTTAGACTTCTGACATGCATTTCAGCTGTTCAGGTATACTGGATACTGCTAAGATGGGCAATCAGTACTACTGTTAGTGAAACCAGATTTTTCTAAACCCTGTCCAGGTGACCCATATGACCATGAGCTCTGTTCTTAGTGTTGTGTTTATTCGAAAATAAATTGAAGCTTTATATTTTCTCAATTTAAATTTTTCTTTGTGTGTTTTATTTGAGAATGAATTAAAAAGGTTTTTTTTTCATTGTCCTACCTGTGATACAGGTAGCAAAGTGAAAATTTGACATACAGTATGTCAAATAAAGGGTTAAGTGATTGCCCCTAAAAATAAAGATGTGCCCGTACTTTGGCAGCAATGATTTGAACACCAGCTCAGTGATATGTGGCTTTCTGTTTAGCCCGTGTATTGCTGAGCGGGCATTAAATCCACCGTGAATCCCCCCCCCCCCCCCCCCCCCTGCTGAATGGAGAAAAAGTCCTTAATAATGGCTAAATTGGTCCACAAAAGTCATTAAAAGGTCCATAAATAAAAAGCAAGTGGAAGAGTGGGAACCGTGAAAAAGTGATCAGCTGGAACGGCAACAGGCACTGTACAACACAGTGTCAGCGTCATCTTTTTTTTTTTTTTTTTTAACCGCCCTTAATTAGCGATTAAATGTTACTTGAGGATGTCATATTCTTGAAGTTGTTATCAACAGTGTGTGACAGAAAACGGCCCCAAAGTCTGGAATATGAGTCAAGTCAGCCATTACGCCATAACACACTGCCGGGAACAACTTCAAAATATACGCAGAGCTAACAAAACAATGTCCGGCAGTTCTGACAAGGACCGCTAAACGTTTTGAAGTGAGTAACAAGTGCACAAGATCATTAGCGAAGGAGATGCTGTAAAAGCAGCATGGTCAGACCTTGACCTCATCTCTGGAAGGTTACTCGTTAGAGGTGAGGGCTGACTTCGATTCATGTGGCGCTCTAAAGCTGGGGTAGTGAGAACCAAAACAAGTCATTCTTAACACTGATTTAACTAACTTCCAAAATAATTGAGAACCACTGCGTTACTCCAAGTTGAGATAATCGAAACAGAAACAGAGTTTCGGTCAGGACTGTTCAGGGCTGGGAAAAGTAACTTTCAACACCCATAGATTCTTACTCATATGTCAAAACGGGTCCTAATTTTTTTTAATCTTAAGACGATTCTTAATATGGGACTATGATCATAGGCTTACACTTTCTCAACAAAATATGTAAAGCAGTTACTCAACACATGATCAGCATCTTAAATTACTTGTTGGTTGGAAGCAAGCAGACTATAGTTGGAGATTGAGTTTATGTGAGACTAGAAATTGTTCATGTCAAATTTAAGTCTGGTGAACTCTAGGCGTTAAATTTAATAATACAATTTTGTCAAATTTACCCGGGACTTAACCCACCATTTAGTTTCCTTTTGAAATTTATCACATCACCATACATGGCACTTTTCCCCCCCTTTTTGTGCGACTATTACATCAGTTTTTGCGGCAGATTCCCATCACAATGTTTGACACTAGGCATTATTTGGTAAGGTATGGTTTATTTATAAATTGGCCTTCTTACGGCATTGGCTACTTGTTATTGTCATGAATGGCATGAACAATTTTAATTGTCCGCTTGACTTCTTGGCATTGTACATGTAAATAAGCGGGTACTTGACACAGAAAAAAGGCCTTGATTATTTTTTGGGGGGTGCACAAGGCTTCAAGTACCGACTTATTTACGTGTATGCTGTCAGGCCCTCAATGCCTGGGTACCCTTTTATTTTGAAGTTGTTCTGGCAAGGCTGAAAACTGTGACCTTCCTTCCTTCCTTCAGGCGGCACCGCATCAAAAACCAACATTTATATGTAAAGAATATCACGAAATGGGCTCAGGAACACTTCAGAAAATCACTGCATTTAAGCGTAAAGAATGAAAACCCCCAATTCTGGCGATACAGCTTAAAACTCAACAATGCAAAGTAAAAGTCATTTATTAGCAAATCCCAGAATTACGCTGGCTTCTCTGGGCCTGAGCTCATCCAAGATGGGGTGAGTCAAAGTAGAAAAGTCTGTGGTCTGAGGAGTCCACATTTCAAATTGTTTTGTTTTGTTTTTTAAATTGTGCATGTCGTGTCCACTGGGTCAAAAGGAAAAGAACCATTCTGACTGTTTTGGATGCAAGATTCAAAAGTCAGTATCTGTGATGGTATAGCACTGTGTTAATGCCAATGGCATGAGAAATGTAGACATCTGTGAATGTATTCATGCTGATAGGTCCATACATGGTTTGGAGAAAAACATGCTGCCATCATTTTCATGGATGCCCCTGCTTATTTCAGCAAGACAATGCCAAACCACATTCTGTATCTGTAACAACAGCATGTCTTTGAAGCAAAACAGTTGGGGGTACTAGACTGGCCTGCCTGCAGTCTCGACTTGTCTCAAATTTAAGCTGTGTAACGCATTATGAAGCATAAAATACGACAACATAGATCTAGGACCGTTACACTCTTGAAGCTGTACATCATGCAGGAATAGGAAAGAATTCCACCTGCAACGCTTCACCAATTCCTGCCCTCACTTCCAAATGTTCAGCGAATGTTGTTTAAAGAAAGTGTCAGAGATGGATACTTTACTGTATTTTGCCGATCCATCCACCGTCCGCGACCTGGGCACCCTTTTGTCATCAAAACTCTGTCCTTATTCATGAAATAATCGTCCTGCGTCCCCATCCATCCTCATCCTTTTAAAGCACTTCCGTGCATGATGCTGAGGGAGGGAAGCTAACTGCTGAGATGTCATAATACAGAAACATTGAACGCTCATTAGCTGTGTTTGGGCACCCTGCTGCTACTCCTGCCCCTTGCAGGTGGGATACCCCTATAGGGACATGCTGCCTTTTAGGAAGACCAGCTTGTCAAAGCTTGGACTGGCCAGGGCGATATCAGAGGACGTCACAGGCTGTTGGAAAAAAAAAAAACTCTCCACAGCAGCGGAGCAAGGGAGTGGTGCGTTGTCTTTAATAAATAAGTCCACCTACACCTCCCTGTGTTCCGCGGACATGTTCTTAATGCAGTACACATGTTTGGGTGACCAATGGCACGTTTGAAACATGCCATGGCAATTTTTGTTAAGTCAAGTCAACTGTATTTATAGAGCACTTTCAAACAGCCATCACTGCATACAAAGTGCTGTACATGGAGCAATTTAACATATACAATAAACAGTAAAACAAATCGGTAATAAAGACGGTAGAAAGCACCAAACAGTAAAACCAAGAACAAATCTAAGTCATGCTGAGTCGAATGCCAAAGAATACAAGTGAGTTTTGAGGAGAGTTTTGAAGATGGGCAGCGAGGAGGCTTGCCGAATGTTCAGTGGGAGGTCATTCCAGAGAGAGGGACCAGCAACAGAAAAGGCTCGATCCCCTCTGAGCTTCAGTTTAGTTCTTAGTTAGTTTAGTTTTAGTTCTTGGTACTTCTACTACTAGTTCTACTCGTGCTACTTTAGTTCTAGTGTCCTTGGGTGTCTTGAAAGGCGCTTATAAATAAAATGTATTATTATTATTATTATTACTACTTCTTTTGTAGTAAGCCCATTTTGCCTGAGTCAGTTGAAATGAACTTTTGGCCACTTCGCGTTTGCGTCGAAAACCTATGTGATACGTCACACGCATGTGTATGAATAAGCAGACGCAGCCGAATAAAGTACAAAAAAAATGCACACACGGTGAAAAAAAAAAGAGACAATAGCCTTATGGTCTGTGGGATGGGACGGAGAGGCATGCAACCACCGTCAGTCAAATGTGTGTCCCAGTTAGTGGAAAGAAAGAGATAGTGGAAAGAAAAGCCACCGGGTCCAGGAAGTATTTGTTATTGTTAGATTCAGACGCAGCATGAACGTTGCATTGCTGAAATGGCTACAAAACGGACCTTTGGTTGTCAAGCAGCTAAGACAAGAAGCGCTCTGACGCTGGAAGAGGGTAAAAGTGATCAAAATGAAAGATGGAGGAAGCAAAATAAAAGACATTATCCAAGAAATTGATGTAAGTGAAAGTGAATGCTGATTGTAAATTTCGCAATTTCTTTCCCTTTTTTTCTTTCGACACTGACTATATTGAAGTGTCAAATAAGTGTGTGCTCATACTTATGCACTATTGGAATAAAAATAAAGAGTACACATACATTTGTGTGTGCGTGTACACATACGTTTGTGTGTGTGGGTTTGTGTGTGTTTACATCTGAGATCAAATTTGCTCCAGTGAAAAAATCCCTGTTGTGAAAAATTTCTTACTCCAAACATGATTTCGTTGTAGAGGAGTTTCATTGTAGTAGAAAAATAATGAATTAATAATGAAAATTATAATGTATAATACAGTGATCCCTCGCTATTTCGCGGTTTGTTTATCGCGGCTTCAGTGCATCGCAGATTTTTTCAAACATATAAAATATATATATATATATATATATATATACATACATCTTCTACCGCTTATCCGGGGCCGGGTCGCGGGGGCAAAAGCTTTAGCAGGGAAGCCCAGACTTCCCTCTCCCTAGCTACTTTTTCCAGCTCTCCCCGGGGGATCCCGAGGCGTTCCCAGGCCAGCTGGGTGACATAGTCTCTCCAGCGTGTCCTGGGTCTTTCTCGGGGTCTCCTCCCGGTGGGACATGCCCGGGACACCTCACCAGGGAGGCGTCCAGGAGGCATCCGAATCAGATGCCCAAGCCACCTCATCTGGCTCCTCTCGATGTGGAGGAGAAGCTGCTCGACTCTGAGCCTCTCCTGGATGACCACGCGTCTCACCTTATCTCTAAGGGAGAGCCTGGACACCCTTGGAAAAAACTCATTTCGGCCGCTTGTATCCGGGATCTCGTTCTTTCGGTCACGACCCATAGCTCGTGACCATAGATGAGGGT
Source organism: Hippocampus guttulatus (assembly GCF_054856545.1). Lineage (NCBI taxonomy): Eukaryota > Metazoa > Chordata > Actinopteri > Syngnathiformes > Syngnathidae > Hippocampus > Hippocampus guttulatus. The sequence continues at coordinate 3,191,642 of NC_141266.1, forward strand.
TATATATATATATATATATATATATATATAATTTTTTCATGTACATGGAGTGCAGTACTGTATATGTTGCTCTATGTGACTCGCTGTTGTTTTACAGCTTCTCGCGGACTTTTTGCAGACTTAATTCTGATTTTTTTTTTTTACCTGTATATGTTAATTGGTCGCTACTTCGCGGATTTTTGTTTATCGCGGGTGGTTTTGGTCCCCATTAACTGCGATAAACGTTGGGATTACTGTAACCATTCGCCAGAACATTAGCAACACAGAGCTCATTGTATTCATATAAATTTACGCCTACATTAAATAACTTCAATTAATCTGTCATGACGCTCAGCGACTGGAATTGAGAAAACGTCTTAAGCTTTCGTGTTCTGCCTTCATCATCAGCCACGTTCACAAGCACTGACTAGACTTGTAATAGTCACATAACTTGGAGTCCGTCTCTGTTCACATAAGCCCTGCAAAAAGCATGTACATCGCCAAACGTCCCAAGGCCAATCACCCACACTCCAGCCAGTATGATTTATCATCCTCCCCCACTGACCTTCTCATCAGCACAGGCCTTGAACCTCACATGCGTGCGTGCGTGCACACACACATACACACAAACAGAAACACGCTTACAAATATTGTAGTGTCATATACAGTACCACACAGACCTACTCCTTCAATCTTAGGTATGTTTTATTTTTGGCAGTTCTATACAGTGAACAATATGTGCTCTAAGAGGAACGAACTGAAAGTGAGCTCTATTACACAGTTCATACATCTAGTGTATTTGCTCCCTGTAATCTTGTGCTATTGACTCAGATCCTTCTTCGACAAATGGAACTTTATTAATCATCGGACGGCTGCAAAACTCAACGTTCATGAGAGCGGTCCATGTTTTATTGACCACTCTGACTTAACACTATTTGCTGAATTAAATACAGTACTGTCATGTTTTGGTCTTGAGACCGAGACCACTTGGAAAGGTTGTTTCTCTCTCCACTCCATAGCTTCACAAAATTCCTCCAATGTTTTAATAACAATAATAGTAATACATTTCATTTATAAGCGCCTTTCAAAACACTCATTTGTCTCGCTGACCACCATAGCTGTCTTCCAAATTTCCAGCCAGTACTTTTCAGCTTCCTCCGTTTTGGCTGATGCCTGATTTCATTTCTGGTATAGGGACAATCGTATTGGGAAGCTAACATGAGCACATGCAGGCTGCCGTGTGTGTTTTAATGTCACACCCTGTCTTGTCGCACACTAATTGTCAGTGATGGTCCATCAACTAAGAAGGAAGCACATTGTGGTCAGTGAAGACTCCTTTTTGACAAAGAGACAGCCATATCTGGAAGCTAGAAAGGTGTAAGCACAAACATGGACTTGACATTTAAAGCAAAATATTTTCGGGCTACATTATCGCCTTCAATTTAAGTTCCTCATTTAGAAACATGGGGCAGGGGGTTGTATACACATTTGGATTGGGATAAGATGTAGTGGTGGACATGGACCCTTGCTTTAAATCCTTACTTCTTGAGATTGTTAGCCTTTTTTCCCTATCTCCCATTCTTAGACTGGTCATTTTCTTTCAATAAATGTCACAAAAAAAGCAAAACAAACACTTCTTGTGTAATGGATGTTTCAACTCAGAAATGTTGAGTGACATATTATAGAGGGATACTTATCCATGTGTTTTCTATACCACGTGTCTTTCTTCAAGTAGTGTTTGTGCTAAAGCCTACCACAGCAGCCTTTGAGCAGGAGGTGGGGTACACCCTAGACTGGTTGTCAGCCAATTGCAGGGCACGCGTACACTAACACCTTTTCACACTAATATTCACATCTCTGTACAATATATGATAAATTTGGAGTCAGTGTATCTGATATGCATGTTTTTGGAAAGGAGATGGAGGGCGCGATGTCTGGAGAAAACCCACACAAACATGAAGACAACATGCAAACACGGCACGGTTAAGCCAACCGAGTTCGAATGGACAATTTATTGAAACCCCGCCACTATCTTTCCCCAGCACACCTCAATGTCCACCAGATGTTGTCAGTTTCTCCTTGCTCACCAAATGAACAAGAGTAGCTGCATGAGAACTTGCCATTAATTCTGACGTGACACTGCATTTTCAGTTTTCCGTTTTTCTTCTTATTTACTCTATTTTCTGCCCGATAAGGCACTGCGAAGTATAAGGCACACCTTCAATGAATGCCCTATTTTAAAACTGTTTTCATATATAGGGCACACTGCTTTATAAGGCGCATACAATAGAAGCTACAATAGTGCCGCGGTTGTGTTATGGATCCACGAGATGGAGCTACACGAAAGGAATACAATGCAATTCCGCTTTATTTAGATAGAGCTTTCACAACCACCTAAGCTGTAACAAAGCGCTTTACCGAACATTTAAGATACTACATCCAAGAAATCCGAATATTGATCGATATGTAGCTCACTTGGGCGGACCGGTGGTCCAGGGATTAGCACGTTGACCTCACTGTGCAGAGGTCGTGCGTTCGATCCCGGCTCTGGCCTTACTGTGTGGAGTTTGCACGTTCTACCTGTGCCTGCGTGGGTTGTCTTCAGGTACTCCGGTTTCCTCCCACAGTCTAACCCCCCCCCCAAAAAAACACGCATGGCAGGCTGATTGAACATTCTGAATTGTCCCTAGGTGTGAGTGTGAGCGCGGATGGTTGTTTGTCTCTGTGTGCCCTGCGATCGACCGGCAACCGGTTCAGGATGTCCCCCCACCTACTGCCCAAAGACAGCTGGGATAGGCTCCAGCACACCCCGCGACCCATGTGAGGATAAAGCAGTTCAGAAAATAGATGGATGGATGGATGTAGCTCCCTCAGGATGTACATGAAGCACGACATGAAGTCCATAAAAATACAGGGGTTATTCTTTGGCACAAATACAAATGGTATTACAAACCACTAAATGAAAGCCAAAAGTTATGAAGACCATTGATTCAACAAGGAGCTAAATAACCTGAGATGTCTTGCTTGTTTCCTCCTTCCTTCGTTTAGTCAATTGTTAACTGTACGTGTGGTATTATCTTGGTTTCATAATGGCTGCGCAGAGCTCACAAAGTAGTTGTCCGTTTGAGTGTGAGTTGGCAAAAGCACAATGTCAATTAGTGCCAGGCAGAACCCTTTTAGGTTACAATTGGTTCCTGCTAATAATCACCACTAGATGGCATAAGAACACGAACAGGGAAACAACTCAATGGGGAACAAAAACAGACTGTAACACCATCAAGGCACATGGGATTATAAGGTGCACAGTCGGCTTTTGAGGAACTCGAATTCTTTTAGGTGCACCGTATAGTGAGGAAAATATGGTAATTTATTTTTTTGTCTTGACATACAGTAGTTTCTTCTTGCTTCCTATCACTGTCATGCTTCATTTTTAAAATGTATTAATTAATTTAATTCTGCCTCTTTCTCTGTGCAGTACCTCCAGAGGCGGCAGCAGGAAAATGCCCAGCGACAAAGCAGAGGGGAAGCAGCCTTGCCTGAAGAGGATATCAGCAAAATGTTCAAGCCCCCCCAACCTCCACCCCGTATGGACACGCTACTTATTGCAGGTACAGGAACATCAACAACACATTATATCGATGCTTAAATGACCAAAACTTCTTGAGAATAACACACTTGTTTGTACAAACCCAATTCCAATGAAATTGAGTCGTTGTGTTTGACAGATAAAAGTGGAATACAATGATTTGCAAATCATGTTCAAGCCATATTTAATTGAATAGCGTACATAACAAAGACGAGCTATTTATTTAATGTTCCAACTGATAAACTCGAGTCATTCAGAATCGGATATATTGGCCAAGTGTGTTAGACACACAAGGAATTTCTTTTCTCAATTACAACCCGTCCAGAGGAACATAAATAAAAAAATGACCAACAGAACGAGACAAAAGGGGAAGCCTGGCGGTTTGCTTTTTAGCGTCCCAATATCTTAGTGAAAGGAAAGCAATCGGGAATTACTCCGAGCCTTGCGGACATGAGATTTCATTGTTTGAGACGTCAATGTTCAAAATGCATTTTGTATTTGCACTTGTCCTCTTTATCATCAGTCTCTTAATGAAAGGCTCTGAAAGGCACTTTCAACATGTAACCTAAGCATACGTAGTTAAATATAATGGACGTATGTTTTTCAAGGTTATTTTTGAACAGTGTGTTTTCTTCCTTTTATTTGACAGCTATTAAAGTGGACTGCGATTTAGCTACAAATGCGGGTACCCGTATGACAATCGTTGGTTTTTCCGTCAACCTTGGTATAGAACTCCACCACTCTCCACCCCACCGCCGGCCATAATTTTGGATAATTAGGGGTGAAAAAAAAGAGTGTTATTTCCGAGAAATTGAGGACTATAAATTGGGCCGTATCAAAAGATTGACATCCCCGCCCTCAACAAAACGAACTCCATCAGCCACCTCTGTTCCCCTCACAGGAGCTCAGGATATGCTTCATAATTTTCTCAACTATTATCTGGAAATTACATTAATCTAAGCTTTATTTGCTCCGTCAGCAAGTGGAGCGCCCTGTTGTTTCCTGTTTCATGCTGTTCAACACATACCCACACCACACCACCCATTGCTTTCTCATCCTGCTGTGTTCCCACCACTAATTTGATATTTTGCTGTGCTTCTTTTTCCGTCCCCTTTTTCCTCTTGGTTTGGCCTATTTGGGTGTGCACAAATGTTTGAATCTTTGCCTCTGTTGGTCTTTATTTGTGTGGGGTGCGTGGATGTACGTGGCTACTCTCCAACAGGGCAAATTAACAACTACTGCCAGAACGTGAAGGAATTCACCTCTCAGAACCTCGGGAAGCTGTTCATGGCGGAGGCTCTCCAAGGCCACAACTAGATGAGACAACAGAGAGTCAAGAGTGAAGAGGGCACAGCGCAAGAACACATGAAAAGACAGCCTAGAGTTAATCAGAGAGCTGAAGTGCTGTCCTGTTGTTTATTTTCTGGAAAATCAGTTTTTACACAATTTGGCTTTACGTTTATCTTGGATTTAAGAGTGAAATAAAAGTGATAAGCTCTTGTCTTACTTGGCTCCTTCTGGCCTTGTCACTGTTTTACACAAATGAATTGGGCCAATCCATCTATTCTTGATTAATTCACTCACTCCCATTACCACAAGTATATAATAAATGTCATGTGTTGGTGAAATATTACATCATTGCAACGATAAACTTCCTCCCAGATATTCCATGATCAACTGCAAGTAGTGTTCTTGCAAAGTGGAAGGAAGCTTTTAGGGACCCCTGTAACTCGGCAACCAAATGTCAGACCTCTAAAGTTAGCGGGGTTGTAAAGCACTTGTGCGCACAATGTGATAAGTCGCCAACACCAGAGTTCCCTACCCTTGCTTTAAGAGGATGTGGTGGTTGACGCTGTCAAACGAGCAGTGAGGCTGGACCAGTGTCGGCGGACGTGAGGTCCTAGATGACCCTCACACCAAAGCATTCTGTACTGTGGGCCGTGCGGAAACCAGATTGCAACCAATTCTCTCCCTCTACGTGTGTGTGTAAGTGTGTGTGTGTGTGTATATATATATATATATACACACACACACACACATATAAGCTTAATTTGTCCGTCCATCAAAGTCGAGCTACTTCTCTTCCACGTTGAGAGGAGCCAGATGAGGTGGCTTTGGCATCTGATTAGGATGCCTCCTGGACGCCTCCCTGGTCAGGTGTTCGGGCATGTCCCACTGGCAGAAGGCCCCGAGGACGACCCAGGATACGCTGGAGAGACTGTCTCCCAGCTGGCCTGGAAAAGCCTTCTGGGAAACGCTGGAAGAAGTGACTGGGGAGAAGGAAATCTCTGTTTCGCTGCTGAAGCTGTTGCCCCCGTGACCCGACTTCAGAGAAGCGGTAGACAATGGATAAATGGATGGATGGTCTATGGCTATGCCGTCCACTTAACCTGTGGTTGAGCCCACATATTTTCCTTCAATGATCAATGGTTCTGGGTTGTCATGGGTTGATGTAATCATTGCTATTTATTTACCTATTTTACTCTTCACATTGAGGAGAGGGCACAGGGAGGCTCTCCCTTTCCTGCTCACCCTGACCGCATGTCCCAGCTCTTTAATAGATATTCAGCTGAGGAAACTGTCTATCAGACTGAGCATTTTGTTCTTTTTCTTAGTTAATTTGTGTCAATTTATCTTTCCTTAAATCCAGTTCCTTTCTAATGTCTCGCTTCCTCAGTCGGCAGTCAGCGAGTTACACCCAGAAAGGTTTGCCAGCCAATCGCAGGGCACACATAGGCAAACAGCCACCCATGCTCACAATCACACCAAGGAACAAGTTCAAGCATTCAATCAACCTACCATGCATGTCTTTGGAATGTGGGAGCAAGGCGGAGTACCTGGAGAAAACCCACACTGGCACAGAGAGAAAATGCCAACTCTACAACTCCAGGGCTGAGAATCGGACCAATGTCTTCTGCACCGTGAGGAGGACATGCTAACCATTCGGCCACAGTGCCACCCCTGGCTTACGCACATTTCCTGTAATTGTTCCAGGTTGTTAGTTACACAGCTGAGTCCGTCCATGATTTTAAAAGACTTTAATCAGACAGTAAAACATGCAAGGGCATTCCCAGAACATTTTCAGTGGGGAGGCCTTGCATGTGTTTTTCTTTATCGTCCAATCCGCAGTCAAGCTTTCATGAAATAACATTCACACCTACCCAGAGCAAGAATAAGTAGTATTCAATGCTTTGCCGAACTTAATTTAGTAGATAATGCCATTTTCTATGCAGTGGCTTTGCTTTTGTGTGCCATTTCAAAGGCTATGTTTGCACTGCATCTTAATTCCATTTTTTTCCCCCCAAATCTGACATGGGCCTCTTTCGCTCATGGATATTAATCAGATATGGATGTGATTTTCTGCTGTATGAACATTCATCTGCACACACATGACCTATATGTCATCAAAAGCCCAGTCTGGGCTCTGTGCAGGTGGGTGAGGGTGCTTGGGAGACAACTGATATCATTTGTGAATCTGCAAAGTTGTTTTGGGTAACGGTTGTTTTTATTTACATTTGACTTAAATCAAACTTGACACATGAAGCCTAAAGTTGACAGTGGTGGTCAGAGCAGATTGCTCATTTATTATGCATGGCAATGACGTGATGGCATCTTTAGTAAGTGTCTCCATTAAAAAATAAGATCAAGGAGTTTTGTCTTATATCCACAAAATATATGTTTGCCACTCGGGCGAAATGAAATGATAAAATGATCCCTTACATACGGGACCAAATTTACTAAATACGTGTGAGTTTACAATATTTAGAACACGGGCCCCACGTGACGTCTATTTCTTTTTCGTTGAACGTCACTCGACGACGTGCTTTATGCGTGCCATATCACGGACGCGTTCCACTGACATTAGAAGTTGCATTTGTTTTGTCTTGTGAATAAGTATATAAAAAAGATTGAACAACATTACGTGTTCTTTCCAGATTTACTGAAAGTTAGCATTGAGGTTAACTGTATTTATTCCTCAATGTGCAGCTAATATAAATAAATTGTTGCAGAGTGTCAACGGGTTTAAGAATACTGCATCCATGTGAAAAATCTCAGGTATCACCCACCCCTGAAAACACAGTCTAGAGAAGCGCGTGTCTCCTCGGTTTGACACTTAATTGAAATGAACCTTTTTTTCCTCAGCGGTACAGTAGCCAAGATGAGAAGAGAGCCCTGCTGGGGACAATGTGACACCGTATACAGTACTGTGTACAGCAGAACATGACAAATAAAAAGAGCACAACGATGCACATGTTTTGTGATAGCTGAATAAATAAGCTGTGCACAAGATTGGTGGATGGAGTATAATTGGGTAAATTACCAACAAACAGTTGAAAAGGCCCCTTTTAAGATTTGAAACGGCGTACATCATTTTTTAAATTAGCAGCCGGCTTTAGGACAGTGGCGTGAAAGGGGTACAACAGCCACGCGATGAGAGGCGGGGTTTTAGAGAGCCAAGCGTCTTACTTGCGGTTTTTAAAAATAGCCATCAAAATGTCCTATTTCATAAGAAATGACATTGCCATTGTGCCAAAAGTAACACATCATCCAATATATATTTGCAATGAGTAATTATTGGAGTCAGCTCATGTGTGTTTTGGACCACATGAATGTAAGTTTATATTATTGTCATTTTATGTTTGAGCATCATATTGTTTCATGTTAAGCATACCTAAATTATATTCTGTTGTTTAATAATTGCTTAGACATGTTTTTATGTTGATAGGTTCTGATTGGCTGTTAAAGTAAGAGAAGCAGGAAGTGATTTTAGTTACGAGAGCTGCGGTGCAGACGCTTTTTTTCCACCCTTTTAATAAACTGCATTAAAGGATTCCATCTCTCCTTTTGTCATTCGTAAAGAAGAGCCATCCACTGAAAAACAACCAACCTCTCAATATACATGAATACTGAACAGTTATCATTTGTGCAAGTCATCAAAAACAAGTGAATGAAGTTCAAATTGAATAGCTTTGGTGATGAAACAAAGTCCAGCACGAATGCCAGAAGCTCCATTGCGCTCGTTCTTTCACCTTTATAATCTCTGAAGCAAACTTAGTTCACAATTTCAATCAAAACGTGAGGAGTCAGCAATATCCATCTGTTGTCGGAAATGTCCTTGAACAAGTGTGAAGTCACTTAATGTGATTTTATGGGAGCATCAGCTGAATACCTCGGACGTGGCAGTGAGCTGCTTTTCGACTGGATCCTTCACGCTGGCTCAAATGTCTTTGCGTATGTGGCGGTGCGGCTCATTCATCAAGCGTTTTCACGGGAGTCTCCTTCAGCTCAGCAACAGGAAGCTTGAGTGATGGCTCCGCTGGTTCCATTTAATAAAGGCGCCGCCGGTGTGGTTCATTGCATAATAATTACAGCGGCGCTCTGTTGCTGTTTCTCGACCGGCGGTGCAATGCCGCCATCTCATCCAGCCTCTGATGTCTGACTTGTCATCAGCGTCACCTCGTCGAGCAATAACTCGCACTGCTCCTGCTTGCCATCAGTGCAGTCGTTAGCGATAATTACAAGTCGACCAAAGTGATAAATGTTGATGAGAGCAGCCGCACTTGAGACGCAAATAAATCCTTCGTAAAATCACCACACGGTTTCCCCGCCATGCTTGCTTGGATGGGAAATATTAATTTACCCCAGTTGAAAGTTGGTAATGAAGGTATCTTGCTAATTTGACAGGCACACCTGTGCTTATGATTGATGCCCCTTATAATGAGAGCCATCTCCTCCGAGCGGGTATCGATTGGCTTCGGAGAGGTGGCTTCTGTTTAACTTGACTCCTCTGTGTTTGCAATTCTGAGGCAGCACCATGGGGCCATGTTGCCCTTGAGGGCTGACTGGGGCACCGCCTCCCTTGTCACTAATCCAGAGATGTGCGGTGAATTATAAAATCTTATTAAATGCCTTCGGCAGAGCCCCGAGCGTTGTGTCAAGCAAACACGGTGGCGGAGGTCGAGCTCGCCGTGGAGGTGGCGCTGGTTTTGATGGGAGGAAAAACAGCAGCGCGGACTGAATCATGTTGTCATGACAAGGCTCAAGGCCAACCGATGGGAGGTGCTTGGAGTCAAAGTGCTGCATCAGACAGCCGCCACATAAATCAGGACATAAACCACTGACGACTCATTAAAGCAAAGGACGATTGATCTTTTCTTAGTTTGTCATAACCTTGAACAAGATGCGCCCACGAACGGCTTCTGTGATTAAACTCCACATTAACAGTAAATTAAACTCTCCAATGAAGTCACATTACAGCTTAAAGCTTTTTTTTTTTTCTTGGAGGAGATAATTACCATTTCCCCCAGCAGCTTTTTCATGCGGCAGAAATGCCAAATATTCTCGGCTATAAATCCAAATTGATCATTGATTTGAAAGTGATGTGAAGGCAAGGTGACTCATCTGAGGACATCGACTTGGGTTTCAAGGAATTTGACGGACATTTGTTGCTCCATTATGACACTTCTTCACAAACAAATAATTAATGGAGTAATAGACGGGTGAATTGTCATGCCACGCATTGGTGATGGAATGAATCATCATCCATCTATCACTGCAGCCAGAATTATTTTACTACAATCAGTCTTAAATGTCCAAAACAGATGCTTCACAACAGTAAGAATGCCTCCTATGTCCCTGTAGCATAATTTTTCAAAACTTTACATTTTTTTAATAATGACTATTTAGTCAATAAGGTACAGTTATTTCAATTTCAACAATACGTGTTTCAGTAGACACCATTACAGTTAGCTTTGTGCATCATTTCGTAACATGAGAGATGTCAACTAAAAAAGGCAACAACCATTCACACCTCAGGGCAATTTGAGTGTTCCATAAACCTGCCCTGTCTGTTTTAGGAATGTGGGAGGAAAGCGGAGTTACTCCACGCAGGAAAAGCCAGAGCCGGATTCGAACCCACAACCTCTGTACTGTGAGGCAGAAGTGCGAACCAGTCTACTGACGTGCCGTCCCGGGTATAAACACCCCCCCCCCCCCCGCCTCGCAAAAAGATACATGATAGCTTTTAGAAATCTAGAAGGTTGGACACATTAAAAAAAATAAAAACCCATTATCGTAACTCACGTGTATTTGGCAGTCCTCTGACTATGCCTGTCTGCCCTGGCGCTGCTTAGCGGTCGTGTCTTTTGCTGTCTTTTTAATTTCTTCCAGTGAAGAATAGTTATGGCTGGTTCTTGGTGCTGTTTTTTTCTTTTAGGCAAGAAGATTTTTAAACGGACATGCCATGTTAGGGAATTAGAACACAGAACACAATGACCGTTCATATCCTGCGGGGTGGGGGAACAAACAAACAAAACTAAACCAAACAACCAATACTGACGGAAGCGCGGTGAAACTAACGTGAGAGACTGACTGACTTGATGATTGCAGTTTGCCTCAGATTGAAAAAATAAATAAAATGACGGCCTGACGATGACAGACGGGTGCCCAGGTCACTAACGGATGGCGAATGACGGACTGTTAGAGGAATCTATGAGCAAAATTGTATCATGTTTAAAGTTTCATTTAATTTGGGCACATCGAAGCGTTTGGGTGCGTATCCAGCACCCCCAAATGCCTGCACACAAAGGCGCCGGCCATCTGGCCGGGGGACTGTTGAAGTCCACAATTAGCACGTCAATACAGGTGGACAACCACAGGGGAGAAGGCGACACTCGGTCACAAAAGGGGAATGAATAATTCGGGAACAGCGGTTGAGCAACAAAAGACGAGTTGAGAACACCCGTCGCGCCCAGACGACATTGACCATCCGCAAAGTCTACAACATGCTAATTCGATGTAGACCAGCCAGAAAAGGCGCCAATGTACTGGTGGTTCAAGTTGGAAAAACAGGTAACCAATCACTACCGAGGAGCCGGACCGGGGTGCGGCATGCAAACATCGGGGGCAGTGTTTTTCTTGTATTTTGCATATGTTACAATAAAATGTCGAACTCGCGGTGGCGGGACTGAGAGTGTGATCGCGGAGCAACTAACCGTCGTTCGCTCTCAGAGATCCGCTCCCGCCGATATTGAAGACAATTTTCCTGTGTGCCGAGTCATTTCTTTAACTTTGTCCGAGAAAATCTCTGACACGGACCGACAAAATGTAGTCAATCGCCCACCTCTGGTCACCCCATTTGCACTCTGGATGGAAACAGGAGACTTTTGCTAATAATGTAAATGAGGGCTGCCAAACCTTTTATGACCGAGGATCTCCTTTTCAGGCCGCCAACCTCCCGTGATTGACCCGTTTCCATACACAGACATGCCATGATGAGCAACAGCCATAACAGATCCTAAACTACAAGTAGATACAAGACAAGACAGAGTTGGTGAAAAGGAAATCACTGCCCAGAGACATGACACAGCGAGGGAGAGATGCACTTTTGTTGCGTGTCAAGTGTAGAAACATCAATATCATCGTTGGTGCGTCCCATTTTAATATTATTCTGCTGGCGCTTCAGATTCTCATTATTGGACAATAAAACTTTGCCTGTGGTAGCATCGGTGGCTGCACTTTACAGTTAAAGTCCAACAACTCTCCTGATCCTATGGACACAAAGGGAAAAAAAAGTCATTGCCTATTTTATTTTTTTGTGCATTTTGAGTCACACGCAACTGTTCACAGTTTGGTAAAGGCTAAATAAATCCCCCTTTTGTCAGTCCGTTTGAGTGTCAACTGTGAGTAACTTTTTCAAGTAGCAATCATTCTACCGGCGGCCCAGTAGTCGAGTGGTTAGCACGTCGACTTCACAGTGCAGAGGTACCGGCCGGGTTCGATTCCAGCTCTGGCCTCCCTGTGTGGAGTTTGCATGTTCTCCCCGTGCTTGCGTGGGTTTTCTCCGGGTCCTCCGGTTTCCTCCCACATTCCAAAAACATGCATGGCAGGCTGATTGAACACTCCAAAATTGTCCCGAGGTGTGAATAATAATAATAATAATAATACATTTTATTTATAAGCGCCTTTCAAGACACCCAAGCACACTTTACAATAACAAAAAACACAAAACAATACTGGTTGAGCAGCGGCAGCCAAACGCGCCAGCGTTCACTCAACCCGGAAGTCAGAAAGAAACCACAAGGGAGCGCGAATGGTTGTTCGTTTCTGTGTGCCCTGCGATTGGCTGGCAACCGATTCAGGGTGTCCCCCGCCTACTGCCCGAAGACGGCTGGGATAGGCTCCAGCACCCCCCGTGACCCTAGTGAGGATAAAGCGGTTCGGAAAATGAATGAATGGATGAATTATTCTACCTTCCATTTGGTACATTTACGTTCCCACCAGAAACATTTTCCATATCTTGCTTATTTTGTTCGCCCGATTTTATTAGGTAAGGGTTGTATGATGTTATGCAATGGGAGTAAAGTTCAAGAACATTTTTCGAATTACACTATTGCTTCAGGCCACACCAGTTAGTTAAAAACAGCCTCATTCGTATTCCTCTGCAGTATGAACAGTCACCCTCGCAACATACGACGTAAACGTCATCAAAAGCCCAAGATTTCCTCCGCACAGGCAAGGTTGAGCATGCTCGTAAGACTACTTTTTCGCTCTTGGACCTGGACTTGACACCTGCCACACCCACGTTCAAATAAAAAATGAAACGAAACCAAATTCTTACAGGACGTCGCGCACATCATCATATTACCGATTTGTCTTACTGTTTATTGTGCATGTTAAATTGCTCCATGTACAGCACTTTGTATGCAGCGATGGCTGTTTGAAAGTGCTCTATAAATACTGTTGACTTGACTTGACTTGACTTTTTCAATGAGTGTTTTGTTTCTGTCTGGTTACGTTTGGTTTTGTTACGTCATGTGCCCTTCTTTGTCGCCACCCGTTCTCGTTATCAGTGTCCCTTGTGTTGAACAGCTCCCTCAGCTCCCTCAACAGCTCCCTCAACTCTTTGTGTCTTGTCCAGGTATTTCTCGTTATCTCGTCACTTTGCTTGTATTTAGTTCCTTGAGTTCTTTCAGTCTTTGTTGGGTCATTGTGAGTGTGAGTATACGTGTGCTTCTGTCATCGTTTTGTTTGTTACTTTGGTTCCTCATGATTTCCAGGCATTTGTTTCAGTACTTCGACTTCGTGTTTTTCCACTGTACTCCTGTTTGTATTTTTGTTAAATACATTTCGGTCAATCCACCCTGCTCCTCCCCGCCTCCCTGCTTTTTGGGGTCCTACAACTACCACCATGCAAAACATGACAATGAGGGCCCTCAGGGATAAGGTGGATAGACAAAAACGAGAATTCAAAGAGCCCCCATGTCTTGGCTGGTTCACTACGTGGAGGCGTAGCCGCCATCTTAAATCAAGAGTCCCCAGCGATCAATTCCATTCACGTGACATCGCAGCACATTTTGAATGCTGAAATCTGATTTTACAAAAAAACATACACTACTGTAAACAATGTAGCCAAGAGAAACTCGAACAAATCTTGAAAACTGACCGGTACTAGTTATCATCCAATACATAAATGTTCCCTCAAGTGTTTTCTTGGTTTGTTCATGCGACCGATTGAGTAACACCGGAACTATTCCACCTGCTACCCCAGTATGAAAAAGGTACAGTCCTACTGACGGTGGCCCTGAAGTGTAAATCACAAAAACAAATAACCAACACTACAAACATACAAAGGTAATAGCAAATGCAAATAAAAAAACTAAACAAAAAAGGTAATCACAAACATAATACAAAAACAAAAAAACTCAACAAACGGTAATCCTCGACACAAATAAAACCACAAAAAAATCCAATCAAAAAATGTCATTGCCAAAGCAAAAACCAAAACCTGAGCAAACATGAAAACCGTAATTGCAAACACACACACACACACTCACACACATACACTCTCTCTCTCTCTCACACACACACACACACACACACACACACTAATCAAACAAAAAAGGTTTGATTCCAATTATTAATTAACACAATTAATAGAACAAAAAAATTAACAAACAAAACAAAAAACCCAAACACAAACAAGACAAAGGAAATCATCAAACCAACCATCCATCCATCCATTATCGGAACTGCTTTACCCTCACAAGGGTCACGGGCAAGAAGAAAAAGATATGGCCTAAAACTACCAGGAGAGGGAAGGAAATATTTGAGTGTCATGTATAAAGCCCGTGCACGGGGCGTCATGGTTGGCATATCTGCAATTTTGAATGCCCCAGCGCTGTTTTTTACAATTCACCCGACAGAATTACAATGTATTCTGTCGGTTGTTCTCTCTGACTTCTTGTCATATTTAGCCAGCCAAAATAGCCAACAATGGTGAACTGGTGCTATGTTATAGGCTGTGGCAATGCATTCTGCAGTTGCAAAAAAAAAAAGAAGACAATTTAACTTTCCTGCTTGGCAGAAGACTGAAGGAAGCTTCTTTCCAGAGATCTCAAAGTGATGTTGGATGCCTTGGTTGTCAGCTATAAGATCAAGAAAATTCACCTTCGACAGCCTTCCATCATCGGCGAGAGTGTTTTCATTAGAGTAAGTTAAGAAATAATGTTCGGAATCTTCTTTTTGATCCTTGAGTCGTGCCTCACACAAGCACTCATAAGTGTAGTCAAAGGAATGATGGAATCAACTATCAGATACCCATGTGTGTGTGTGTGTGCGTGTGTGTGTGTGTGTGCGGAACATGTATCTGTATATATTTGCACTATATCCAATTATCCATCCAACTATCAAATTTCTAGAGTCATAGGTGTGCCGAAGCCTCTCCCAGCTGTCTTCCGGCAGTAGGCGAGGGACACCCTGAACCGGTTGCCAGCCAATCGCAGGGCACACAGAGACGAACAACCGTTTCCCTCACACTCCCACCTAGGGACAATTTAGAGTGTTCCATTATCCTGCCATGCATGTTTTTGCAATGTGGGACAAAACCGGAGTACCCGGAGAAAACCCACACGGACGGACGGGGGGGGGGGGGGGGGGTGGTGGAGCACATGCAAACTCCACACATATATAAAATATTTGAGTTCATGTACAGTGTATGTGATAAAGTATATGGTACACCCAATGTATTTTGGGGTATGCATGTACCTATTTTGGACTGTTTGGAAACAGCACTTGGTGACTCATGTAAGTTCATGTTGGAGACTAGAGGAGTATGAGGTAAATAAATGTAATTTTATCTGTACATTCAATCGCTATATCTGTATCACGGCATTCAAGTTCATAAGCTTGGATTTTGTTCGCCGAGGCAAACCATCAAATGAAATGCGGGAGTCACATCCACATTGGGCACCAACTGAACACCTTGGGCACAGAAAGATATGGCCCACTATTCCAGGGAGCAAAGTCGAAGATGGCAAAAGGACATGGACAATACGGCAATAGAAGTAGCAAAGCCACCCCAAGATGAAGAAATAGAGGGTGTAGCTCAGGTTGGTGAGCCAGTGGAATGTGACTTTTGGGAGTGTCAGCATGCTGAAATCAACCACCTGCTAGAAAAGAACTGAGCCCCGAAACATGACCTTCGCAGGAGGACAATGGATGAAGCATTCTTAAAGGAGGTGTGAACAAAGTGGCCAGAAAGGGGTCCACATTGTGTCCAACTTCTAAAGTGGAGTACTCCATCGGACTTCTCCACTATGTCATTTTTAACTGTGTTTTCTGTCCTGTGTTGTATCATACCTTAAACAGAGCGGTAGAGTGCTCTCTCCATTTCAGATCCTTTTCATGACCGTCATGCACCTTAGGCTTAATTTGCCAATGCGATACTTTGTCCACATGTTTCATCGAGACAGAGCAACATTTAATGACACCTTAAACGTTTTGCATGCACTTATTACGCTCCTTTGATTCACTGGCCAGGGAGAGATGCGTTGCATGGCACTATGGCCCCACCAGTTAGTGGAGACCGTTGGGCACTGTGTGGCCGTGGTTCTCAACTGTTTTGAAATAGTCATACAGAAACCATCAAAAAGTAAAAGCTCAAGCTCAGTCATAACATGGCGGAGGACCTTCCTTGACAAGCTTGTTCCCGTATACTGTGCTCTAGTCATGGGGAAATGAAGCTTCAAATGTGCTTCATGACCAAGTTGTTGTCGTTTTTTGACTCCTCTAGATGGTATTCTCTGTTCAACACTGAAAGTATACTGACTTGCCATTTCTTCAACCCCTTTATTTAAACAAACAGTGCCACCTATAGGAGTACAACAATACAACTGGTTCATGAAGCAAATTTGAAGTTTCATTTTCCCATCAAAATTGTGAACCAACCTGAGTCCGAATGCTGTTGTGCAACATGAACAATACCACAGCGTTTTGTATCTTTTTATTTTATTTCTTTTTACATTTGAAATGAATTTTGTCATACTTTGTAAGAAGCTATTTTTCCTCTGATCAATTCTGTCTGCCTTTTTACTAAACTTATTTGAATGTACAAGAATCCCTTAAAGTGCGTGTAGGTGTAAACCTCACAATGTCAAGTCAAGTAAAGTCAACTGTATTTATAGAGCACTTTCAAACAGCCATCGCTGCATACAAAGTGCTGTACATGGAGCAATATAACATGCACAATAAACAGTTTGACAAATCGGTAATAAAGACGGTAGAAAGCACCAAACAGTAAAACCAAGAACAAATCTAAGTCATGCTGAGTCGAATGCCAAAGAATACAAGTGAGTTTTGAGGAGAGTTTTGAAGATGGGCAGCGAGGAGGCTTGCCGAATGTTCAGTGGGAGGTCATTCCAGAGAGAGGGACCAGCAACAGAAAAGGCTCGATCCCCTCTGAGCCTCAGTTTAGTTCTTGGTACTTCTAATAATGTCTGGTCCGCAGACCTGAGGCGCAAGTGTGTAGCGGCGGATGAGCTCAGAGAGGTAAGGTGGCGCGAGATTATTATTATATTATTCTTATTATTATATACAATGTGAAAATTTTGAATCATGCAAATGTACACGACATGATTGTAGCTTCAAATTACATGTCAACTTATGCAACAGTAATGTGGAAACATTTTAAACACCATGCAAATGTACATGACATGTTTAGACCTTCAATGTATTTGTAAGCTTGAAAATAAGGACCCCCCCCCCCCCTCCCCCACCATCATCAGCATCATCTATTGATGAAGAACATTGACAAACGTTCGCACTGGCAGCTGGGGCACATTGAAGCTCCACACAACTAATCGCCCACTAATGGTTATTTATCATTTATAATCCCTGGAGTTCCTCTGGCCCATGACACAAGCACCACCTGGTCTGATAACCCAACAGTTGTCCTGGTCCTTGCAGCTTTGTTAAAATGGCACGTCTTACTTCAGGTAACAAAATGATGCCATCTGCGCATTCCCAACCTCATTTAAATGTGTCTTAATCCGGCGCATACATATGTGAATGTCTTGACGAGACCTGAGCATATCCAATATCACCTCATATTTATGGCCAGAATCCAAATATTCTTTGACAATGGCAACTCTGTTTGAGTCACCTGTGAGTCCGATTCCCCCTGCCCTCCTTCCAGCTCCCAACCACTTCCGGCCGAAGTTTGTTTAGTTTTTAGTTTTTTGTGGGGTTTTTTTTGTGTGTTTGCGCTTACTATTTTTGCCCCAATCCTACTGAGGGCTGAACAATTGTGACTGTTGGCGAAGGTAGAATAAATCGTGTTCATGTCAGAGTTTGTCAGGGTTTGTTCAGTCGCAAATGTTTGCGAAAGGTTCACAGACAGTTTCCGTTTAAAAAAAAATAAAAAAATTCTTGGTGTAACATGTTCAAAATTTCCTTGTGACAAGAAAGGTACAGGCGAACGTCTGGCAAACATTTGCGACATTTAACGAACCCTGACAAACTGACGTGAAGGCAAACATTCGCTGCCTTCAAAAAGACTCAATTATTCCCCGCTCAGTGTGATAGAGGCTTTGTTTATTTATGCATTTATTTCTGGAATTATTGTGTATGTTTTTTAAAATCAGCATAGGTTATTACCATTTTAGAGATTTTTGAGTTTGTTTGGTTTTTTGTTAATATGATTACCTTTGCCTTGTTTCTTTTCATTTGTGTTTGTGATCACCTTTTTTGTTTGCTTTTTTTTTGTATTTGTGACGAACTTTTTTGTATGTTTCGTTACTCTTTGGGAGGTGTTGTGGTTGCAATCACTTTTTTGTTTTAGTGTTTTTGTTCCTGTGTCTTTTGATTTATGTTTGTGATGACTTTTTTTTTGATTTTGTGTTTTTTGTGTTTGCAATTACCGTTTTTGATTTGTGGTTGTGATGACGATTTTGTTTTAATTTTTTTGTTTGTGTTTTTTTGTGTTTGCATTTTCTAGTTTTTGTGTTTTTTTTTTTAAATTTGTGTTTGTGATGCACCTTTTTGTTTGCTTATTTGTTGTTGTACTGTGCACTTAAGGACCACTGTACTGATGTGGTTCTACATGAACATGCTAATGAACAAATAGCTGATTATTTTTCATTACTCGCTTTAATACCGAATACCAAAATGGAGGCGGCGTGTCCTTGATTTGCATTGTATGGCTTCATCTCGTGAGCAGCCCAAATGTGATGAACGGTGAGCATTTCTGCAAAAAGCACTCATCTCTCCGTAGGTGCCAACGTGTCACCCTTTGTACCCACTCAAAGTTTCTCTGTGGAGGCACAAGCGAGTGAAGGTCCACGTTAAAAGGATAGGGAGAAAGAACCACAGCAGCAGCTGCGGTTTGCGATTCCCCCTCCCACGCTAACCTGCCAAATTGACCATGAGATGACTGTGAGTCAGTGAAAATGAGAATAACATCCTCATATTAAGACGCTCAAGCGAGTGAGGCAATACTCTCTGTGATGTCATGTCCCATTCTGCATTTGGGGAGCTTACCCATAAACTACATGCTTGAACTGAGCCTGAGAAGCCAGTGACGGCTTTCTCTGTGCGAGCAGACAGACATTTCCTGCGCTGCAATAAGAAGAAATACTTAATTAGGATTATGGGATTTGTCTGTGCACCTTCAGGCTCCCAAGGAGGAGCCCAGAGGATGTCAGAGGGATAGAAGTTTGGTTTCATTTAATCAGCCGGCACGGCCTGTGCCGCTCTGACCCCGGCCGTAATATATTAGGACTCCAACACAAAGAAAAGCTCTTTCGGCCTGCTTGCCGTCTCCCTGCCACAAGTGATAGAACGAATCAGCTGGCTGAATATAATGAAACTGGTTATTTCCTTGTCAGTCCTGAATGCCTTTCTCTTACTTTGCTCTCACATTTCGCAATTTACTGTAAATTGCCATGGCAACTAGATCCAGTGTGCAATGCCTATTTCCAGGATGTAAAGTCATTGTAAAAGTACTGTTACAAATCCTCCAAACTGGAGGAAAAAAAAGCAAAGCACTTGTGGTTGTAGGAAGCAGGGTGCAGGAATGAAGCATTTAGGGGATTAGACACACAAATCCACCGCTGCCTGCAGACTAACTCCGCTCATCTCGTAAAAAAAAACATTCCACCTAAGGTATGCCTCTACCTGCTTTATCTCCTTTCTCCTTTCAGGTCAACAGATCTAAGATGTGATTTGGCAACCGTCCAGATTGAGTGCCCGTTCTCATTGCTATTCATCTCTGGCTGCCACCCAGTTCGATGGCTGTCACACTGCAGTTGCACAAATCCCACAGGCCATTATGAGGCAGGTTTAATCCCCGCAACAGTGGCAAGAAAAGCCTTTCAAGGAGGTTTTCCAGGCATGACACCCTGTCTGTCACATGCTTCCGTGGGCTTCTGGCAAGGCGACAGTGTATTGTTGTGATCCCACTCCATCATTAATGTCTGCTCTTATCCCCAAAGCACTAAGACAAATGTACTGGATGTCCTCCTGCCAAAGATCAATCACATGTTGCTCCTCATCTGCTGTCTGCGCTCTGTTGATAGTCCACTTCGGCTTTGGTCCTTACATACCTTGTCATTAATCATCCCTTTTTGATGTCTTGATTATGTTGGTCAAAACAATGTAAAAAAAAAAACAAACCTGTTCGTCCATTACATCGTTGCGGCTCTTGTGATTCAAGGTTACTTTCTGGCAGAAATGAAAGAGCCCATTGGTTATTTATGGATCTGCCTTGTGTAAACAAACTGACAAGGGCCCATCAATTCTCTGACTCAGACCCATGTTGTCAGGGCGATTTATTGCAGTCTTTCTTTGTTTGAACAGGTTGCTCTCGAAGATGGCCGGGATCACAAAGTGTGTACTGCACTCATTCCTATAAGCTCAAAGCCAGGAAATGGGCTGTTTAGCTCAGCGGAAGAACTGAGAAGCGTAAATGTCTATACAAATTGTAAATATACCGACATCAAAACAGAATACTGGGATTTTCAAAGATTTGTTCAACCTACACGACACTCGAGTCAACCGAATACACTCCAAAGACAAGATATTGAATGTTCAAACTGATAAACTCGATTGTTTAATGCGCATATTTACTCACTTAGAATTTGATGCCCGTAACACGTTCTATAAAAGCTGTGACGAGCCAGGACGGCGCCACTGCGAACAGCAACGGAGGGAGGGCCCTTTTCACAACACTCAATAAACGTTTGGGAAATGAGGACATGAATTGTTGAAGCTTTGCAGGTGGAAATCTTCTCCTTTCTTGCTAGATTTCCAACGTTTGTTGATCCACAGTCCGTATGTGGTCTTCCAATATCGTCCTTTTCACTTTAACAGCGGCCTTTTTAAAATCGAAAAGTTTCAGATCATTGAATTACAGCAAGGCATGGGACCAAATGTAGGGTGAATAAATATAGTTCAGAGTAACGACCTTTTCTTGAGCATTTCCTTGAATCGGTGGACTTTGTCCTTTTGTCTTTCCCCTCCTGTTTGATTCAAATCCTTGATTAGCGGGTGGGCAAACATCCTCTTTCTGTCCACTTACCGTATTTTCTGCACTATAAGGTGCTTCGGCTTATAAGGTGCACCTTCAATGAATGGCCTATTTCAAAACTGTTTTCATATATCGTGGTAAGGTGCATAGAATAGAAGCTACAAAAGTGGCTGCAGCTGTGCTATACATCCACTAGATGGTGCGCAAAAGGGAATACAAAACCTTTCTGTTCTCGACCAAATCGGTTTTCGACCAAACTGAGCGCACTTTAATGCACCACTTGACTCCTCTCGCCTTCCTTACACGAGGATGTGACGCTTCCTTGAGAAGACGAGGAAATGATGCTTCCTCGTGTAGCGTTCCATTGTGAGCAGACGTGTTCAATAAAGAATTTTTTTTTTTTTTTTTAAAGAGCATGGTTTCGGTTTTCGAACAGCCTTCTGGAACGGATTATGGTCGAAAACCGAGGTATGACTGTACACTACAATACAATACAGTTTAATTTATATAGAGCTTCACAACCACTGCAGCTATAACAAAGTTAGGAGAACTGGTCACAAACATGGACATGAAACATATAAATACAAATGGCATTACAAACCACTAAATGAAAGACAAAAGTTATGAAGACAATTGATTCAACAAAAAGGCACACAAACCTTGTGGACTCGCATCCACAAGGGGCAAAATATCCTTAGACGTCGTGCTTGTCTCCTTCCCTGGTTTGATCAGTCGTTCACAATGTTTTTGGAATTATTTTGGTTTCATAATGGCTGTGCATAGCTCACAAAGTCGTTGTCCGTTTGAGTGTGTGTTGGCCAATGCACATGTTAATTCGTGTCGGGCAGGAGCCTTTTAGGTTACAATTGGTTCCTGCTAATAATCACCACTAGATGGCATAAGAACACGAACAGGGAAACAACTCAATGGGGAATATAAAGAGATTGTGACTCCATCCATAAAGTGCATCAGATTATAGGGCGCGCTGTTGGCTTTTGAGAAAACTGATTGCTTTTAGGTGCGCCTTACAGTGCGGAAAAAACGGTAATTAGAAGGCAAGTAGTATGGACTCAGAGCAGGTGAGTGAAATGGGAATTAGCAAGCAATATGACATCCCCTTCATTCATCTGTGTTTCACCGCTGTGGTTGAAGTCACTGGACCCAGAGATGCATTACGTTTAGCAGCTGAACAAGCGAAATACACCTGCAGTCAGTTCGCCTCTGACTAACGGTTTGAAGCTGAGGACAGCGACGAGTCTAAAGACACACGAAAAAGATAACAGTGAGCAAAACCCGCACGTAAATCTCTTGGTGTTTCATAAAAGTGCTGGTGGGAGATCTCAAAGCTCATTCACACACGTGCACGCACATAAGAAATGCTGTTTGAGGAGAGGTGAATTCACTCCTCAAAGTTGATTGAGTTCCTTAATTGTTTGACCCGGGAACACAGGAATAAGAAGAAAAAAATGACAAGACAGAAAACTAAAGACTGAAGTGACTTTTTTTTTCCTTTATTAAATCCATATCCTTGTGAGACTTGTGTTCTATTTACATTATTACAGTGAAAAGAGAGAGCTGCATTTTCTACAGATGAGCTATCGTTTTGAACATTATCGTAGTATGTATTTGTCAAGACTTCAAAAGGGAGCTATTGTTGTTGTTGGTGGTGGTGGTGGTGTTTTGTTGTTGTTGTTGTTTTGTTTTACATAATATCCCGAAATAAAATATCATCATCGTGATAATAGCACATGCAGTGGAAAATGAAAAAGACGAGCAACGAATTCAGATGGAATTGTAGGCAATGAAAGAATACATTGAGCCTTCTTTTTTTTCCTACATGGAAAAAATATACAGTATATATTTCATGAGATGGTAAAAATGTTGTTACTTTTGGTGCATTGTAAATATCGCAAGAATATCGATCTAGCAATCGGCAACACCTGATATCGCATATTGCTTGTATTTCCAGTATAATGCGGCCTTACCTTAAACAAATTAGAGATATAATGTTACACATAAAGGCACAGTTGAATAAACTTTGAGTATCATTTTACTGTCGCAAGGCCAAAATATGGTCACCCTATACTTTGTCAACCGAGCAGCAAAGTGAGTCGAACACTTTTCTTTGGTAAAAGTTGTGAATAGTACCAAAAATAACCGCTCTGTACTGTACAAACGGGGGCTCTCACTATCCCGAATAGTTTTAGAATGGATTATCCTCATACCTCTTCCATCGAATAATCGAGTAATTGGACCCAGTGTAGGTTGTGCGCTTGATCAAAGGATGACACCAATGAGTGCTGGTTCTGTCCGGTGGACGCACGGTGAATTAGTAGCGGCTCATCATATGTCAGCAGTCCGTTCAAATGCCGCTCGCATTCTCATTCTTTCCACCTCATCACTTGGGTGCGACTTGTTGAAATGATTCAACTGGATTGTTGTGTTGCCTGTTTTTGAGGGCTTACCTTGCAAACCGGCTTCATTTACTTCACGTCGCTTTGGAGGTAGTGCCACACACGTGAAAGCAAGGAACGAAATAAGATAAGATATCCTTTATTTGTCCCACACTGGGGAAATTTACAGTCTCCAGCAGCAAGATTGTGGGTAGAAAGAAGAAAGAAGAAAAACAAAGTGTTTGCATTCACAAAATAAATGTTACAGTTTCAATGTACACCGTTCAATGAAGTGCAATATAAATATAGATATAGATAAAGTGACTGTGCCATTTACAATTGTTTTCACATCACATTATTTTATTTTTTATTCAGCAGCCTGACAGCAGTCGGTAGGAACGAGCGGCGGTATCTCTCCTTCTTGCAGCGCGGGTGTAACAGTCTCTGGCTGAATGACTTCCAATGTGAATGACGCGCTAATTCACGGATGGCCATCAGCTGTGCCTGTAGCTGCATGTTCAGATAATAGGTGGATTTTTTTTTTTTTTTACTTTCTGTTTAAGTCTTCAACTGGCAAACCAAAGTAGAGCCGGAAAAACCGGAGTCTGATTGGCTGCTGTCACGTACAGTACATTTCCTGATTGAACAAATTTTATGTCACAATTTTTGATCACCTCATCACCGCAAAGTGGGTTTATTTGGGGGCTGATGTATAAGCGCCCCAAAATAAATAAACATCTCTCTCTCTCTCCCTCTCTTTTTTTTTGTCCAGCCTTATATCAAAAGGGGACCGGTCCACCGACCAGTGGGTAAGGACCACTGAAGGTCGCAAGTTGACAGCTAGAGACAAATAGAAAGCAAGCAGTGGCGACTTTGAAAGGCATGTAACAGATGCAGCTCGGCACTGAGGGACATACTGCACGCTCGCGTTCCACATTGTTCGCACAACTGGCTCCGTCCAAGTGCACAAAAGCATTTTTATGGCTCGCGGCACCTCTGCTTGAAGTCAAAAGACGTAAATCTCTGAACGAATAGGCTCCTTTTTCTAATTGTAAACTATATGGTGGTTGTTAGAGAAAATAAAAATCATCAAAATGCCAAAATCATGAGAATCGGAATACATCTGGGCAAATGTGACATCCATACTGTGTCTGTCTTTTACTTATTCGCAACTGCAAACCAATCTCTTGCATAACTAACATTTATTTGATGTTCCCTTAATGCACGAGGACTAATTGAAAGACAACTGGAGCTGTTTTCACATAAATCCCTTCTGCTCACTGTTCGTACTAAGCTAATATGCAGGAATTGACATCCGGCCTATTCTTTATAATGAATACCTTTTAAATTAGACAGCGAATCTTTGATCTATGTCTCCAACTATCCATCCATGCACTAGCCGAACCGCTTATCCTCATGAGGTTCGCACTAATTGTTACTTTATTTTAGGCGAGGGTGCATTTTCAGTTTGAACCATTTGGGGTTTATATTGTTGCTCCGATGACTCAAACAGTTGCATTTGTTTAAAATGTGTGGCTTCATATTCTGTGGTGTAAAAATGCACATTTGCGCAACAATCTAGAACGCGCAATCCCAAAGTGTTATAGTTCTACACCCAAATTAGAAATGTTATTTCACCCAAACCGAAACACATTGTGCACATACAGTACAGTATTGCCATAACATACTGTATAATGAAGAACATCCATCCATCTACCCATCCATTTTTTTAATCTGCTTATCCTCATGAGGGTTGCGGGCGTGCACCCTGAACTGGTTGTCAGCCGCAAGGCACACAGAGACGAACAAACATCCACGCTCACACTCACACCTAGGGACAATTTTGATTGTTCCATTAACCTGCCAACCATGTTTTCGGAATATGGGAGGAAACCAAAGTACCCAGAGAAAACCCACACAGGCACGGGGAGAACATGCAAACTCCACACAAGGAGGCCGGAGCTGGAATCAAACACTGCAGTTCTGCAGTGTGAGGCGGACATGGTAACCAATAGATCACCGTGTTACCCTCAATCAAGAACACAAGGTGAATTTGTTCGAGCAAGCATTTGGAAAAAGATTAAAACAAAGACAAAATGTGCATGGACAAGCCAGGACAGAAATCAAGGACATTTTTCAACATTTCAAATTTATCTAATGAGAAAAGTTACGGTTTGGACCTCTCACATCACAAAATATTCTAGTGGGCCACTAAACATAAATTCAAGTTTAACACTAAAAATGAACAAAAGAGTTGAATAGCTTCTGAAAACAAACCACTATTTATTTCCTGTGTGAAACGGCAGGTGGCCATTAGCACTGCAAAGCATGGTAGCCAATGACTCGCCATCCTCTGTTTCACAGAGTGATTAACCGGCATTCTCAGCCCTTCCAAATTAAAACACGGTCATTTTTCTTAACTTTTCTTTTTTCTAAGTCAGGACCCAGCGAACCGTTAAAAAAAGGGGTGAAGCTGAGAATCAGTGGGTTGGACTTGCAACCGATAATCTGCTACTTTCACTCAAAACCAGTGGAAGCAAATTCACATTGTTTGCGTGTGCGCGCTTGTGTACCTGTGTACCTTTATATCCCTCTACTGGACGTCCTCTTTTTGACCAGACTTACTTTATATTTTCTGACATGATGTGACCTCCCCACTTTCATTTTAATGCCGTTTTAATAGACTCCCTGCTCTCTATTCAACACTACAAGTGTGACAATCAATCATCACTGACACGACAACCTTCCGTCCTTATTTATTTATTTAGCCTCATTTTCATATTTCCTCCCAAATGAAGGATCTACCAACTGGGGTAATTTATTCTAATTCATGATCATCTCCTTTCGGTTCCTTGAAATGTGGAGACACTTTCCTTGCCCGGGTGCAGTGATTGATGAGATGCTTGTGACCTATAATAGGTAAGAGCCACAATTAAAGCTCGTCTTATCTCACAGACAAGGATCTGGAGATAAATGCTGATAGCAGCCTCTCGTTTGATGTTCGGTCACACCCTCTTTGCCGTGGTCTCTCCAGCTCGTGTCCTCAGAGTGACTGATGTGCATTTGAGTATTTTGAGCTGGCCGCCAAACTTAAGATTCGGGTCACTTATTCATTCATGCCCACTCACTGTAGAACCAATGTAAATTTTCGTTGCACTCAAATGAGAGCCTCATACATTATTCTTTGCAGATTTGGTGTTTTGGATGTCCTTGCAGTTTTCTTTGTCACTGTTCGCCCCAATGTCCTTTGTTGGGAGGCATTGATCTCTTTTTGTCCAAAATGTTTACTCTACTCCCTTTGCCAGCATGAAGCTGTGCAGACACTTTGTTTTCATCAATCTCTGGTTCATGTAGACAGGTATATAGTATACGAATACAGTCATTCGTTGGGCACCAGTCCTCATCTAGGTGCGACCAGACAGCGGCCACATCTGAAGAAGGATACAGCATACATACAATTTTTCACATGATGTAACTACAAGTATTACCGTACATAAACATATGAAATCAGTGACTTAGCAAATGGAACATCTTCGGCTTTCCATGTGCAATACACTTAGAATATCATCAATGTAAGTTGTAGCAGCATGTCTTCTTTTCAAGTTTTAGGGCCCTATTTTGGTAGAACGCACCGGTGCAAACAGCATAAAAATAGACATGGCTTCATTTTGGCCAAGTTTATTTTTGTGTGTTGCCCCTCACCGGGCATTCCTGTGCATGGAGCTGCCATATCCCCGGTGCATCTGACAATTTAGTGACTAAAAACTAGACATAATTTTAAACTACAGAAAAGCAGGTCGAAATGGTAGCGCAAGTTGTGTGACGCGATTTTGGTGTATTTGATCGTGGCGCAGGCAGATCGATTTGGCGCTCCACAGAGTGTGCGGTGGATGTTAAAATACTATAACTGCTATGAGCAGCTTTGGATGGAGGGCCCTTGCAGCCTAGGCCACTCTGAGGCACTGGCACGTTGGTGTACTGACACATTGAATTTTGATGGCACAGGAAACGTCTAATCACTTAATTTTTTTCCCCCCAGCCTTAATGTGTGTGCATAATTTCATGGGTCTTTTGACCCTCAT
This sequence comes from Hippocampus guttulatus, assembly GCF_054856545.1. Taxonomy (NCBI): domain Eukaryota; kingdom Metazoa; phylum Chordata; class Actinopteri; order Syngnathiformes; family Syngnathidae; genus Hippocampus; species Hippocampus guttulatus. The sequence continues at coordinate 3,219,485 of NC_141266.1, forward strand.
TTGTGGTCTCCTCTCAAGATTTCTTCTTGTACCCTGTAATGGGTTTTGAGCTGTTACAAATGCCTCCCATTTTTTGTAAACTTAGGTGAAACAGAACCATGGCTGCTTTGTTAAATATTTGTAGGAGCTGCTCGTCAGCCATTTTACTTTTTTTTTTTTTAACAACCACATGATAACCCTCGAAAACAGGGGTCCCCCTACCACCGCAATCAGGCCTTTTTGAAGATGAAGCTATTTTGACAAGAGAGGCCCCCCCCCCCCCCCGCCCCTGGCGGCCCAGTACTCCAGTGGTTAGCACGTCGACTTCACAGTGCAGAGGTACCGGGTTCAATTGCAGCTCCGGCCTCCCTGTGTGGACTTTGCATGTACTCCGGTTTCCTCCCATGTTCCAAAAACATGCATGGCAGGCTGATTGAACACACTAAATTGTCCCTAGGTGTGTGTGTGAGTGTGCATGGTTGTTCGTCTCTGTGTGCCCTGCGATTGGCTGGCAACCGGTTCAGGGTGTCCCCCGCCTACTGCCCGAAGACAGCTGGGATAGGCTCCAGCACCCCCCGCGACCCTAGTGAGGATTAAGCGGTTCGGAAAATGGATGGATGGATGGAAGGTTCCTCCCCTGTGCGTGTGAATGGTTGTTTGTCTCTATATGTGCCCTGCGACTGACTGTCGACCAGTTCAGGGCATAATCCGCATTCCGCCCAAAGTCAGCTGGCACAGGTTCCAGCAACTCCCGGCGACCTTGTTCAGGATAAGCGCTGTTGAAAATGGATGGAGTTCCTTCCCATCAGAGTGATATGGAGGAGGAAGCTGCTGTGCGTGGGATGTCGTCCAAAACAAGGTAATTCAAAAAACCTGTGGAATCATTTTAACAAGTAGCACCCAAGTGATAAAGTGGAAAGCATGAAAATGCAAGCAGTTTGCACAGCCTGCACACGTAAGCATTCACAGTTTAGTTGCTAATAACTAGCCAGCAGCCAAGTGATGAAAGCAGCGATTAAACGTCGTGTCATCTTTTGATCAGTCATTTGCAAATACAGTGGTACCTCTACTTATGAAATTAATTGGTTCCGGAAGAAATTTCTTAACTTGAAAATTTTGTATGTAGAGATGCGTTTTCCATGTAAATGCCCTAATCTGTTCCAAGCCCCCCCAAATTCTGACAGAAAAGTTTGCTCAAGCATAAAAATGCATCAAAATATGTAACAGATACATGTTATAATTACATTATTGCACAACAAATGAGAGTTGTGCATAATGTAAAAAAGAAAGAATGAAGAATAAAAATGATGGTCATTTAACTTTGAACTGTGTCCTCATCATTTTTCCCCCTCTTTTGTTCATGTTCGGAAAGAACTGATCCAAGGACGTTTGTCAGCTTTTAACAATCCTTTGAAAATGTCTGAGGCAAACATCAGCATAGTGAGCGATCACCCGACTGTTGAACACTTTTTCTGGGTGATTCACATTTACGTCAAACTATCGGAACGCCTCATGGCCAATGGTGAAGACACTGCACAGACACAATCAGATTAACACGTACGGTTGAGGTCCCTCTCAGCCAATGGGATGCCAGGAAGATGCTCGGTGATAGCCGATGGCAGAGAAGCTATGAGTATGTTGCGTTCAGGAAACTCGGAGCTGCAAACAACAGACCATATTGTATATTTTTACCTTTCGTATATTTCTTTCGTAACAAGAGGCAATATTTTCCTGTTGAGGCGTTCCGTAACTTGAAAATTTCGTATGAAGAGACGTTCGTAAGTATCAGTGCTAGAGCTGTCAAACGATTAAAATATTTAATCTAATTAAAAATGCAACTGTCATAATTAACTCAAATTCACAAAAAAATTATCGTGATTACTCACACATTTTTTATCGTTTCTGAATTTCCTTTTATAGTGTTTTGTCTTATTTTTCCCAATTTTAATGCTCTCATCAACATGGAATCATGAATCCGTTTTCTATGTGCAAAATGCAAATATTTACTGAAATAACAATTTCGATTTTCAATTTTACATGAACATTTTTCACTTGGAGCAGTTATTCACGCATAATCTGTCACACAATATTACTGTCCATCAACAACAGTGAAAAAAATATTTTGTCACACAACAGTTGCTTTTTGTGGAATCAAAACAGAGCAATATACTGGGATGGCAACACAGATTTTGTTTTTCACCTGAAATGTTGTAACGATTGACTTGGGAGGGGGGGTTAAGGGGGGGCGCAGCCCCCCTGAAGCTGAGAGGTTTGCAGTGAAATGAAAGTACAATTTAATGCAAAAAAGGACAGAAAAAATTAAATTGTGGAATCACATGAATCGGCAAATTTAATATAACTTTAACTCACTTTTTTTCTCCAAAGTTTTCTCACTGTCTTCAGTCACTATTTACACACCAGAGTACACTATTTACACACTATTTACAAGTCACTTGATCAGTTTTAATTCAACAACTTCCTTCTTTTGGCAGCCAGCTGTGTCAATCTTTGAACAGCTTTTCTCTTCAGTTCTCTTGGGTCTTTCGCTAGCTCCTTTGCAGTATGGATAATAACAGGCGCCAATGACAAGGGAAGGCTGTGCTCAGCAAGAACCCCAAGAACCTTTGCAACAGAATTTATTCATGCATATTATTGAGCATTCAGAATTTAAATCAATCTTTATATATTCATTGATATATTAGAAATTGGAAAATGAAATACAATATGCAGTACGATTTTTAGAAAAGATTAAAAAAATTGCATTCGTTGAACTGATCCTCTTTCATATATGTGTATATTTATTTACATACTTTATTTATTTATTGCTGGTAGTATTAAACATATTTAATTTACACTGAACCGATTAACATATTAAAGAGTGATATATAGACAGGGTTGATGGCAAGAATTAATCACAATAAATGAAGTAAATGTTTAGTAAGAGATTAGTTTGTAACAAAACTACAGAGGGTGATTTGTTAATATTTTTACAGTGAGTTATGAAGCAAGACCATAACCATCTGTAACTTGAAATCGCCAAGATTTTCTACACAAGTTAGAAGTTAGTGCAGGCAGGCAACAAATTGGAAAGCATCTACACATGATACAGTCAACTTAAAAAACACAGTCAAAATACGACATTCAAATATTACAATCAGACTCACTTTGTGTTCCTGAAACATCCAGTTAATCATTTTGATTATATCATGCCTTCAAATGCAGGAAAAACATCAACATTTTAACAACATTCCTTAGCTCTCAGATAATACAATTTATTATGCATAACCGTGCTTTATTATCCAAGACAAAAAGTGAATTATCAATATGAATATAAAACGCAAATAAAAACAATGAAATGTTATCATGCTGTTGCTACAAATGCATACCAAATAAAATTGCAAATATCATCCTCGTATATTTGAATAAAAAAGTACATACCTCGGAGTGTACCTGTCTATCGGCAAGGGGCGTCAGTGGAGCAGATTCGTTGCTTGGTTCAGCCAAAGTACCCCAGTGCGTAACGTCTTTCGTTGTATGACAAAGTTTGTTTGGAAAATGTCGATCCCAAAGAATAATTGCTCCGTCGAATGGCGATTTTGTCGGCATGTTTTTTAACTTTTGTTGCATGATCTGTCAGTGCGACGCATCCACGGGAGCCATAGTTAATTAAGTCACTACAATACACACAATAAGCTTTGTCCACTACGTCTGGTTTCTTCAAAAATTGTCCAAGAGCTTCTGTAACTTCGTCAAACTTGGAACCAATTTTAACCTTTACAGTGACTTTTCTCTCAAGCCAGTCCCATCGGAATTTATTCTTGACATTTGAGTCAATTTCTAGGATTGAAGACTCCTGATCTTTCGTCAAAAATCCCATAATTACGCTCAAAACGATCCCAGAACAATGAATTTGTGAGACGAACAGGCCGCCATGAATCAGGTAAAAAAATATGTTACATGCAATTTGATTGGTCCAATCGCTTGTAGTTAACCAATCGCTGGGCCGTATACAATCGAGCTAAGACTTCCGCAACAAAAAATGCTTCCAGTGATCTGATTAGTTGAAGCTTTCATACACGTCCAATCGCAGGGCTGTTTACAATCGGAAGATGGAAAGACTGAGCGGGAGAGCTCGTGAAAACTCGACGATAAGATACCTGGCCCCCCCTAAAATTTTCTCAATGGATTTAGACGATTCACAAAAATGATCAATTTAAGAAATAAAACGGCAGATTTCCACTTATCCGCGGAAAATTGCCATCCCTAAATATAACATTATAAAGTGCACATCTATCCATCCATCCATCTTCTACCGCTTAGAAGCGGGCCGGGTCGCGGGGGCAGCAGCTTTAGCAGGGAAGCCCAGACTTCCCTCTCCCTAGCTACTTCTTCCAGCTCTCCCCGGGGGATCCCAAGGCGTTCCCAGGCCAGCTGGGTGACATAGTCTCTCCAGCGTGTCCTGGGTCGTCCTCGGGGTCTCCTCCCGGTGGGACATGCCCGGGAGCTCACCAGGGAGGCGTTCAGGAGGCATCCGAATCAGATGCCCAAGCCACCTCATCTGGCTCCTCTTGATGTGGAGGAGAAGCGGCTAGACTCTGAGCCCTTCCCGGATGACCAAGCTTCTCACCTTATCTCTAAGGGAGAGCCCGGTACCCTGCGGAGAAAACTCATTTCGGCCACTTGTATCCGGGATCTCGTTGTTTCGGTCACGACCCATAGCTCGTGACCATAGATGAGGGTTGGAACGTAGATTGACCGGTAAATTGAGAGCTTCGCCCTTTGGCTCAGCTCCTTCTTTACCACGACAGACCGATACAACGTCCGCATCACAGCAGACGCTGCACTGATCCGCCTGTCGATCTCTCGCTCCCTCCTGCCCTCACTCATGAACAAGACCCCAAGATCCTTAAACTCCTCCACTTGGGGCAAGATCTCCTTCAGATTTGGAGGTGCTGATTTTCATCCCAACCGCTTCACACTCGGCTGCGAAACGCTCCAGTGAGAGTTGGAGAGCCCTGCTTGAAGGAGCCAACAGTACCAAATCATCTGCAAAAAGCAGAGATGCAATACTGAGGCCACCAAAACAGACCCCCTCAACGCTTCGGCTGCGCTTAGAAATTCTGTCCATAAAGGTTATGAACAGAATCGGCGACAAAGGGCAGCCTTGGCGGAGTCCTACCCTCACTGGAAACGATTCTGACTTACTGCCGGCAATGCGAACCAAACTCTGACATCGGTGGTATAGTGACCGAACAGCCCGTATCAGGGGGTTCGGTACCCCATACCCACGAAGCACCCCCCACAGAACTCCCCGAGGGACACGGTCAAACGCCTTCTCCAAGTCTACAAATCACATATAGACTGGTTGGGCGAATTCCCACATACCCTCGAGGACCCTGCGAAGAGTGTAGAGCTGTTCCACGGCTGGGACGAAAAACCACACTGCTCCTCCTCAATCTGAGGCTCGACTTCCCGACGGACCCTCCTCTCCAGCACCCCTGAATAGACCTTACCAGGGAGGCTGAGGAGTGTGATCCCTCTGTAGTTGGAACACACCCTCCGGTCCCCCTTTTTAAAAAGAGGCACCACCACCCCGGTCTGCCAATCCAGAGGCACTCTCCCCGCTGTCCACGCGATGCTGCAGAGGCGTGTCAACCAGGACAGCCCCACAACATCCAGAGCCTTGAGGAACTCCGGGCGGATCTCATCCACCCCTGGGGCCTTGCCACCGAGGAGCTTTTTAACCACATCGGTGATTTCAACCACAGAGATAGGAGAGCCCACCTCAGGGTCCTCAGACTCTGCTTCCTCCAAAGGAAGGCGTGTTGGTGGAGTTGAGGAGGTCTTCGAAGTACTCTGCCCACCGGTTCACAACGTCCTGAGTCGAAGTCAGCAGCGCTCCATTACCACTGTACACAGTGTTAGTGGTGCACTGCGTCCCTCTCCTGACACGTCGGATGGTGGACCAGAATTTCCTCGAAGCCGTCCGGAAGTCGGCTTCCATGGCCTCACCGAACTCTTCCCACGCCCGGGTTTTTGCCTCGGCGACCACCGAAGCTGCGTTCCGCTTAGCCAGTCGATACCCGTCAGCTGCCTCTGGGGTCCCACTGCCCATAAAGGCCCGATAGGACTCCTTCTTCAGCTTGACGGCATCCCTTACTGCTGGTGTCCACCAGCGAGTACGGGGATTGCCGCCACGACAGGCACCAACCACCTTACGTCCACAACTCAGATTGGCTGGCTCAAAAATATTCGGACTCAATGTCCCCCGCATCTCCCGGGACATGGGAAAAGCTCTGCCGGAGCTCCCAACAAACCCTCACAATACGTTTGGGTCTGCCAGGACGAACCGGCATCTTCCCCCACCATCGGAGCCTACTCACCACCAGGTGGTGATCAGTTGACAGCTGCGCCCCTTTCTTCACCCGAGTGTCCAAAACATGCGGCCGCAAATCCGATGATACAACCACAAAGTCAATCATCGAACTGCGGCCTAGGGTGTCCTGGTGCCAAGTGCACATATGGACACCCTTATGTTTGAACAAGGTGTTCGTTATGGACAATCCGTGACGAGCACAGAAGTCCAAAAACAAAACACCACTCGAGTTCTGATCGGGGGGGCCATTCCTCCCAGACCTTCCAGGTCTCACTGTCATTGCCCACGTGAGCATTGGAGTCCCCTAGCAGAACAAGGGAGTCCCCAGCAGGAGTGCTCTCCAGCACACCCTCCAAGGGCTCCAAAAAGGGTGGGTACGCTGAGCTGCTGTTTGGTGCATATGCACAAACAACGGTCAGGACCCGTCCCCCCACCCGAAGGCGGAGGGAGGCAACCCTCTCGTCTACCGGTGTGAACCCCAATGTACAGACACTGAGCCGGGGGGCAATGAATATGCCCACACCTGCTCTGCGCCTCTCACCGTGAGCAACTCCAGAGTGGAAGAGAGTCCAATCCTTCTTGAGAGAACTGGTACCAGAACCCAGGCTGTGTGTGGAGGCAAGTCAGACTATATCTAGTCGGAACTTCTCTGCCTCACACACCAGCTTGGGCTCCTTCCCTGCCAGAGAGGTGACATTCCATGTCCCAAGAGCTAGCTTCTGCAGCCGAGGATCGGACCGCCAGGGTCCCCGCCTTTGGCTGCCGCCCAGCTCACACTGCACCCGACCCCTTTGGCCCCTCCTATGGGTGGTGAGACCATGAGAAGGGGGACCCACGTTGCCTCTTCGGGCTGAGCCCGGCCGGGCCCCATGGGTGTAGGCCCGGCCACCAGGCGCTCGCCAACGAGCCCCACCTCCAGGCCTGGCTCCAGAGTGTGGCCCCGGTGACCCGCGTCCGGTCAAGGGAAACTGAGTGCCATTTATTTTATTCATCATTTGGGGTTTGCGAGCCGTGCTTTGTCTGGTCCCTCACCTAGGACCTGTTTGCCGTGGGTAACCCTGCCAGGGGCATAAAGCCCCAGACAACTTAGCTCCTAGGATCATTAGGACACACAAAACCCTCCACCACGGTAAGGTGACGGCTCACGGACATCAAAATACACATCTAAGTAAGTAAACTAGTACTCAGCCTAGTGGATTTCAGCCATGGTTGCAGACTTCGTTTTTCTCAAGTTTGCTTTGAACGGCCCGGTAGTCCAGTGGTTAGCACGTCGACTTCACAGTGCAGAGGTACCGGGTTCAATTCCAGCTCCGGCCATGGAGGCTCTCACTGGCAATCTGTAGTGGAGATTTCAGCTTGAGTTGAGCTGTGGACAATGTTGACAGGCTTGCATGCAGTAGCCATACATTTAGCTATGGCTTCAGCAAATTTGTTCTTCGTCGTGTCATCCATTTTCTTCGCTTTGAAATGATCCATAGCTGTCTGTCTGAGACGAGGGGTCGGAGTACTCACGTCAGCTGTTTGCTTGGCCATTAAGTGGTATTTCAGACTCGACGTGCTATGATGATAGCTCAGTTTACGACTGCAAAACATCCAGGTAACTTTGGTCTTGTCAGTGGAACAATCTGGCAACTTTTTAAAAGTAAACTTTCCATTCATAAACTCTTAAAGTATCAGTTTTCGGTGTCTCGCGCTGCCGTGGCTGGCAAAACAAACGTGCGTGGACCTGTGCAGCACGCTTGTTGTTTTGTTTATCTATAGAGCAACGTAGCGTCCGCTGTGACGTGTGCCGCGTTAATCTAGCGAGAAAAAATTTAATCCCGTGAAAATTCATTTAAATTAATGCCAATAAAAACGCGCTATACTGACAGCTCTAATTAGTACCACTGTACAGTCGAAGCTCATTTCAATTTACCTCGAGGGACATAACGAATCTGTATAACGGTAGTTCGTTCTAACCATTCCCAATAAAATGGCCGCCAATTACGATGTATAATACAGTATGAACATTTATAGATGTAAAAACATGAACATGTAATTCAGTATAAACATATCAATTAAACCTTGTCTTTGTCTCAACTGGACCATGACCCAAAAAAAGGTTGGGGAACACTGCTCTAAAATACCTTTTTTTTGCAAGACTTAATATGTGAGCAAAATTTCATAGGGTTTGACGCTTTAGAGTCTAAGGTTTAGACTCTAAAGCGTCAAACTGATTTTTACACTTTAAAGTTTAGAGTGTTAAAATCAGCATCATTTTTCATTCCAAACAATGCATTGCCAAAGCAACAGCATTGGGCAAAATAAACCATCTTTGAGCTTATTTTTGGAGTGCCACCTCCTCACAAAAGTAAATAAATGTTTCATTCTTTAATGTTTTTCTCCGAGCGAGTTAACCAGGTCTGCGTCATATTTGCTTGAACGAGTGTTTAGGCCAGGGGTGCCCAATACGTCGATCGTGCGATCAACCGGTAGCTCGTGGACTGGTCCCAAGTCAATCGCGAGGGGTGTAGAGGGAAAAAACCCAAAAAAGCCAAAACATTTGTGTATCTGTGTGAGTGTTATTAATATGATATATTTTTGTATTAGTGTACACTGCACGCTTAGCATCCTATCAGTCTCACTTTCACAATAAGTATTTAAAAAATAAAATAAAATAAAAAAACAGGTCACCTTTAACCTACGGTGATGTGTGACCTGCATCACCGGAAATTGTTAGCGGTTAGCAATCTGCAATTGCAGCTTGCGATCAGAGCTGTTGTGCTGTATCTTTTATTTTATTATTATTCTTCTCATTCAGAGTTTGTTTCATGTACAATTCACTGAGGGCACTGGCAAAGAATGGGAATCTGGAGTACAGAGAAAAGCATTTTAAAATGGTACGCGTGAGCTACGATCATTAACACGCTGCAAAAGTGCGTCCCATGCCTCCACGTTAGGTCTCTGCTAAGGTCGGCAGTGATTTGCTTTTCACAAACCCACAAACGTTTGTGTCTATTTTATTTTTCTGTTTCTGTTGGTCATCATGGAATGCCTTTGTAAGTCCGTGCGTATGCGCACGTGTGCGGTAACAGGTCGATCGCAGGAGGGTGGTTGATCGAAAAATAGATCTTTGGTCAAAAAAGGTTGGGCACCCCTGCTTTAGGCCACCATGATGTTAAAACATGAGGTTTGTGAGTTTAATAGTTTATCAATAGATTAATCAATTACACTTAAATAATCCATCGGGAGGGTTCCCTCTGGGAAATTTGCTTTCCAGGACAACACAGCGCCACAGCAGCAAAGATACAAGTATAAAGTGCAAATTAATTTAAGAGAGAGTAAAACGTACGAAATGAACAAAAGGAAAGGAAAGGCGGCCAAGCGTTCATAGCGACGTCACTTTTTGATCCTTTGATGTCGGCTCTTCCTCTCATTGTGAAGCAGAATTCACCAAGCGTTGGATTGTTCACCCACTAATAGGGAACGTGAGCTGGGTTTAGACCGTCGTGAGACAGGTTAGTTTTACCCTACTGATAATGTGTTGTCGCAATAGCAATCCTGCTCAGTACGAGAGGAACCGCAGGTTCAGACATTTGGTGTATGTGCTTGGCTGAGGAGCCAATGGTGCGAGGCTACCATCTGCGGGATTATGACTAAACGCCTCTAAATCAGAATCCCGCCTAAACGCGCCGATACCGTAGCGCCGCCGCCCCCCGGTTGGTCAAGGTTAGCGGGCGGGGGGAGCATGACCCCCCCCCGCCCGCGCGGAACGCCGTTCGACACTGGGCTGGGGTGCGCCCGGATGATGGGTGCCCCCTCTCCGGAATATATATGTATATAAATATATATACAGTATATATATATATACTGTATATATTACAGTAAAATACAATAATGCTTAAAAATACAATAAAAGAAGTGATACACATACCAGGCAGACATATACAATACAGAACAGTGTCAGAAGTCCATGAAAAATGGCAGATGTGCTGAAGTGCTCAGTGCAGTAGGTTCTCCCTCCCCTCTCCACCCTCGATCCCTCCCCCTCCCACCGAGTGTAGCGTTGTGTAGCTTGATAGTTCATGGGACAAAGGGGTCTTTCAGTCTGTTGGTTTTGCACCTGGAGAGCAGCAGCCTGTTGCTGAACGTGCTCCTCTGTGCACTGATGACAGTCTGAAGAGGGTGACTGGCTTTGCCCATATTAGTCAGGAGTTTCTTCATGGATCTCCTCTCTAAGACTGCCACCAGGGAGTCCAGGTTCGTGCCGAACACAGAGCCAGCACGCTTGATGAGCTTGTTCAAACTGTTGGAGTGCCCAGCAAATCACAGCAGTTCCCTGCACATGTTAAAAGATCGCAGTCTCCTCATTAAAATACAGTCTGCTCTGGCCCCTCCTATACAGGTGATTGATATTGCATGACCAGTCCAGCCACCCCAAGCTATTTATAGTATTCAACTGTTTCCACCGGGCGGCTCGGACAAGTGGTTAGCGCGTCGACCTCAGAGTGCAGAGGTGCAGGGTTCGATTCCGGCTCTGGCCTCCCTGTGTGGAGTTTGCATGTTCTCTCCGTGCCTGCGTGGGTTTTCTCCGGGCACTCCGGTTTCCTCCCACATTCCAAAAACATGCATGGCAGGTTAATGGAACACTCAAAATTGTCCCTACATGTGAGTGTGAGCATAGATGGTTGTTCGTTTCTGTATGCCCTGCAATTGGCTGGCAAACAGTTCAGGGTGCCCCCCGCCTACTGTCCGAAGACAGCTGGGATAGGCTCCAGCACCCCTCGTGACCCTTGTGAGGATAAAGCGGATTGGAAAATGGATGGAACTATTTCCACCTCATCCCCCCTGACCCCCATTGGCCATGGTCACTGCTGGGACTTCCCACAGTCTATAACCAGCTCCTTGGTCTTTGTGGTGTTCTCTTAGGCAGTTCTCTTCCCTCCAGGTGACAGTCTTTCACGATTTCATACAGGCCCCTGTATTCCCCCTCTCTGTCATCCTTAAGACAGGCTATGATGGCTGTGTCATCTGCAAACCTCTGGATGTGACATATGTCTGAGCTGGAGCAGAAGTCTGAGGTGTAGGGTGAAGAAAAGGGGGGCCAGCAATGTCCCCTGAGGTACCCCTGTGCTACAGGCCACAGTTTCCAACATGATGTTCTTCAGTCTGATGTACTGCGGTCTGTCAGCAAGAGAGTCTGAAATCCAGGACACCAGATAGGGGTCCACTTGCTTTTCCTGAAGACTAAGCGGCTGGGTGGTGTTTAAGGCAAGAAATCCAGAAAAAGGATCCTCGCAGTACCACCTACTTTATCCAGGTGCAAGGAGGTGTGATGTAAAAGATGTAGGATGGCATCCTACACACCGACGGTTGCCCCATTAGGCAAACTGAAGGGGGCCTGAGGAAGTTGAAGAGGAGTCCTCCTCAGCTGTGATGTGAGCGCCACTGGTCTGTAATCGCTCGGCATTCTAGGCCAGTTCTTTTTTTGGGACTGGAACAATACAGGACGTTTTCCCATAAGGCGGGCACTTTCCCGAGCTGCATGCTCAGGTTGAAGACATGCTGGAGTGGTGCACCCAGTTCAATAGTACAGATCTTGTGTAGTCGTGGGGTGGGGAGGCACCTTACCTGGGTCTTCTACCTCCCTAGGATGAAGCTTCCTCAATTCCCTTCTGACGTGGTTGGTGGTTATGCAGGGAGGAGACTGTTTGGAAGAGGGGTAGGTTGGTGGGTCAAGGAGGAGACAATCTAGGACATTGGTGTCAAACTCAGGTCCTGGAGGGCCGCTGCCCTGCATGTTTTCCAAGTCTCCCTGTTGCAACACACCTGATTTAAGTGAACAGGTTCAATGTCAGGCTTGCGCAGAGCTTGCTGATGATCTGATCATTTGAATCAGGTGTGTTGCAACAGGCCCGCTGCCCTGCCTGTTTTCCAAGTGAAAACAGGCAGGGCAGCGGGCCTCCGGGACCTGAGTTTGACACCTATGATCTAGGAGATTAACTCATGTGGACATTTCTACTCATGCCCACTTCAAATGAAAATATTAGATATTTATATATATTAATATGATGCCCCCCAATATTTTGGACTTTATGCACATTTAGCCTTTCCCTCCCCATGGTAGCCACTTACTAGAGAGAAAAAGCTTCAAGAAAGGCCTCGTTAATTTTAAATGTGTGGCTCGATCAGTTGTAATTCATTCAGCTTGTAAAAACACAGAAACATACACCTCGGTATTGATATATTTCACCTTTAAGGCCACATTTTCAACACATGGGTACATTTATGTTGGGGTCCAACTAGATGTAACATGTAATTTATCCGTCCATCCATCCATTTTCGGATCCGCTTTATCCTCACAAGGGTCGCGGGGGGTGCTGGAGCCTATCCCAACTGTCTTCGAGCAGTAGGCAGGGGACACCCTGAACCGGTTGCCAGCCAATCGAAGGACACATGGGCACGAACAACCATCCAAGCTAAAACTCACACCTAGGGACAATTTAGAGTGTTCAGGCAGCCTGCAATGCATGTTTTTGGAACGTGGGAGGAAACCGGAGTACCCCGAGAGAACACGCAGGCACGGGGAGAACATGCAAACTCCACACAGGAAGGCCAGAGCCGGGATCGAACCCACGACCTGTGCACTGTGAGGTCGACGCATTAACCACTTGTTCGAGCCGCCCCACATGTAATTTACTGCTGGACAAATAGACTCACATTGGAGGACACAAAGCAAAACAATGCATTTTAACAAAAAGTGTACTAATGCCAGTTTTGCCGAGCCCAATGCGTACAGAAGGACAGGGAGGCACGCACGCACCAGCCATCTCGTTACCCCTGCATCCCGCGTCCTAGACGCACAATTTTCCCGCGGGATGCACAGTTCTAAATAATGTGCGTTTTTGGGGCAAGGAAATTTCTCAGTCAAAACAAAGAAAAAACTACGACACACACACACACACACACACACACACACACACACACACAGGCCAGCGATCCCGCGGCCGTGCAGCAAACGTCAATTAAGGATGATTAGACAATTAAGGTTGGAAGAGACCTGCTTTTGTTCTTATAAGCCTCCTCTCTCTCTCTCTCTCTCTCTCTCTCTCTCTCTCTCTCTCTCTCGCGCGCACGCGCGCGCGCACACACACACAAGCACGCTAGCAAGCATCGTAAACAACAGACACAGATTAAAGATCAAAGAGTTAACCCACGTGATAAGACCGAAAGAAGATGCATAGCCAAAAACATGGCTTTGCATCTTCTCAGCACCCACTCACCCCACCTGTAATGTATATGTTGCTCAATGTGACTCACTGTTGTTTTGCTGACTTTCGCTGCTCCTCGCGGACCGTTTGCGGACTTCAAAAAAAAAATATATATATATATATATATGTATATATATATATATATATATATATATATATTATATTATATTATATGAATAAGTTTGAAAAAAATCCGCAATGCACTGAAGCCGCGACAAACAAACTGCGAAATAGCGAGGGATCACTGTATAGGCTAATCGCTATGAAAAATATTATGAAACAGCATTGGTTATTCGATAATTTACTGTTTGTAGCGTGGTAACTTTAGGAATAAAACATTCGTCACAACGTGTAGTAATGCAAATGTTAACTGTTGCTAGAACTAATGATGACGTGTGTTAGATTCTCTTGTCAAATTGATAGTAGATTACACATGCATCGTTTTGGGAAGAGGATGTCAAGCCACATCAATACTTACCTGTATTAATGATTACCAGTAAATTAGTCTTTGCAGTATGAGATTGGAAAAAATACTCAGATTTTGTGGTATGTTGTATTCATGATGCCATATGAGTACAACATATTTTGATCCATACAGTATATTTTATTGAATAAACCTGGAGTACACAACTATTGATGGAATGTTCATTGTTAATGCATAGTTTTCAAACATTTACCCTTTGCATTATACTTTTGAGTTTCAGAATTCTTCATTATGAATATCAGTCAAAATAGAAAAATGGGTTCCCATGATGAACGTTTACGGAACCCAAAATTAGTTACCGTGGTTTCCCATTGGGTAATCCGACGGAACCGAAAAACGGTTACCGTGAATTTCCGAAATCCTCAGGCCTGCTACTGAATTATTTAAATTTTTGCAGCATTTATTTATAATTGTTAGTATATGTTGTTGTTTGTGTTATTATCATATGATATGAATTGAATAAGATTAAGATTAAGATATCCTTTATTTGTCCCGCAATGGGGAAATTTACAGTCAGAGTTCAGAAAGGAAACCACAAGGTAGGGAGAGGGGAAAAAAAACCATGCTCGAACTATCCTCTTCTGAGGATAATTTAAGTCCAGGATAAAAAAAGACCCTCGCACATAAATAAGCACATGACAGTTACAACAAGTCACAAGACATAACATGTAATGAGGGGGAGGATGAATGGGAAGGGGGGAGGGGGGTGACTGCGACGCGGCCCGTCCGACCAGCTGCACGGCCGCCATGCGCTCCGCAGATCATTCCATGTCGCGGGGGAAAAGAAGAGGAGCGATGAAGACGGTGAGGATGAGGATGTGTATGCGCGTGTAATTGTCTGGTTGTGTATGTGTATGCGTGAACAGGCCGCAGCTGCTTCGTCAAGGTCTGCTCATGAAGACAGTCCTGGCTTATCAGTCCATGGCCGAGAAGGAGGGGGTGATGGTGGGGGCACTAGCTTCCGTGCATACCTTCCATCCAGGGGAAAGGGGTCCAAATAGCGTTGTTTGTTTTGGAGGGACGGCCGCCAACAATTTCAGGTGGCCTTGAGTCCGTGGCTGTATCCCTTCACTGGCGCCGATCAGCCAAATCCTCAATTCCTTTTCGAAGCGAGAATTCCACTTCTCCCTGTTGTTGTCGATCGTACGGCGACGCTCCAGAACCACAATTGCGGCCGAGCTCAGTCACCGCTTGAGTCTGAGTGTTGGACATTCGCGCTAGACCATCGAGAATGACCGGCAGCTTCTTCACTTCCAATAAAGCTGCTGATCAGCGAGGTGGTAAACTGTAAAATGATCACTGACGCACGCGTGTGCAGTGAGCATTTCCGGGACAATGAGTGATTTGCAGTTTAAGAGAGGACACGTGAATGAAGGTGACATTAAAACCAATTCAGTGATGAGTATTTTTAACGACCCAGAGAGTGTGTGCTTTCTCTCAAACCTTTGCTCTCCCTGGCACAACTGGCGGCTTCTGGGTCGAATGTCCATAATGCGATCAGAGTCGGTACTCTTAAATTAAGTTGCTGAGAAACCGGACAAATGGAGCACTCTTGTTCGTCATGGGCAGAGGGTATTTCCACCGATGTCCATGTGTATGCAGCTCACGAAAGAGCACCATGTGTGCACTTCCTGATACATTTGTTCTCCAAAGTGTATTTCGTGCGATCAAAAGTCCATCTGGCGCTGCTTCTTTCACATCAAAAGTGGAATCTCATTCATTCATTTTCCGATCCGCTTTATCCTCACAAGGGTCGCGGGGGGTGCTGGAGCCTATCCCAGCTGTCTTCGGGCAGTAGGCGGGGGACACCCTGAACCAGTTGCCAGCCAATCGCAGGACACACAGATACGAACAACCATCCACGCTCACACTCACACTGAGGGACAATTTAGAATGTTCAATCAGACTGCCGTGCATGTTTTTCTGGAATGTGGGAGGAAACCGGAGTACCCGGAGAAAACCCACGCAGGCCCGGGGAGAACATGCAAACTCCACACAGGGATGCCGGAGCTGGAATTGAACCTCTGCACTGTGAGGTCGACACGCTAACCACTGGGACACCGGGCCGCCAGGAATCTCATTCAGTAGACTTATTTGATCATATTTGCTGGATATAGTATTCTTTTAGGATGAATGCTGTCGATGCATTCTATTTGCTTCTTCTTCTATTTGCACTTCTTGCTTGGCTCTCGACGAAGGCGGACGCTTTTGCTTTCTGCGCTGTCCCCCACCCCACCCCCACCCTTCCCTGCTCGCCACTCAGTCCTTGTGCTGTCTTTTATCTGACTTTTCCTAGCCTCCTGTCGTATTTTCATCCTAAAAACAAACATAGAATTGGTTGGCTGGTCTCTCGATGCCATCGACAACATTTTCTCGATGAGAAGAGCAGGCAGTGGGGAGCCTACTTGCCCCTCGGGGACTTTTGCTGCTGGGTACACCCTAGATCCTTGGAGGAAGCGGAGAATGGTGTGCCTGTCAACACTGTCCGTTGAGGATTTGGACGACATCTACATTTTCGGCCTTCCGATAACAGGTATGCTGCTGTTTGGTGTGAGCAGTTTCCTGATCTATCGAAAATTCAACCGACGGGAGCGGCTCTATTGGACGAGGCTCCCGGTCTAAGGATGGCATAACGCGGATGTCCAACACTCAGACTCAGACTGTGCTCAACCACAAACTGTTGCGGGTTTGGAGCGTCACAGCAGGATGGACAACAACTTGGAGAAAACTGGAATCCGTGTTCAATTACTGACTGAAATCATGGATTTGGCTGATCGACGCCACTAAAGAGACATAAGCCACGGACTCAAGGCTGTCTTAAATTCTTGGGCAGCCTGCTACCAAAACAACATCTGCTATCTCGACCTTCCCCTGATGAAAATATGCACGGAAGCTAGTCCCCCACCATCACTCCCTCCCTCATACATTCCCTTGATTCACCGTCTTCATTGTTTATGTCTTGTGACCTGTTGTAACTGTCATATGCTTGTGCAGGAGTTTTTTTGCCTCACTCAAATTATCCTCAAAATGAGGGTAGTTCGAGCGTGGGTTTTCTTCTCCCTCTCCCCCTCCCCTGTGGTTTCTTTCTGACCTTCGGGTTGAGTGAACGCTGGCGCGTTTTGGCTGCCGCTGCTCAACCCGTATTGTTTTGTGTTTTTTGTTATTGTAAAGTGTCCTTGGGTGTCTTGAAAGGCGCTTATAAATAAAATGTATTATTATTATTATTATTATTTGGCATAGCTGTGCGCGCGCGCGCGCGTGTGTGTGTGTGTGTATCATCATACAGTCTCGTCCAATGTTTATGCACATGTGACCATTATGTAGTGACGAAAGTAAAATCTTTTTGGAAGTTATTCAATTTACATGAAAAGTAACGACGTCATCAAATGCAATACAGAGAAAATATTCACTAAATATTACTGCTGCAAATGGTGTACATATGTGACGTGTCCCTGCCCCAACGTTTTGGATTTTAGGGACATTCACAACTTCCTCTTAAAAGGTACTTCGTACAGCTTTATGTCACTTACGGAGGAACATGCTTTATGCCCATAAAATCCCAACTATTAAGGCAATTGTTCCAATAATTTGAGAGGTTGGAGAGGGCATAACTGCAGATATCTCCACTATTTTTTTGGTGATGATTGAGAGTAGTTTTCTGAGGTGAAGCTTTTCTTGATAGTGAGTGTCGATGGAAAGCATAAGACTCATCCATACAATCCAAAATGTCGGGGCTATCGTTCTGATATTTTTAAAGGTTGAAGTGGGCATAATTAGAGATATTCACATCCATCCATCCATCCATTTTCCGAACCGCTTGATCCTCACTAGGGTCGCGGGGGGTGCTGGAGCCTATCCCAGCCATCTCCGGGCAGTAGGCGGGGGACACCCTGAATCAGTTGCCAGCCAATCGCAGGGCACACAGAGACGAACAACCATCCACGCCCACACTAACACCTAGGGACAATTTAGAGTGTCCAATCAGCCTGACATGCATGTTTTTTGGAATGTGGGAGGAAACCTCATTGTAGAGGTCACGTGCAGAGTGCTCGTCACTCCACCAATCACCTCGGGGAAGGTCTGAGACAAGAGCCAATTGTCGCTCTCGCAGGGCGTCACCTGATTCGGGTGGGCGAGCCAACAGAAAATACTGGTCACTGTGCGGTCGTAGCAGGAGAAGCTAGAGGGCGCTCTTTCACAGCGTTTCTAGGGGATGTGACGCACGCTTGATATTCACATCCATTGAGTGAAAATCGATCGTAGTTTTCTGACATTAAGCATTACATGTTTTTTTTTTTAACTTGCTGGTACGTTAAGCATTTTAGACTGTCTCTTCCAAAAGAAGCCGTGAATAGATTTTGGCAGACTGTGTCCTGTGTACTGGATATTGTCATGAGCCTTTTCATGAATAGTGATGAGTTACTTTTGTGTTGTGGTTGCTCAATGTGTTTAATCCCGAATTGCAATTTAAATGAAAGAGACAGAAGGTCAGAGATTGAGCGACCCAGTTCACGTGGAAGCCATTCAGATCAAGGGACATTTAAAATGACGGTGAAAGAGTTCCAATGGGTGCAACAGTCTTTTATGAAATGGTGTGCAATCGTTCAATCCTCACGAGAGATTTAATGAATCTTATTTGTTGCATGCAAATGCTCAACAAATATTTGCACCATTCGTTGCAGTTCTCAGTGCAAATAAAAACGAAACACTTATTCCCGAATCCTCTTTGTACTTCTTGCTTATACATGCAACATCATGCTCCCTCATTAAGAGTCGAAGTCACCTCTATGTGAAGAAAAAATAACAGCACCATTGGTTTCCTACATTTTGAGTGTGGTGATGCTGAAGAAATGAAATTTTTGCCAACTGAACTGTTCCCAAATATGTTTCACACTGTTAGCACAGGTACAAACTGATGGAGAGGCACACAGCGGCTGTCACTGACCTTTTAACAGTGTGGATGCTTTGTTTTTCACTCGACAAGACAGCCGAGTAGGCCTACATCCAAACTAAACACACACTAAACACTTCTTTTACAAATTTGTTTTCGGCAGGATTTCTGTTCTTTCTCAAGCTCATTTTGAATGTAACAAATGTTGATGTCTGGGCCCTGAAGCTTGACATTTGGTGTCCATTTATTTCCTTTGAGGGAAGCAGCAAGCTCACTGACATTCAATCACATTATTTTGGCACAATGATTTGCTGCCTCCACCTGTGACCTGAACCACACACAACACAGTGCATGACAAGTGTGGCATAAATCAGACCACCGGAACACACATGCAGTACAAACTCCATCACGTCTCTAAAACTCTGCATAAAAACGTACAAGGCAAAAAGTCATGCGCATCAGTCAGTCTGCTTCTATTTGTGATAATTTGATTACCTTTTCACAACAGTTATTTTGAAAGAGTAAAAATAAATAAATCAAAAATTAAGACGGAATCACATCATAAGATTACAAAAAACAACACCAAAAACAGCATCCGAGATTTTGACAAACGTGTTCATGTTCTAAGGAAGAAAGTGTACTATTTGTTAACTATCTTGGTAAGTTTGACTTCTTCCTCCTCTTTTTTTTTATTTCTTTGTTTTTTTTAATGTTAATCAATGATCATTCAATCAAAAACCCAAAAGAGGCAGAAACATGATTTTATTTATTTATTTTCCATATGGCATCAATGCCATTCTCCGGAATCATAATTGCACCACCATTCTGCCAGTGATCTGCGAACCACAAAGTAAGCCCACTGACTGGAAAAAAAAACAAACAAAAAAAAAACAGCAGGACAAAGGAACCTAAACATGATTCTCCCATGTTGATGCCACCAAGGTATATTGTAGTGTTGATGGTCATGAGAATTACGGTACCTAAAAAATAAATCTACGCTGCCCAACACTTTTGCACTGGGCTGTAAATCAAAGAGAGCTGTTGGCGACGTGTGCTGCAGCTGGTGGTCTATTATTGCTACAGTTGAAGACCAATCTTACAGCAGTCAGAACAGAATCTTGGAGGGTTCTGATGACCTGCAGGTACACAATTTAAAGAAACGGGTTGACACGTTGAAGTTCTTCAAGTGTCAGCATTTTCCACAGAGCATTCCCCAGGCTCAGCTTGAATGCATTCTTAAACAATTTTCATGGCTGAAACTGGTTATTCCTTACACATTTTTCCACTCCCAGAGAAATGATCGGAAGTGCCGTTTGTCGGACTCTTACTCAGCAGTTGGCCTTGCAACTGATTGAAAACTCAGTCAAGAGAATTTCGGCTTCTAAAGCCCAGTTTACTGTTGACACAGAACTCATGTACGGGAATGAAGCTCTGCACCCAAAATTGGATGAAATTCTCACCCACCGTTGGACAAACAAGCAATCTTCAGCAGACACTGGAAGTTTTCAGAAATAGGGCCATTATTCATATGGAATAAATCCTTTGTATAAGGTGGCTTCCAAGTATAATTGATATAATTCATCTACTCCCTGTGGGGGGAACGCAACCAAAAAAAAACAAAAAACCAACCACCATCGACAGCATGTTTTTGTTGTGTTTTCATTGTGTTTTGGTCTTGCTGGTGTCACTATCCAAGGGCAAAACAGCAGGAGCAGCAGCCTAACTCGGGAACGGCCTCCAAGCGGTGTTGGGCGTGCCTTCGGGCGAAGAACGGTTCCCAGTCATTAGCCGACAACTGGGTCTGCAGGTACCCGGGTCACGGCGGCTTTAGGAGCCGCTTTGGGACCCAGTTGGAGGTTGCTCAACAACAACACCAGCAGGAGCAGCAAAGGCAAACCAATACCCCTTTCTCACTGCCGCAAAATCACAGGTAAACACACTTTTTTGGGCAGTGGGAAAGGAGTGTCGATACCTCCATTACCTCCACTGTGTTTCACAGATAGAAGCTTGTATATCTGGGATGATGAACATATCCTTTCTTTCTTCAAACCTTAGCCTTTTCATCACATTGTAATAGCTCTCTTTGTCTCATCATTCTATAAAATGTTGTCCCAGAGGTTTTGAGACTCATCCACTTGTTGGCAAATTCCAGCCAACCTAAATGTTGTGGATCGACAGCATAAATAATGGAATTGACCTCAGTCTTCCAATATTTGAGGTAGTCACATTGGCACATCATGCTTTGCATGAACAAGACAAGCCATTGGTGTAATGCTCATCATTTTGTATTAATATTACTTTGGTATTGGAACATGTGGTAAATGGAAAATGAGGTTGGGTAAATGAATAAATCATGATTGTGGTCATCTGGCTGCTAGTGAGTGATTCTTCTTGAGGCCACCTGCTGGGCAACATTCAACAAAAAGCTCATCGAGTTCCCAAGCAGCTTAAATGTTTAATGCTTAAATGTTTATCGAGTTGTGTGAGCAATGCTGATTAACTTTCCGCCAGGCTTCTGTTTTTGTTCATGCAAATTGGGCAGTTGGTGCTGTGGCTTTTCTCAGGCGCGCGGCCACCTCCGACCACACATACTTGCACTGTCATCACCTCTGTGTCCCAGTGCCGCTTCTATCCAATGGGCGCATCACCTTTTGTCACTGGCTCTATATTGTAAGGCGTCTTTCTGCTGCTGATGCAAGGTAAACTGCACATCCATCTTAGCAAAGTGCAGAGGCTGAAAGCCAAGAATGCTGCTCGTCTGTGGCCAGATTCTCAGCGCGCGCATCAGGGGGCTGAGAGTTGCTTAAATGGATATTATCTTAAACTGAAAAGAGAAAGTCGCTTTTATTTTAATGGCATTCTTGCAGCACCATGACGAGAAAAAACATTTGATTCTCTCATTCAGAGCTTTTCTGCATGAAATGGGAGTCTGAGAGAAAGACACCCCCCCAACCTATCTATCTGTCCATCCAATTTCTGATCCGCTTTATCCTTACATATATATATATATATATATATTAGAGCTGTCAAACGATCAAAATATTTAATCGAATTAAAACGCAAATGTCAAAATTAACTGTAATGACCTAAAAATTAATCGTGATTACTCACACATTTTTTATCGTTTCTGAATTTCCTTTTATATATTTTTTGTCCTATTTCATCCCCATTTTAATGCTGTCATCAACATGGAATCATGGCTCAGTTTTCTATGTGCAAAATGCAAATATTTACTGAAAAACAATTTCGATTTTCAATTTTACATGAACATTTTTCACTTGGAGCAGTTATTCACACATAATCTCTCACACAATATGACTGTCCATCAACAACAGTGAAAAAAATATTTTGTCACACAACAGCTGCTTTAACAGCTCTTTTTATGGAATCAAAACAGAGCAATATAACATTATAAAGTGCACATCTAAGGTAAAGTAGTACTCAGCCTAGAGTGGATTTAAGCCATGGTTGCATATTTCGTTTTTCTCAAGTTTGCTTTGAACACAGCAGTCAGGCTATGTTGATTCTGTTGGTGTTTCTTGCGCGGAAGTCTCTCTATGGTTTTGTGTAGACATCATTTCGGATGACTACACTTGTTTCGAGGCACAACACAACACTGGAGACATTTTATTTTCAGTGTTCGCTACGACAGCACCGCTGAACTCTCGACGTGCCTCAGCCGACCGTCACTGTCAGACAAACACAGAGAAGCTCCACCCCCTTTGTTTATATGGACACGGAACATGGTAACCTTCCACACAAAATAGTTCCAAACAAGTAACAATCGCGTCAGTGGCATACATCTTACTCAACAGGCTACCTGCTCTTTTTTCACCAGAGGCTCATCAACTTAATCTCTTATTTCTCTCCCAAAACAATGTCTTCTCCCGCATGGTGTACTTTAGCCTTCTCCGCTACGTACAATCTCTGTACACAGCTTGTCATGGGGGCTCTCACTGGCAATCCGTAATGGAGTCGTTAGATGCAATGCGAATGATTTCAGCTTGAGTCGAGCTGTGGACAATGTTGACAGGCTTGCATGCAGTAGCCATACATTTAGCTATGGCTTCAGCAAATTTGTTCTTCGTCGTGTTATCCATTTTCTTCACTTTGAAATAATCCAGAGCTGTCGGTCTTAGACGAGGGGGCGGAGTACTCACATCAGCTGTGTGCTTGGCCAATAAGTGGTATTTCAAACTCGACGTGCGATACGATGCTAGCTCAGTTTACGACTGCAAAACATGCAGGTAACTTTGGTTTTGTCAGTGGAACCTTCCGGCAACTTTTTAAAAGTAAACTTTCCATTCATAAACTCTTTAAGTGTCCGTTTTCGGACACAGACATGGGCGTGGACTTGAGCAGCGCGCTTGTTGTTTTGTTTCCGGTTTATTTATAGAGCAACGTTTCATCCGCTGTGACGTGTTGCCGCATTAATCTTGCGATAAGAAAAAAAAAAGTAATCGTGTTAAAATTGATTTAAATTAATGCCGATAATAACGCGCTAAACTGACAGCTCTTAATATATATATATATTTATGTGTGTGTGTGTGTGTGAGTATATATATATATATATATATATATATATATATATATATATATATATATATATATATATATATATATACATATACTGTATATACTGTATATATTTTTAAAAAATCCTCGTCTCACCCCTCCGGTGGTGTCCGTCTCTCATTCAGCTCTGGTCCTCTACCAGAGGCAAGGAAGCTTGAGGGTTCTGCGCAATATCCTTGCTGTTCCCAGCACTGCGCTTTTCTGGACTGAGATGTCCGATGTTGTTCCCGGGATCTGTTGTAACCACTCATCTAGTTTGGGGGTCACTGCCCCGAGTGCTCCAACCACCACAGGCACGACTGTTACCTTTACCTTCCAGGCTCTCTCCAGCTCCTCTCTGAGCCCTTGGTATTTCTCGAGTTTCTCGTGTTCCTTCTTTCTGATGTTTCCATCACTTGGGACCGCTCCATCCACCTGGATCTGGAAGTCCCACAGGATCTTCGCTCTGTCATTCTCCACCACCTTCGGAGGTGTTTCCCATTTTGACCTTGGGGTTTCCAGTCCATACTCCGCACAGATGTTTCGGAAGACGATGCCAGCCACCTGGTTATGGCGTTCCATGTAGGCTTTCCCTGCCAGCATCTTACACCCTGCAGTTATGTGTTGGATCGTCTCAGGTGTCTCTTTGCACAACCTACACCTTGGGTCTTGTCTGGTGTGGTATATCTGGGCCTCAATGGCTCTGGTGCTCAGGGCCTGCTCCTGAGCAGCCAGGATGAGTGCCTCTGTGCTGTCCTTCAGGCCAGCCCTCTCTAGCCACTGATAGGACTTCTTGAGATCGGCCACTTCAGTTATGGTCCGGTGGTACATCCCGTGTAGGGGCTGGTCCTCCCATGATGGTCCCTCTTCCAGCGCCTCATCCTCTGTTCCCCATTGTCTTAGACATTCTCTGAGTACGTCATCCGTTGGAGCCTTCTCCTTGATGTATTCATGGAGCTTGGATGTTTCATCCTGGACAGTGGCTCTCACACTCACTAGTCCCCGGCCTCCTTCCTTTTGGCTTGCGTACATTCTCAGGGTGCTGGATTTGGGATGGAATCCTCCATGCATGGTTAGGAGCTTTCGGGTCTGAACATACGTGGTCTGAATCTCTTTCTTTTGCCACCTTATTATTCCTGCAGGGTATCTGATCATTCGCAGGGCATAGCTGTTTATTGCCTGCTTATTCCTGCCATTGAGCTGGCTTCTTAGGACTTGCCTCACTCGCTGGAGGTATTTGGCCGTAGCCGCTTTCCTTGTTGCCAGTTCGAGGTTACCATTGGCTTGTGGTATACTGAGGTACTTGTTGCTGTCCTCAATGTCTGCTATTGTTCCTTCAGGGAGTGAGACCCCTTCAGTGCGGACTATCTTTCCTCTCTTAGTCACCATCCGACTACATT
The DNA here is from genome assembly GCF_054856545.1 of Hippocampus guttulatus. Classification (NCBI taxonomy): domain Eukaryota; kingdom Metazoa; phylum Chordata; class Actinopteri; order Syngnathiformes; family Syngnathidae; genus Hippocampus; species Hippocampus guttulatus. The sequence continues at coordinate 3,244,419 of NC_141266.1, forward strand.
TCTCAAGCCCGATATACATGTATACTGTATATATATATATATATATATATATATATATATACAGTATATATGTATCTCTCTCTCTCGCTCTCTAGAGAGCGAGAGAGAGAGAGAAAGAGTTTCTCATTTTGATTCCTCTGGTGATTTAGAACCTTGAAAATCTAATGTTCCAACTGATAAAGGCAAATTTGTTGTACTGGCAGCGCTGGCCCAACACAAATCACACTTTTTTTTTTGTAGACCATCACAACAAATCAAGCGTTTGTGCTCTGTTTCTTGCGAAACAGGCTTGTTCTTTTAATTTTGCCCACCAATCTGGAACAAATCTGCATCTTTCCTTTACTGTTTACCAACATTACTTTCTTTCTTTCATATTCCTGAAAATAAATTGATCAATAGTTGTTTCCGTAAATATTTGTTTGTCACTATTTTCAATGACTTCTGGTTTGAAATGTAATTTTTTGTTAAAATCAATATATGCATGTGTAATAATAATGAAAAGAGGGGCCAATTTTGATACTACTGTAAAATGACAACTTGATTATATATTATGATCTTCATTTATAGTGGCCCCCTCAGGGAAACTGTAATCATGATGTGGGCGGTGATAAAAATAACTGATATTCAGGGTTACTGTGTGGCGCCACAGACGGTTATGAGAGAGGGAGGTCAAATTTGATGAAACGCGCAACAAAAGCAGCACTCACCTCTCTGTGCAGTTACAGTAATGACATTTTCTTTCGTTCCGGTTCAACATAACGTTTTCATTACCATTGCCTTCCTTTTGTCAAATAGCTGAATGAAAGCACGTGGTTTGACTGCCTTTGTAGTGAGAAGAGTGCCACCAATTTTGATAGACCGTATTTTCACGACTATAGGGCGCCATTAAAAGTCTTAAATTTTCTCCAAAATGGACAGGACGCCTTATAATGCGGAGCGTCTAGTGTATGCGCCGAGTTCAAAAGCCTGAATGAGAGCACTTCTGGCCGACACGCTGTTTATACAGAGAAAAGGCGGACGTGAGTGACGACAGGCATGCGGAAGTCCGCCACTGAGTGAAGGGTGGGTGTGTAAGAGGAAGCTAAAGGCACGTCCCTAGCAGGTACCAGTCGACAATGAGTGAAGGGTGGGCGTGTAAGAGGACGCTAAAGGCACGCCCCTAGCAGTTACCAGTCACGTGAGTACATTGTAAAATGGCTAAATAAAGTACAACCGAACTCAGTTTTGCTTCCATTGCCTTTTTAAAAACGTGTTTTTAGCGTGTGCCCGTATGTCTTAGCTGCTACCGTATGCTTTAAGCTAACATACCTGGTATGTTTTAGCGTGCATGCATGCTACCGTATGCTTCAAGCTAACGTGTTTTTAGCGTGCGTGCATGAATGCCTGTATGTTTGGACGCTACAGCTTCCTGTTTGCTTTCAAAACTTAGCTTGTAGCAGACGTGTGCACATTTTCAGCATGACGTCTCTGATCCACTGGTGAAAGGACACTTTGATCCTCTCCTCTTTCATCTAGAACTGCTTCAGACAACAAAGTGTATGCAGAAAAGTGGTGAAGATTGCACGACTGTCTGTGCCCTATGTGTTGTGTTGTATTATTTTTGTTATTTTGACTTCAAAATGGCGCCGCGAGAGTGGTGACACTAGTTATTGGACCACATTTGCCTTATTTTTACACTTGCATAGCACAGAGAGGGGTGGCACATCAGCCTTGCATGTCTGCGGTTGTGGGTTTGAATCTGGCCTCTGTGTGTCGAGTTTGCATGTTTTCACCGTGCTTGTGTGGATTTTGTCCAGGTGCTCTGTTTTCCTCCCATATTCAAAAACATGCATGGAATGTTCACTGACAACTAAACTGTCCTTACGTGTGAAGAGTTATTTGTCTGAACTATGTGCCCAGGGCGGCCCGGTGGTCCAGTGGTTCACGTGTCGACCTCACAGTGCAGAGGTCGTGGGTTCAATTCTAGCTCCGGCCTCCTTGTGTGGAGCTTGCATGTTCTCCCCGTGCATGCGTGCGTTTTCCCTGGGTACTCCGGTTTCCTCCCACATTCCAAAAACATGCATGGCAGGCTGATTGAACACTCTAAAATTGTCCCTAGGTGTGAGTATGAGCACGGGTGGTTGTTCGTCTGTGAGCCCCGCGATTGGCTGGCAACCAGTTCAGGTTGTCCCCCGCCTACTGCCCGAAGACATCTGGGATAGGCTCCAGGACCCCCTGCAACCTTTGTGAAGATAAAGCGCATCAGGAAATGGATGGATGGATGGATGTGTCCAGTCGCTGATGGTTTAGTGGTACACTCACCTGACTTGTGTGCGTGCAGCGTGGGATCGTTTCCTACTTCGGGAAGGTGTAGATGTGGTCGTTTGTCTCCATATGTGCCCTGCAACTGACTGGCGAGAACTTCAGGGTGTAGTTTGCCTTCCGCCCGCAGTCAGCAACTCCCCGCCACCCAGGTCAGGATAAGCAGTTCAGGTAATGGATGGAAGAACATGCTCTGCGATTGGCTTGCGAACAGTCCAGTGTGGAACCCGCCTTTCACCAAAAGGCAGTTGGGAATGGGGCTCCAGCTCACCTGTCACACTAAATAGGTTGTCAAAAACAGATGGATAGACGGCAGTTAAAAATCTTAAAATGTTACAGTTGCTATAGCTCTTATGATTTGGATAGTTTAATTTTGCAGTCGCTTCACTCAATGTATTTTCTGTGAGAAAAACATTTTCTCGAAAAGAATGAACCCATTGTTGGCAGTCCTGTTTAAAATGAAAGGTTCCACTGGATTATTGTATTTTTGCATGTTTGACAGACAGCTGATTCAATGTCAAGAAAAGGGGAGAAGAAATGAAAATGCATCCCAAATGAGAACTTATGTCCCAGGAGGTTAACATTTGATGGCATTTATGTGACGTGGTTGCCATCTGCAGAAAACATGCCGTACACATTGACAGCATCTGAAAGGAGAGCAGCAGTCCTTGTCGTTGTCCATGTGAACTTGTAGAGTCCTTGAATTAAATCGCATGGTTTTTGCTTTGACTTGATGACTGTCAGTATTGCCTTTAGATTCCTTGAGGCATGAGAAGTCTACAAAATGACAGGCATAGTTCAGAATATGATGATATGGTTTTGAGATCAATCCTACATGCAGAATCTAATTGCAATCATTAGGTCAGTGGTTCTCAATTATTTTCTGTCATGCCCCCCCAAGGAAGAGGAAAACATCTCGCACCCCCCTCCCTCCCCGCACAACTATAAATAGTATCATTTGTCTATAAAATTGTGATAAGTACACCTCTGCATAACACTGTGTCCTTATTAACGTATAAGAAAATAAAAAATGAAAAATATGGACCAACTTACAACAAAGAATAGCTTTAACAGTAAAAGAAAAGATTTAAAGTGCATCTGAAAATAAAATTCAACCCTTAATTAAACTATAAACCTTTTTTGACTGACCATGTCAAACCATAGGATACTGAAAAATAAAATTACATAAAATTAATAACTAATAATGCATTCAACCTAATCACCAACATTATCTCAGGAGCAAAATATAAAAAAAAAAGACTAACCAGCAAAACAAAAATATATAAAAGAATGTGTGCTTTTTTAAAAAATCAAACATGATGTCTGGATTAATGGCTACAATGAGCACGTTTTGCAATGCACAGCTTTTCGAAGCGAGGTTTGAAGCAGGACACAGCAACTCTCGGCCCCTGCTCAATGTGTAGCCGGGACCTGTACTGTATTTTAGTTTACTGAAGTAGTCGTCACAAAGCGGCATGATTGTTGGCAATATTCGGCACGTTTTCGCTGAAAAAAACCTCAAACATCTTATCAGCGTGATTGGGGTGTAATGTCTTTAAGTGACGCCTTAATTTACCGTATTTTCACGACTATAAGGCGCCATTAAAAGTCTAAAATTTTCTCCAAAATGGACAGGACGCCTTATGATGCGGAGCGTCTTGTCTATGCACCGAGTTCCAAAACCTGACTGAGAGCCGACACGCTGTTTATATAGAGAAAAGGCGGAAGTGACTGTGGACAGGCATGCGGCAAAGAAGTCGGCCAATCAGTGAAGGGTGGGCGTGTATATATACACATATGGAGAGAGAGAGAGAGAAAAGGCAGATGTGAGTGAGGACAGGCATGCGGGGAAGAAGTCCGCCAATGAGTGAAGGGTGGCCATGTAAGTGGACGCTAAAGGTACGCCCCAAGCAGGTACCAACACCTGTATAGAGTGTGGCTATGTGCATTGTTGCAAAACAACTTCGGTTTTGGTTTCTAAGAACCCCCGAAAATAAATTCTACAAAGAGACACGCCTACGAAGCTCAGTTCAAACTTCAAGCCATCGGTTAGGCTTTTGGCATGCGTGCCCATCTCACAGCAGCGGTGAAAAACCAAGTCAAGCAAATGAACTCTGAGCTTGCCGTTATTCCCGGAGGCTTGACTAAAGAACTCCAACCGCTGGACATCGGCATCAACCAGGCGTTCAAAGTAAAGTTGCGAACGGCATGGGAACAATGAATGATCGATGGCAAACACAACTTTACAAAGAGTGAGAGGCAGCGCCGGGCGAGTTACGCCACAATTTGCGAATGGATTGTGGCTGCTTGGACGAACGTGTCTGCTTGCACTGTTGTTCGAGTTTTTGGCAAAGCCGGCATCATTTCTGTGGAGCCACATGGCAATGAGAGTGACTGACGAGAGGGAACACGGCGTTTTTGATGGATTACCGGTACTTGCACAATTGTTCAATTCTGATACAGAGGATGAGGACTTTGATGGATTTCTGGGTGATGATTGATCGAAAAACGTGAGTACATTGTACGATGGCTAAATAAAATACAACGGAACTCAGTTTTGCTTCCGTTGCCTTTTAGCGCAACGTGTTTTTAGCTTGTATCTGTATGTCTTGGCATGCTACCGTATGCTACAAGCTAACGTGTTTTTAGCGTGCGCGCATGCATGCCGTATGTTTAAGCTGGCGTATGTTTTACCACTTTAAAATTGCGCCCAATAATACAGTGCGTTTTGTCTATGTGTAAAATACAGAAATAGCACCCATTAATGAGACTGCGCCCAACCATACGGTGCGTCGAATGGTCGTGAAAATACGGTATTTGGCTTCATGCTGTCCGCTAACAAAATTTTTAGACACAGTAAGTACATCGATCTTTACTTGTCTGCCACCGCAGTCACATTGAAGCCAAGCGCTACATACACCTCGTCATATTTCCTCCCTGAGAATGCTCCCTGCGCAAACTCTGCCAATGAGAGCGCCGCTGCCCCCTAACGTAGTGGAGGTGCAACTGCACTTTATTTTAGGTCTAAAAAAAATTAAAAAGCATGTTCCCCGAGGTCAAACGCGCCCCCCTTGACGGAGCCTCATGCCCCCCCAGGGGGACGCACCCCACTATTTGAGAAACACTGCATTAGGGTGACTTCCTGAATGTATGACTCAGCATTTAATGTGAAAACTGCCTTGTGGTTTTGACTAATTCATGCTGCACTGGTGGGTCAGGTGGCTAATTCATAGTCACATCATGCCTTTAGTTACACACAGATGAGCGTCACAATTCATCATACTGTAAATGTTTTACATTTGTTGGGTTGATTCGGTTTTTTTGTTGTTTTTTTTCATGGAAGATGCAGATTTTTTTTTGTCTCAAGTAGTTTTCGATTCTTTTGTGTTGTAGCATTTAAATATCAAGTGAATATCAAATGACTATGTCTCAGCTCACCTGCCTGCACTGAGTTTCTGAATAATAGAAGAGCAGCTCAATAGCGTCACACTATATACTGTACAGTCGAATTGCTATTAAATCGTAGTCGGTGCCAGTGTTCATGCATGGTTAGGATTGCTCCATCATGATGCTACTATATTGCACCGGCTCAATAAACAGATATAATCCCATTTGAGCTTTTACTCGACATCATAAAAATAGAGTGCCAAGTGATTACTCAGAATTATGATGGCAGTCGTGATAAACATCAGCATTGCCCACAAAAAAAGGAGCAAACTTGTGAGACGGGCTCCATTACACAGGAGGGAAATTTCTCCAAAACAAATTATATTAAGTCCTGCTGTTTGTAATTTACTTCACACATATATGAACTATCAAGGGGGCATCCAGAATTACCTTACATTGGCAGACAGATTGAAACGACCTCATTTCTGCACATTATTGTGTGCATAACTGGCACAAATGATGCATTAAAATGCCTCGATCAACACGTAACAGACCTGATGCCATTGGCAGACTTTCGCTTCGGCAACGCAGACTGTATGCCGCTGATAAACGGCAGACAAAAAGAAAAACAATTACGACGTGGAAAATAAATTAGCAGCCTTGTTGAGCAGCCTGAATAAAGTCCCCGAGGAACAAGTGGTAAATGTAAAGCTTCAGCCAAAGGACATTAACACATATTCCTTCATTACTTTCAGTATAATGGCCCTCCTCCATCCTCCCCAACACTATCCTCATACACCCGGGAGAAAAACCACAGTGACAGTGCTTGAATGCTTTCCTACACATACAAATATATCACTGTTGCAACGGCACATTGTGTGACAAACAGCGGTGAGCTACTTGGTTGGTAATTTATCTATTTTCCTAATATTCAGAAGAGACTGTTAATATGAGGATTATATGACAGCTGCCAAACTGTGCCTTTTTTAAGATAGATTTATTAAAGTCACTTTATTGGGTACAGTGTCGCCATCAACTGTGGGCCAATATTAGACTCTGAGTTATTTCACAAGTACCTTTACCAGTGTTGTGGTCCTCGAGGCCAAGGACCGGCTCGAGGACCGAAAGTCGGTCCTTGGTCCTTGGCCTTGGCGTCAAGACCTTTGTTCCTTGGCCTCGGAGTCAAGTCTTCGGGTTCGAGGGTCCGAGGACGGCAAAAATCATGAAGAACTCAAACAAACTCCATCCAGGGAAACCCATATTGTTGGATTTATCTGGCGCTTTAAGAGGGGCGCGACTGCCACTGACGGGTGACAGTTAGCGCAACGTATCAAGAGCGGCATCACAGTTAGTTTCAATCACAGTCAGTTCCCGTTCGCGATCGGCAGTTTAAATAGCGTGTAAAGTCTTTCTGTAACAGTGGTGTCTTTTATTTAGTTATTTTTGCACAGTTGTCATGTTTGTGCGGTGGCACTAGAATGTTTGTTTGAACCAAGTAATTAGCGTTACAGCTGGAGTCAATAATGCCGGCACTTCACTTCCGGGTTTGGCCGTTGGCATTTGGAGTCCTTTTGCTCGACTCCAGTTATATTTGCTGAATGCTTTCTCATGTTTAGAATAATGAATACAGTCTTGAAAGGCGCTTATAAATAAAATCTATTATTATTATTATTATATTATTATTATTGATAATACAAAGTTTAAAATCATGGTTGATTGAATTATTTATTATTATTGTGAAGTTGAAGGTATTAAATTAATTAATGTCAACTATACACATTTACATTGTGATGCCTAAGGTAGATATATTCATTAAATTGCATTTGTTTACTTTAGGCTATTACCTGCTACATGCTACTGCTCCTTATTCTGAATCTGCTACTGCATCTGCTTATGCTATCAGCTACTCCTTCTGATATCATTCTACTGTTTCTGCAACTACCATCTGCTTCAATATCCATCCATCCATCCATCTTCTACCGCTTATCCGGGGCCGGGTCACGGGGGCAGCAACTTTAGCAGGGAAGCCCAGACTTCCCTCTCCCTAGCTACTTCTTCCAGCTCTCCCCGGGGGATCCCGAGGCGTTCCCGGGCCAGCTGGGTGACATAGTCTCTCCAGCATGTCCTGGGTCATCCTCGGGGTCTCCTCCCGGTGGGACATGCCCGGACCGGAACACCTCACCAGGGAGGCGTTCAGGAGGCATCCGAATCAGATGCCCAAGCCACCTCATCTGGCTCCTCTCGATGTGGAGGAGAAGCGGCTCGACTCTGAGCCCCTCCCGGATGACCGAGCTTCTCACCTTATCTCTAAGGGAGAGCCCGGACACCCTGCGGAGAAAACTCATTTCGGCCGCCTGTATCCGGGATCTCGTTCTTTCGGTCACGAACCATAGCTCGTGACCATAGATGAGGGTTGGAACGTAGATCGACCGGCAAATTGAGAGCTTCGCCCTTTGGCTCAGCTCCTTCTTTACCACCACAGACCGATACCATGTCCGCATCACAGCAGACGCTGCACTGATCCGCCTGTCGATCTGTCGCTCCCTCCTGCCCTCACTCGTGAACAAGACCCCAAGATACTTAAACTCCTCCACTTGGGGCAAGATCTCCTTCCCGACCCAGAGGGGGCACTCCACCCTTTTCCGACTGAGGACCATTGTTTCAGATTTGGAGGTGCTGATTTTCACCCCAACCGCTTCACACTCGGCTGCGAAACGCTCCAGTGAGAGTTGGAGAGCCCTGCTTGAAGGAGCCAACAGTACCACATCATCTGCAAAAAGCAGAGATGCAATACTGAGGCCATCAAAACGGACCCCCTCAACGCTTCGGCTGCGCCTAGAAATTCTGTCCATAAAGGTTATGAACAGAATCGGCGACAAAGGACAGCCTTGGCGGAGTCCTACCCTCACTGGAAACTATTCCGACTTACTGCCGGCAATGCGAACCAAACTCTGACATCGGTGGTATAGTGATCGAACAGTCCGTATCAGGGGGTTCGGTACCCCATACCCACGAAGCACGCCCCACAGAACTCCCCGAGGGACACTGTCAAACGCCTTCTCCAAGTCCACAAAACACATGTAGACTGGTTGGGCGAATTCCCACATACCCTCGAGGACCCTGCTAAGGGTGTAGAGCTGGTCCACTGCTCCACAGCCGGGACGAAAACCACACTGCTCCTCCTCAATCGGAGGCTCGACTTCCTGACAGGTCCTGCACACAGTTTTTACAAAGATGAATGGAAGTACATGGTAGCCGTCCACCAAAATGGTCATCTTTTATTTAATTTTAGATATGATTTAGAAATGGCAGGACAGTGGATGACAGTTGAGCAACATCCGCTTCGCGGTGCAGAAGTTGTGGTTTCAAATCCGGCCCAGGCTGTCATGTTCCGGTGTCGGCAGCAGGTGGCGGGCTGAGCATTCTTGCTGGTTGCACACCTGCTGCCAATGTGTCATGATTGCACTTTGTATATTCGGACCTACTTTCTGGCAATTGTATGCCGTGCCACTGCTCTTGCCCGTGTGTCAATTATTCACGTTCTTGTTCTCGTCATAGTTGCTCTTGTTCTACACGTCGGATATTTTTTGTGAATGCGGTTTTCGTTTTGATCGTCTTGAGTTTATTTTCATCCTTGCCTTTTGTGCAAGCGCTTTGTTATTCTGGGTTTTGTGTATTTTCCTGATCCTTAATTTTGACCAGCAATTTCTGTTTCCATTTTTTACGGTGCGATTTTTATAATAAACGTTTTTGTACCGAGCTCTTGTTGGAGTCTGCTATTTTGGGGATCCAAAAAACACGATTCGCTTCGAATAAAGCGTGACGCCCTCGCTTCGTTCTAAGCATGACACCGGCCCTCCTGCATGTCGTTTGCATGTCGTCCCCGTGCCTGTGTGGGTTTTCTCCAGGTTTCCAAAATATGCATGTTAGGTTAACTCAGTGCTTCTCAATTATTTTCTGTCATGCCCCCCCCCCCCGGAAGAAGAAAACATCTTGTGCCCCCCCTGCCCCCCACCACGCGACTATAAATAGTATCATTTGTCTATAAAATTATTATAAGTACACCTCTGCATAACACTGTATCCTTATTAATGTATAAGAATATAAAAAATGAAAAATATGGACCAACTTACAACAAAGAATAGCTTTTACAGTAAAAGAAAAGATTTAAAGTGCATCTGAAATTCAAAAATAAAATTCAATCCTTAATTAAACTATAAACATTTTTTGACTGACCATGTCAAACCATAGGATACTGAAAAATAAAATTACATAAAATCAATAACTAATAATGCATTCAACCTAATCACCAACATTATCTTAGAGCACAATATTTTAAAAAAAGACTAACCAGTAAAACAAAACTATAGAAAAGAATGTGTGCTTTTTTTTTTTTAAATCAAAGATGATGTCTGGATTAATGGCCACAATGAGCACGTTTTGCAATGCACAGCTTTTCAAAGCGAGGTTTGAAGCAGGACACAGCAACTCTCAGCTCCTGCTCAATGTGTCACGGGGACCAGTATTTGCTTTTCAGAGCAGCAACAGCAGAGAAGCCAGTTTCTGACAAGTAAGAAGTTGCAAATGGAAGAAGAATGTGCACAGGTCTTTGTCCTAAGAGTGGATATTGCTTCTCCACATTCAGTGTCTGGGATCTGAAACTTAGTCTCAACGTGGAGTCAGATGTGATGTCTCTCACCACCTGTCTTCTCATCCATGTTAAATATTTTTTCATGGTGTCAATTGAGGGTCTGCCACACTTGGTGTCTACACATACTAATGCTCAGTGCAAACAAAACCCCCACACCAATGAGTGAATGGTCCCTGCGCACACTCTGCCAATGAGAGCGCCACTGCCCTCTAATGTAGTGGAGGTGCAATTGCACTTTATTCTAGGACAGTCAAAAAAATAAAAAATCATGTCCCCTGTGACAGGGTGGGTCTGACCGCAAACCGTATGGAGTGTGGATCCCACAAACGCAGACTCAGATAAATTGCAATAACAAAAGAGATTTATTTAAAGTGAGGGACCGACAAAGTGGTCAACAAAAGGCGCTGGCGAACAAAAGCCAGAAAAACGAATGAGAACAGAAAGCGCTTGCCAATTACAAGGACTTAATGAACACCAAGGTAAACATAAAACTAAAAGAGATTCGCTCAAACAAACGAAACCAAGGACCAATACAAAAATAATACAAATACTGTCAAACCCAAATTTACTACAAAGAGGCAAACGACTCGTCAAGTCAAGTCAAGTCAAGTAAACTGTATTTATAGAGCACTTTCAAACAGCCATCGCGGCATACAAAATGCTGTACATGGAGCAATTTAACATATCCAATAAACAGTAAAAAAACAAACAAATGGCAGGAGCGTCGCCCAACACACAGGCGCACAGGCGGCCATCTTTGTCGTAACATGAATGAGAGAGCTAGAACAAAGCACTGGGGCAAAAGGTCTCTCCTCCACCCTAATTTAGTATCATGGTATCCATGGATAACAATCATATTTTAGCCTTAAATGTGTACGTTCATTTAAGAGCTCTTACAAAGTGCAGCATGAACCAAAAAGAGACATGAGAAAATGTTTTGATAATTAATTTCTCTTTCCCATCCGAAAAAGTGTAACAGAGAATCCTACATACTCTGTTACCCCGGAACACAAACGCTATCCATGTCGAGACAACAAAGAAATCACCACTCTGTAATATCTTCTCTTCTTATGGTTGGTCACAGTCAGCACAAAGCCCAGGAGCAAATAATTAATGATCGAGTGAGCTCAACAAGAAAAAGTGAACCCGTCATTTGCACCGTGACTTTACTATGTAAAGTTATGTGTCATTTCACTACAAAAGAAAGGCTTGCTAATGAATCACGCTCCACATGCGGGTGATAGACTTTAAATTGTGTTTAGTGGGCAGCGTTTAGAGGTGTTCAGTGAGGGTGGGGCAAGTCAGCGCTTGCCACGGGCACCAAATTTAAGAGCTACAAAAATTAAATATCGTAAAAAACAAATTATAGTATTAGAAGTTGTAGTCGTCACAAAAAAAGGTTTCAGAGTGTATACCTATAAAAACAGGAAGAATCCAATAAATTTGAATGTGTCATTTAATTTCAGCAGTGCAATTAAAAAATGTGAAACTTGAGCATTATTCAGATTAGATAAATACAAATTTCAATTTTTTTTCTCCTTGAGAATGTTGATGGTAATAGTTTACAGCTAATTAATAAACCCATCCCATCCATTTTAAAATCTGCTTACCCTCACAACGATCACGGGTGTCCTGGAGCCCATCCCAGCTGTCTTCAGGCAGTAGGCGGGGGACACCCTGAACCAGTTGCCAGCCAATCGCAAACTACAAAAACAACCATTCGTGCTCACAATCACACCTCGGGACAATTTAGAATGTTCCACCCATGCATGTTTTTGGAATGTGGGAGGAAACCAGAGTACCCGGAGAAAACCCACACAGGCACGGGTAGAAAATGCAAACTCCACACAGGAAGGCCGGAGCCGGAATCGAACCCTGCACCTTCCCCACTGTGAGGCGAACGTGCTAACCAGTCGCCCACCATGTTTTGCAGGCCGCCATAATAACCCCAGTTAAATTGGTTTAAAGATCTTTGTGAATATAGCTGATAAAGGTGTGAACGACTGATTAAATGTGGACTGTAAAAATTAAAAATCAAAATAATATCCTGGAGGTCATCATTGATATCCTTCCCACAGAAGGCAAGTCACAAAAGGTTATTGCTCAAACTGGCTATTATCAGAGTTCTGTAGCCAAGCAGAAGAAAAAGTATGTTCAAGCAAAACGGATAACCGCAGCATTGAGAGGATTGTGAAGCAAAACCCATTACAGATTTTGGGGGAACTTCATAATGAGTGACTTGAGGCTGTAGTGATAGTGGATCGACAGAAATGAGTTTCGCGCCGCATTCTTGGTGTCAAGCTATTCCATGACCAGAGACCACGTCATAAGTGTCTTACTTGGGGTTAAGGAGAATTTCTTTGAAAGATCTATTTTCCGATTAAAGTAAATATTACGTAACGTTGGGGGATTAGGGACCAATAGTCAGGAGAGGTACACAGTTCAAGCTGTTTGAAGTTTCCACAGTCAGTATTGGTTGGGGTACCTTGTTGTATGCAGGTGTTGGTCCACGGTGTTTTCTGTTCAATGTCAACAAAGTTCAATTAAATTGAAACCTTTTGTCATATCCTCTGAGAAGGTCCTGGATCAGGGGCTCTTCATACTGCAGCTCACCCCTCTACTCCTCCTGCAGCAGTCACCTCTTCAAGACCAGGAGCATCGGGAGGAGGATGCCCATGAGGCGTTGTCCTCCCCATGCAGGCTGTCCAGACTTTCTGTCATATGCTTCATGACATCCCTTTCCTCTGTCAGGACCTGAAAAGTTCAAAAGGAAACTAGATGCATGACCAACTCATCTTAACAGTGGCCAAAATTGGCTGTTTTGAGCGAAACTCGTAAAGTCAAGTTTTGCCCATTGCTAATTGTTCATGAAGATTATTTATTCATCCCTTGTTGTCTTGAATCAGAATTGCCACTCCTGCCTTGCCCCTGGGCTCGTGAATAATGATGTTGGTGATAGCCTCCACCTGCTCAGGCAGAGACATCACCTCCAGCAGCACATTCACCATTCACACTGTTGGAGTTGGAGTTCCATCTACAGAGATAACACACATTTTAAAAAAAAACAAGGTCAAATCAATTGTAATTCGTAGTTTGGATAATACCTTACTACAACAGGAGTTGTCAGCTTTCTCTTGATGGATCCCTTGACCTGAGTGGCAGCAATGTCCATTCTGGAGCGTCCAGAGGTACTGGGCCTTGGCGGCTGCCTTCTGACAAGGAATGTTTCCCCTGCTTTTGCCCATGACTTTGCACCCGTGTGTGCGGCCCTGACAAACAGCAACGGGGTGGACATGCCTCCTACGGTCAAGCTCGGCCTCAGATCCGCTTAGGGGGAACTGCAAGCCTCTTCCACTGGATCTGTATACAGGTAGGTCCTTCGTGTGCCTGGCACGTTTCTCCCGGACATCACGAAGCCCTGGACACCGGCCAGACCACACTCCTCCCTGCTGCAGAACTTCAGCATGTTTTCTCTGGTGTCATGCATGCTTTCAGTTTTCCGCATGTGTAGACTGACCACTAGTATCGATTTAAAGGGGTATAGATCCTAAAGGGATAAATGACATTGCATTTGTTAAACGTTTCATGATAAAAGCTGTGACATGTCTGTGAGTTGTCAAAACAAGACCTGCATTTAAGCCGTTACATAGACATGGTCAGTAGAGTCAGCAGTGAGTAATGTCGAAGGTTCAGAACAGTATTAGGAAAGTGCAACCAGTACCTGCTCTGCGATATTTGTTTACTGTGCTTTTAAGGTCAAATCGAGTAACCAAATAAAGGTCAGTTGTGGGCGTTTGGTAAGGTTTTTCAACTCATAGTAGAATTAAAAGTTATGTTGGCCCGTGAATCTGTTTAGAACTTTAATTCATGTCCAATAATACTTTAAAAATAAAAAGCCATGGGACCCATGACTTGCAAATGTCATGATTGGGTTTAGGGACCAACAGGTGGCACTGTAGGGCTCCCCCGGCAGTGCACACCTGTTGGTCATAACTAATTAAGGCTTTAAAAGGACTCCCAGCCCGAACACTCAGTGTCGGGTCATTCTTGCTCTTGCTACTGTCATGTGTGTTGCTTCTTGCTACTGTCATGTGTGTTGCTGTTTGCTCTTAGTTTCTGTCATGTTTAGTTCATAGTTATGTTTTAGCTTTAATCATGGTTTTTGTTTGATACTTTGTTTGTTTTGGATGTAGTTTTCTTTGTTTTAAATACAATTCTTCAAATACACCCTGCTCCTCCCTCCCTCCTGCCTGCTTTTTGGGGTCCACCACCACCTTGCTACGTGACAGCAAATGAGTTTTTAACCATTAAAACATGAAGTGAAAAAAAATAAGCAAAGAAATAATGAAAGCCTAGCACACGTCAAAAATGGCTACAACACGAATTGTATCATTTCATGTCAGTAGAGAATGTTTTGTGATTTTTTTTTTTTTCCAGCATGGAAGCATATTATAGTGTGTGATACAAACCATGCGTGGTCGGATTTATGTCCAAAATCAGGTGACATAGTAACAGAATTCCACCCTAAACCCAGGGCCCTCAGGTGATATATACTATAATTTAACATACAATTACAACATTTGCTATTTGTTAATTGAGCGTAATGTGCTTAAATACTGGTGAACTGGGTATGATTGGGGTGAGGACGCAATTTACTTGACACGGCTCGGGTGCTGGCATCCCACTCTTTGCCGCTGGGTGGGAAATTATTTCAATACATCTTATTCGATATGCTAAAATAATTAACGAGTGGTATGTTGGAGGAAACAAGACTTTCCCATTCAAACAAGCAAAAGAGACAGTATTGAGCCTTTGACAAGTGAGCAAATCTGTTTTAAATGTCTCTTTTTCTTTTATCATGAAGCAGTCGGCATTTGAGGCTGAAGTGTGTCTGTGCTCTAATCCTCTCACTTTTAGCTTGTCCTCTCTTGTAGAGTCAGCCAAAGCTGAAAATCCCCAATGATAACCTGTCATAGTCTCACCAAAAATCCCGCTGAGCTGGCTTGGCCTTTGAGCCCTGTTGATGATATATCGATATTTGGAAAGACTTATTTCCTGTCAGGCAACATCCTGTGCATAGTTCAACATTTTAGGTCACCTTTTACTCTTGAATGGCAACAACATGAATTTGAAGTAACAGCAGCCTTCAGAAGTAATACAGTGAATCTACAGTATATTTCTGGCTGGACTCTCTTGATGCGGTGAGGATGCAAAGCTCGAGAGGACCTGAGTGGCTTGGCATTCCCAGACACAGATGGAAAAGATGAGAGGCCAGCAGAGGCACAGATGAGCCCTCATAGCACAGCGCACCCTAAGACCAGGAATCAGTGAGGCTGGCTCTGCACTGATGACACTGGCTTTATTGCCTCTCAGTCATCCAGTGCTCTCACCGCCAGCCCTCGAGATACCAAGTCCGGCCAAGATTAAAGGCACTTTCCCCTCCTAAATTCAAACCTTTTGCGAGGTTATGCCAATAGTCTCTCCAGTGGAGCTGCCATGGTGCAGATTTGGTCGTTACCCAAATGCCCAAAGCCATTAGAAACAGAGAAATGAAACCCAACTCAAAGCTAAGCTCGTCAAAATTATGTGCATCTTCCTATTTAGCCGAGGTTATTAAGTGTGTTTTCCATCTGTTGAGGCACAATTTTTTGGGCTGCTTTTCTGTGGCCCAAGGCCAAAAATTCTGCACCAGTCTGAGAAATTTTACATGATGCACTTCCATTTGACTGACCACAATCACAGGTTTGAAGGTTTGACTCTTGTGTTTTAACAAGTTTATGACAGATGGAGTGGCTGGGCACTTAAAACTGCCTCCACAAAGGAGGCTGTCAGCACCACTTGATGAAATTATTCATCGTTTTGAATTAACAATTAATTTGGGATGCATTTAGGCCCTTTTCGATATTTCAAGACATGCTTTTTATGGAATGGCATAAACAAACTGTGCTTAAAGTGGTCAAAACCAAATATGTCTTTCTATCCATCCATCTATCTACCTATCTATCTATCTATCCAGTGATCCCTTGCCACCACTTTGCGATTCAAGTTTTGTGGGTTGAGTGTTTGACTTTTTTTTTCATGCCGAATAAAGAGCTGATATGTACTGTATATATATATATATATATATATATATATACACACACACACTGTACATATGGCACGTCTGTTGACTGGCTGGTTAGCACGTCCGCTTCACAATGCAGAGGAGCAGGGTTTGATTCTGGCTCTGCCCTTCCTGTGTGGAGTTTGCATGTTCTCCCCGGGCCTGCGTGGGTATTCTCCGAGTACTCCATTTTCCTACCACATTCCAAAAACATGCATGGCAGGTTAATGGACCACTCAAAATATTCCCTTGGTATGATTGTGAGCGTGAATGGTTGTCCGTCCTTGCGATTGGCTGGCAACCAGTTCAGGGTGTCCCCCGCCGACTGCCAGAAGACAGCTGGGATAGCTTCCAGCACCCCCCGCGACCCTTGTGAGTGTAAAGTGGATTTATTTATTTAATACACAATAGCTGAACCTATTTGTAGCCTGTCATGGAACTTAATATGTACATAATATAATAATAATAATAATACATTTTATTTATAAGCGCCTTTCAAGACACCCAAGGACACTTTACAATAACAAAAAAAACAAACAAAAAAAAACAATACGGGTTGAGCAGCGGCAGCCAAAACGCGCCAGCGTTCACTCAACCCGTGTTTTTCTAAACAATAAACTGAACTGGTCAACCAACACAGACGCCCTGATTAGGATGGACAGAGCCGACTCTTCCTACTCAGGAAACTGAGGTCTTTTGGGGTTCAGGGGTCACTCCTTAAGACTTTCTATAACTATGTAGCCTGTAGGTATTTCACCTTGTTCATGAATTGATTTGCTTTCTTTTGCCATGTTTTGTCTGCAGCTTGAATGATATTCCAAATACACTACCTTAAATGATTAGGTAAAGGTTACATAAATAAAAAACATGCCTTCATAGACAGCTCTCATGCAATTATTATTTACAGCAGTGTGAAATATTTAGTATCTGTAAATGTGATTGCAAGGCAAGTTTTGAGAAAAACAAATTATACATTGTTCTTTTTATTTGTGCATGTGAAAATACTCAGCAAACACATCCACAAGCCAGGCTAAATTACTCAGGCCAACTCAGCATTGTCCGCAATTTGTGTCTGCCTGGCCACACGTCATTTTCTTGCCCTGGTGAACTCCAGGCTAGTGTTTTCCTTTACTGTGATTGAATGTATGATCCATCCCTTGTGCGCTTTCCTAATGACATAACACAAAATTAATTATAGTTGACAATATAATTGTTCTTCATGTTTATCAATGTCAAAAGTCTTACTGACACGGACGGGCGAATGCTGGATGAATGTTGCTGCTTGGTTACCTGACGGAGAGCTCACACGTCCATTCATTGGAAACTTCTCATCAGAGAGCGTGCTGGATTTTTCAAAGGCCAACTTTGTCTTGTCATACAGCTGTTTATCCAAACTTGACATACATACACCTGGGATAGTGTCATGATCCGTATTCGGCAGCAGGTGGCACGCGTTCACTTCTGTCGCCTGCACACCTGCTGCCTATTTGCCAGAGATTGCACCTGCTATATCTAGGCGCTCCGACAGTCAAATCACTGCCGGAGTATTGCATGCCGTGCCACTGCTGTTGCCTATGATTGCCATTCTTATTCGATACCATTCGCTGTTGGTTAAATCTTCGTCGTCCCAAAGGACTCATTATATTAGCGTACGTGAACTAGTACTTGTCTTAAACATATTTCCCTTGCCATTTTTTGCAAGCGTTTTCTGTTGTCGCGTTTCCTTATTTCCTGGTTCTCGTTTTCACCAGCGCTTTCTGTTGTTTATTTGACGGGGTTTTGTTTGTAATAAATATTTTTGTTTTGACGAAGTCCTTGTCGGTGTCTGCTCCTTCGGGGATCCACTTATTCTCTGTTACGTACGAAGCAGTTCCCTTTTCCTGCTTCGTGCGTAACGTGACAGAATACTCCGGCCACCATGGATCCCGCAGACATTGGGAAGGTTTTGTCGGCTCTGTCCCGTCAAGAGCAGCTTAGGAGTCAGCAGGACCGAGCCATTTCAGATCTCCGCGGCGCGGTTTCCATGCTGGCTCACAAGTTCGATGATTACGAACCTCGCGTAGTCAAATTAGAAGGGCGGAGAGCACCTACCCCGGAGCTTCGACATGTTACCCTGGAGGTACCCGTCCAGTCTCCTCCATTTAGTAGGGAACCAATGCTTCCCCACCCTCCACGTTATGGAGGCGAACATGGTCAGTGCGGGCACTTCCTCCACCAGTGCTCGCTCGTTTTTGACCTGCAGCCTTCCGTCTATGTCAGTGATGACGCGAAGGTCGCATATATCATGAGCCTATTGGCTGGTCGGGCGGCGTCATGGGCAATTGCAGTGAGCGAAGCACAACCGAGCCTCCGGTCTTCCTTCCCCGGCTTCGTGGCGGCATTTCGCCGTGTGTTCCATCATCCCGTGCGGGGAAGAGAGGCTGAGGGCAGGCTATTAGAGCTCCGCCAAGGGAGACAATCCGTGGCGGACTACTCGATTGACTTTCGCATTTTGGCCGCCCAAAGTGGCTATGGCGACCGGGCGCTGTGTGGCTTGTTTCGTCGCGGACTTAACAATACACTTAAAGACGAACTGGCCACCCGCGACAACAGTTCCAACCTAGAGGAGTTGATCGATCTCTCTCTGCTCCTGGACAACCGCCTGAGAGAGAGGAGCCGGGAGCACGGAAGCAGTTGGTTCCCGTTCCAGCATACAGCGGACCAAGGTGCATCCAGCGAGATCACTCGGACAGCTGGGTCCGGGGACCACCCCAGCGCCCGGAGGGCTGCCGCCAGGGAGGAGCCGACGCAGCTGGGGGGCGGAAGTTCCAGTCCGGAGGAGAGACGGCGTCGGTTCGTGGACCAGGCGTGTTCCAACCGTGGTCTACAAGGACATCGAGCCGCATCCTGCCCATCGGAACCCCAACCGACTACGCCCGTCGAGTACTGTGAGTCACAACCCCGCGCCGAATCTCGAGAGCCTCAGAGAGTCGACTCTCGGCCGGGACACCCCAGAAGACTTGAACTCGAGGGGGAGATCTACGGGGCGTCTCGGGCGCGACAGATCAGGGCTCTGATAGACTCGGGTGCCGACGACTGCTTTCTGGACACCGACATTGCCTCAGAGATAGGCTGTTTGACCGAGGAATTAGCCGAAAAGAAACGGGTTCACGATCTCGATGGGCGCCTTCTGGCAGTGGTAACCCGGATCACAGAACCGCTTAAGCTCAGGTTGTCAGGGAATCATGTAGAGCACAGATGGTTTTATTTAATGCATTCCCGAGCCGTTCCGGTTATTCTCGGCTTGCCCTGGCTCAAGACACACGACCCAATTATATCATGGAACCGCCCGGCCATAGAAATATGGAGTCCGTTTTGTCACGAGCATTGTTTGCGGTCGGCCGTAGGGGGGCATACGCGTGTCTGTAACGATGCCCCTGAAGTCATCTGCCTTGACCGGGTGCCTAGTTACTATCACGATCTGAAACAGGTTTTTAGCAAGGATCGCGCCCGATCTTTGCCTCCGCACCGTCCGTACGACTGTGCCATAGACCTGCAGGTGGGCGTCCCGCTGCCGAGCTCCCGATTATATCAGGTGTCTCGTCCAGAACAAGAGGCATTGAGGGACTATATTAATAGCTCGCTCGCTGCAGGTCTCATCAGACCATCACGATCACCGTTAGGTGCCGGGTTCTTCTTCGTAGAGAAGAAGGACAAGTCGTTACGGCCGTGTGTGGATTATCGTGGGCTAAATGACATTACAATTAAGAATAAATACCCACTTCCGTTGTTAGATTCCGCCTTCGCTCCCTTACAATCTGCCACCATTTTCTCAAAATTAGACTTGCGTAGTGCGTACCATCTGGTTCGCGTGCGAGAAGGGGATGAGTGGAAGACGGCTTTTAAGACCCCATTAGGCCATTTTGAATATTTGGTCATGCCTTTCGGTTTGACTAATGCTCCCGCTATCTTCCAGAGTCTGGTCAACGACGTGTTGAGGGACATGCTGAATGTATTTTGTTTCGTTTACCTCGATGATATTTTGATTTTCTCCCGGTCAGTACAGGAGCACAAACAGCACGTCAGGCTCGTTTTACAACGGTTATTAGAGAACAGGCTCTTCGTCAAGGCAGAGAAGTGTGAGTTCCATGTACAAGCCATCTCGTTCCTGGGATTTGTCATTGAGCAGGGTAAGCTGAGAGCCGACCCCGTAAAGACCAGGGCGGTGGTGGAGTGGCCTACGCCCACCAGCCGCAAGGAACTACAACGCTTCTTGGGGTTTGCCAACTTTTACAGAAGATTCATCCGTAACTATAGCCAACAGGCTCTTCCGTTAACCAGGTTGACTTCTGTTAAGCCCCCGCTCCTGGATCTTAGATCCGTCCCTGATTCGTGACTTCCACGCTTCTCACCCGTCCAAACCGGGTGGGCCGCCGGGAGGCGTCCGTTGAGGGGGGGGTACTGTCATGATCCGTATTCGGCAGCAGGTGGCACGCGTTCACTTCTGTCGCCTGCACACCTGCTGCCTATTTGCCAGAGATTGCACCTGCTATATCTAGGCGCTCCGACAGTCAAATCACTGCCGGAGTATTGCATGCCGTGCCACTGCTGTTGCCTATGATTGCCATTCTTATTCGATACCATTCGCTGTTGGTTAAATCTTCGTCGTCCCAAAGGACTCATTATATTAGCGTACGTGAACTAGTACTTGTCTTAAACATATTTCCCTTGCCATTTTTTGCAAGCGTTTTCTGTTGTCGCGTTTCCTTATTTCCTGGTTCTCGTTTTCACCAGCGCTTTCTGTTGTTTATTTGACGGGGTTTTGTTTGTAATAAATATTTTTGTTTTGACGAAGTCCTTGTCGGTGTCTGCTCCTTCGGGGATCCACTTATTCTCTGTTACGTACGAAGCAGTTCCCTTTTCCTGCTTCGTGCGTAACGTGACAGATAGGCTCCAGCATGCTGGCAATCCTTGTGACAATGGATGGATGGATAGATGGGATGTTAATGGCTGCAGACTAAATAAGACTCTTCCCATCTATCACCAGTTTGTTACATATACCACCAGGCGTGATAAAACAATCAACCTCTGCTATGGCAATGTGCAAGACCTAAATAAAGCTTATTAGAAACCTCCTCTCAGCACTGCAGACCACAATGTTGTCCACCTTCTTCCAACATACCAATCCAAACTACAGAGAGCGGGCGTAGTTAAGAAGACTCTCCGACAGTAGAATAATAATGTCCCGGAGTCCCCTCAGGGCTGTTTTGATTGTATAATGTGGGAGGTGTTCACAGAAGGCCACACGTTTTCACATCATACATTTTGCCTTTGTGTCGATATGTTGGTCCCCACAAAAACCATTAAAGGATTTTCAAATAACAAAATCACTGAAAACAACTCTGAACAAAAAGAAAACAGCATTTAATTCAGGAAATCAGCTAGAAGCTAAATTCTTTCAAAATAGATTAAAGAAAGAAATTAAATGGCTCAAAGGGTAAAATGGCTCTTTCACTCCGGATGCTTGGCAGGGCGTCAAAACCATGGCCGGTCTCCACTCCAACTCCTCATTTCCTAGAAACCCCTCAGAGGTGTGTGTCAGCGTGGCTGAAGATCTGAACAACTTTTATTCCAGGTTCGATCATTGTGATTACACACAGGAGAGGCAGGAACTATCTGCTGAACTTATCCGTCAGCTTCAATCTGCTGAGAACTTGCAACTGTCACCTATGGATGTGGAACGCACACTGAAGCAGCTCAAACCCAACAGCGCTCCTGTGCCGGATCAATTACGTTGGCGCGTGTTGAGGGTCTGCTGCAGCAAGCTGGCAGATGTCTTCTGCTCACTGTTCAACCACTCTCTGGCCGAGCACGCTATTTCCCTCCATCTGGAAGTCCTCCGTTATCTGCCCCGTGGCAATAAAGTGCAATCGCAGCTCCCACGACTATTGGTCTGTGGCATGAACATCCTTGGTCATGAAGAGCTTGGAGAGGCTCATCATGGGCCAGCTACAGGCTGATGTGGGTTTGCTCTCTGACAGCTTCAGTTTGCAGAAGTCCAAATCCCATGTCACTTTAGTGTTTGTGGACTTTTCAATTGCATTTAACACCGTGCAACCACACCTTATGGGATGTACACTGCTTAGGATGAATGCCAACCTCCAGCTAATCCTCTGGTCCTCTCCTTTCTCGCGAGCAGAGATCACATAGTCAGGGTGAATGGTCACCTTAGCACAGCCAGGATGATATCTATCGGTTCCCGTAAAGTTTCAGTCATCTCTCCACCTCTCTTCTTACTCTTCACAAATAACTGCAGGAACACCACCCTCGGGGTAACATTTATCAAATACTCAGGTGACGCTGAGATTATTGACAGTTCAATCACTGATGGACTGTTGCAAACCAAACTGGACTCTTTTTCACTGTGGTGCAGGAACAACTGCCTGGATCTAAATGTGTCCTACACCAAAGAAATGGTCATTTATTTTCCATCATGACCACTTCACCAAACCCTCACTCAGAGTTCATTATGAAGCAATTGAAAAAGTGTATTCATACAAATATCTTGGCCTTACAATTGACCATGAACTCACATTTCAAGTGAACACTGAATAAATGTTCTCAAAATGCGTCTCTTTTTCCTTCGGAAACTCTGCAAACTTCAGGTTCACCAATCCATCCCCACTGCCTTCTATAAAAGTTTCATTGAATCTGTCCGCACATTTATGATGATCACCTGGTTTGGATCACTTACGCTCAGTAATTGAAACATGCACAATAAAATCATTCAAATTTGCAGTAAAATTATAGGTCAAGAGCAGCAGTCATTTACAAGCATTGCAATAGCAGAGTCATAAAAAAGGCACCTTGATATCAACTGACACCTCACACATCCTGCATTCTCACTATGGCCTGTTTACCATCAGGGGAGAGAACTAAGAGGGCCATATCTACCTTTCTCCACAACTTAACCTGCTTCCTAAACGGCTGATGGCTGCTACTGCTACTGATCTTAAATATGTTGTTGTTGTTTTTGCTGTGGTTGCATTTGATTCCTTAGATTTTTTTATCTATTCATTTTTTATTGTGTTATGATGAATTATGTGTGAATGGTCATGTCTTGTGTTGCTGGGCCTCTCTGTCTACAATTGAAGTTCCAAGCAGATAAAATGAAGTAAAGTTGTTTGAGTGGTTGGTTTGGTTGGTTGGGTGTAACCCTTCCATTTGCGTTTTATATTTGACTGTTATCTGTTTAGCATTTATTTAGGTGCAAATTATTCAAAATGCAGTGCTTCATTATTTACGTACATTTTTACCCCCCTTATGAAAACGCAAAGTTTACGTTCAAACTGACTATCGCAGTGCCTGACACAAATGAATAGACTTTCTTTAAATAAATCCTTGACCCTGTTTAATGAATACTCTGGTGGTGAGACTTCAAATAGGTAACCATTTTCAGTGCGGTGTGGTCATTGAAACACACGCACTCACACCATTTGTGAATGGCAATGAAGAGGTGGGCGGTGACAGCGGTGTGCTGCACCTTTCCGAGGTGAGAGGACGCTGGCGTGTATGTCGCCGCTTCTCACTCCAAAATTTTCCAAATCTTTTCAAAAGCTCAGATATTTCTTCAGATTTTTCTTTTGCCCTTCTGTTTTTGGACTGTTTGGACTGTGATTGATGTAACAAATCATAGCTTCACCCGATCAATCAAACCCCAAATCGTAACTTAGTCCACGGGCTGACGCCGGTGGCTTAAATTTACCGGCTGTCACCGCACCGGCCTTTCTCCCTCGTCATGGGGCGGCACAATTTCGCCGCCTTTGGGTTATTTCTGATACTCCTGACGTTCTGTCATCATCCAGTGACAGGACTACTCCACTATTCTGTCACGGATCTTCTCCGGATCCGGAGGATTGCACCGGAGCCTCCACCGCCGGAACTGCACCATCATCCTGACATCGCTCGCCTGCCTCGACGTCGCTACATTCACCGCGGGTCGCGTAGACATGTTGACTACAAAAATCCTGGCTCAATCAACTCGACCTGGTCCACTTCTCGACGTCCTCCCAGAAACTGCGGCCGCAACACCAACTACTATGCAGTAGCCCGCCTGGCTAGGTCGGCTAACAGCACTGCCGCCGTCAAACATGACACCTCCGCTGTCAACTTTGGACTGCTGAACATCCGCTCACTTACGAACAAGGGACACCTCATTCAAGACATCCTCGCCGAACGCAAACTTGACTTCCTCGTTTTAACAGAAATCTGGCAACAAACAAACGACTTCGCTACTCTGAATGACTCTACTCCTCCCGGCTTTGTTTACATCTGCCGTCCCCGTGGCAACGGCCGTGGAGGAGGCCTCGCGGTGATCCACCGCGAGAAGTGGAAAGTCTTACCAGTCTCCGTTCCTGCATCAAGCTCTTTTGAATGCATGGTGTTTAAACTCCCTGGACCCACGCCAACCATCATTGCCACAGTTTATCGCCCCCCGAAGCCACATAGCGATTTCATCAATGAATTTTCCAGCTTAATCACACACTTATCCACTCTCTCGCCAAATTTAATTTTGCTGGGAGATTTCAATATTCACATGGACAACCCCGACCTGCCACTCACAAGAGACTTCACATCCTACCTGGAGAGCCTCGCGATACACTGTCTTACTGACTTCCCCACCCACATCAAAGGCCACACATTGGACTTGGTTTGCTGCTCTGGCTTCTCCCCCTCCAAGCCCACTGCTGATGTTTTTCCTGAAACCGATCATTTCCTCCTCACTTTTAACACCGTACTCCGTGTCTCTACAATCAAAACCTCCCGCCTCATTTCTTTTCGTAATACCAAAAATATCAACATTGACACCTTCTGCTCCATTATCGACCGTTCCCCGCCCCCAGACGCCCTTTCAAACCCGGATGACCTCACCGCTCACTACAATGCCTGCCTCACAAATATTCTAAATTCTCTCGCCCCCCTGAAGACCAGGACTGCTTCATTCTCTACATCTGCCCCCTGGTTTACACCCGCTCTTAGATCATTGAAATCAAAAAAACCGCCAACTTGAGCGACTCTATAAGAAAACCGGTCTCACCATCCATAAGGACATGTACACTACCCATATCACTAAATACAAGGACCAAATTGCACAAACCAAATCCAGCTACTACTCCGCCCTCATCCTCTCCAACGAAGGAAATTCAAGAACTCTCTTCTCCGTCATGAACAAAATCCTCCGGCCACCAAACTCTCTCCCCCTCCACCTGTACTCCACAGCAACCTGCAACTCCATAATGGAACACTTCAATCACAAAATCCTTAAGATCCATCACCAACTCCATCAAAACCTACCTGCTTCCCCCCCCCCCCCCCCCCCATCTGAACCTTCTTCTCCTTGTCATTTCTTCTCCAGTTTTGTTCCACCAACGACTGCTGAATTATCCAACCTCATACTCAAATCCAAGCCCACCACTTGCCAGCTTGATCCCCTCCCTTCATCCCTTGTTAAATCCTGCCTTCCTTCTGTGTTTCCTCTCATATCTGCTATTATCCACTCCTCACTCTCTTCTGGTATTGTCCCATCACTCCTCAAAACCGCTGCTATCACCCCCACACTGAAAAAACATGGCTCTGACCCCAACAACTTTGATAACCTCCGCCCCATCTCCAACCTTCGATCTATCTCGAAAATCCTTGAAAAAACTGTTGCTGCTCAACTCCACTCCCACCTGTCCCTTCACTCTCTCTATGAACCCTTTCAGTCCGGTTTCCGCCCCCGCCACAGCACAGAGACTGCCCTAATCCGTATTGTAAATGATCTCCTCATAGCATCTGATTCCGGTTTAGTCTCCATCCTCATCCTCTTAGACTTGAGCGCTGCCTTTGACACAATCTCTCACCCTATCCTCCTCAATAGACTCTCCTCCATTGGTCTCTCCTACACTCCCCTCAGTTGGTTCCACTCCTACCTCACTGGCCGCACTCAGTTTGTCCAGCTCAAATCCTTCACCTCAAAGCCCTCCCCAGTCACCACAGGTGTACCACAGGGATCTGTCCTAGGTCCCCTTCTCTTCATCATCTACCTCCTGCCTCTTGGCCATATCCTCCGCAAATTTAATATCCACTTTCACTGCTTTGCTGATGACACCCAGCTCTACCTCTCCTGCAAGCCAAACTCCATACTCCCACCCCCCTCCCTCACCTCTTGCCTCTCCGAACTCAAAACATGGTTCACAACAAACTTTCTTAAATTAAATGCTAATAAAACTGAAGTCCTCCTTCTTGGCACCAAATCTACTTTATCCCAAGTAAACAGTTTTTCCTTCAACATTGACAGCTCCCTAGTGTCCCGCTCCCCCCAGGTTAAGAGTCTGGGTGTCATCCTGGATAGCATGCTCACCTTCCACTCACATATCAACACCATCACCCGCACTGCTTATTTCCACCTCCGCAATATTACCAGACTTCGCCCTTCCCTCACCCCCCGCACCACTGCTATTCTTGTCCACAGTCTTGTCACATCCCGCCTTGATTACTGCAACACTCTCCTCTTCGGCCTACCTCAAAAGTCCCTTCATAAAATCCAGCTGGTTCAAAACGCCTCTGCTCGCATCATCACAAAAACATCTTCCCAGCAGCACATCACCCCCGTTCTCCAACAGCTCCACTGGCTCCCTGTTCAACATCGCATCAATTACAAACTGCATCTATATACATATATGGCCATCCACAACCTGGCCCCTCCTTACCTATCCGACCTTCTCCAGGTGCATATCCCCTCTCGCTCCCTCAGATCCTCGTCCTCCCTCCGCCTGTCAGTGCCCCCTGCCCGACTGAGCACCATGGGAGTCAGAGCCTTCAGTCACGCTGCTCCAAAGCTCTGGAACAACCTACCTCCGGACCTCCAAAACTGCACACCTCTTTCCACTTTCAAGTCCCGTCTAAAAACACACCTGTTCAGGATTGCCTACAACACATAGCTCTTCCATTTCCTATGTTTTTATGATTTTATGATTTTATGTCCTGTTTTTATATAATATCTCGTTTACTAATTTTTACATTGTATTTTCTTATTGTCTGTACAGTGTCCTTGGGTGGCATGAAAGGCGCTTTTAAATAAAATGCATTATTATTATTATTATTTGTGTTATTGCTGGCAATTGCTACAACAGGTAACAAAGTAAATGACATCATTCGCAGTGCCATAGCAGAATCCATTGCTCCGGTGTCCAAAAATCACCCACTCTGACAAGTTGGTCGTACCATTTGTTCGCTCCACACACATTTCCAGTATGGCTGTTGGGCTCTGTAACCCTTTTGACAGTCTTTTTTGTTTTTTAACTTTGCATCTTCCACTGACTTGATTTACCGTGTTGAGCTTACCTCGATCGGCAGCAATCAGCTGGTACGTTGTTGTTCCTTGTCACTGACTCCAAGTTGCGCTGGATGCCTTTGTCCTCCGAAAATGCTCAGAAGAGCCTGTACTTCTTCCATTCGCTTTTCCTACGTTCCTAAAATATTGTGAAGACCGAGCACAGCTACGGCACACTAGGAGTTAGTAAATACTTGTTGCTAATGGCGGCAACTACAACACACCTCTAAGTTCGAACAACCACTCGGTGTTTGTCAGCGTGGCCTGCCCCCTCAAGAGTTCCTGCATGGTGAGCTTACATCCCTTATCTGATCTGCATATCGCCACAAGGGTTGCTGGCGTGCTGGAGCCCGTCTGTCTTTGTGCAGGAAGCGGGGAACATCCTGAACTGGTTGCCAGCCGATCGCAGGGGACACATAGACAAAAAACTATACACACAATCAACCTACCCATGTATGTTTTTTTGGAATGTAGGAGAAAATCAGAGTATCCAGAGAAAACTCACACAGGCATGGGGACGCCGGAGCCTGGAACCGAACCCACTGTAAGGTGCACGCGCGAACCAGTCGACCAATGTGCCTCACATGGCGAACAGTCATCCTAAAGTATAAAGTATAATTGTAAAATCATTGCAAACAGGAATAGGTGCAAGTATGCGTCGGATCTGGGCAAGGACACACTTGTCTGCATCAGCCCCTTGTCATGCAAGCTGGCAAAAAAAGGACCAAAGCAATAAAATCGTGCGACACCTATGTAGCCTAAGCCAATCAGAGTCCAGCATATATTAAGCAAATGGAAACTGAACGTCTGCGGGCACCCGCTTTTCAGTCAGTCCTGCACGAGACTGTGAGGGCGAGTGAAGGAGTTTATCTGGCAAGTAGATTTGCATTACTCGATTATTGAGCTGTCAGTTGTAATTTATGTGCACAGAGTTTGACATTGCGCCGCACAAAGTCGCCAAGCAGAGTTGATACCAATTCACATATTGTTTGATTGAGTAGCGGGGGTCGGGGGGTTCTTCTGAAAATTCCAGCAAAAAAAATGAGAGAAGCTTCAGGACATCTGTTTGACAGGATGCCGCTCATTCGAAATAGGCCAATGAAGGACAAAAATAAAAATACTGGCTTGCAGAAGGACCATGTAGTGTGCAAGTATTTACGGTCCTGTCTTCTCTTGGTAGAGTGTTGTTTTAGGTGGCCAGTGTTTGTCTCGTCTTTGTGTCAAGAGCTGTAATTTTAGTTTTTTTCTGAGTTTTAGTCATGTTAATTCTTTTTAGTTTTGTCAAGCTTTAGTGGACTAAAAGTCTGAGCATTTTCGTCTAATTTTAGTCAGAATTGTCTGTGACTATTTTCGTCTAGTTTTTGGTGAAATATAACTGATGGCAAATCCAGTTCCAGTAAGAAAAATCGCTGCCACAGTTTGGCTTGAGCCACAGGTGCTTCTACTCAACCAGCAGGTAAACAAGTTCATTCACCTGCCAGTTTTCCCCATATTTAGTTTTTCCACATCACATTCCAATTTCTTCTCCCTATCTATGGAATGGAAGTGTTGGAAATGTTTTTTCTTCGCGAAAGACAATCCCTGCTGGCCGGCCATTGGTACCTTTCTCTGTGTTAGATTGTGTTCACCAAGTTGTATCCCAGCACATTCTTCTTCTCATCCAAATAGCATCACTAGTCAGGGTTGAGGAAAAGTTGTGTAAAGCAGAATAGCATTGTTTGCAAATATTAGTTTCATGCTATGTCGGAGCATGTTAAAATTGTAATTGCAGCACACTCAGTTTATTCCGCAAAGTGCATCATTGCCATTGCATTTGTTGTATGGAAGGAACCATCCAGAAAAGAAACAACTGATCAATTTGCCATTACTTTTATCACAGTGTCTATTTTTAAGCTTTTTAGTTATTTGTATGAGTTTATAACAAATGAAGATATTCTAGCTTTATCTGATTTATATTTGAGAAACATAAAAAGGGGTTGATCTATACTTGTAACTGATTTTTTTGTTTCATACATTTTCGTTTTACAGACATAACTGTGATCTATCAATCAGTACCTAGATAAAGTATTCAAAAAGACGTCGGCACCCAGGAAACGGAATTAAAGTGTGATATTTTGTGAGATTCTTGACATGTCGTCACATCTCGTTTTGGTCAAAATGATGTCAAAACCACTACATTATTACATATTAATGTGTAACAATATAAATGCTCTTTTTTTCCCTCAAACCTACTGGATGTACAATACCACCCCTTGATTTTTGATTTTTTTTTTTGTAGAGGGGAAGGAGTGGGTGCCAAAATGCATGTTAATTTCGAGAATTTATGGTAAATTAGTTTGGTTATTATCAACTAAAATAATGGAAAATGGCTAGATCAAATGTTACATTATAGTTTGTAGTCTAATGAGCTCATTTTGTTGGCATCATTATATTTAGTCCATACAATTGTATCTGTAGGTGTAACAGGCTCAATAAAGAAATTAAAGAAACGAGGCAAGTACAGTCAACCATTGTTTGTATATTCTGGGTTTTGTGGTGGAGGTTTTCCTGAGAAATCACTTGTCACAGATATCAAATCGAACAAAGATTGATTTTGTTTGTGGCACAGGTCGAAAGAAGTTTTTTTAATATGCATGGTTGAAACTTCAAGTTTGTCCAATGTGTTTTTTTTTCTTACACTAAGAAAGGGTCTGACGTTCTATCCATCCATCCATTTTCCGATCCGCTTTCTCCTCACAAGGGTCACGGGGGTTGCTGGAGCCTATCCCAGTTGTCTTCGGGCAGTAGGCAGGGGACACCCTGAACCGAGTGCCAGCCAGTCGCAGCGGGTCTTAGGTTTCAATTTAGTATTTTGGTGAACTGAAGCACACCCATAGAGAGCAGTAATCTTCTGCAGGGAAGCAGAGATAGCACACGATACAATCATCAACTTCTCTTTTATTGTGTGAGTGAGATCAGTGTCACAACACAAGGAAGAACACATTATTTCAAGCTCAACAATCACAGGAAATGGAAAGGGAGAAGGAGAAATAACACTGATAGTGACCCAACCACTCAGCCTGCTTTAGGTGCACTTCAAAGCTATGGATCTCTTGCAGAATATGATCGTAATGGAAGATGATCTTTGTTTCTTCAACATTATCTGAAGTATGAAATATTAACACGTGGATGCGTTATATAAAGAGAAACTGTTTTGTTGAATGTGTTCCTCCTCGCTCATCTTCCCCCTCTCATTTGGTGTACTGAACTAATGGGTAGACAACTCCACAACACAACAGACTGAACTAGTTGCCATGGTAACAGAAACCCGCTCGCTCGCTCTTTTGCATCAAATACGACTCTTCACCACTGTTGAAGATGTCAAACAAAAGTATGTGTGCCATATGTTTTCGTCTGTTCAAGCGTCATATTTTCACCTCACTGCTTGGAAATGAGGAACCACTGCAACGACTGCATTACAATCAAG
Source organism: Hippocampus guttulatus (assembly GCF_054856545.1). Classification (NCBI taxonomy): domain Eukaryota; kingdom Metazoa; phylum Chordata; class Actinopteri; order Syngnathiformes; family Syngnathidae; genus Hippocampus; species Hippocampus guttulatus. The sequence goes on from NC_141266.1 coordinate 3,275,680, forward strand.
TGTTTTGTATTGTATCAATTGAATTTGAAACGTGTCCGCTTGGAGGCAAAGTATGTTACTCTCTTCACATGATATCTAAGGATTTTTCATGTATAGATGTGTTGAGTAAAAGGCTGAGTGGTCTCGAAAACGGATGGGCAAAGACGTTCAAATGTGCATTGGACTGCTTTTTCTGTCTTATTTTATATCTGGCTGTTTTAATCTCGCATGCAGTGTCCAGCCTCATTAGACAGCTCAGTTATCACTGTCATTTCATTTGTGTTGAGTCATTTGCCTTTTGTTCTCCTGTTTCCTTTTTTCCCACCATAATCCACACAAGGCCTGCTCCCCCGCCGCTCTTTTTCTTCCCCTCCCCATCGTTCTTTGAACTCTCGGGTGTGTCTGTTCACGCCTGTCAGTCTGTCACTTTATCAAGCCCGAGTGCCCACCTGGCCCCTCTCTTTATAAATAGTGCACCATCCGGCACAGAGAGTGACACCATCGAGTACCGTATTTTCAAGACTATAAGGCGCCATTAAAAGTCTTAAATTTTCTCCAAAATGAACAGGACGCCTTATAATGCGGAGCGTCTAGTGTATGCGCCGAGTTCCAAAGCCTGACTGAGAGCACCTCTGGCCGACACGCTGTTTATACAGAGAAAAGGCGGGCGTGAGTGACGACAGGCATGCGGAAGTCCGCCATTGAGTGAAGGGTGGGTGTGTAAGAGGACGCTCAAGGCACGTCCCTAGCAGGTACCAGTCGCCAATGAGTGAAGGGTGGGCGTGTAAGAGGACGCTAAAGGCACGCCCCGAGCAGGTACCAGTCGCGTGAGTACATTGTAAAATGGCGAAATAAAGTACAACCGAACTCAGATTTGCTTCCGTTGCCTTTTTAAAAACGTGTTTTTAGCGTGCGTGCATGCATGCCGTATGTTTAAGCTGGCGGATGTTTTACCATGCCTGGCTGCGCCCAATAATACAGTGTATGTGTCAAATACAGAAATAGCACCCCTTACTGAGACTGCGCCCAACAATACGGTGCGCCGAATGGTCGTGAAAATACGGTAACTAGGAATCAAAGTTATGGAGGTGATGAAAAATTGGATGTCAATAATACATACATCTTCTTACTCTGTATGACAAGTCTGTGAAAGTAGATATGCATGTCAAATGTATCTTCTAATGACTGCACACCTGGTAACTTTCAATTAAATCAGTTGGATTGTCATTTCATTCAGGCATTCAGCAACTCATTTTTCGGAGCGTCTCACGGTATGCCAGCGGCTTTGAATCGCCAGTGAAGGGCATCATCGATGATCCATCAGTCAAAAGAAAATTTTGCATGAGCATTCTTCAAGGAAAAAAAAAATATTCCAAGGTTGGAAAGACAAAGCACATATGCGGAATAGGGAGAGGCTCTCCAAACTGTTCCCGTTGCGCGCATGGAATGTCCAAAATCTCTTGGTGTGCTGAAGCATTCAGAGTTCTTTTCAATCGGACTAAGGGGCCGATACAGTACTTCAGGAAATCTCAGGCTCCTTCCTCCTCAAACATGAGACTGCACCAATGGTGAGGGTTAACTTGACTTGCCTGCACATAATCCTGACCTCAACCTGATGGAGCACCTTTGGGATGAATTAAAGCGTAGACTGAGAGCAACGACATCTCTTCCAACATTCAACAATGTGTGACCTCACAAATGCACGTTGAGAAGAGAATAGGAAGAAGTGACCATTATTTGGCCATTCCCACCAAGCCACTCCTTAACCTTGTGGAAATAGAAAACCTTCCAATAGGTTAGGTCATTGTCCATCCATCCACCCATCCATTTTCCGATCCGATTTAACCTCACAAGGGTCGCGGGGGAGGAAGGGGGGTGCTAGAGTCTATCCCAGCTGTCTTCGGGCAGTAGGCGGGAGACACTCTGTACCAGCCATCCATCCATCCATTTTCTACCGCTTATCCAGGGTTGGGTTGTGGGGGCAGCAGCTTTAGCAGGAAAGCACAGACTTCCTTCAACCCAGCCACTTCTTCCAGCTCTTCCCGGGGAATCCCAGGCGTGCCCATGCCAACTGGGAGACCTAGTCTCTCCAGCGTGTCCTGCGTCCTCCCCGGGGCATCCTGCCGGTGGGACATGCCCAGAACATCTCACCAGGGAGGCATCCTAATCAGATGCCCGAGCCACCCCATCTGGCTCCTCTCGACGTGGAGGAGAAGCAGCTCAACTCCTAGCCCCTCTCGGATGACTAAGCTTCTCACCTTATCTCTAAGGGAAAGCCCGGACACCTTGCGGAGAAAACTCATTGGAGTCGGAACACACCCTACGGTCCACCTTTTTAAAAAGAGAGACCACCATCCCGGTCTGCCAGAGGCACTCTCCCCATGTTGGTGGAGTTGAGGAGGTCTTCGGAGTATTCTACTCACCGACTCACAACGTCCCGAGTCGAGGTCAGCAGTGCCCCATCCCCACTGTTCACAGTGTTAATGGTACACTGCTTCCCACTCCTGAGACGTCGGATGGTGGACCAGAATTTCCTCGAAGCCGTCCGGAAGTCGGCTTCCATGACCTCACCGAACTCTTCCCTCGCCCGAGTTTTTGCCTCGGCAACCACTGAAGCTGCGTTCCGCAATCAATACCCATCAGCTGCCTCTGGGGTCCCACAGGCCATAAAGGCCTGATAGGACTCCTTTTCAGCTTGACTGCATCTTTTACCGCCGGTGTCAACCAGCAAGTATGGGGGTTGCTGCTACGACAGGCACCAACCACCTTACGGCCACAACTCAGATTGACCGCCTCAACAATAGAGGCCGCCTCCCCCGGGACATGGGAAAAGCTCTGCTGGAGGTGGGAGTTGAAATTCCTTCTGACATTGGATTCCACCACACGCTCCCAACAAACCCTCACAATACGTTTGGGTCTACCATGTTGCACCGGCATCTTCCCCCACCATCTGAGCCTACTCACCACCAGGTGGTGATCAGTTGACAGCTCCGCCCCTCTCTTCACCCGAGTGTCCAGAACATGTGGCCGCAAATCCGATGATACAACCACAAAGTCGATCATCGAACTGCGGCCTAGGGTGTCCTGGTGCCAAGTGCACATATGGACACCCTTATGTTTGAACAAGGTGTTTGTTTTGGACAATCCGTGCCGAGCACGGAAGTCCAACAACAAAACACCAATCGAGTTCTGATCAGGGGGGGCCGTTCCTCCCAATCACGCCCTTCCAGGTCTCACTGTCATTGCCCACGTGAGCATTGAAGTCCCCCAGCAGAACAAGGGAGTCCCCAGCAGGAGTACTCTCCAGCACACCCTCAAAAGACTCCAAAAAGGGTGGGTACGCTGAGCTGCTGTTTGGTGCACATGCACATACAACGGTCAGGACCCGTCCTCCCACTCGAAGGCAGAGGGAGGCAACCCTTTCGTCTACCGGTGTGAACCCCAATGTACAGGCACTGAGCCGAGGGGGCAATGAGTATGCCCACACCTGCTCTACGCCTCTCACTGTGGGCAACTCAAGAGTGGAAGAGAGTCCAACCCCTCTCAAGAGAAGTGGTGCAAACTCCAGACAGAGAGTCCGGAGCCGGAATCGAACCCTGCACCTGTGCAATGTGAGGTCGATGCGCGGTTATGTCATTGTGTAAAATGTAAAAAAAGAACAGAATATAATATTCGCAAATCTTTTCAACCGATACCCAATTGAATACACTTCAAAGACGATATATTTACTGTTCAAATTGATGAACTTTATATTTTTTTCTGCAAATATTCATACGTTTAGAATTTGATGCCTGCAACACTTTCAACAAATTTGGGACACAGCATGTTGATGAGCGTTTCTCCTCTACAACTCTTCCTGAAAAATGCCCAGCAGAGGCTGTGCTTCCGGAAGTTGTTGAGGAAGAATGGCCTGCCACATGACAGTTCTCCACAGCACTCTGAGAATGACTCCTGTGTTGCTCCATCACAGTCTGGTTTGGTGCTCCCACTAAAAGGACAAAATCCGACTGCAACGGGCAGTTAGGAATGCGAAAAACATCATCGGTACCCCCTTACGCGCTCTTGAGGACCTACACACTGCAAAAACCAAGAAAATATCCAATCCAAACCCAATCCAAAATGGCCTGTAAATTTCTCATGGACCACCCACACCCTGACGACCACCTACTCCAGCTCCTCCCCTCAGGTACTTTGCAAATGTTTATGGGACAGTACTACCAAACGGATCATTGAGGCTTCGGTTTTCTACATACTGAAACAACTGTCGTTGATCAATATTCCCCAGTACGAGACACTTGAAACTGCCCAAGGACTTTCTTCATTATTGCACATCCAAAATTGCATTACAATTACTGGTACCAGTCATTTTAAATGGTGCAACGATTATTTGCATCATCTGCACAACCATCATAGTATTTACGTACCGCACCACTTTGTCTCTGCTCGATGTCATTTTTGCAACTGTCATTGTCCATGAGCACAGGTACCTCAAGCTTAAAAAAAGTGACATACTGTCCATATTTAGAGAGGACAAACATGCATTGTGGCACATCAGGCACTGAACAACAGCAAAGACATCAGAGGCAATAGTCCTCTCAGTGAAATCCAAACCAGTCTATATCAGCAAGCCTTTTAATACAAGTGCTGTCATATTTACGGAAATGCTCGAAATTGGCTGTCATCCCCGACGATAGACGGTCAGTAAGATTATTGTTAGATCAATCACTCTTTGTCACACTGATAGAGTTGCTGAAATATGAACACAAAATGAATACTCCGTTCAGACCAAGGTTGCAAATATTTGTTTTTGGTTGTTCGACATTCCCAATTCCGTCCCTGACCTTTTGAAAGAGCAATTGTGGTACACTTTCCCCCATTAGATGTCCTGACCAGAGGCACCCTAACCAAGCATGGCATCGTGGAATTTGTTGTACAAGTGCGAAGGTCAAACTTAATCTCATATTTCAGATTGTTTTTAATTACCATGCAGTTAAATTTTGACAAAAACTGAATGAAACAAAATGAGATCACAAAGGCCAAAGTAAAAAATGGAAGCTGTTTACTTGTTAAATAACAGGCAAACAGTCCAGGGTGTACTTTACCGCTTGGTGAAAGGCAGCTGAGAGAGACCTCAACTCACCTCGTGAGCCTGCCCAGGATAAACGGTAGAAAATGGATTGAAAGACTTGCTTTTCATATTTTGAAATATTTTAACACACACACAAACATATACTGGATATATATATATGCACAAACACACACATGCATCCATTTTCTGATCCACTTATGCTCAAAAGGGTCGCGGGGGGTGCTGGAGCCTATCCCAGCCATCTTTGGGCAGTAGGTGGGGGACACCCGGTTTCCAGCCAATCGCAGGGCACACAGAGACGAACAACCATGCATGCTCACACTCACACCTAGGGACAATTTAGAGTGTTCAATCAGCCTGCCATGCATGTTTTTGGAATGTGGGAGGAAACCGGAGTACCCGGAGAAAACCCACGCAGGCCCGGACAGAACATGCAAACACATTGAACCTGGTACCTCTGCATGGTGAGGTTGACGTGCTAACCACTGGACCACCAGACCGCCCTTTTATCTATGTAAAAATACTGTACTGTACAATTAGCAATTCACTTACACTCAAAAACTTTTTGGAGTATGTATCGTTAGACAGGAGAAATGGTCATTGTCAGAACAGGCCGAACTTCTTGCAGCATGGTAAAAATTTGAACATCACTGTTCTCTGCATTCATTCATATGGCTGGACAGCTTCATCCATGTCCAAGATACTCTGTAACAAAAACAAATATTGACTACGACTCGAGAACTGCATCATCCCACCACAAAGGTACCCCTGTAGCTTTCTAAATGTATCTATATGGTACTGATTCATTGGTATATATTTAGCAGTGACTGGACTATACCCGGCGGCCCGGTAGTCCAGTGGTTAGCACGTCGGCTTCACAGTGCAGAGGTACCGGGTTCGATTCCAGCTCCGGCCTCCCTGTGTGGAGTTTGCATGTTCTCCCCGGGCCTGCGTGGGTTTTCTCCGGGTGCTCCGGTTTCCTCCCACATTCCAAAAACATGCATGGCAGGCTGATTGGACGCTCTAAAATTGTCCCTAGGTGTGAGTGTGGGCGTGGATGGTTGTTCGTCTCTGTGTGCCCTGCGATTGGCTGGCAACTGATTCAGGGTATTATCCCCCGCCTACTGCCCGGAGACGGCTGGGATAGGCTCCAGCACCCCCCGCGACCCTAGTGAGGATAAAGCGGTTCGGAAAATGGATGGATGGATGGATGGACTATACCCATTCTGAATTGTAAGTGTCAAGAACTGTAACACTTACCTATACCTAATTCATGTCAAAGTTCTTTGATTCTGACACAGTTCCTCTCAAGTGGGACCCTGTCGAACTGTTTGTATTTCATATATTCTTTAAATAACTGTTATTTTTTTAAACTACACAGCTTTTCCGATTGAAGCCTTTGCTTCAGCCTTGTGAAACATATTTTCCAGTGTTTGCTCTACTTACTTCTATGCAATGAGTTTCAACTGCCAAGTCACCCACAGCTTACTCGCCTCTCTTTTATAACCACAAACAAACTAACACTTGTCCGAACCCATTTACAATCAGCAGGACAACAATAGCAACAACAACAACCAAAAAAACAAATGAAAGCCTTGTTTTATCACAGACATCTGTTGACATGAGACAGTAATTCACCACTTGTTAGTAATCTTGTATTGATGACTGCTAAAGTCTAACAGGCTCCCTAATAATGTCACGTCAAGCATGTGTAAAATATGTCCAAAATCAGATTTGAATATGTGTGGACATTTGAGAAAAAAAGGTGCACTTTCAAATATGCAACACATGGGTAAAAAAAACCAAAAAAACTAAAGAGCATTTCAAGAAGATGTGGATGTATCTTCCTTGGTGCTGATGAGACAGGCCGGGAGAGTAATCACAAAGGTTTTGGAGATCATATCGAGAATACAGCAGTCTTAGCAAAAGAATTGGCAGCTTTACAATAACGCCACATAGCAGACTGCTAAATGAGGTATTTTGTTGCCTAAAACGAAGAGTCAGGACTGTGGTGAGGTGAGGCAGGATGGGACAAGACAAGACAGAGGGGGGGCAAGGGCAAGTGAGGAAAGGAGAGGAGTAGGGGGAGAGGCTCCTGGGACAGTGGTGTGGGCACTGAGGGGTGAGGAAAGTTGGGAGCGCATGTGTGATGGGGACCTCAGACAATCAAGCAGCAACTCGATTCCCCTGAGGGGCAGCATTGCTTGCTCTGGCTGTCAGTTCTGGTGCTATGAAAAGGCCAGTAACAGGCATTGTAATGGGATTGTGCCACTGTGGATCCCGTGTGAACAGTTGGGGTCCTTTGGTGTTTCCACAAGTCAGGTTAGAGCTGTCGACCGGATTGGAACTGTTGTGTTCAATTTAGGCTACAGGGTGTTCCCCCTTAAAACAATTAATCTGGCAAGCGGCAATTTTGATTAAAGCAGGAAAAAAAGTTATTTCTTCCACGTTTTAAAACTAATACTGTATATAAAATCAACACAGAGTAGTTCTTCGGGTGTTAATTTAATGCGGATAAATAAAGCTATCAATTTGACTTTTTTTAAGTCTGTATTTGCCACCTCAAACCACACAAAAACTGAATTTTTGGGAAGCACAAAGATACACACCAAAAAGACAAATACTCTGTCCATCCATCCTTCACCACAATAGACTAATGCAAAATCTGCACACTTGCCAGTCGACTTCACATGCCATTCTTCCCCCACTTGTGAAAGATACCCCGTAGTTATTTGTACTCTTCTGCTTGTGGAAGAATTTCATTGCCAACCTGGAGTGGGCATTCCACTGCAGTTCCAACTCAAGACCATGGCCTCAGGTTTGGATGTGCTAATTCTGCTTCACACTTTGTTGGCCGGTCTTAGTGATGAGTGAGCCAATGATTAACTATCCGATTCCTAAGTTTCTGTAACGTCCCGCCGCACCTTTAGTCATTCAAGTACAATATGGGACCCAGGTAAGTCTTTTTTAGTATGATGACAACGGTTTCCGTAATAGCGAATAGCTCAGATCAGCCAAGTCCAAATAATATTAGATCAGCAGATCAACAGCAGGCGACCTCCAATAGCTCCCCAAATTCATTTTAAGATTTTATTTTTTTATTCTGAAGTTTCAGCTCATTCGGGACGAGATTAAGGATACTGTTCCTAAAACCCAGCTGAATTCAGCGATTAATAACTTATCTCCATCCATCCATTATCACAATTAGTCATACCAATGGACAATTTAGAGCAGGGGTGCCCAGCCACTTGATTGCGGTCGACTGCTAGTCGGTAGACTGGTCTCAAGGGTGTTCGAGGAAAAAAAAGATTTGTGTGTCTGTGTGCATGATAGTATTATTAAATATGTTTGTGTTAGTTTACACTGCACCCCAAGCATTCTATCAGTTTGACTTTCAGAAAGGTCTCGACTAAGGTCGGCAGTGATTTCCTTTTCACAAGCTCACAAACTATTGAATCTACTATTTTTCAGTTTCGTTCATGTTTGAGGCCGTTATGACTGTTGCTCAGCATAGCATGTGTGTGTGCGTGCATACAGTGAAACTCCTCAACAACGAAACCTACATGGGCGAAAATACCCCCCTAGTGTGAAAATATCTTCATACATTAACACCATTCCCACTTTCCTGCCCCCCATACAACAACAAAAAAAAAAACCTTGTTGCGTTATACGAAATCTTTTTCTATGCTCTTGCCTCGCGACGAGATTCACTACAATGAAGTCTAATCCAACAGCGACCTCTACTGCTTCGTGCGGAAACGGCAACAGCAACCACCACACTGGTTTACACATGCACAGTAGTCCAGGAAGTATTTGTTATTGAGAGTTTCAGACGCAGCAAGAACGTTGCATTGCTAAAATGGCTACAAAAAGGACCTTTGGATGTCAACCAGCAAAGACAAGAGCTCTGACGCTGGAAGAGAGGGTAAAAGTGATCAAAATGAAAGATGGAGAAAGCAAAATAAAATACATTATGCAGGAAATTGATGAAAGTGAATGCTGATCGTAAATTTCGCAATTTCTTTCCCTTTTTTTCTTTCTACACTGACTATATGAAGTGTCAAATACGTGTATGCTCATACTTATGCACTATTGGAATATAAATAAAGAGTACACATACGTTTGTGTGTGTGTGTGTTTACATCTGAGATAAAATTTGCTACAGTGAAAACCCCCTGTTGTGAAAGATTTCTTGCTGCAAACATGATTCCGTTGTAGAGGAGTTTTACTGTATGCGCGTGTGTATGTGTGTGCATGTGCATGCATGTTTGCGTACACGGGCGGTAATGGGTCAATCGCGGGAGGTTGCTTGCTTGAAAGGTAGCTCTTCGGTCAAAAAAGCATGGGCACCCCTGGTTTAAATGACAATGGATTCAGTCCACTCACAACTTGACAGCATTGACATGGAAGTCCAAGCAAAAACACAGCATAAAATTTACTCAGAAAGAGGAAGATGAGATTGAAAAAAAAAGGTCTGATCAATCAAACTGACAATTGTAAAAACAATCCAACAGATATTGCCAGTAATAACAGCCAAAAAGAAATAACATATATGTGTGTGTGTGTCGATATATATACACGCACACACATATACACACACACACACACACACACACCTACAGTGGTACCTCTACTTACGATCATCTCTTAATACGAAATTTTCAAGTTACGAAACGCCTCAACAAGAAAACATTGCCTCTTGTTACGAAAGAAATTTCAAGATACGAAAGGTAAAAATTCAGTATGAGCAGCTAGTCGCACCTCCGAGTTTCCTGAACGCAACATACTAATAGCTGCTTTGCCATTGGCTATTACCTAGGATCTTCCTGGCATCCCATTGGCTAAGAGTGACTTCTACTATCTGTGTCTATGTGTGGAGATAGATGGATAGATATGTGTTGATGCAGCGTCCTTGTCATACGCCCCTCAGGCCATGTGGCCAGGGATGAGATTTTTCCGCTTTTTGGCGGAATTCCGCTTTTTTCCAGTCAAAATGGACCTTTTTTATATTGTTCGAAATCCGTTGAAAAAATTTTAGGGGGGCGGGGGACCTGGTGTTATTTCTGGACTGCCGGACTTGTCTTCGGCAGACTCGGGACTCGTAATGTTTACAAATAAAGTGTGCAAGCATCCATTTTGAATACTGTTTTTTCTCGCGAAGCGTTAGTTTGCTGTTACTTCGTATGTGGGCTAAAACCAATGTCTTACTTGTTGTGATTGGTCACTATATTGGCAAATGCAGAATCACAACCAATCCGTGTTCACCTTCCTAAACCCCTTTCCCGTGAATTCCGAATGGTTTTGCACGAGGGATGTAGTGTATTGAAATTACTTGTGTATGTAGTCTGAATTAAACAAAATGCCGAATGTTATTGAGACTCGTGACGAAGCTAAAGTGCGTCAGATAGATGCGGATCTGAAAAACAACTTTCGATGGGACTGGTTGGATAGAAAGCTGACGGTGTCCCCAATAGTAGGAACCAGAAAAGAGGAACCATTGTCTGTGCTTGTGTCGTGCTTGATGTCGCTGGTAAAGCTCTGTGTACAGCGTGTGACGATGTCATTCTATAAGGATCAAGAGGATGGAAAGCTTTACAGAGTCATGACAGTCACACCGAAAACAGACATTTTTACTGAAAAGTAACTACTCGATCTCAAGCGCGGATGAATTGGACAGGGAGCAGAAGAAAGCAAGGCTGGAAAATGTGAAAAAACAAGAGGAGTTGGCTAAAAAGAGAGTGAAAAAGATGGAGAGGACCAACAAGCTTTTAGCTCTTGCTAAAAAGCTTAAAATGGCCCCGGCCTCCCTGTGTGGAGTTTGCATGTTCTCCCCGGCCTGTGTGGGTTTTCTCCGGGTACTCCGGTTTCCTCCCACATTCCAAAAACATGCATGGCAGGCTGACTGGACACTCCAAATTGCCCCTAGGTGTGAGTGTGAGCGCGGATGGCTGTTCGTCTCTGTGTGCCCTGCGATTGGCTGGCAACCGGTTCAGGGTGTCCCTCGCCTACTGCCCGAAGACGGCTGGGATAGGCGCCAGCACGCCCCGCGACCCTTGTGAGGATGAAGCGGTTCAGAAAATGGATGGATGGATGGACCCAGAAAAAGTGTTGCCTTGGACATTTTCGTAGGATTGTTAAAAGGCTGTAAATTTCCCCAGTGTGGGACAAATAAAGGATATCACAAAAGCAGACGTCCTTTGCTCAGTTCTTGACAAAACGCCAGGCAAAATCCACTTCTGAGAACATGAACTGAAGAGGGCAAAAAACCCCCGATGAGGATGCAGTTAAAGTTAAATGACCATCAGTTTTATTCTTCACGCTATTCTTTGTTTTTTACATTGTGCACAATTCTCATGTAATGTGCAACTATCTCATTGTAACATGTATTTGTTAGATATTTTGATGCATTTTTATGCTTTAGAAAACATTTTTATCTGAATTTTGTCGTAAATAGAGTTACCACTGTGTATACACCAGTGATGTGTTCCTCGAGCCGGTCCTGCGGTCCTTGGTCCTCGGCCTTGGCCTCAGAAATCAAGTCCTTGGCCTTGGCCTCAGGTTGCCGGTCCTCGGACACAACGAGGGATTAAAGCCTCTAATCCTTCGTCCACAGGTATAAAGTGGGCCAGAGGACCGCAAAAATTAAAAAGAAATCAAACAAAATCCATCCAGGGAAACCCTCGTTGATGACTTTCTCTAGCGCTTTAAGAGGGGCGGGGCTGCCACTGACAGTCAGTACAACGTGTAAAGAGCGGCAACACACTTAGTTTCAATCACGGTTTGTTCCGTTTGCGATCGGCAGTTTAAATAGCGTGTAAAGCCTTTCTGTAACAGGGGTGTCTTTTATTTAGTCATTTTTGCACAGTCATCACGTTTGTGCAGTCGCACTAGAATGTTTGTTTGAACGAAGTAATTTGTGTTACAGCTGGAGTCAATAATGTCAGCACTTCATTTTCGGGTTTGGCTGTTGGGATGTGGAGTCCTTTTGCTCGATTCCAGTTATGTTTGCTGAATGCTTTCTCATGTTTGGAATAATGAATATTGATAATACATAGTTTAAAATCATGGTTGATTTAATTATTTATTATTATTATTGTGAAGTTGAAGGTATTAATTAATGTAGTATTAGTGGTAGTGGTAATCATAGTTGTACTCAGAGAATGTTTAGAGATCAGCCATCTCGTTACCTCTGCGTCCCGCGTCCGAGACGCATAATTTTCCCACGGGACGCACAGTTCCAAATAATGTGCGTTTTTGGGACGCAAGGAAATTTCTCAGTCAAAACAAATAAACAAACCAAAAAAAAAATGACGGCAAGCCTGAGGATTTCACGTTAACAATCGTTACCGGTAGCGTGTCGTTTCCGTGGCGTCATTTTAACGGTACTGAAAAATAGTTTAACCATAAAAGTCACCGCACATGAGTTGACTGTGTGATCAACGCGATTTCACTGTGCCTGTACGTGTGTTTGTGGTGTGGTGTGTGAGTGTCTTTCTTCTAATTTACTTTCGTTTTGTTTTGTTTTCAGTGTTGGGGGGTGGGGGGTGCAACAGATAACGTTATGTGCGCATGCGGGTTGTTATTTTTGTCCGTAAACTGAGGAATCGCGCGGATGAAAGTTTGAGATGGCGGCGAAAAAAACCTCACAAAGGTCTACTAATTACGACATTTAAGAAATGGGAATGCCAGTCTGATTTTTCGTATGAATCGTCCAAAGGGCGTATCACTAAACTCACCTGTGATGTATGCACAGAACGCGAGAGCGAGATACGACGCGAGGCAAGTTGGTCATTAGATTTGTAGGCTAATCGCTGTGAAAAATATTATGAAACAGTATTGGTTATTCTATAATTTACTGGTTGTAGCATGGTAACTTTATGAATAAAACATTCGTCACAAGGTGTAGTAATGCTAATGTTAACTGTTGGTAGAACTAATGATGACGTGTGTTAAAATCTTTGGTCAAATTGATCATAGATTACACATGCATCGTCTTGGGAAGAGGATGTCAAGCCACATCAATACTTACCTGTATTAATGATTACCAGTCAATTAATCTTTGCAGTGTGAGATTGGAAAAAATACTCTGATGATGCCACATGAGTACACCAGTTTTTGATCCATTTATTTTTTGGAATAAACCTGGAGTACACAGCTGTTGATGTAATGTTCATTGTTAATGCATAGTTTTCAAACATTGACCCTTGAAACATTATACTTTTGAGTTTCGGAATTCTTGATTATCAATATCAGTCAAAATAGAAAAATGGGTTCCCATGATGAACGTTTACGGAACCCAACATTTGTTATCTTGGTTTCCCATCGGGTAATCCGACGGAACCGAAAAACGGTTACCATGAATTTCCAAAATCCTCAGGCCTGCTCCTGAATTATTTAAATTTTTGCAGCATTTGTTTATCATTGTATGTATATATTGTTGTTTGTGTTATTATCATATGCAATTGAATAAGTAGACCCTTTCAGAATTCAAAATTTGGGACTCTCTCAATGCATAATGGCACTCATACTTTTCTGATCAGCGAGTCCCTGGGACTCGCTGCCGGTAAACTGTAAAATTATCACTGAGAGATTACCGCTTTTTCTGCAGTCAGTGATTGACTTCTATGCAGAGTAATTTCTCAACTTGTCTTCCGTGCCATGTCATCATGCCTGTTGAGTGTTGATTTACATCATATTAAGAAACTACTGCACTAAAACATTAATTCATAAATGTATATCATATGATTTTTTTTTTTTCTCAGTATAAATAACACGTACCCTTACTGTTCTACTCTTTGAATAAAAACACTACATTCAAGCGTTAGGGAGTGCAAAGGGTTATGATGGAGGGGTGTTGCAAATCATGAGGACCTGCCAAGTGGTATGATAGCATTGTTTTATACATGTCCTTGGCTAGGCCTCAATTTCAAAATCAGTCCTTGGTCCTTGGCCTCGGAGGCAAGTCCTTGGTCCTTGGCCTTGGCCTTGCCTCGGAAAATTTTCCAAGTCCTTGGCCTTGGGTTGCCGGTTCTTGGACACAACACTGGTATACACACGCACACACACACACACACATATATATATATATATATATATATATATATATCCAAATATATGGTTATGCTGTGATAGTGTATACATACAGTATGTGCCACCTCAGCATTCATAGATGACACTGGCCATTTTTGAAGAACATTTTGAGACATGAATCAATGGCCTTCATATTAACGTGTAGTTTAGTTACTGTAGTTCACACAATGCCAGTTTAGATTAGTGCGCCCAGTGCTCAGTGAAACCTTACCCATCTATTTGAAGCCTCATGAGCTCCATGTTCTGACGGTGTTTTAGCTGACAATTAGCTCGCCCCATTGCATTTGTCTCACCTAGTGATGCATACCTGTCAACTTTTCGGAGCGCCAACCTGTATAAACTACCAAAAAAATCCTTATAAAGAGCAAAAAATTGCCTGTCTTTTACCAGGCCATGCGAATCTCTTCCATCTGGTGCCAGTGAAGCATGGCCACTCTGGTCTTGCCGTAACCACCTGAGAACTGCTGTCGGCCGATGCAAAACAAATCTGATAAAGTGGGGGTTTAATGAGACTGGCGACATCTCTTGTCTGTGTGGAGAGGATCAGACCATGCAACATCTCCTTGTCTGCCCACTCCTCCCGACATCTTGCACCCAAGAGGACCTAGCTGATCTCACCCCGAATGCCAGACAATGCATCCAACAATGGACTTTAACCATCTGATGATACGTAGTGACTCGAGAAGAGAAGAGAGAGAGTTTCCTTCCACATTCCAAAGAAATGCATGGCCTGCTGATTGAACACTCCAAATTGTGAGTGTGAGCGCGGATGGTTGTTCGTCTCTGTGTGCCCTGCGATTGACTGGCAACTGTTTCAGGGTGTCCCCGGACTCCTGCCCGAAGACAACTGGGATAGGATCCAGCACCCCGCGACCCTTGTGAGGATAAAGCACATCAGAAAATGGATGGATGGATCTGTTACCAAAAAAATTAAAAATTGAGTTCTGTGAACTTGTTTGCAGTGTACAGTGTTTCCAAAGAGCACCGCAAACATGTTGGGTAGCAGCAAGGTGAAGCCGCGTGGTTCCCAGTGGACATTGTGCCATGCCATGCTAAGCATTTGCTGCAATATGGACGTTCATCTTTGCCGTTCTTAATGTCAACTGTAGTTCATTGAATGTGTCTTATTGAACTGGCCGTTCACATTTATGCTACACACTGTTTGCATGGAACCCTAACTGGTTTGTTTGCGACACCAGAGACATTACGGTGAGTTTCACTGTTTAGGCGAGAAATTATCCAGTGATTGACCAGCTGTGTGAGACGAGTGCAATTTTCCTGTTCAATTCACGACACCTTCTTCTGCAAGCTTCAAACCCTTCTGGTTTTGTTATACAACTCATTAATGCCACAATATGCTCAGGCAGGCATCACTCATTGCATTTAATAACGTGTATGAAAAACAATGGGGGATACAAGGAGCAAACAGGCACATTTGGAGGCAGGCAAAAAATAGTGGTATCTGACACCGTGCACTCCCACTTCTGCTGCCGCTGCTGGTAACTGTGAAGTGTGCTCCGCAATTCTTTCAAAATACCTTGATTTTCCATCATATTTAAGGCCCCTGACATGTCATTACTTTGTATTATGTAGTCATAAGTGCCACTAAGGAGGCTACAGCCTGAGGGCCAGCAAGAGGAGAGCAGCTTACTGCAGCTGCCTTACCCTTGCTGCGTTCATCTTGACATTGAATTTCCTGTTTGGAGGATTTTTTTAATCCCCCCCCCCCCACCCCCCTTGCTGTTTAAATTGGATGCCACAGATCAAAATAAATAATATAGTGCATGCTCTCAAATATTGCTGAGAAAATACAGTTGCTTCTAAAATAATAAAAATGGCTTGAAAGACTCAATTCATTGAAGTAGCATGGGTTGCCAGAGTTCAATTATTTGCAATTTTAGTTAACACAGTGTACACTGTAGTCTATTAATAAGCTATTATTTCATGTAGTTCCAACTAGCATCCTGAAAGAAATGTGTTGTAATTAATACTAATGAATTAAAATTCACTATTTAATTATTTATTGTGGTTTTGACAAATATTATCATTCAGTGTTCCAATTGAATGCACGAATGATCTCATTTGATTGGTGTTGTCACATTCATTTTTGATTCCCATTTGTTAATCATGACAAGTCCCAATTGTTGTTCTCGGATTGCCAAGCAGCATTTCAAAATATTTTGGTGGAGAAGAGAATGGAATGGTGTTCGATGCTCTCTTTCAGTTTGACCTCTTGTTTTACACCACAGTACCCGCATATAATTCTCCTTTCAGTCGCTCCATGACCATTCGATGATGAGAGATTGTTCAATCCCACAGTGCTGCCACCAATGCGTGCATGCGTGCTAATATGTGTGTGTGTGTGTGTGTGTGTGTGCGCGTGCCTGCATGCGTGCGTGCGTGTGTTGGGTAGTATAGTGGAAAAAAAACACGGCACAATTCAGTAGGAACCATATAACTCATCCATCCATCCATGATCGATTTTCTACCATGAATTCTCTTCAAGATTATGGGTGATCCGTCTATCCAGGCTGACTCTTGAAACAAGACATGGTACACCCTTAATTGGGCACCAGTTAATCAGAGGGCACACAAAATCAATCATTCACACCCAATTTGGAATCTTTCGTAAACCTGATATGCGTGATTTAATTTTTTCATGAAATATAAAATTCAAATCCAGAACTGGGTTAGACACGTCTGTCACCGACTCAGCAAGATAAAGTAGAGGAGTCTTTTAACTTTAAGACAGAATCAGCAAAGTCCTACACTTGTCCCTGAAGTTAAATGCAAGCAAAAGTGTACATGCATTTCATTTGAATTGAGACGTAATCCTCTCAAGAAACACAGGAATCCAGGAGGAGAGATTTCAGAGTCATTGGTAATTAGACCGCAGGGTGGATACATTTCATTATGCCCAAAGAAAGATGTGTCTAAACCCTGTGTTCCCCTGTAATCCTTCCGCTACGCTGCCCATTATGTCTCAGCCCCAATCAACCATAGTAAAAGTCATCACATTTCTGTAGCCACACTGGGCCAGACGAGCCAGCTGCCTCAGGCACACTGACACCAGGTTTGTCTCCGGTGACTAAAATCACCTTTACACAGAGCTGAAGTTTTCTTTCTCTCAGGTTGAATAAGAATGACGAGAGCACTGTTTAGCTGCCCTGGTTCAAAGATAAGGCTAACAACTGTAATGGGCCCTTGGGGAAATCGATACTCTGCATAAGAGAGATCTGTCATTGCTACCAGTCTAGCCATATTATGCAGAGCAGAATTTGCTCTCTTGATATATGATGTTGTATCAACGTTATAATTTTGCTCTTGTACCCTAAAGGTTTTACTTACTCACGGAAGCTATGGATAATGGAATCTTTATTGTGTGTTTGATCAAATACTTAATGTTTTAATGACATCCTTCCCCTTCATTATTAATTCTCAACAATCAAGATTCCCATTTCAATGAGATCAGGTCAGAAACTGCGATTGGAGACAAGTGTTTACAATCACCACTGACTGCTGGGTGTAAAATCACTATTGTATGGGCGTGATCAAAGGGCAGAAAGTGAAGAACAAGGGCTTAGTGATAGAATACAAAAAAGGAGTTTGACAAATGGACATTGAGCATCATATGTTGTGTGTGTGAGTGGGTTATAAATAGGGGGAGGGGATTTTGAAATGAAAGGTAGATGCACTGGGTGATGAAGTGATGATGCAGTGGCAGGAGAACTCCTGGCATAAAACTGGCATAATCTCAAGTGAGAGGAAAAGTGGAATATCAAGATGAGACAGCAGCATGGAATGATGGAGAGAGATGGAGGAGATTATTTTGATCAGGAAGTTGTGAGACTAAAACAGATGATACTTGGGGGGGCGGGGGGTTGAGAGTAAGCGTTTTTCTCTGATATCACAGCAAAACATCTGTTGTCTCTATGTGCCTTCTCTTTATGAATCTTTCCTGGAGACCAACGATTTTTCAGCAAGGTCAAGACTTTGTGAGCCGAGCTCAATCAAAAAATCCAAGAAAATAATTTAACATACTAATTTTGACATAACTACAAAACTATGTTGAAATAGTAAGTGCTATCCTTTGGAAAGAAAAATGAATCAGTGAAATGTACTAAAAAAATTACAATCTGTTGATCAAAACCTTTTTCTTTGCTTAAATTAATTTCACTTCCATGAATTCAAATCCTTCAAATGGAGACAATAGTCACATTGATTGCAGTTGATGAGTGGGGGTGAGTCCAGGTTTTCAGGTCCGTCTATTCAATAGCCTGACAGCAGTCGGCAGGAACGAGCGGCGGTACCTCTGCTTCTTGCAGCGCAGGTGTATCAGTCTTGCCCTGAAGGAGCTGCCCAGTGCTGTCAGGATAGTCTGGAGGGGGTGGGAGTGTTTGTCCATCATAGCTGTTAGCTTAGCTAGCATTGTTGCCCACCTCCTCCAGAGTGTCCAGGGAGCAGCCCAGGACATGTGTAAAATGACAAACTGGTTGTCAAAGCAGAAAAATGCGAGTTTGGTGTTCCCTCTATTAGTTTTCTTAGCTACGTCCTCACTCAGCGTCAGATTAGGCCGGATCCTATTAATATTGTGGCTAATTTGCAAGTCTCTTCTTTGCGCAAACAGCTCCAGCCATTCCTGGGCTTTGCAAACTTCCTCGGAAGGTTCATCCGTGACGACAGTAAGGTCGTCACACTCCTCATCCAATTCACCTCTACAGCCTCTCCATTCATATGGATCCCCAAAGCTGATGCTGCCTTCAAACACCTCAACATACTTTTCATCTCTGCCCCGGTCCTTATCGATCCTGTCCTGCTTTCCAGTTCATTGTCGAGGTGGATGAATCTAATTCCGGGATAGGGGCCGTGCTCTCCCAGAGAAGTTCTAAAGATCAAAAGGTACATCCTTTTCACGCAAATTGTTCCCCCCAGGGAGAAACCATGATGTCATCAACTGTAAATTGTTGGCTGTGGTTGCTGCCCTTCAGAAGTGGAGACATTGGCTGGAAGAAGCTCAGATCCCCTTCCTGGCACTAACATATCCTTTTCCTACCGTCCAGGCTCCCGTAATGTTAGGCCTGATGCTCTCTCTCATATGCATGATCCATCTTCAGAGAGGCAAGCTCCTGAGACCATCCTTCCCTCTTCATGCTTCATGTGGGAGATTGAGTGGGCAGTTCTGGATGCAAAAGGACAGCAACTAGATCCCAGCTTGGGCCCTAAGGATTGGCTCTTCATTCCAGATTCCGTCCGCTGTCAAGTCCGGCAATGTGGACACTCCTCCAAGTTGGCTTGTCATCCTGGTGTCAATTGAACCCTCCAGTTCTTGTGACAATGCTTATGATGGCCTCCGGATGGTCCAAGATGTCAGAGAGTTCGTCGCCGCCTGCCTCACCTGCTCGCGAGGGAAATCCTCTCACCACCGCCCCCTGGGCCTCCTGCAACCTCTGCCCATCCCCAGCCTTCCCTGGTCCCACATGTCGATTGATTTGGCTTCTGGTCTGCCTCCCTCCAAAGGAAACACGGTGATATTGACCGTGGTTGACCGATTCTCCAAGACGGTTTATTTCATTCCATTTCCATCCGACTTCCCTCCGCCCTTGAGACTGTGAACATCCTTGTGAACTGCATTTTCAAGCTTCATGGCATCCCAATGAACATTGTTTCTGTCCAGGGTCCCTAGTTCACATCCCAGGTATGGCAAGCTTTCTGTAACGCTTTGGGGGCATCTAGCCTGTTTTCAGGTAATCACCCGCAGACCAATGGACAGGTAGAAAGAGCCAATCAGGATCTGGAGGCAGCCCTTGGGTGTGTCTCGGCCTGCCATGCAGCCTCCTGGAGCCTACACCTTCCATGGGTCAAGTATTCCCATGATTCCCTCACCTCATCATCCACGGGCATGTCTCCGGTCATGGTCGCCTATGGGTATCAGCCAACACTCTTGCCTTTCCAAGAGGTCGCTGTTCCCTCTGTCTGTGACCATCACCGCTGTTGCAGTCTGGAGACATGCCAGGGCTGCCATGCCCCGCACAGCCCAGCGCAAGTGTCACCTGGCGGATGGACATCGGTCTCCTATGTATCGCCTGGGGCAAATGGTTTGGCTGTCTGCCCGTGACCTTCCCCTCCAGACTGATTCCTGTAAGCTCGCCTCCAGGTTGATTGTTTTTTTTAAAATTGAGAAGGTCATGAACCCTTCCACCATCCGATTGAAGCTCCCAGCCTCCCTTCAAGTCCACCCCACTTTTCATGTGTCTCCTCCTGAAGCTGGTCTCCTCAAGCCCACTCAGCCCTCCATCCGAGTTTCTTCCGCGCCTGGTCATTGATGGTCAACCCATCTACACTGTCTACAAGATTTTAAATGTACATTGCCGCGGTCGGGGTTTTCAGTATTTAGTTGACTGAGAGAGGGGCCCTGAGGAATGTTCATGGGCCTCTAGGTCCCTCACACTCAGCCCTTCCCTCCTCTGGAACTTCTACTGTGAGTTCCTTCACAAGTCGGGAAAGGCACTGGGCAGTGCCCCTTGAGGGGGGTGGGTACTGTTGTGACTGTGACAGAGTTTTGTTCTTTGTTCCGTATTTGGTTTTATTTTTTATTTTTATTTTTTTTCCTTTTTTGCTATGATCCTTTATTTGGTCACATAGGGCAATGCTTGTTTTTCTATAAACAAACTTGAGTTACTCAGTGACACATTGTCAGAACGTGAAGCCTTCTATGGCCTGCTGCATCCAGCCCTGCTCTCTGTTTTTTTACTTGGAATTTTTGCATATTAAGACTTTTACTTCGCCGCTAGTGTCTCCTGTCTGCTTCTGGCTCCAAATTCCACTCCTCACGTGACACTTATCTTCGCTCATTGGACCGTCCACAATATTTTTTCCTCTGAATCTTGAGAGGCAGATCAACCTGTTGGAGCAATGTGCAGCTTTTACTGCTGATTGTCTGTTACCCATTGCATGAGCAATTAACCAGGTGGTGCTGTGGGCGGGCCAATACTGAAGACAGTCACAGCCACGGATTCAGCAGACAGATGCGTACTGCGGCTATCAGAGTCAAAATAACTCTGTTTTCAATTGCAGATAATTGCCAAAATGCGAAACATATTGGCCATTGTAATTTGCAACTGATCATCGATATATCACTTGATACACTGCTGGTTTGAACTTGCAGCCTATAAAAGCTGAAGTGACTTTCTTTTTCTCTTTATTTGATTACTACTCTTTTTTGTTGCTCTCTTCTACTTTTCGTTCAACCAACCTACCGCGATCGATCGGCGCATACACAACACACTTACAGACGCATGCCATTTTTTAGAAAGCTCCACGGAGCCACTAGATGGCGCTAAAGAGCCGCGTGTTGCCGACCCCCGGTTTAACCAGGGGTGTCAAACTCAGGTCCTGGAGGGCCGCTATCCTGCATGTTTTCCAAGTCTCCCTGTTGCAACACACCTGATTCAAATGAACAGGTTCAATGTCAGGCTTCCGCAGAGCTTGCTGATTATCTGATCATTTGAATCAGGTGTGTTGCAACAGGGAGACTTGAAAAACATGTAGGACAGCGGGCCTCTGGGACCGGAGTTCGACACCTGTGGTTTAGACCCTTAAAAACAGCAGAGTTTATCTTTGCAAATGGCGCATTGCCACAGCAACATCATATGACATAATAAAACGCTTCGAAATTATGAAGATGATCCTTTAGAGGACTTATTCAAAATATAACTTCTTTAGAAGGCTAAAAATGGTGTCCAATTCCCAAATTTAAAGTACAAGTGGCACGCTTCTTGTGATGTGTCGGTCGCGAACGAGCCGGTACAAAGAGCCGCTTTGTAGTGAACGATGAGGCACCGTCCGTTGAGAGCCGGCTCTGTCATTTTTTCTCTCTCTCTCTCTCTCTCTTGCTTGCTCACTCTCTCTCTTTCATGTGTCTGAAGCAAGGTTTGGCAGCAGCTGCCCTGCTCAGAAAGGGAGACGGGAAGAGAAAGGGAAGGGGCGAGGGACTTGGTAGGTACAAATAATTACTGAGAGAAGGAGCCGGATCAGCCCGTCCAAGTTGAAGTATTTAGTTTTGTTGAATGCATATTTAAATTTAAGCAAGGAGGAGCTTTTGTTTGTTAAAATAAAGCAAGGAGTAGCTTAGGTTTGTTTTGTTCGCTGCTGTTGTTGCAGTTACTGCTCACTATTTTTGTTATGATGCAGCATGTTTGATTGTTGTTGGTTAAAGTTTAATTTTGTTGCTTGTTTACTGTTTGGAGCCTTTTTACTGTTCAATAAAATAAGTAAAAACCATTTTCTTTGCTTGATAATTGTTGCTATTTGCTGTCAGTAGAGTACAATATTTAGTTCACCAAGTCATTTATCAAAATGTATGCTAAATTTGTCAGAAATATTTAAAAGAAAAGCTCAAGTTAAAAGAGCCATTTGAGAGCAAAAACGAGCCGGTTATTTTCACTGAGCCGATCCAAATGAACCGGATCACCGAAAAGAGCCGAAAATCCCATCACTACACACTTTCTGTTAGGTTTAGCAGATGGCTTTGAAAGTTTTTTTTTTTTTTGGTACATCTTGGGCTGTTCCGTATGTTTACCAGTTTTCGTAGATCGGTGAGAAATGTACAACCAAGGATGTTTCATGAAGAAGGAATTATGAAACACAAAATCTGATGCCAGTGGCTGGTGGAGCAGTGTGCATACCTGTCAACTCATACGGTTTAGCCATAGTTCATAAGGATTTTGTGGTGAATCTTACGTATATGGCCGTATCGCACAAATCATACGGATTCTGAAAATTTCCGGGTTTTTTTTCACCAACTCCAAATGATTTGGAGTTGGTGAAAAAAGTAATGCAGGAATACAACTCTGAACACAGTAATGCCACTAAGTAGAATGATGATTAGACATTAACCAGACATTGTATTATGGAGATCTACAATAAATATCATTGAAAATTTCGTGGGGTTTTTTCTGCCGTTATTTTGACATATAAAATGCTTTGGTATGTTATAAGGATTTTTTGCTCTTTATAAGGATTTTTTTGGTAGTTTATACAGGTTGGCGCTCCGAAAAGTTGACAGGTATGAGTGTGACACATCCCGGACTGTGTGCAGGCAGCGTGGAATTGGCTCCCACTCAGTGACGGTGTGAATGTGGGTGTCAATGGTCGTTTGTCTCTGTATGTGCCCTGTGAGTGACTGGCGACCAGTTCAGGGTGTGGATTGCCTTTTGCTCGAAATCAACTGGGATAGGCTCCAGCAACTCTCAGCGAGACTCTTCAGGATAAGCTGTGTTGAAAATGAATGGATGGATGGAAAATCTCATGCCCCACCCCATATAGTATGTCAAAAACATTGGGTTACCCCCCGCCAACTGTGTCTGTCCAAGGAGTCCATCATTTTTCTTTGTTCCATGCCACCCGAGAAGTAGATCCTGTCATGATTCGGTTTGGGACCAACAGGTGGCACTGTAGGGCTCCCCCTGCAGCTGCACACCTGTTGGTCATTAGGTAATTCGTGCTTTAAAAGGACTCCCAGCCCGACCATTCATTGTCGGGTCATTGTTTGCTCTTTGCTACTGTCATGTTCGTTTGTTTGCTGTTGCTTTTTGCTGCTGTCATGTTTGTTTGTGGCTGTTGGTATTAGTGATGGGTCCATGAGGCCTCATGAGGCGTGTTGACACAATGACACACTGTGTCGCTGACCACTGCCACCTGCTGGACCTTCAAAATCCCTGCAGCCAACCCACTTGACAGACTGAACAGACTGATTTGATGATGGAGTGTATACAATGCACTACCTCACTCTACCCACAAGCGCCATTGTTTATGTTGTTGTTTATGCTGTTTATATTGTCTATACTGTTCAGATTACATGTCTTTTTTATACAGTGTATCTGCTATCCTTTCTTAGCTGTGTGTGTTTAATGCACAGCATGTTTGCATGCATATATGCACTGAGGATTGAGAGGAAGAAATTTCATCTATGCTGCATGTCATACATAAAGCATATTTGACAATAAAGATGACATTGACCCTTGACATCATTCACATCCATGCATTCATATTGTATCATTCAATGTGTTTCAATAATGTGAAAATCATGTGAATGAGGATGCTTGTGGGCTTTGTCTTCACAAATTTTGATTTAGAAAAATAAGATGCTCCAGTGTTTTAAATTTCAGTCTGTTGCATTTAATGCATGCGATTTCCCCTGTTGTGGAGAACACACACACACAATGGAATAAGACATGTCAAAAATCCAAGAGGCACTTGGTGAGACAAGGAGATTTTAATAAATACCTTATTCTCCAAAAGGAGATCAAAATGGCTCTACACGGCGGACAATTTGTGTTTGTCCGGAAGCTGCTCCATAATATGCACGTACTGTAGCAACGTCACTCGAGTGAAGCGCGTATCAGCAGTCGATAGTCTGCTGCTCTCTGCTGTGCGCGCGTGAGCGCGAGCACGTACTCGCGGCGCCGACCCAACCCATGCCACATATTAAGCTTTGAACTACGACAATAGCTAAGCTAGCCTAGCCGATGTAATGATGGTCAGCAGACAAGGTTTACGTTTTATGTGACTTAATAACAACGTGGCAGAGTCATCAAACATGCGGTGTGCTCACTCGCAGTCACTTTCTGGAACTCCCCCTTATAGGCGGGACCTCTCAATCAACTGGAGTATGACGTACAGTACAAACGTTCATAAAGCACTTCTCATATAATAATAGCCTATTATATGACAGCCGACATGACGCTCGAAGTCAGACGGACACATTTTTTCTGATAATCAGTGTGTTTTCCGTATTGCCCAAACATATGTTTTTATTTGAGCGAGGGTGAGGTCTGGCTTGTTTCGGCAGTCGGCATCGTGTCGCCAGACGCACTTCCTTAGATACACTGTGCGGGCTTTTGCTGCGTCAACGCCCCCTGCACCGAGTTGACGCACCCTGGACTAAGTGGTGCAGCCTGGACTGTGCCAAGCAGCCTGGACTGTGTCGACGCAGCCGATGCAGTCTAAACTTTCGGGTTGAGTGAACGCTGGCGCGTTTTGGCTGCCGCTGCTCAACCCGTATTGTTTTGTGTTTTTTGTTATTGTAAAGTGTCCTTGGGTGTCTTGAAAGGCGCTTATAAATAAAATCTATTATTATTATTATATTAAACTGCGCCGGTGCAGTTCACGTGTCAATCACGTGACGTAATGAAGCAGCACATGCACGACGCGTGGTTTGCTCTGTGAGCCCGGCGCATGCGTCAACGCATCGGTGTCGCTGGACCCATCACGAGTTGGTATGCTCCAGTCATGTTTTGGTCATGTTTTTGTTATTGAGAGTTTTTAGTGTCTGCCATGGGGTTTGTTTGTTACTTTGGATTTGTTTTGTTTTCATGACTTTGTTTAGGATTTAGTTTTCTGTGTTTTATCAATACACTTCTTCAAATACACTCTGCTCCTCTCTCCTGCCTGCTTTTTGGGGTCCACCACCACCTCGTAACGTGACAAAATGACCCGACCACCTGGACCCCGCAGGTACTAAGGACTGGATCCTATTCCACCATGTGCCTGGCGGACCGCGTCTGCGGCCGACACACTTTTCCCTTTCAGGCAGCGCTGGTGATGCGGCTGTCCTGTTTTCATCTCGTCAAGCCGCGTCTATGGTGGGCCGAGCCTCATGCGTCCACGTTGAGCCTAGGCTCGTCACGTGTCTGTTCGAGCTGAGTCACATTCATGTCGACGACGAGCCGTGCCACGTCCACGCCCACATCAGGCCGAGCCCCTGTTCACGTCCGGCTGTCCCATGTCCCCCGTTACGTCGAGCTCAGTCTACGTCAGGCCACGCCCAGCCAAAGGATTGCCGTCGCTTTTGTTCCTGTTCCCTGGCGAGGTGAAGGTCACCATCGCTTTTGTTCCTGTTCTCTGGCGAGGCGAAGGATTGCCGTCGCTTTTGTTCCTGTTCCCTGGCGAGGTGAAGGTCACCGTCGCTTTTGTTCCTGAGGCAAGCCTTCTGGACAACTTTAGGACGTCTGGGATCCGTCCCTTGAGGGAGGGGTACTGTCATGATTCGGTTTGGGACCAACAGGTGGCACTGTAGGGCTCCCCCTGCAGCTGCACACCTGTTGGTCATTAGGTAATTAGTGCTTTAAAAGGACTCCCAGCCCAACCACTCATTGTCAGGTCATTGTTTGCTCTTTGCTACTGTCATGTTCGTTTGTTTGCTGTTGCTTTTTGCTGCTGTCATGTTTGTTTGTGGCTGTTGGTATGCTCCGGTCATGTTTGTTTCAGTCATGTTTTTGTTATTGAGAGTTTTTAGTTTCTGCCATGGGGTTTGTTTGTTACTTTGGATTAATTTTGTTTTCATGACTTTGTTTAGGATTTAGTTTTCTGTGTTTTATCAATACACTTCTTCAAATACACCCTGCTCCTCTCTCCTGCCTGCTTTTTGGGGTCCACCACCACCTCGTAACATGACGGATCCCCTTTTCTCCGGCATCTCAAACAGGTCTGCACTCTGTATGTTCATTGCCATACTGTCGGTGGGTGGGTGGAGGTTTTGACAATAATTAAATTAGTGGTAATTTGAACCTGATTAGAATTTTATTATTATTATTATTATTGTTATTATTTTGCAGTTTATAGGTTTTGGTATAGCAAGGAATTAAAGTCTGGTATTTTATGATTGTATTATTGGACATTGACCTTGTTCGTGTTTTAAGTGAGTAGTTTTCCAAATGTTGGCTGTGGACAGGCGTCTCTTCTGCTGACCACTCTTTTCACTCTGTGTCATCAATGCTAATGGGATGCCTTAAAGCTCTAATGCACCACCAACCAATGTCAATATTGTCACTAAAATAATGTATTCTGGCTTTGTGCTCGAGAAGTTGAGCAATGACTTTGAAAGGGCAAATCATCGAAAAGAGGTGGTATAATCTTGCATTAATTCAGTATCAGACCTTCACTCTCAAACATTCACCATAGTGCCATCTTACACGCACTATACTATTACTTTGAAATGACGGCTCACTCTCTCACTTAGATAACCTGAGAACCATCTGAAAGTATTCCATAAACTTCACTTGCTTAAACAAGCGCACCTTATTAAGTTCTGCACAGTAGCAACAAACGTTCACTGTTGACACATTATGGAACATCAAGCCTTTCAGTGAGAGAAATCACAAGCGTGAAATTAGTTGGGAATTTTGTTAATTTATACTTCTGTTTTCCTTGTATTGCTCTATCACAGGCTTGTGCAGAAGCCTTTGGAGGGACAGGTGCACAATGTTAAAAGGGAGCACAGGAAACAAGAGTTTGAAGCGCCTTTGAGAAACAGTTTATTTTTTTAACTCATTATATACGTACGTACTCCTGTAAACTGTATCGTGCTGAATTGACACAGGTGACTACACTGTTCGGCCTGCTGCTGGCATATTACAGTTTTATCTGCGGAGGCGAAGGGGTGGCAGGGTTTTAGTTTTGACAGTTTGCTCGCATTTGTCCTTGCAGTCTCTCGTATTTGTAGTTGTGGGGGGATTCATCGTGTCTCTGCAGATTGTATTATTTGAATACCGCCACCGCCTCTTGACAGATGAGACAGACAGCCTTTTCTTTGCGTTGAACAAAAAAATAATCGTTTGTCCACTTTGGGTTAAATACCCTGCATTCTGCATCTATTTTTCTCTTACCTGGCCTTTTCGCCATGATCCCGTTCTCTTCGAGAGGGGCGGCTTAAGGATTTTTAAGGATTTTTTTCTGGGGTTGCCAGATAACGGCACAGACCGCAGGAAGATGTCACAAACAAATGTCACGTTATAGTATATATGTTTATGAAATAGTTACTAATTAATAGTTAATAATGAAAATGGTTCATTATTAAGGAACATTTTATTGCAAAAGCCCAACTTTATTATCAAATACAAATCCACATAGATGAAAAATAAATCAAAATACTCTCTGGTATTTTCGGGGAGGCCGGACCAAATGCAGAGGTGGGCCGGATCCGGCCCGCGGGCCGTAGTATGGGGACCGATGCTGTATACTAACCTCACAAAAATCAAGACATTGTGATTGCAATTAATATTAATGCTTCAAAGAATACATTAATCAGATAATTATGAACATATATACTTTGCACTGACATTCCAACAATGAACAGAGATGCACATTATTATTATTATTCTTTCTAAATAAAGGCACCAGTCTCCAAACGTTTTGTAGTGCCAACTCGCTATTTTCATGTGAAGCAGCGTTGGGGGGAATTCAAAAATGTATTCCGATGCTGTTACTAGTTACTTCTTAAAAAAGTAGTATGTAACATAATCAAAGTTACCGTGTTACCAAAGTAATGTAACTTCATCACTTTGAACTACCTTTGGATTACTCTAATATCAAATATGCTAATGAAGAAAAAATGTATTTATCACTGGAATATATATTTGTTTTGAGTTCATAGTCCGAGGAATGTTTATCCATCCGTCCATCCACTTTTTCCTCACAAGGGTCATTGGGCGCACGCTGAAGCCTATCCCAGCCGCCTTCGGGCAGTAGGAGGGAGACACCCTGAAGTGCTTGACAGCCATTTGCAGAGCATACATAGAGGAACAGCCATCCACGCTCACACTCGCACCTCGGGACAATTTATAATGTTCCATTAAGCCTGCCACACATGTTTTTGGAATGTGGGAGGAAACCGGAGTACCCGGAGAAAACCCATGCGGGCATGGGGAGAACATACAAACTCCACACAGGAAGGCCAGAGCTGGAATTAAACCCTGCACCTCTGCAGGACCAACATATGAACAAATCAAATAAGGAAATGTCACTCACCATTACTGAGGCATCAAGGAGCCATTGTCTTCCGACGAGTATTACGACAGGAAAGACGGTGCCTTAAAGTGTCATGGTGTTTGTTGTGCTATGATGAATGAAGTTTTCATGAGCACATAGCTGTTATCTGTGCATGATTGGAGATAATAATCCAGCGATGACGCTTCACAAAAGATCACAGTAAATGATGGTACTGAGAGGAGAAGACAAAAGGCAAGGGCAAGGAAAAACTAACGTAGCTAACAGCCAGTAAAGAGGGGAGCAAGAAGGGAAGCCATGAAGACACCAAACAGGAAGATACAGGGGTACGTTTATTTTATTCGATTTTTTTCCTGGAAATTGGTCATTTCAAAAACCAGCACAGTTGCTGGTTTGTTAACAATTTAGATGTCGACCTGAGCTTGCATGTCCTCCCCATGTTTACATGGGGATTCTCTGGGTATTCCAGTTTCTTCCCAAATTCCAAATAAATGCATTTTAGGTTGAAGATGGAAATTGTCCTTGGTGTGAATATGAATGTTCGTTTATCCTTGTATATTTTTATGCTCCGCAATTATTAGCGACCAGACTCAACACCGCCTCTTGCCGTAAGTCAAGTGCGATAGGCTCCATCACACCTATGACCATAATGAAGACAAGCGTGATAGAAAATGGGTGGATGGATTGATAGAGTATCTAAGTGCTTCAATCCAAAGTGTCACCCACATCTCGCTGTTGTCAAAAAGAATAATCAATTACCAAAAACACCCTCATCTATAAAAACCTGTAGGTACGTTTCTCTGCCGTGTGTAAGATCAGTTTGCCTCTTAATGCTCGTTCCATCCATCCAGATGTTTGTTCCTTAAAATACTTGATAAAAAGCTCTAAGTGGAACTGCCTTGGAATAATTGCATGGACATGATCAGTAATGGTGGATTTTCTTGGCCTGCAGGGGAATGATGATCTCTCTCTGTGTAACACTTTGATCACCATAAGACACCAGCAGCACTGGGCATGTTCCCACCATCTACTCACCCCATGCCACGAGAATATATTTGCATATTTTGCTTTAAAGGAGCTGTCACACTTAATCTCAGAGCTCCAGGTTAACATTGTGTTCAAACTATTTTATTTATTTATTTATTTATTTTGCACGCAGTGGAATATTGACTTTTGTGTGAAGGATTTGTTGGCCGGCATTGCTGCCTTCACTACACTGTCAATTTATTGTCATGGGAAGGTTTCATTATCTGCACTCAGTTAATATAAAAATAAATAAAAAGAAGAAAACATGGCATTTGGCAAGCTTATTGTTCCCACCTACAAAACATTTTGCAGCTCCATGTTGAGCTGTTTTTTAAATTCACATGTAAATAGTAGTGTAGTGTAGTGCGCAAACTTCCACCCACTAACTTGACATCCAAGAAGGGAGCACAGACATCAAGCATGCCACTTAATTTGTATTCTTATTATTTGAATGCATCAAGCAAAAGTTATTTTTGAGAGTATAAACTAGTGGACAAGAAGCACATATATGAGCAGGGCTACTTATTTGTTTGAATAATTTGTATAATTTAATGTACAAAGTATAAAGGATATGTGTGATTGAGACAACGCGGATTGGAACATATCTGTGTGCATGTTGTCATTATGTTAAACCGGGATTTCTATAGGTGCTGCTGTTTTCTCTCATGTCTCCAAAATAGTCTTCTCAGGTTAATTGACAACTCTACATTGTCATGAGTGAAAGAACAAGATTGCAGATACAAGTGTCCAAAATGGTTTTCCTCTGCATGGTATCTGTGCTCTCCCTTAGAGATAGGGTGAAAAGCTTGGTCATGCGGGAGGGGCCCTGAATAGAGTCACTGCTCCTCGAAGGGCCAGATGAGGCGGCTTGGGGATCTGTTTAGGACGCCTCCTCTCCTGCCTGTGAGGTGTTCAGTGCCAGGGCACGTTCCAGAGCCTATGTCTCTCGGGTAGCCTGGATCTGCGTTTCGGGGTTTCTCTGCTTAGGTTTCTGACCTTGCGACGTGACCGCAAATAAGCGTAACAAAATGTATGGATCAATTGTGTGAATGGAAGATTGGTGATATGTCCTTTGCAACTGATTGGCGACCAGTCCAAAGTGTTCCATGCGTTTCCCCCAAAGTCAACTGAGAAACACTCCATTGGTATCAAAAATTAGATTGTTGGTTAGATGAAAAATGTAAATAATTTATGCATTTTAGAGCAACACAATTAATTACAATCATGAATGTTGTGCTGAATCTCATGTAATTTGTGGAACACTGCTGGGTTGTTTTTCCAATTAAAATGTCTCTTGAAGTGATTTAAAACAATGCTGCTGTGCACATTTCAGGCTACCAATGAAAGATGCATTTCTCAAACATAGGATATGCAGATGCACAAATGTTTCACATCCATCCATAGTTGAATTAAGCTTCTGAAGGGGAAGTATTTGGTTACTGTGCCCAGCAAAGACACATGACTTCTAAAGTTCAGGGATGAGCATCTTACAGTCAATGCTGGAATGGGCAACAATTTTTCATCAGTGCGACTGGGGGCCCACAAAGGACCACACACTTCAAAAACAGATGTATGACAAAAATGCAATTGTAAATATGGACAAAATATATACATATGTCCAAAGTACTTGCTCTTAATATATTTCATTTTTGAGCATGTATAAAAGATCCACTCCACAATCCTAACCCTGTCATGATGCTTTTCTTGTGTGTCTCCAGCAAGTGGCAGTGGAGGCCCTCCCCGACAGCGTGCACACCAGCTTCCAATTTGATGATCATGACAAACCATGTATTAAAGGACCGCCAAGATCCCATGTCTCTGTCGGATTATTGATCTTGTTGCTGCTCTTACTTAAGTGTTGTTTTTCTAGAAGTCTCGATCTCATCATAGTCATTTTTGCGCTCAAGTCTTGCTTTGTAAGTGTTGATGTTTTTTGTCTTTGAATTTGCTCATGTCTTTGTTTTCATGAAATTGGACTTTTGTCATTTCGTTTATATCTCAGAGTTTCTTTTTCCTTGCTTTTGTAAGCACTTTTTGTTCATGGATAATTTTCCTGGTTCTTTTGACCAGCGATTTCTGTTCACACTTTGTCGTTTTGTGTTTGTATAAAATACTTTTCGATGGACTTTTGTTTGAGTCTATGTTTGCGGGATCCGATCGCATTTCAGTCTGTTCCCGAACTGCGTCAAACTCAACAAAGGATTTGAAGCAAACAACAACAACAACAAAAAAAACACATATTGTATTTATTTATTTTTTTCAGTGCAAAGGTCTCTTGATTGTTTAGCATCAACATGCTTCCACTTGCCCTCAGTTTCCCTTGCCCGGACGCGGGTCACCGGGGCCCCCCTCTGGAGCCAGGCCTGGATGCGGGGCTCGTTGGCGAGCGCCTGGTGGCCGGGCCTACACCCATGGGGCCCGGCCGGGCTCAGCCTGAAGAGGCAACATGGGTCCCTCTTCTCATGTGCTCACCACCCATGGGAGGGGCCAAAGGGGTCGGGTGCAATGTGAGCTGGGCGGCAGCCAAAGGCCGGGACCCTGGCGGTCCGATCCTCGGCTGCAGAAGCTAGCTCTCGAGGCGTGGAATGTCACCTCTCTGCAGGGAAGGAGCACGAGCTGGTGTGCGAGGCAGAGAAGTTCCAACTGGACATAGTCGGATTTGCCGGGGTTCTGGTACCAGTTCTTTCGAGAGGGGTTGGACTCTCTTCCACTTTGGAGTTGCTCACGGTGAGAGGCGCAGAGCATGTGTGAGCATATTCATTGCCCCCCGGCTCAGTGCCTGTACATCGGGGTTCACACCGGTAGACGAAAGGGTTGCCTCCCTCCGCCTCCGAGTGGGAGGAAGGGTCCTGATGGTTGTTTGTGCATATGCACCAAACAGCAGCTCAGCATACCCACCCTTTTTGGAGTCTTTGGAGGGTGTGCTGGAGAGTATTCCTGCTGGGGACTCCCTTGTTCTGCTGAGGGACTTCAATGCTCACGTGGGCAATGACAGTGAGACCTGGAAGGGCGTGATTGGGAGGAAAGACCCCCCCCCCCCCCCCCCCCCCCCGCTCAGAACTCGAGTGGTGTTTTGTTATTGGACTTCTGCGCTCGTCACGGATTGTCCATAACGAACACCTTGTTCAAACATAAGGGGACACCCATATGTGCACTTGGCACCAGGACACCCGAGGCCGCAGTTCGATGATTGACTTTGTGGTTGTATCATCGGATTTGCGGCCGCATGTTTTGGACACTCCGGTGAAGAGAGGGGCAGAGCTGTCAACTGATCACCACCTGGTGGTGCGTAGGCTCCGATGGTGGGGGAAGATGCCGGTCTGTCCTGGCAGACCCAAACGTATTGTGAGGGTTTGTTGGGAGCTTCTGGCGGAATCCCCTGTCAGAAAGAGTTTCAACTCCCACCTCCGGCAGAGATTTTCCCGTGTCCCGGTGGATCCGTGGGACATTGCGTCCGAATGGACCATGTTCCGTGCCTCTGTTGTTGAGGCGGCCAATCTGAATTGTGTCCGTAAGGTGGTTGGTGCCTGTCGTGGCGGTAACCCCTGTACTCGCTGGTGGACACCAGCAGTAAGGGATGCCGTCAAGCTGAAGAAGGAGTCCTATCGGGCCTTTATGGCCTGTGAGACCCCAGAGGCAGCTGACGGGTATCGACTGGCTAAGCGGAACACAGCTTCGGTGGTCGCCGAGGCAAAAACCCGGGCGTGGGAAGAGTTCGGTGAGGCCATGGAAGCCGACTTCCGGAGGGCTTCAAGGAAATTCTGGTCCACCATCCGACGTCTCAGGAGGGGGAAGCAGTGTTTGTTTGTTTTTTGTTTATTGAACATACAATATATAGAACATACAATAACAGATTAACAAAAGGCAAGCAAAAATTATAAAATGAAAAATAAAAAAAGTAATTAAAAAAAAACCCCAGACATCATCACAGTTATATGTTCAAAGGAGTAGGAAGAAGTAAATAACTTGTCTAGTCCTACCCCTTGTTGTGTAGTCATATGAATTGATCATTTTTCAATACAAAGAAGAAAAAGAAAAAAAATCTACATATCAAATACTTTTACCCTTATGTGTACAGTACTTATCTATTTATCCACCTTTCGGTTTGTATATATATAATTATTCTTTCTCCTTTTTATATCAATTATCTCATATTCATTATAAATACTGCATTTCTTTAATACATTTAATAAGTTGATCAAAATCCAAAACAAGAACAAACAGTTGTACACTGATCCCTCGCTACTTTGCAGTTCGTTTATCGCGGGTTCATTTTTTCAAACATATTAAAAAATATATTTTTTTTTATTTTATTTTTTTACATATACATGGAGTACAGAACTGTATATGTTGCTCTATGTGACTCGCTGTTGTTTTGCAGCTTCTCGCGGACCGTTTGCGGACTTTAAAAAAAATAAAATACATTTTTTGACCTGTTTATGTTAATTGGACGCTACTTCGCGGATTTTCGTTTATCGTGGGTGGTTTTGGTCCCCATTAACCGCGATAAACGAGGGATTACTGTATTTCTAGTATTTCAAATTTATCTTCTTAACTCTGATTTATGTAGTTTTTTTGAATTTGTTTTTGAACTCATCCAGCGATTTACTCATTTTCAGGTCCGTTTCAAGCTTATTCCACAGATTGACACCTATGACTGATACACACCTTTGCTTGATGTTTGTTCTTGTTCTGGATTTTTTCGATTGATTAGTACCCCTTAGATGATAACAACTATCTCTAATTTCAAAAAGCTTCTGGATATTTTAGCAAAGGAGATTGTTGTGTGTTTTATACATTAATTGGGCGATTTTGAAGTCAACCAGGTCAGAGAATTTCATGGTGTTTAATTTGATGAATAGTGGGTTTGTGGGTTCTATATATTTAGACCTATTGATTATTCTGATTGCTTTTTTTGTAGTTTTAAGACAG
Source organism: Hippocampus guttulatus (assembly GCF_054856545.1). Classification (NCBI taxonomy): domain Eukaryota; kingdom Metazoa; phylum Chordata; class Actinopteri; order Syngnathiformes; family Syngnathidae; genus Hippocampus; species Hippocampus guttulatus. The sequence continues at coordinate 3,310,580 of NC_141266.1, forward strand.
GCAATGTGTTTGTTTTACAGGCGTTCCCCCATATTTCCACACAGTAGGTCATATATGGGAGTAATAATGAGTAATATAATGTGTACAAAGAACTCTTATTCAACACATCCTTAGTTTTGTGGAGTATCCCGGTAGTTTTGGATATTTTTCTTTTAACGTGATCTATGTGTGGCTTCCAGGATAGTTTAATATCTATTACTAGTCCAAGAAACTTATTGTCATAAACTCGTTCTATTTCAATTGAATTTATCGTTATTTTAACTTGGTCTTTGATTGGTCTCGTGCCAAAAACAACAAACTTAGTTTTTGTTCAATTATTGATAGTTAATTTCTATCGAACCATTTTATTTTATTTGTTTAATTCATTTTCCACAGTTTTCAGGAGTTGTTTCATATTTTCTCCAGAGCAGTAAAAGGTTGTATCATCGGCGAATAGGACACATTTTTAAATTAATAATAATAATAATAATAATACATTTTATTTGAAAGCGCTTTTCATCACACTCAAAGACACTTTACAAGAGCTTAAAACACAGGATAAAAATGTGCACTTAAAACAAGCATACATAATTTACAAAAGCACATTTAGATGAACAAAAAGCAAAATGGGTAAAAGAGATTAAAAGGTATTAAAAGCATTGCGGAACAGGTGAGTTTTAAGGGATGATTTGAAGGATTGGAGGTCAGTACAGTTGCGGATGTGTTGTGGTAGAGCGTTCCAGAGGGTGGGGGCGGCGACAGAGAAGGCTCGGTCCCCCCAGGTTTTGAGCTTGGTCACGGGGATGGCGAGGAGGTTTGTGTTTGAGGAGCGGAAACTGGGGGCCTGATTGTGAAGGGTTTTATAGGTGAGTAGGAGCAGTTTAAATTGAATACGCTGGGGAACGGGGAGCCAGTGGAGGTTTTTAAGGTTTTAATTGTTTTGAAAAACTACTGTCACGTTACGCACGAAGCAGGAAGAGGAACTGCTTCGTACGTAACAGAGCAAACGAGAATAAGTGGATCCCCGAAATAGCAGACACCAACAAGGACTTCGTCTAAAAATAATATTTATTATAAACAAAAACTCCGCCTAATAAACAACAGAAAACACTGGTAAAAATGAGAACCAGGATATAATGTAACGCGACAACAGAAAACGCTTGCAAAAAACGGCAAGGAAAAATGATTAGACAATTACTAGTTCACGTATGCACTTTGAATAATCCCCATGGGAAGAAGAAAATGTAACCAACAGCAAGCGTATTCGAATAATGTTTACGAACATGGGCAACAGCAGTGGCACGGCATGCAATACTCCGGCAATGAGTCGACCACCGGAGCGCCTAGATATAGCAGGTGCAATCGCCGACAAATAGGCAGCAGGTGTGCAGGCGGCAGAAATGAACGCCTGCCACCTGCTGCCAAATATGGAACATGACAACTACAGATATCATTTATATATAAAATGAATAGTTTTGGTCCAAGCACTGATCCCTGAGGAACTCCATGGGTAATCTTCAGTAAATTGGATTTTTTGTTATTGAACTGCACATACTGATATCTGTTTTTGAAATAACTTTCAATCCATTTATATGCTATCCCTCTGATACCATATCTCTCTAATTTATTCAATAATATAGTATGATCTATTGTATCAAAAGCTTTTTTTAGATCTAGAAAAATCCCTACAGTGAATTCTTTGTCTATATTAGCAGCTATTGCTTCCACAAACTCCATTACTGCCATTAAGGTGGTCCGTTTTTCTCTGAAGCCATATTGATTTTTACTTAATAGCACGTGTTTATATTTGAAGTTATCAAGTCTGCGATAAAATAGTTTTTCTAATATTTTTGAGAATTGTGGTAGCAGTGATATTGGTCTATAATTTGTAAAGAATTGTCTTTCTCCACTTTTGAAAATTGGAATGACTTTAGCTGTTTTCATTTTTGATGGAAAAACACCAGCTTTGAATGACAGGTTGCATATTATGTAAAAGGTCGCACTACAAATTCTATAATCTGTTTTACTATTGTCATATCAATATTAAAACAGTCGGTTGACTTTTTACTTTTACATGTTTTTACAATATTTAATATTTCATTATGATTCACAGCGGTAAGAAACATTGTGGAAGAATTTTTTTCTCTGTATTTATCTATTTCAAAAGAATTTATTGGATCAGGAATTTGTTTTGCTAAGTTACTGCCGATATTAACAAAATATTCATTAAATTCCTTTCCTCTTTCTGCAGTTTCCTCAATAATGGTATTTTTATCTTTCATGAAGTACTCCGGATAATCTACTTTTTTAGAGCTATTTCTAATTACATGATTTAAGATTTTCCATATTTCTTGAGTGTTGCTTTTATTTTGCTCTTATAATGCATTAAAATGGTCTCTCTTGCTGGTTCTTATAATATTTACAAGTTTGTTTTTATAAGTCTTACATTTTTTTTCAGATTCTTTGGTTCTGGATTTTAGAAACAATTTGTATAGATTGTTTTTCTTTTTACATGCATTTTTTATGCCTTTTGTTTAGAGGTAAGATCGGGCCGCCCGAGCCCAACCCGACCCGAAATTCGGGTTGGGCCTTAAAATGTCAATCATTTGTTCGGGTTCGGGTCGGGTCGGGCTTCTCTCTCGCTGATTTTTTTTTTTCGAGGCCGCCAATAGTTTTGGCCATGAGAGACCGTGGTTCGCAAAAAAACAGAAGTCGCCTCATCACAACACGTACTGTACTAAACTCTTGCAATGACAATTCAAAGAACTCCTTCCTGTCTCTGTCTATGAGCCACCCATCATTATTCTTTTTTGTCTCTCTGCTTCTCTCTCATATAGTGCCGCGCTAGATTCAAATGACGGACGGCCTTAAATTTTCCCCGTCCACTCTTAAAAAAAAATCCGTCAATGATGAAAATTGTCGGTTAATGTAACCTCTTCAGAAACAGAAATATAAAAGATGTAAATGTTTATACAGCCTTGTTTAACTTAGATTTCGTTCCAAAAGAAAGGCTTTGTTATCAGAAATCACCCCTCCTCCTCCCGAGTCCTCACAAATAAAATATGAAATGTCGGGTTTGCTTCGGGCTCGGGCCTGCAAATCAAGCTCAGTGATCGGGCTCGGGCCGGGTCGGGCTTAAATACCCTCGGGCCGGTTCGGTTCGGGCTCCATTTTTTAGCGCTGATCTTAGCTCTACTTTTGTTATCCATGGCTTACTTTGGTCTTTGTACTTTCTGGAGACCTTAATTCCTGGGAAATGCTTGTCATATAAGGAGGTTATGGTTGACTGAAATGCGTCAAACGCAGTATTTGGATCTTCATTTGTGTAGACCTCAGACCAATTTTGTTTGTCTAGGTCGAGCTTGAAAGCTGCGATGGAATGTTGGGTTCTGAGTCTTATTTCTGATATGTGGGTTATTGATTTAGTTTTTCTATCAAAGTAATTATGAAAGACTGCAAAGACCGGTAGATGGTCACTTATATCTCTCTCCAGCTCCTCTCTGAGCCCTTGGTATTTCTCGAGTTTCTCGTGTTCCTTCTTTCTGATGTTTCCATCACTTGGGACCGCTACATCAATTACAACGGCTTTCCTCTGCCCTTTATCTATGATCACGATATCAGGTTGGTTCGCCATGACCATCTTGTCAGTCTGGATCTGGAAGTCCCACAGGATCTTCGCTCTGTCATTCTCCACCACCTTCGGAGGTGTTTCCCATTTTGACCTTGGGGTTTCCAGGCCATACTCCGCACAGATGTTTCGTCAGACTGTGCCAGCCACCTGGTTATGGCGTTCCATGTTAGCTTTCCCTGCCAGCCTCTTACACTTTGCAGTTATGTGTTGGATTGTCTCAGGTGCCTCTTTGCACAACCTACACCTTGGGTCTTGTCTGGTGTGGTATATCTGGGCCTCAATGGCTCTGGTGGTCAGGGCCTGCTCCTGAGCAGCCAGGATGAGTGCCTCTGTGCTGTCCTTCAGGCCAGCCCTCTCTAGCCACTGATAGGACTTCTTGAGATCAGCCACTTCAGTTATGGTCCGGTGGTATATCCCGTGTAGGGGCTTGTCCTCCCATGATGGTCCCTCTTCCAGCGCCTCATCCTCTGTTCCCCATTGTCTGAGACATTCTCTGAGTACGTCATCCGTTGGAGCCTTCTCCTTGATGTATTCATGGAGCTTGGATGTTTCATCCTGGACAGTGGCTCTAACACTCACTAGTCCCCGGCCTCCTTCCTTTCGGCTTGCGTACAGTCTCAGGGTGCTGGATTTGGGATGGAACCCTCCATGCATGGTTAGGAGCTTTCAGGTCTTAACATCCGTGGTCTGGATCTCTTCCTTTGGCCACCCTATTATTCCTGCAGGGTATCTGATCACTGGGAGGGCAGAGCTGTTTATTGCCCGGGTCTTATTCTTGCCATTGAGCTGGCTTCTTAGGACTTGCCTCACTCGCTGGAGGTATTTGGCCGTAGCCGCTTTCCTTGTTGCCAGTTCGAGGTTGCCATTGGCTTGTGGTGTACCGAGCTACTTGTAGCTGTCCTCAATCTTAGCCGCAATGATGCCTGACATGAGCTTCCATGTTGTGGAGAGACAGGTTATTGGCCGATAGTTGGATGGGACTGCACCCTTTGAGGGATCCTTCATGATCAGGATCGTTCGCCCTTTGTTTAGCCATCCTGGGTGAGTCCCATCCCTTAGCAGCTGGTTCATTTGTGCTGCTAGGCGCTCATGGAGTGCTGTGAGTTTCTTTAGCCAGTAGGTGTGGACCATGTCCGGGCCTGGTGCTGTCCAGTTCTTCATATCTGAGACTCTTTCCTGTATGTCTGCCACTGTTATGGTAACTGAGTTCTGTTCAGGGAGGTTGCTGTGCTCCTCTCTCAGGGTCACCAGCCATTGTGCACTGCTGTTATGTGCAACCTCCTTCTTCCATATGCCTTTCCAGTACCTTTCAGTTTCCAGTCTTGGTGGGTCAGCTCTGTTGTTAGGACCCTGCCACTGAGCGTACACTTTCACAGGTTGTGTTGCGAACAGCCTGTTTATTCGTCTGGCCTCATTCTCTTTCGTGTACCGCTTTAGGCGGCTGGACAAGGCTTGGAGCCTTTGTTTGGCAGTTTCGAGTGCTTCAGGTATGGTCATCTGGATGTACCTCTCGGGTATCGGCCTTTTCAGCACACCTCTCTGGGCCTCCGTCAATTGACTCACATCTTTCCGAGCCGCCTTGATCTTAGCCTCCAACCGTCTTTTCCATGGTGGGTAACGTATCCCATGGCTTCCATGGTTGCTCTTATAGCCAAGCATCTCTAGGATCACTGATGCTGAAGCGTATATCAGCTCATTGGTTTCCATGATCGTTACGGATGGGATTGCCCTCAGTGCTGCATTCACACTTTCTTTGAGACTTTCAGGTGGTACTTCTCATAGCCGTTGTAATCGGTTTCTCGGTTGCCCAGCTTTCATTCTCGCCATGATCCTAGCTTTCAGGTCAGATGCTGCCTCGCTCAGCATTTTATTCATTGGGGCTGGCCTCCCAATCTCATCATCTGCATTCATTGGGTCTTGCCTCCCAATCTCTGGTATGACCTCCTCCTCTGATCTGGCAGCCTGGGGCCCTTCCCCATGGAACCTGCGTTGTACCTCATCAATCTCAAGTTGTGACAGCAGTTGCCGTTTGTGGATGTTGGAACACTGAGCTACGAGTTGTTTCGTGGTCAACCGTAACTGTGGGTTTCGAAGTAATCATTTAGCCCACATTCTCTGCATGTAACCCCTCTGATTAGGGTTGCTTGAGTAGTAGCATTCCAACAGAGCCATGTTATCGCATCTCGCCCATCTCCGCTTTGTTCCAGTAGCCCATTTTTCATCAAGGTGCTCTGGTTCCCCAGCACCTGACGCAGACCTTGTTTGTCCGGGCGACGTCTGAGCCGGCATGTCATTCGTTTTATTGTCTCTCATCATTGTATGAGGTAGACATTAGCGTGAAGGATCTTGCCCAAGGACCCACACTGGATTCGAACCACCGTCTCCCGTACGCCAAACCGATGCCTGACCAACTGAGCTATCCAGCCGCTATAGCCGCTATATATATATATATATATATATTTAAAACCTTGCATTGTCTTGCAATCTTTGCGAGTGAACGCAACTGTGACACGTTTTCATCAGCTCAATTGAATGGAGTGCATGTTTGGGACATTGTGTTAAATTGTAAAGAGCAATAAGCATACGCTATACAGTATATGCTTATTTTAACTCCTGAGGTTTACGAAAATATATATGCAGATATAAACATCTTTATGGAAGTAAATATGAACAGCTTTGTGGAAGTAAATTCGACGTGTGTACTGTGCACCAATTAAGATCGAATGTTGGTCACTGTTTAAATGGGATGGCTGTCAGTCGATCCTAAGACACGAGTCAATTATATACTTCATGTGAGAACTAATTGTGCCTTTATCAGGAAAGTTAATGAGTTTCGTGAGTGGCCTTCAGTTTGCCAGCTTGTTACAAGCAGAAAGGTTTGTCCCTCCGTCTACAAAAGGTATTGAATGAACTGTGCAATCCCAATTACACGAGAGAGTTTGTGTAGATTCTACACAAACTCTCTCGTGTTCTCGTTTCTATATGTATATATACTGTATATATATATATACACAGTATATATATTTATTTGCAAAGGAATGTTTTTTTTTAATGCGTGTTCTCGTTTCTACACTGTAGAAAATAGAAATATTCTTGTTATTGTTGTCCTCTTGCTCGCTCCCGAGGCAATTCGGCATTTTTTAATGTCCCTTAACACAGGGCAATTAATTATGAAAATGTGAGACGGTGCGCTTGGCAACATTCTGATTTTCATCAACATTTCTTACATTTAAAAATAAAGTTAGAATTTTCCATTTCTTATGAAGCTAAATTTCATCTGCCACTGCAACATTTGACGAAGAAGGCCGCTCTAATGGGCCTATCGTAAAGCATTGAATTCCACATTATTCTGCCCCCGTCTCTGTGACCTGTCACCTTACCATGGTGGAGGGGTTTGTGTGTTCCAATGATCCTAGGAGCTAAGTTGTCTGGGGCTTTACCCATGGCAAGCAGGTTCTAGGCGAGGGACCAGACAAAGCACGGCTCAAAAACCCCTTATGATGAATGAAATAAATGGAACTCAGTTTCCCTTGCCTGGATGCGAGTCACCGGGGACCCCTCTGGAGCCAGGCCTGGAGGTGGGGCTCGTTGGTGAGCGCCTGGTGGCCGGGCCTACACCCATGGGGCCCAGCCGGGCTCAGCCCGAAGAGGCAACATGGCTCCCCCTTCTTATGGGCTCACTACCCATGGGAGGGGCCAAAGGGGCCGGGTGCAGTGTGAGCTGGGCGGCAGCCAAAGGCGGGGACCCTGGTGGTCCGATCCTCGGCTGCAGAAGCTAGCTCAAGGGACATGGAATGTCACCTCTCTTACAGGGAAGGAGCCCAAGCTGGTGTGCGAGGTAGAGAAGTTCCGACTGGATATAGTTGGACTTGCCTTCACACATAGCCTGGGTTCTGATACCAGTTCTCTCGAGAGGGGTTGGACTCTCTTGCACTCTGGCGTTGCCCACGGTGAGATGCGTAGAGCAGGTGTGGGCATACTCATTGACCCCTCGGCTCAGTGCCTGTACATTGGGGTTCACATCGTTTGACGAGAGGGTTGCCTCCCTCTGCTTTCTGGTGGGGGGGGGGGGTAACTACTGGCATTTATGCATATGCACCCAACAGCAGCTCAGCGTACCCACACTTTTTGGAGTCCTTTGTCGCCGATTCTGTTCATAACCTTTATGGACAGAATTTCTAGGCGTAGCCGAAGCGTTGAGGGGGTCCGTTTTGGTAGACTCAGTATTGCATCTCTGCTTTTTGCAGATGATGTGGTACTGTTGGCTCCTTCAAGCAGGGCTCTTCAACTCTCACCGGAGCATTTCGCAGCCGAGTGTGAAGCGGTTGGGATAAAGATCAGCACCTCCAAATCTGAAACAATGGTCCTCATTTGGATGAGGGCGGGGTGCTCTCTCCCGGAGGGAAAGGAGCCAGATGAGGTGGCTCGGCCATCTGATTAGGATGCATCCCAGACTCCTCCCTGGTGAGGTGTTCCGGGCATGTCCCACTGACAGGAGACCCGGGGATGACCCAGGACATGCTGGAGAGACTGTGTCACCCAGCTGGCCTGGGAACGCCTCGGGAGCTGGAAGAAGTGACTGGGGAGAGGGAAGTCTGGGCTTCCCTGCTAAAGTTGCTGCCCCCGCGAACCGACCTCGGATTAGGAGTGGAAAATGGATGGATAGATTGTTCTGCCATTTGTATATTTATCTGTCAATCATGTCATTGCGGTATCTGCAGACCAAACACTCAGCTGTATGACAGACTCTGGATGTCACATGACTGATCCCCGCGTCCCCGCGTGTATTTGTTTACGCAGCCAAGCTTGATTGTCGGGGCAGCGGGCGAAGGATTTACAATGGAGAACAGTGATAAAATTATCAGACAACATTCCGTCCAAGTGAATTCACGTCTCACTTTGATGAAAAGGACATAATGAGATTCATGTACAAGTTGGACAGGTCCCCATCAAGCGCCCGAAGTGCTTTATACGATTGCGTCGGCAGATGGGGAGAACTAATATACCGTAATGAGTCCGTGCGATGACTTGCTGTGAGCAGGTGCACCCGATGGGGATAGTGGTGCTGGTGCACGCGCCTGGAGTCTCCCCGGGGCTGGAGAGCGACCGGAGGAGCCGAACGCCTGCGCTACGCGGTGATTCTTCTTTTGGTAGCCTTGAGAAAGCTTGCCCCTTCTTTTATATACACCCTGGTGCACAACAGCTGTCTACTATTGTCAAAAATTGGTGCTTCCTCAGATTAGCAACGTTTCCTACCCTGCCAAAATAGCATTGTCTACCTTTGGTGCAGTGCATTGTGGATGTGTGTCAGTCAACATCTGGAGCTCTGATTATTATTTTGTAAAAAAATATTTCAACCAAAGCAAGTATAGTCAGCGCAAGAGTGCAATATGTTATATACAGGTACATATATATTTTTTCTTAAATTCATGGAAATGATTGAAAAAAAATGCACTGTAGGTTCATATACAATATAGTGTGCGAACTGTTTGAATTGTTGGCTGTTTTTATTAAAATTGATGAAAAGCATAAATGTGTGCTGATCTGTCAAGCCTGAAAAACAAGTTGAGGATCTCGGTTTCAGTTAGGGAGGGCTGGGGGGGATGCCTATATTTGATGCTTAGCCCCAGGCTTATGAGTGGGTAAAGACGTCCCTGCACACCACACACTTAATACACTTTTCTCCGACAGGCGTGAACAGTTTCTCACATTTCTCACTGTTGAAACACTCCAAGTACAAACCTTGACAGATTCACAATGAACGTTTGGCCTGCCAAAACATTTATTTGAGAAATAAAAATATAAACATCCGTAGATCCGTTTTCTTCAGCTTTGTCCGTCATCGTCCCTCCGTCCTAACTCATAAAACAATTGTGCTCCGACCCAGTCTGTACTCGTCCTTTTAAAGCGCTTCCGTCCTTACATTTCACCAGTTTCCCCTCGCCTACCCTCCACTGCCCAAAAAACAAAAACAAAAAACAAAACGTTCATGCAACAACAACAATTCTCCACTGTAGAATTTACAAGAAAAAGGAAAACAATATGTACTGCAGCCGTCTTGTTACCTCTGCGTCCCATTTCCTAGACGCATAATTTTCCCGTGGGACGCACAGTTCCAAATAATGTGCGTTTTTGGGACGCAAGGAAATTTCTCAGTCAAAACAACAACAAAAAAACTTCGGCAGGCCTGAGGATTTCACAGTAACAATCGTTACCGGTAGCGTGTCGTTTCCGTGGCGTCATTTTGACGGGACCGAAAAATCGTTTAACCTTAAAAGTCACCGCACATGAGTTGACTGTGTGATCAACGCGATTTCACTGTGCCTGTACGTGTGTTTGTGGTGTGGTGTGGTGTGTGAGTGTCTTTCTTCTAATTTACTTTCGTTTTGTTTTGTTTTCAGTGTTGGGGGGGGGTGCAACAGATAACGTTATGTGCGCATGCGGGTTGTTATTTTAGTCTTTTTTTGACTGTACGCAACCGAATCTCTCCTGCGTGATCAATGCAATTTCACTGTGCCTGTATGCGTGTTTGTGGTGTGGTGTGCGAGTGTGTTTCTTCTAATTTACTTTTGTTTTGTTTTGTTTTCAGTGTTGGCGGGGCGGAACAGAAAACGTTATGTGCGCATGCAGGTTGCTATTTTAGTCCACAAACTGTGGAATTGCGCGCGGATGACAGTTTGAGATGGCGGCGAAAAAAAACACACAAATGTCTACAAATTACGACATTTAAGAAATGGGAATGCCAGTCTGATTTTTCGTATGAATCGTCCGAAGGGCGTATCACTAAACTGATACGCCCTTCGGACGATTCAGCACGTTGCAATGCAGTACACGTGGTTGGGTGACGACTGGCATGTTTGAAGTGTTCCAAGGCAGTTTTCGTCCTTATCTCATCGGCCCGAGTCGGTGGAAATGAACTACTGGCTGCCTCACGTTCGTGTCAAAAATGTACGCAGTACGTCACACACATGGGAATGAATAAGCAGATCTAGGCTATGATGTGGGACAGACCAAGAGGCATACAACACAGCCAGTTTACTCAACTGGCTGGATTGAATTGTTTACAACTGTTTAAGTGTCACTCGAGATAGTGGTTGTGTTGGCAGCCAAATGCTGTCGGTCACCGGATTCACTGCATAAACTTTTTGGAGTGAAGGACGAGTGTTCCTCCTTTCGTCCGCTTGAAGCAAAGCGAAGTCACTCCCTCCAGCATACAAACACGCATGAGTCATTTGTGAAACGGGCGTCTGTCGGTACTTGACCCGGTTAGGGACGATTACGAGGACAGAAGAAACCCACTTCCGTTCCTTGTTTAGCCCCTGAGGGAAAATTCTCATCCTCTGTCTTCTGTCCCAAAGATGGGTGTCCGTGTGGACCATTCTGTCCCAGGGACAGAATGCCCATCACTGCCCTGGCCACCAAAGAATGACGGATCCATCAAGTACAGATTCACGCCACAAATGTCCAAAACGTCTGAATGTGTCTGGGCCACATCAAGCGTTTCATTAAAAAGGGTTCAAGTATTTGAAAAAAATACTATTTCAGTATCCTCAAGTTTGATTGATAACAGGTCAGAACATTAATTAATTCAAGTTCTTCAGAATGTGAATAAGATTGGTGACCTGGACCTCTCTCTCATCCCCCTGGTACTGTGCATATTCCGCAGCATGCCCAGCTAAGTAATAAGGTCTGATGTCTCAAGCAACTCTGGATATTCAGGCCATGACACAACCCCTGTGCTCAAGAACATTAAAAAAAAAAACATTGCGTCTCCTGCTTTTCATGAACTTGACTGTTCTCGTTGCCTATCTCTCTTCATGTTAGGTTTTGAAAAAGACATGACTAGCGCTGGGTGATGGGAAAGCTTTTCATTCCACTTGATGTCACTGAAGAATGCTGTTTCACTGAAAACTGTCATGAGCATGAGCTGTGGTAGCCCTGAAGCGCCCCCCACCCAAAAAAAAAACACAAAAACAAAAAAACACAAAATGCCCAGGGCAATGACACGGCAAAAAATGTGGGGGGAGCTCCTTTGCTTGACAACAGCAGCAACAACAACAAAAATATTCTGTCTCCTATTTTTCTTGAAATTGCTGTTCTCTTTGCAAACCTCACTGCAAGGCATGTTCTGAAAAAGACATGACTGGGCAGTGGCAACATTAGGCCTATTTTCGGCTGGATAGCTCAGTTGATAAGGCATCGGTTTGGCGTATGGGAGACGGTGGTTCGAATCCCGCTTGGGGCAAAAATGAGCACATAACACCATCCAGTGTGGGTCCTTGGGCAAGATCATTCACGCTAATGCCTACCTCATACACTGATGAGAGACAATAAAACGAATGACGTCGCCCGGCCAAACAAGGTCTGCGTCAGGTGCTGGGGAACCAGAGCACCTGACAAAATGGGCTACTGGAACAAAGCGGAGATGGGCGAGATGCGATAACATGGCTCTGTTGGAATGCTACTACTCAAGCAACCCCAGTCAGAGGGGTTACATGCAGAGAATGTGGGCTAAATGGTTACTTCGAAACCCACAATCACGGTTGACCACGAAACAACTAGTGGCTCAGTGTTCCAACATCCACAAACGGCAACTGCTGTCAGAACTTGAGATTGATGAGGTACAACGCAGGTTCCATGGTGAAAGGCCCCAGGCTGCCAGATCAGAGGAGGAGGTAATACCAGAGATTGGGAGGAAAGCCCCAATGAATGTAGATGATGAGATTGGGAGGCCAGCCCCAATTAATGAAATGCTGAGCGAGGCAGCAACTGACCTGAAAGCTAAGATCATGGCGAGAATGAAAGCTGGGCAACATAGAAACCGATTACAACGGCTATGTGAAGTACCACCTGAAAGTCTCATGGAAAGTGTGAATGCAGCACTGAGGGCGATCCCGACCGTAACGATCACGGAAACCAATGAGCTGATATACGCTTCAGCATCAGTGATCCTAGAGATGCTTGGCTATAAGAGCAACCATGGAAGCCATGAAATACGTTACCCACCAGGGAAAAGACGGTTGGAGGCTAATATCAAGGCGGCTCGGAAAGATGTGAGTCAATTGACGGAGGCCCAGAGAGGTGTGATGAAAAGGCCGATACCCGAGAGGTACATCCAGATGACCATACCTGAAGCACTCGAAACTGCCAAACAAAGGCTCCAAGCCTTGTCCAGCCACCGAAAGCGGTACACGAAAGAGAATGAGGCCAGACGAATAAACAGGCTGTTCGCAACACAACCTGTGAAAGTGTACGCTCAGTGGCAGGGTCCTAACAACAGAGCTGACCCACCAAGACTGGAAACTGAAAGGTACTGGAAAGGCATATGGGAGAAGGAGGTTGCACATAACAGCAGTGCACAATGGCTGGTGACCCTGAGAGAGGAGCACAGCAACCTCCCTGAACAGAACCCAGTTACCATAACATTGGCAGACATACAGGAAAGAGTCTCAGATATGAAGAACTGGACAGCACCAGGCCCGGACATGGTCCACACCTACTGGCTAAAGAAACTCACAGCACTCCATGAGCGCCTAGCAGCACAAATGAACCAGCTGCTAAGGGATGGGACTCACCCAGGATGGCTAAACAAAGGGCGAACGATCCTGATCATGAAGGATCCCTCTAAGGGTGCAGTCCCATCCAACTATCGGCCAATAACCTGTCTCTCCACAACATGGAAGCTCATGTCAGGCATCATTGCGGCGAAGATAAGTGGACACATGGATCAATACATGAGCGAAACACAGAAGGGCATTGGTAGAGATACCAGAGGAGCCAAACATCAGCTCCTGGTTGACAGAACAGTTGCATAAGACTGCAGGTCCCGACGTACCAACCTGTGCACAGCCTGGATTGATTACAAGAAAGCCTATGACTCGATGCCACATACATGGATCACTGAATGCTTGGAGTTGTATAAGGTGAACAGGACCCTAAGAGCCTTCGTTGCGAACTCGATGAGGATATGGAAAACCACACTTGAGGCCAATGGCTAGCCACTTACCCAAGTGTTCATCAGATGTGGCATATACCAAGGTGATGCACTCTCCCCACTGCTGTTCTCTGCATAGGACTGAACCCCCTAAACCAAATAATCACCAAGACAGGCTATGGATACCGCTTCAGAAATGGAGCTACGATCAGTCACCTCCTCTACATGGATGACATAAAGCTGTATGCTAAGAGCGAAAGGGACATAGACTCCCTGATCCACACAACCAGGATCTACAGCAGCGACATCGGGATGTCATTCGGGCTTGAGAAATGTAGTCGGATGGTGACAAAGAGGGGAAAGGTAGTCTGCACTGAAGGGGTCTCACTCCCTGAAGGAACAATAGCAGACATTGAGAACAGCGACAAGTACCTCGGTATATCACAAGCCAATGGCAACCTCTAACTGGCAACAAGGAAAGCGGCTACGGCCAAATACCTCCAGCGAGTGAGGCAAGTCCTAAGAAGCCAGCTCAATGGCAAGAATAAGACCCTGTTAATAAACAGCTATGCCCTGCCAGTGATCAGATACCCTGCAGGAATAATAAGGTGGCCAAAGTAAGAGATTCAGACCACGGACGTTAAGACCTTACGTTCCCTAACCGTTAAGACCCGAAAGTTCCTAACCATGCATAGAGGTTTCCATCCCAAATCCAGCACCCTGCGACTGTACGCAAGCCGAAAGGAAGGAGGCCGGGGACTAGTGAGTGTGAGAGCCACTGTCCAGGATGAAACATCCAAACTCCATAAATACATCAAGAAGAAGGCTCCAACGGATGACGTACTCAGAGAATGTCTCAGACAATGAGGAACAGAGGATGAGGCGCTGGAAGAGGGACCATCATGGGAGGACAAGTCCCTACACGGGATGTACCACCAGACCATAACTGAAGTGGCTGATCTCAAGAAGTCCTATCAGTGGCTAGAGAGGGCTGGCCTGAAGGACAGCACAGAGGCACTCATCCTGGCTGCTCAGGAGCAAGCCCTGAGCACCAGAGCCATTGAGGCCCAGATGTACCCCACCAGACTGTGGTCTGCTCCGACCACCACAGGCACGACTGTCACCTTTACCTTCCAGGCTCTCTCCAGCTACTCTCTGAGCCCTTGGTATTTCTCGAGTTTCTCGTGTTCCTTCTTTCTGATGTTTCCATCACTTGGGACTGCGACATCCATGACAACGGCTTTCATCTGCCCTTTATCTATGATCACGATATCTGGTTGGTTCGCCATTACCATTTTGTCAGTCTGGATCTGGAAGTCCCACAGGATCTTCGCTCTGACATTCTCCACCACCTTCGGAGGTGTTTCCCATTTTGACCTTGGGGTTTCCAGTCCATACTCCGCACAGATGTTTCGGTAGGCGATGCCAGCCACCTGGTTATGGCGTTCCATGTTGGCTTTCCCTGCCAGCATCTTACACCCTGCAGTTATGTGTTGGATCGTCTCAGGTGCCTCTTTGCACAACCTACACCTTGAGTCTTGTCTGGTGTGGTATATCTGGGCCTCAATGGCTGTCGTGCTCACCCGTTGGAGCCTTCTCCTTGATTCTTGGAGCTTGGATGTTTCATCCTGGACAGTGGCTCTCACACTCTCTCGTCCCCGGCTTCCTTCCTTTCGGCTTGCGTACAGTCTCAGAGTGCTGGATTTGGGATGCAACCCTCCATGCATGGTTAGGAGCTTTCAGGTCTTAACATCCGTGGTCTGAATCTCTTCCACCATATTATTCCTGCAGGGTATCGATCACTGGCATGGCATAGCTGTTTATTGCCTGGGTCTTATTCTTGCCATTGAGCTGGCTTCTTAGGACTTGCCTCACCCGCTGGAGGTATTTGGCCGTAGCCGCTTTCCTTGTTGCCAGTTCGAGGTTGCCATTGGCTTGTGGCATACCGAGGTACTTGTCGCTGTCCTCAATGTATGCTATTGCTCCTTCAGGGAGTGAGACCCCTTCAATGTGGACTACCTTGCCTCTCTTAGTCACCATCCGACTACGTTTCTCAAGCACGAACGACATCCCAATGTCACTGCTGTAGATCTTGGTTGTGTGGATCAGGGAGTCTCTGTCCCTTTCACTCTTAGCATACAGCTTTATGTCATCCATGTAGAGGAGGTGACTGATCGTAGCTCCATTTCTGAGGCGGTATCCATAGCCTGTCTTGGTTGGCGATTACTCGGCCTAGGGGGTTCATATATATATATATATATAGATACATCCATCCATTTTCCGAACCGCTTGATCCTCACTAGGGTCGCGGGGGGTGCTGGAGCCTATCCCAGCCGTCTTCGGGCAGTAGGCGGGGACACCCTGAATCAGTTGCCAGCCAATCGCAGGGCACACAGAGACGAACAACCATTCACGCCCACACTCACACCTAGGGACAATTTATAGCGTCCAATCAGCCTGCCATGCATGTTTTTGGAATGTGGGAGGAAACCGGAGCACCCGGAGAAAACCCACGCAGGCCCGGGGAGAACATGCAAACTCCACACAGGGAGGCCGGAGCTGGAATTGAACCCGGTACCTCTGCACTGTGAAGCCGACGTGCTAACCACTGGACTACCGGGCCGCCCATATATAGATACATACACAGTATATATATATACTGTAAGTTATGGAGCCGACTGACTGAAAAAGCTTGGAGCAGCTATTCACGCATAATCTCTCACACACTGTCCATCAACAACAGTGAAAAAAATATTTTGTCACACAACAGCTGCTTTAACAGCTCTTTTTGTGGAATCAAAACAGAGCAATATAAAATTATAAAGTGCACATCTAAGGTAAACTGGTACTGAGCCGAGAGTGGATTTAAGCCATGGTTGCATACTTTGTTTTTCTCAAGTTTGCATTGAACACAAAAGTCAGGCTATGATGATTCTGTTGGTCCTTCTTTCGTGGAAGTCTCTCTATGGTTTTGTGTGGACATCATTTCGGATTACTACACTTGGTTCGATGACAACACTGGAGACGTTTTTTTTAAACTCATTTACACCCTTTGACGTATAAATACATCAATTAGCGCAGAGCCGCTCCCTCCCCATGACGTATGAATACGTCAATCACGTTTTTTCATGGGGGAGGGTGCAAGAGAGTCTGATGCAACTTCTCACCAAAGGATTAGGCTTGACGGCAATGTTAAATAGCAAAAACATGGCCATCAGGTGGCAGTGGTGCAAAAATCCACCAGGATCACGCCGCAGAAGTCGTAAAAAGGGCGTATAGTGGAGGAGGGGCGAATGTGGATCGTGGATTGGAACATTAGCAACTAGCAACGATGGAGAAAAGGAAACAACTAACCAAAAAGGATTTTTTTTTTTTCGGTATAAAAGCGTCCTCGAAACAAAACAACAAAGGAGATGGTGTTTGTGTGGAAGAGAAAATGACGCTTTGGTCACTAATCGAAAGCGGCACCCGTCAAACGAACGTCGGCCTGCACAAACATGACGTGCTGCACGCGGCCCGCATAGCTCACGCCGAGTTTCGAGTTCATCTGATGAAGATGAACATGCTCCACGTCCCGGACCATCGCTTGGCAGAGCATCTCGTGCCTCCCGTGGCGCACATCGCCCACAAATTGTCTCCCCGGCGACTTCCAGCGATGACGGCAAAGAGGCTGCATTGCTTCGCATGGCCGACGCCGGGCACACGTCAGCGATTCGCTGGAATCGTCTCGTAATGACGACGGCGAAGATGATGAATTGGAGAGTGATTTGGATCCCCATCTGTCGGACGAATACGTGCCTTCGGACATAACGGAAAGCAGCTGAGAATTCTCGCCAGAACCACCGGAAGGAGGAGGTAACTGCTGACTAGCTTGCAAGTTCCCATTCAAAACTTCATCACTTCTTAAGCCTCACCAGTCACTTTATGCACCACTACATTCCCCGCTATCCTACAAAGTTGCCAGTAACACTAATCATTTATGTACGGTTGATGCGTCTCGGAGATGTGGATGAAAATATGTGCCATAAATGTGCTGACTTGCGTGTCGCCATAGGTTTTAAAAAAACAAAACAAAACAGGACACATTTGGTCCGCTCAGCTCTGCTAAAACCACTAGTGTTAAATTCATATTCCATTTCATTTCAAATTGGATGCTGAGCAACGTGGAATGAATGGTGTAAATAGCAGTGTGCGAGCATGTATGTGTGTGTGTGAGAGATGTTGAAATGTAAGTGGAAAGCAACAATAAAAAAATAGAAAAATAAAAGTGTGGTAATTGTACATACTTCTATAAATTACAGATTGTCCAACCAGAAGCCAAAAGATGACTACTCCTTGCTTTGGTGGTGGAAAGAAAGGTAAATAAAAGTATTGTACCTCACTCTGCAGCAAGATATATTTGCATGTATTTTTTATGTTTCTATAATTTATAGGTCGTGCATCTGGACATGGTGGGATGAATCGATGTGGTGACAAACTGGATGGAAGCCAAAAACCATCCTCTCCACAGCTATACGTTCGTTCATTGTTCAATTTGCACTTTTGTTCATAGTTCAATAGTTTTGTCGTGTGCAAATAAATTATTTTGCTACAAAAACATTATTTGTAATGTTCTTTTGTAGGAGGAAGACATTATTGAGGTATTTGAGCTGTCACAAAAGCAAAAAATAGTGTAAAACTTGAAATGACGCTTGAAATGCATGCTTTTTGTAAAAATCTCATTTTCTCTGGATTTCTGCAGAAAATCGGCCTTTTCCATAAAACTTAACAGTTTTCTAATGCTGATTGCCAACGAACGGAGAAAGATAGAAACAAACTTTCTTTTCTTCTGAAAGAAGAGAGTCTCACCTTTGACAGGTTGCATGTATATATAGCCATAGAACAGAAAATTCTGTGGGCCTTGCAAATCAGTCAAAATTCAGTAAAATGTGAGGGATTGAGGGGGTTGCTCCAGTGAAAAGGGGTGGTATTCAATGAGTTAAGTGTGGTCGCTAGGTTGCTACCACTGCACCGCTGAACTCGAAATGTGCCTCAGTGCACCGTCACTGTCAGGCGAACACAGCGAAGCTCCACCCCCATGATTTATGTGGACACGGAACACGGTAACCTTCCACACAAAATAGTTCCAAACAAGTAACAATCGTGTAAGTGGCATACATCGAACTCAACAGAATGCCTGCTCTTTATTCACCAGAGGCTCATCAACCTAGTCTCTTATTTCTCTCCCGAAACAGTGTCTTCTCCCACTTGGTGTACCTTAGCCTTCTCCGCTACGTACAATTTCTGTACATAGCTTGTAATGGTGGCTCTCGCTGGCAATTCATAGTGGAGTCGTTAGATGCAATGCGAATGATTTCAGCTTGAGTCGAGCTGTGGACAATGTTTACAGGCTTGCATGCAGTAGCCATACATTTAGTTATGGCTTCAGCAAATTTGTTCTTTGTCGTGTTATCCATTTTCTTTGCTTTGAAATGATCCATAGCTGTCTGTCTTCGACGAGGGGGCGGAGTATCACATCAGCTGTGTGCTTGGCCATTAAGTGGTATTTCAGACTCGACGTGCTATGATGTTAGCTCAGTTTACTACAGTAATCCCTCGTTTATCGCGGTTAATGGGGACCAAAACCACCTGCGATAAACGAAAATCCGAGAAGTAGCGACCAATTAACATATATGTAAAAAAAAACTGCCCCACGTGGGCCTTTGCGCTTGAGCAGAGCTCACTAGCACACACACACACACACACACGCACACGCACACGCACACAGGGCACAGGGCAACGAACGACATGGCAAAAAGGGTGAGGGCCACACTCACATTAATTTTTAATGTCAAATAGGAAGACACAAAATAACATCCTGTTGGCTGCAAATGACACTGAGGCCCCCAAATGTGAAACCCTTAATCTAGTTAAGTCGTGTTTGTTCATTCTCTCCTCGTATTTTTTCTATGCATGTTTTGTGTCCAGCGGCCCGGCGGTCCAGTGGTTAGCGCGTGGGTTCAATTTCAACTCCGGCCTTCCTGTGTGGAGTTTGCATGTTCTCCCTGGGATTGTGGGGGTTTTCTCCGGGTCCTCCGGTTTCCTCCCACATTCCAAAAACATGCAAGGCAGGTTCATGGAACACTCGGTGTCCCAAGGTGAGCGCGGATGGTTGTTTGTCTCTGTGTGCCCTGCAAGTGGCTGGCAACCGTCTCAGAGTGTCCCCCCCGCCTACTTCCCGAAGACAGCTGGGATGGGCTCCAGCACGCCCTGCAACCCTTGTGAGGATAAAGCAGATCGGAAAATGTATGTATGTATAGATGTTTTGCATTCTCTAATTGAACTTGACTAACATCATTATTGTATGTTGTGTAGCACGGTGAGCGACTGCAAAGCACAACTGCCTCACAGTGCAGTGCTTATGGGTTCGATTCTCCAGCCTTCCTATGTGGAGTTTGCATGTTCTCCCCGTGCCTCGGTCTCTCCGGTCTCCTCCCACGTTCCAAAAACATGCATGGTAGGTTAACTGAACACTCCAAATTGTCTCTAAGTGTGACTTTGAGTGTGAATGTTTGTCCGTCTCTGTGTGCGATTGGCTGGCAACCCATTCAGGGTGCCCCCCGCCTACTAAGACAGCTGGGATAGGCTTCAGCACGCCCCACGACTCGCTTAAGGATAAGTGGATGCCTTTCTGTTGCCAGTTTCTATGTTTAGAAATAAACAATGATGTTTAAAATTTGAAAATAGGATAAAAATTAAGAAAATTATGAATGTATCAGGGATGAGATTTTTCCGCGTTTTGGCGGAATTCCGCTTTTTTTCCAGTCAAAATTGACCTATTTTATATTGTTCCAAATCCGTAAAAAAATTTGTGGGGTGTTCCGGACTTGTCTTCGGCAGCTTCGGGGCTCGTAATGTTTACAAGTAACGTTTGCAGGCATCCATTTTGAATCCCGTTTTTTATCGCGAAGCGTTAGTTTGTCGTTATTTCATATACGGGGCTCAAACCAATGTCTTACTTGTTGTAATTGGTCGCTCTATCGGCAAATGAAGAGTGGCAACCAATCTGTGTGCGCCTTCCGAAACCGCTTTCCCGCTAATTCTGATTGGCTTTGCGGAGGGATGTTGTCTGTATTAAACAAAACGCCGAATGTTATTGAGACTTGTGACGAAGCGAAAGTGTGTCAGATAGATGTGGATGTCAAAAACAAATTTCGATGGGACTGGTTGGATCGGAAGGTGATGGTGTCCCCGGTAGGAACCAGTAAAGAAGAGCCATTGTCTGTGCTTGTGTCGGATATCGTCCAAAAGTCATCTTTGAAGTCAAGATGGCGCCCGAGTAGGCAGCCGTCAGCAAGTGCTCTCATGAGCATTGCTTTTTTTGTTGTTTTTGTGTTTGTTTTGTCACTTTGTGTTTGTTGTTACGTCGTGTGGACCTGATGTGGACTTTTTTCAGCATTTTTTGGCCTCGACATTCATCAAGGAGGAGACTCTGTGCTCGGTGGTTGCGCCTTCTCGGCAGCATGGGTATACCAGCACTGTTTTTGACTGGGAGGAATGTCGGCGCCATTTGACTGTCGTCGCTGGACAGTCCCGGGCGCTTGTGTCTTGCGCCTGTAATGGGCAGCATTTTTCACAGCCCCGCTTTGTTCAGCGGACAGATCGGTGCTGTTGAACGGTCTGCGGCTGGATGGATGTAAGTCTTGAGGAGCCGACGATGAGAAGAAAGGAGCGTTAGCGCGGAGCGCCGATGCGGATTTGGAACTGGGAGTCGTGGCTTGGAGTTTGAAGCGGATTACGTGGGACAGGAGAAGTGAACGAATCTCTTTTCGTCAATGGACGCTACAGCTTCGTGTTTGCTTTCAAAACTTAGCTTGTAGCAGACGTGTGCACATTTTCAGCATGATGTCTCTGATCCACTGGTGAAAGGACACTTTGATCCTCTCCTCTTTCATCTATAACTGCTTCAGACAACAAAGTGTATGCAGAAAATTGGTGAAGATTGCACGACTGTCTGTGTCCTATGTGTTGTGTTGTGTTATTTTTGTTATTTTGACTTCAAAATGGCGCCACGATAGTGGCTGCCTTTCCAGCAGCTCCTATATTTTGTTGTTCTACTTCTTCCTTTCATAACTTTGCTGCTGTGAATTGGGAATTTCTCCATTGCGAGACTAATAAAGGTTTCTTAAAAGCTCGATGTCTCTGGTAAAGCTATGTGTACCGTGTGTGACGATACCATTCTATACGGATCGAGAGGATGGATAGCTTTACAAAGTCACGCAACCTTGGTGAAACACCGAAAAGACATTTCTCTTGAAAAGTAATTACTTGATCACAAGCGCTTATCGACAGCCTGGTCGAACTGCCGCTCTCGGCACCGGCGGCACACCTCCCAGCACTGACAAGACCACAGCCGCGCCTGCGGTGGCGACAACTTCTGCAGCGAAGCCGCTGCCAGGCATTCCGATATCAGATAGAATGTCCCATCAGCAGGTAAACCTATGATTTTCTTTATTTACGATTTAATTTGAATCTGCTGGTAAAGAAAAAAAAATTACTTATATTGATAATATCATGTGCATGAACCAGCATATCAGAAATATGCTATATATGTATATATATATATATATATATATATATATATATATATATATATATATATACCTGTATATATATAAAGTGGGAAGGCAATTACTCGGCAAAAGCTCCTTAACAGGCCAGGTTAGGCCGGCGTAAGGTGACACTGCCCAATTTTTTTTCAACAGGTGGATGACTACTTTTTTAAAATTCAGTGAGGAATTCACCTCCTTTTCATAATGTCCTTGACCTTTTTTGGAGGCTATATGAGGATATTCACAACTTGAAAGACAGGAGCAAACACACATGCCAAATAATGAATATGAAGAATTTATTGATCCTTTTAAGATGCATATTTTAATATATAGATTTGTTTATAACAGCAGATTTTCAACATGATTTGCAAAACTTCAGGAACAACTTGCATGAGTGTAAGGAATGTGTAGTATAGCTGTTAGTTTGGTGGTGGTAATTTTATTCATAATGGACATGTTCAAATAATGGCTTCTGTGGTAGAAAATATAGATGGATGGTGCTGAATTTTTCATATTAATCTAAATATATATAAAAGGATAGTACAAAATGTACAGGTATGCAATCCATATGTAATATTAAATGCACATGATGATATTTGAATATTTTACCAGCGCTTTAATGATTACTGTTGTAATAGATGTATATATCTTATATTCACATTGACAAAGACACTTTTGAAATGAATCGTCATGTATCATTTTCATTTCTGATTTCTCGATAGATTGTGGTTTAAGATTTAACTGTACTTGGTGTTTCTTCCATAATGTTTACCTCTAACATTTATTGAAGGGTTTGCCTATATTTATTTTGTTTGATTTCATTCTGTATGTTATAAAACATTGAATAGATTTTCATCAATTTCCTTTCAGGCATTGGTACTGTCAACGATGGCAAACCACTCTCTCCCGTTCTCCATGGCACCAGTTCTGTTTGATTTGGTGAAGGAACTGGCTAAAGACCCAAAGGCACTCAGTGGTAACTCGATGGACCGGACTAGCGCATCATATAAGATGAGGTTTGGGATGGCATAGCCTATACATTCCAGAACAGTAGCCAACATGCAGAATGGGTATTTTTCCCTCAACATTGATGAGTCAACCAGCAACAACATGCACAGGGTGTTGGCAATTCTGGCCAGCTACTACTTCTCGGTGCAGAAGGAAGTGGTTGTGGAACACTTGACTTCGGTGAGTTTAGTGTTCGTGAACAGTGAATCTCTGTTTGATGAACTGACCCGTATTTTCACTCAAAACAAGATACCATGGAATAATTTGATGTCAATCCTCATGGATTCATGTGCGGTGATGAGAGGATCCCAGAGTGGACTGGAAGTGCGCCTGCGTACACAGATGGCTCCTCACCTGCTCGACATTGATGGTGACTCATGTCATCACGTGCACAACGGTGCCCATCAGTTTTTGAAACCATTTCCATTCTGGATTGAACGCCTCTTCATTGACCTCCACACTGACTTCAAATGGTCAGGAGACCTACGGGACGCATTGGCAAACATCTGTGAGCTCATAGGGCTGAAATTTACCATGCCGGAGCGGTTTGTCACACATCGGTGGTTGTCAGTGTATGATGTGGCCATCAACAACAACAGGCTTATGGATGCATTCAAGGTATTTTACTATTCAG
The DNA here is from genome assembly GCF_054856545.1 of Hippocampus guttulatus. Taxonomy (NCBI): domain Eukaryota; kingdom Metazoa; phylum Chordata; class Actinopteri; order Syngnathiformes; family Syngnathidae; genus Hippocampus; species Hippocampus guttulatus. Next base: position 3,334,357 of record NC_141266.1, read on the forward strand.
ACCTCAAGAAAGATGACAAGCCTCTCTACATGGCCTACATAGCGTTGGCTGTTTTTTTTTTTGTAGCAAGAAAACTACGTTGATCTTGAATTTCTTAATGGCAACATTGCCATTGCTCAAAGAATACTTATGTCTGTTCCAGATGAAGGCGCCACTCATCCACAGGCTACATGAGAAGCAGTTCACCTTGTATAAGGGATTCCTCGCTTGTTTTTTGAAGGCAGAAGCTGTGCATGGTCTCAAGCCTAAGCATGATACAGCCATCATCGACGATCCCAGCTGTTGTGTGCCAAAGCGAGAGATGTTTGTGGGGACCACTGTAAAAGGACTGATATCATCATCACACAGGTCTAACTCCACAATCAGCTCATTCCTTGAGCAGGTGGAAATTGCATATGTCAAGTGTGCAAGTTGCCCCTCGACAACAAAGTTCTGCAGTGTATGGCAGCGATAGACCCCACAGCACATGGCCACTCAGTTGCAACAAAACATCTTCTGTGACTCCCAGCACTGGTGACAAATGTGCTGAAGACTGAAGAAAAAGATGAGTTTGAGCTGCAGGTGCGGAGATTTCAGGTTGATTCCTTTGTACCACCATATGATACAGACATGAGGATCAACCATTGGTGGTCAGATCAGCGTCTCCTGGATCTGTACCCAGCTTTGACGAATATGGTGCATGTTTTACTTTCATGTTTTCACGGTCCACAGGTTGAAGGCTCCTTCAACATTATGGGTGATGTCCGAGACCAAAAGTCCTGCCGCATGGAGATCCACACACTAAGTGCAGCTCAGACGGTGAGCTACCACATGCGAGCAAGCAAGAAAACACCTCTACAATACTTCAAGAGAGAAAGTGTGCTGCATTCTCCAGTTGATCCTTTGCTCATGAGAAACATGAAAAGAGCCTATTCAAAATACAAGGCTGAACTCCAGGCAAACAAGGATATCAAGAAAGCTTCTCAGGCGTCAATGGCAGTGCCAAGAACAAGCATCCAGAGTAAGAGAAAGGCAAAGGATGAATTGTTTGTTTGTTTGTTTGTTTGTTTGTTTATTGAACATAAAACATATATACAGTAATAATTTGACAGAAAATAAGGTAGATAAAAAAAGTAAAAAGAAAGAAATCAATCTTCATTCAACACAGTTATTATGTTCAAGGGAGTAGGAAGAAGTAAAAAACTTATCTAGTCCTACCCCGTTATGTGATTGTATCTAATAAATCATTTTTATATCAATCAGAAAAGTAAGAAGAAAGAAGTCTCCATTAAGGCTCATACTTTACCCTTAACCGTGATATTTTTACAACTTTTGGTTTGTATCGGGATTATATACTTCCACACCCTGACACTCTTGTGTCAATTTTCTCTTAAATTCATAATGGATATTTATATACCTTTCTCTATTTATCAACTTAGTTCTGATTTATCATTATATTTAATGTTTTGAATTTATCATTTTAACTCTGATTGATGTAGGTTGTTTGTACTATTTTTTTGAATTTGTTTTTTAACTCAGCAAGCGATTTACTCATTTTCAGGTCCGTTTCGAGATTATTCCACAGATTAACACCTTTGATAGATACACTTCTTTGCTTGATGTTTGTTCTTGTTTTGAGTTTTTTGAATAAGTTGGTACCTCTTAAATCATAGCTGCTTTCTCGAATTTCGAAAAACTTCTGAATGTTTTGGCAGAGCAGGTTATTGTGTGCTTTGTACATTAATTGGGCGATTTTAAAGTCAACCAGGTCATAAAATTTCATCGTATTTAATTTGATAAATAGTGGATTTGTGGGTTCCGTATATTTTGATCTATTAATAATTCGAATTGCTTTTTTTTGTAGGTTGAGAATAGGGAGTGTGTTTGTTTTGCAGGCATTTCCCCATATTTCCACACAGTAGGTCATATATGGTAATAATAATGAAGTGTACAATGTGTACAAAGATCTCTTATTTAGCACTTCCTTGGTTTTGTAGAGGATCCCTACGGTTTTGGCTATTTTTCTTTTTACGTTATCGATATGTGGCTTCCAACATAGTTTTGAGTCTATTACTAATCCGAGAAACAGGGAGCAATTGGACAGGGAGCAGAAGAAAGCAAGGCTGACCATGTGAAAGAACAAGAGGAGTTGGCTAAAAATAGAATGAAAAAGACAGAGAGGACCAATAAGCTTTTAGCGCTTGCTAAAAAGTTTAAAATGAAGAGAAAATAAAGTATTCTACCTCATGAAACTGTATATTGTTGTATATACTGTAAATAGACATCCACTTTATATAATAAAATACTTTCATAAGCCATATATAGTAAACAGTGTGGAACTTCACTATCACTGTAATAAGGTAAGAATCAACAGCTTTTTTATCACATTTACACACTTTATGAATACAAGTAATGAACAAATCTTAAAAATGGCAGGGAATGTGTTTCCTTTTTCGGTTTTGATTTTGAGCAGCAAATTTGAAGTTACATGTTGGTGCTCACCAGGAATGCATAAGCAAAATTGCACAAATTTTCACTTGAAAGAATAGTGAACAATCTTGAGATTTTTTTCTGTTAAAGTTTCAAACAGTGTGTGAATAGAATACACTTCATCTTCAGCATGTTTTGTGCCACTTTTTTAAGTGGCCCCGCCCCCACCCTCTCCCGGCCGCGCCCTTCCAGACCACGCCCCTCCCTGGCCACGCCCCTTTCCGCTTTTTTTTCATCACTAGCCACTCTCATCCCTGATGTATGAATCACTCGCAACTTTAAACCTCTGTGTATTTGCTGAAATGTATCAAACGGATGCCATTTCATAGAGAAATGGGCTGTGGCTTTTTCAGATTAGAACTCCTCGAGCATTCATTCATACTTATGTCAGTGTAAAGAAAATGGGCCAGTCCACGCACAAGGGTGCCACTCCCTATGCACAGTGTGTCGAGCACACAAATGCTCTGGGTCACCACTGCCATGAAGTATCAAAATTTGCGTGAAGGGATGCATTACGACTTCAACGAGTGTCCACGTCAGGCATGAAAGCTCTGACATATATTTGTTGAAGAGAATCATCATATTCCTATTGCCCATGGTTGACATGTAAGAAAAACAATGCTCTCCCAGCCATGTGGGAGAGCATTGTTTGCTGTGCAGTCCACAATCATGGTTTCATAAAGCGGAATGCATACACATTCAGGGCGCAGGCGGTAAGAAATCTCTTGTGAAATGCAACGTTTAGAATTGTGAAGCATTGGGAGATTTTCGTGTCATTGTGCTTTAAAGATATGATTTGAATGAATGAGCCACAGATCTCAGTATGCAAAGTGGAGAGAGTATTGACAAAAGATGTTTGGCCCTACATGTGCACACACGCACGTACATTTTGATCGTGAGGGCTGGTTAAAAACTCGATAGCCTGTTTGTAGCGCCAGTCGAACCCCGGTTGCATGAAAACAGCATTCGCCCCAGACAAAGAGCAACCTGCGCACATGTTCCGTAGACAAACAAGAGCATCATCTGAAGGTTTCAGCTTTTGGCACCCAAAGGAGTGGTGGAAGCACTGTACTTTACGCACATGTTATGAATCAAACGTATACGCTCAACTTGTGCGCATATTAGGTCCGATGAGCCGAAAGAGAACTGAAAGTAATCACCTAATTTGGGCTGCGACAACGGTTGGGTAAAAGTGACCTGAATGCATTGGTATATGGACTCATGGGGAAACCACAAGATTATTTTGTTTCTCCAGTGACACACACATAAATTAAAAATTGATGATGAGAATGATGATTTTTTTTTAAAATGTTAATCGGAGATGCAAGTAAGCTTTTCTGGATGATTTTTTTTGTTGTTGTTGATTCTGAATCTGCCCAAGTTTTTTCTCTAGAACATCAGGTTTTCATAATAATCATCATCATAATATAGCATACATATTTATACATCAGTTAAGGGCTTGGTTTAGCAACTTTGTTTTAAAATTCTGAAAAGGCATTGCGATAAATTTCAACATGTGCTAAAATCTGTACTGCGCAAGTTTTATCGGTCCAACTTGAAAAGCAAAAAAAGGAAATTTCTGAAAAACCCGATGTGCCAGAAAAAATAAAAACTATGTTTAGGGACACATAAAGCCACCTCTGGTTAAAATTTGCTGTTGGCCACTCTCTTTTTTTTTGGTCTGAGCAATATGGAAACACATGATGGACCTCTTTTAACAAAAATAGAGCTGAATGGCTTGCCTCAAACTACAATGACAGTGAAAGTCGTATTGTAACCATCATGAAATCCAGCAAGAAAAGAACAGAGAGGACCCCCTCTTCCCCCAACTCTATGACAAAAGACAACAACAGGTGGTAAACACAGAAAAACGACATACCGTTCATTCGGAAAACCAGCATAATACCTCCAACCACAAAGTAGACAATATGAACAAAACCATCATCAATGTTTGGTGAAAAGGATGCGTTGTGAAAGACTTCCAGGATTGCATGTAAGTGAGGGAAACTCTAAAATTTGTGTTTCTTTAAAAAATGATGACCACCATGATGATCTGCAGGCAATGAGCTCCATTTGGATGACTATGAATTATGATTCTGCTGGCGTATGAACACATTTGCAAAGAACAAATGTTGCTGCTGGTGATGTGTAGCAAGCTTCCTGCTAAGATTACACTGGTGTGTCATTTCTCATCATGTCCAGGTCAGAGACTGTCTTCAGAGTGCATGTGCATTCGAGTGGTGGGAAAAGTGAGTTATGACAAGAAATAAGGTGCTGTGTATTCACACTGGGCTTAGAATGGATCGTTTGGTGATGCTGGCTTCAAAAGTCAAGGGTGGGTACACTCTTATCTGAGGTTTGTGACAGGCGACGAGCAGGTCCCCATCACGTGTCTGTGTGGAAGGACAGGTCCACTGATTTATTAACCTGCAATTCTTTGGGGGTCTTAAAAGGGGGGAAAATGGCTTGTGTCAGAGTTACTAGCCCTGCTGCATTAGAAGATGAAGCGAGCTCGTGCTTCTTTGCTTTTTGACACACCGATTCAAGAGAGGCGCTCTTTTATGAATATGAATCATCAAAATTCACCTCAGTGAGTCCTATGCACATCAGTCTACTGCTGCAGCCTCTGATGTAAATGACACATTAGATGACACCGACCTTTTTACAGCCCTCCTCTGTCCACTTCACACCAATTATGCTTAACAAGAGCACACGCTGAGGTCACTCTCCCGTTGCCGTCTACCCTTCTGTTCATTGTCATTTTAGGAGCATCACTGGTGTAGCAGACCATCGTGCACCATCTTCCTGCAGCCTGCTCTGTTCTTTTCATATCGATATTTACATGCGGCTGACTGGATGAACAGTCAAACTAATAACTCAAGCCGCCCAATTTTCCAGCAGTGTGTTCCTTTAATGTAATTGTGTTCTCCCTCTGTAGAGTACATCTTCATCGACGATATTGTTAGATCTCATCATCGACAATGTAGCCCAAAGCGCCGCACACAGATGATGACTGATTCGCCGCAACAGTTCTCCACTTATTCAGTTTGACTGACCAGGCAGATCCTGTCGGAATCAAAAATCTCACGAGCATGTGTGTGAAAGACACTAAAGACCTTGGGTTGTAAAATCTGGCGCCCGGTGATCGAGTGGTAAGCGCATCGACCTCGCAGTGCAGAGGCGCAGGGTTCAATTATGGCTCTGGCCTTCCTGTTAGGAATTTGCATGTTCTGCCTGTGACTGCGTGGGTTTTCTCTGGGTGTGATTGTGAATAGCTGTTGGTCTCCTGTATGTGTGCCCTGCAATTGGCAGGCAACCAGTTCGGGGTGTATGCCGTCTACTGCCCGAAGACAGCTGGGATAGGCTCCAGCGCACCCGCGAACCTCATGAGGATGAGCGGATTAGAAAATTGATGGATGGATAATCATTTTCTGACCAATTATTTGAAATTGGATCATTTGCTGCTGTAGAACCTCATAAATATTTATGCATATGCAAAAGAAATGTTGGATATAACATATATATACATTTAAATTATCACTATATACATACTGTATATATCCATCCATCCATTTTCCGAACCGCTTGATCCTCACTACACTAGGGGGGTGCTGGAGCCTATCCCAGCCGTCTTCGGGCAGTAGGCGGGGGACACCCTGAATCAGTTGCCAGCCAATCGCAGGGCACACAGAGACGTACAACCATCCACGCCCACACTCACACCTAGAAACAATTTAGAGCGTCCAATCAACCTGCCATGCATGTTTTTGGAATGTGGGAGGAAACTGGAGCACCCGGATAAAACCCACGCAGGCCCGGGGAGAACATGCAAACTCCACACAGGGAGGCCGGAGCTGGAATCGAACCCGGTACCTCTGCACTGTGAAGCCGACGTGCTAACCACTAGACTACCGGGCCGCCTTCTCTCTCTCTCTCTCTCTCTCTCTCTCTCGCTCTCGCTCTCGCTCTCTCTCTCTCGCTCTCGCTCTCGCTCTCGCTCTCTCTCTCTCTCTCTCTCTCTCTCTATATATATATATATATATATATATATATATATATATAATTTATTAAAAAAGGTCACCCATACATTTTATTTAATTCATTCATATATGTATCTCGAGGTAATTATATTGATAAGTGAGTCTAAAATATATGATCAAACACTAATTATTAGGCGGCATGGTGGACATCGGCCTCACTGTGCAGAGGTGGAGGGTTTGAGTCCGATTCTGGCTCCGGCCTTCCTGTGTAGAGTTTGTATGTTGTCCCCGTGATTGCGTGCGTTTTCTCCAGGGACTCGGGTTTCCTCCTATATTCCAAAAACATGCATGGCAGGTCTATGGAACACTCTAGATTGTCCCGTCATGCGATTGTGAATGTGGATGGTTGTTCATCTCTGTGTGCCCTGCGATTGTCTGGCAACCATTTCATAGTGTCCCCGACCTCCTGGCCGAAGACAGCTGAGATAGGCTCCAGCATGCCTGGGACCCTTGTGAGGATGAGTCGATAAGAAGATGGATGGAATTAATTGATTTTTGCACACGCTTTTTCGCTGTCATCACAAAGTCAGAAATCATCCATCCATTATCGAATCCATTTATCCTCATGAGGGTCACAGGCGTGCTGGGGCCTATCCCAGAAGCCTTCAGGCAGTAAGCGAGGTACATCCGGAACTGGTTGGCAACTAATCACAGGGTCAGAGACCAATATTGGATAAAATCTCAGGGTTTAGAGATCCATGAGTACATTTATTTTTCTCACATAAAAAACGGAGCTTATTAGAGGATTATATGCAATTAACTGGATGTATCCGCCCCGAGCAACCTCACAGCGGTTAAAGTGTCAAATTTTGAATCATATGTTTTGGCACTAAATGACACCGGATGTGTACGTGATCATAAAGGGAATGCATGTTTTCTTTTATATTTAATCACTGAACATCACTCATTCCAAGATCAATCTACCATCCTATCTACCGAGTGATATGTGGATCTAACAGTGCTTGATAAAACCAGCATATAATGGCCGCTGCGCCTGGATGAAATATTGTGACCCAGCTGCCTGAAATGCAAGAAGACATACTGCATTAGACATACTGTAATTTGTTGATATTTGCTGAAATCAAAGTCATCCAAAAGTAATACCTGACAGATATTGAATGCGTTCAACCAGCAAATTGTATTTGTTTTAGTTGGCAATTTCATCCATCCATTTTTATTTGCATGCTGTTGGCTCACCAGTCAATGCTGTAAAACCAGCAGTGCAAAAGCAGCAGAATTTCTTCAAACCTGCAGCAAATGCATATCCATTGTTTAGCCTTAAAAAAGAAATACAGTGATCCCTCACTATTTCGCGGTTCGTTTATCGCGGCTTCGGTTCATCGCAGATTTTTTCAAACATTAAAAAAAAATGTATTTTTTATTTTTTTGAAGTCTGCAAAAATCAGTGTCTAAGTGTTGTTTACTATGCGTGCTAGTGTGTGTGCACTCTGCTCAAGCGCGGAAGGTCCACGTGGGGCAGTGTGAGTGTTTGTGTGTTGCTGAGAGAGAGAGAGAGAGAGAAAGAGAGAGCCTTATCAGAACAAAAGCAGATGTCTCCATCCTTAATTGTCTAAACAACCTTAATTGACTAATCATAAACTCGTCTGCTGCACGCCAGAGGGATCCTGGCCTGAGTGTGTGTGCGTGTGTGTGTGTGTTAGTGCGCTCTGCTCAAGCGCAAAGGCCCACGTGGGGCAATTTTTTCAAATATATATGTTAATTGGTCGCTACTTCGCGGATTTTCATTTATCGCAGGTGGTGTTGGTCCCCATTAACCGCGATAAACGAGGGATTACTGTAAATAAAACACACTGCCATGATCCGTGTCATTCCAGAATCAACGTGAAGCCTTGGTCAAGTCAGATGAGAATATACGGAGGAAAAGCTAGCATACTTGTCCCAATGTCAGAATGACTGCTCAGTGTTATTGTTTCACCGGCATGGTATCATCTAATGTGCCTTGGACAGTCCAGGAGCTATTTACAGAGGAGTTTTATTTCCTATACAATGAAGCTTTTGTTTCTACGAAGTCATGGTTGCTCTTTCGCTCTTTTAGAGCGACGCTGACTGATTGTGTGCTTGTTCTCTCAAAGCAAAATAAGTGGGGGGAATGCTTATTAACTGTCTGCATAGTGTCAGATATGTGCGGTGCTCATTTCACTGAGCTGAATTAGAATGGACATTATATGTATATCCATTTATGTGTCAAATTACTGATGCTCGTCTGCAGGGCTGTAGCCATCATTTCACAAGAGGTGCGACAACCAATCGATCATCCTCTTGCATTCAACTGGTCTCTTCCTTAGCGTACACAGAGTAATAACCAAGCCGTCAAATGTTGGTTGATGTCAAACACAATGACAGTAAAATAAAGCTTGATAGATATTGTCGATAATTGAATGTCCAATGGCATGGTCATGGATATCATCTTTGGCTGATCAGCATTTTTGCCCATTTTCTGACATGGTTTGACTCAAACATGACCCCAGTCATTTCCCAGAATCTGAAAATCCTCCGAATCCCACCAAACCCTCATTATGTATGATGAGGATCACTAATTCCCAATTATATATAGATTTCATAACCATAATAATTGTATTTTAACAGGGATGTATAAAAAATGGATGTTAATAATCAGTCAAATTCACTCATTTTTTTTAAACTTTATTATAAAAATATACTTTTCTATAACGAAACTGATAGTTAAAACCTTGTTGAATAAGAAAAATATGAACATTATAGCAGACAATTTATTATTACCAGGGGTGTGCATAAATCAGTGGCGATTCTAATTCAAGGAGGTGTGGAAAATCAATCAGTGAATCCAAATTTTTAAAGTTGTATCAGCACGTCTCAATCAGCAAGTCTTTGAATACTGTTGCTGGTATCTAAGTCTTGAATGTAAGCGTGACCTTTGCATGTGGGCAGTGGTACCTTTCACATTTGAATAGTGTCACAATTCTCAAGTTTTCCAGACGGGGGGTCGGCAACTCTGGTCCCCGAGAGCCGCTGTTCTGCCTGTTTTTGAAGTTTGCCCCTTTGCAACACATCTGATTCAAATGATCATCTCATCACTAAGCAAAAGCACACGCCTGATCAAGATCTCTGCCTTACACACTCTACATACCGGTTTTCAAAACATGAATTTTGTATTTCGTAATCGATCACCGCTTTGTGATTCCTCTACGAGGCCAGACGTGCAATGCAGAAATTCTTTTGAAATTGTAGTATAAAAGTAAAAATAAATACATAAATAATAAAAAATAATACAAATCAGTGCAAGCACAAATTCCAAGCAGAAACAAAGGCATCAAAAGGCTTGCCCATACAGGGCGCTAGGGTGCCACCCTACTAAGCGTGCAGGTCACACATTACTTCTCGATATATATTTACATATACAGTATATCAGTGATTCTCAACCTTTATTGAGCCAAGGCACATTTTTTTAAGTTTGAAAAATCGCACGGCACACCAACAAATAAAATTGTCACAAAAAGAGGATATATTTGTCAGTTTCTTACTTTTTACCATCTAACAGAAGGTCATTTATTTGTTCTTGCTGTCACTGTAAGTTGCTAGCATAGATAACCTGACAAAAATACATATAAGATTGATATTTGTTGTTAATAAATCATTTTCATACCAATTACGTGAATTTTGAATTGTTCCCGCGGCACACCGTTAGAGCTCTTGCGGCACACTAATGTGCCACGGCACGCTGGTTGGGAATCACTGCAGTATATGGTATATAGTAACATCTATTTAGATGCCCAATATATAGGTATCAAGGAGTTCATTTGTTTAATTAATCTCTGTTTTTGTCATGCTATGTTCACTCTGGGTTGCAGATATGTTACCCCATTGAATCATTAAAAGTTTGACATTCTCCCCTGATTCCTCTGCAATGCAAAACATTAGGTAGAGATTAGAGAGATTAGATGAGACATTCCTCCTCCCGAATTCTGAAAAATCTGTGCAAAGTTTATTGCCTCTTACAGGTTTATTTGGTCAAAGTTCTTTCAGCTTGTCCGTCTCATCTGCTGACTGTGTGATCATTAATCTGCACAGCGACTGTCCATGATACGTTCAACAGGAGCCTTGAAGAACATGTTCCGTGTGGAAGATGATTTTAATTGTTTTCATGGCTGTAAAACAATGGCGGGACAAAGAGGACAGGTTTGGGAATTGAGGTGGTTACATTTCGTTCTTTGCCACCCCCCACCCTACAACTACGCCCCTTCTGTGTTGATTTGGATCCTACAAAATGTTGCCTGTCACTTTTTCCTCTATCATCTGTGGACATAGGAGTGGTTTTATCTGCTCCACTGTGACTACAAATAATATAAATTGCACTGAGATGAATTTGGCATTGACTTTGCCTTTGCTCCTTTATCTCCTAAATGAATTACAACAGCCTTGAGCAGTGTCTGTCAGTTCTTGTGAGATTTCCATGAAGGACCGGTAGAGGTTAAGGTGCAGCAACAATGGTGTGAGTCAAGAAGTTGAAATTCTGCGCTTGCTTCTTCTCCCGCAGGCCTTCTTTCATGACCTCCATCCCCTTCAAACTTTACCTCTTTCTTTTTGTTTCCATTTTTTCAGTTTCTCTCAATGTCTCTCAATTACGCTGTCATTTTTTTTACTTAAAACCTCTTTAACTACTTTTCCGACCCCCCCCCCCCATTCTTAGCTCAATTATTACTGTGACTGACAAAATAATAATTAAAATAATAATAAAATTCAGCTGTGACAAAAAAAAAAACAAGATTATTCCCGTTTTTATGTCACTGCTCCTTGATGGAGCCCCCTTGATCCTTAAACCTTGTATCCAAGTAATATCGCTCAAGAATTCGGCATGAGATCGACTTCTGGGATGAAGTCATTGCATAAAGGACAGAGGAGGGATGTAAAAAGGAGAATGGAGAAGTACCAACTGTCTTATTGGATAATGAGATGTAAACGAAGATTATTTATTGAACAGTTTTGTTTGCTGAAGCTGACAAGCCCGTGTGAAAAATCATCAAACTAAAACCCCCAGCAGAAGTCGAAATACAGTGTCAACATGGATGATGCAGAGCAAAGATGCTCAACCGTGGCCCCTCGATTAAAGAATGTTGATTGGCGGTCTGCTGTGTGAGGATCTCAAAACAACAATTATAGCAGACTGTCAGGAAAAAATGGCCAATCACATATACAGTATGTATATTTCTAGAAATAGAAATAGAGTGTTTTATTCTGGGAGTTCTGTAATTGCCAAACTACAAAGTGCACCTGATTAAAAGCTGCAACAGCCATATTTAGCCATGAAAACAAATTTGTACATCTATTGGTTACTTCGTATTATTGGCTTTTTTTTAACACGGGATATTTCCAAAGAAAGAGGTCACATAGATTGTGAGTTTCTGACTGAACCGAATAATGTTTTTGGATTCAAAAAATGCAAGCTCGGTCAAAGTGCAATTACAAAAATATTTATTACAGAAAGTTGCTCTAACAAAGTATCAACTGAAATCGCTGGTCACAAGGAGCCAGGAAAAAACAATGCATGAAAAAAAAGCGCTTGCTAAGGTAAGGTTCAATAGAAGACCAAGAATATGTCATGATTCGGTTTAGGGACCAACAGGTGGCACTGTAGGGCTCCCCCGGCAGCTGCCCACCTGTTGGTCATAGGTAATTAGGGCTTTAAAAGGACTCCCAGCCCAAACACTCAGTGTCGGGTCATTGTTTGCTCTTGCTACTGTCATGTTTGTTTGTTTGCTGTTCCTTTGCTGCTGTCATGTTTGTTCTAGTTGTGTTTTGGTTATTGATAGTTTTTGTTTAAGTCATGGTTTTTGTTTGTTACTTTGGACTTTGTTTGTTTAGGATTTAGTTTTCTGTGTTTTATCAATACACTTCTTCAAATACACCCTGCTCCTCCCTCCTGCCTGCTTTTTGGGGTCCACCACCACCTTGCTACGTGACAGAATACGCAAACACAATATGAAAAATCTGATGATATGAAAACAATGATCAAGAGCAATACCTGTAATAACATAAAAAAAATACAAACAAGGATCAATGAATAAATGAGAGCGACGATGAACAGTATAGAAAATATCACTTGAAGGACAACAGCGAGCAAGGTCAATAATCCGACAAGGACCAGGCAGCTTGTCAGTCCTTTAATACAAAGGCAGGCTTGATGGGGAAAGGTGGCACAGGTGCGCCTGCTGGAGGGAAACGCTGAAACACAATCAAGACAGAACATGACAGATGATTAAAAAAAAAACCAAAACGTTCATATTCCTTAAACACCAGTAGACCCCCCCCCCCAAAAAAAAACAATGCCGAACACAGCTATTTACACAGTAGCATCCCAGAACCTTTCTCATCTCTGTCTTTTTCTGTCACGTGGAAAATTCGCCAATGACCTTGTACAGTCTTCTTCATCACACAGCAGTACTGTCTTTGGAAACCCGTTTGTGAGACGCAGGAGGAGATGGTGCCCCAAGGCCGGAGTTGCTGTCCTCCACGCCCGTCATCCACTACCGGCAACAGTGGGAGTTGGTAGCCAAACAAAGAACAGAGAGATGGGGGTCACACTGCAAAGATGACTGTATTTATTTCACTCGTTCCCTTATCATGAAACTCAAGATGTTTCTCTTTGCTATCAATTCCTCCTTCCACAGCCAAGTATCGCATACACAAGCACTTTTGCATTTCTCGCCGAGCCTGCCTCACCCTCACGCATGTGCACTTGAACTGCAAATGCCTGATCTGAATATTCAATATGAGCGCGGACCCTGACGGTTTCATTGGTCCACTGTTACGTGTTCGGTCATTTCATTGGTCAGATTTTCCACACTAAAAGGTGCACTGGATTATGAGGCGCACCTTCAATGACTGGCCTATTTTGTTATTTTTTTCATATATTGGACACACCGCATTTTAAGAAGCAATCTCCAATGCATCCACTAGATGGAGCTATGCTCAAAGAAATGCCAACAGAACACGACACTACACTACACCCTGTTTTTTATAGCGGCAATCAGATGTCAGTAAAACCTTTTTAATATAGCAGCGACACAGTTCACTTAACCAACAGCAATTTATAACATTGACTGTTAACGTTGAACTCTCTTGCCGCTGCTCTATTTCCGTCTTCAACTGCGAAACTGATCGCCTTAAGTTTGAACTCTGCATTGTAAGCATGTCTCTAGCAAGGAGCCATTTTGGGGTTGACATGTTACCGTAATGTCCATACACAAGGCGCATCGGATTTTAAGGCGCGCTGTGAGCTTTTAAGTAAATGGAAGGCTTGTAGGTGCATCTTTTAGTGCGTAAAATACAGTAAGTAAAAATGTATAGTTTAACTGTGTCACATTCAAAGCATGAGGAAAAAAAAGTAGAGGCTTCTCACCCGGCAACGACGGTAACTACTTTTGAGATATGATCAAAAATACTGTAGTTACAAAAAGTTACTCACAACATTTATGATGTTGAGATGAATTGATGGCTTCTGCATTTCAAGTTTCTCTTTCTCATGGTTTGGATTGAGATGTGATTCTGTTTTGTGTGTGTGTTTTTTTTTCTTTGCGCTATGAATGTGCATCTCATATTCGTCCTCCCACTCCAATCTCCTCTTGTGCATTTTCTGAGTCGCAGGCATGACTGCCAGGTTCCAACCTTCATATACAGTACCTGTGGTGGCTTCAGCTCTTCTACAAGATTACTCATGAGGGTTGCTATATTTAACACATTTTTACCAAGAGGAAATCAGCCACAGTGGTGTCTGCACAAGATTCTTTACGTGGGCTAATATAGTTGCACTCCGTAAAAAATGGTGAGAGTAGCAGTGCAGGTGTTAATTCCAGTTTTATGCTTTTATACTTTTTGTATGTCACTTCATGTACAAACACCAATTTCATAGAAATTTTGTGTATGTTGCATGAAACATAAATAATACAATGGTTTGCAAGTTATTCTCAAACTATATTCAACTGAATGAACTATAAAGACAAAATATTTAATGTTAAAAAAAACCCCTTTTTTTTATTGTGTGTGCAAATATTCTCTCAATTTGGAATTGATGCCGGCCACACATTCCGGAAGAATGTGTGTCAAAACCTGGATGGCACAACATTTCTTGAATTTCAATGAAAAGAAGACAGAGGTCTACTGGTTGGTCCCAGTGGCCCTTGTACATCCATCCTGTAGACTTGGGCCCCTTGTCTCCTTATCTTAAATTAACAGTCTCAAACTTGGGTCTTAAACTGGACAATGAATTTAAACTTGACCAGCAAATTGGTGCCGTTGTTAAATCCAGCTTCCTTCATCTTAGACAGCTGGCTAAAGTAAAACCTCTCCTTTCTCATGAACACCTTGAGACAGTCATACATGCCTTCGTCACTTCCCGAATCGATTACTGCAATGCACTTTACTTTGGAGTCAGCCAATCCTCCATTAAGCGTCTCCAGTTGGTCCAGAATTCTGCTGCTCACCTCTTGACTGGTTCTCGTAAGCGGGAGCACATAACTCCTACTCTGGCATCCCTTCACTGGCTCCCTAAACATTTTAGAGTTCTTTTCAAGACCCTATTATTTGTTTTCAAATCTTTAAATGACCCCGTGCCACCTTACCTCTCTGTGCTCATCCACCCCTACACACCTGCCCGGCGCCTCAGGTCTGCGGACCAGACATTATTAGAAGTACCAAGAACTAATCGGAAGCTCAGAGGGAATCGAGCCTTTTCCGTTGCTGGTCCCTCTGTCTGGAATGACCTCCCATTGAACATTCGGCAAGCCCCCTCACAGCCCATCTTTAAAACCTGCCTCAAAACTCACTTGTATTATTCAGCATTTGACTCAGCATGACACAGATCTGATCTTAGTTTTACTGTTTGATGCCTTCTACCAGCTTTGTTACTGATTTATAGCTTTATTGTTGTATATATGTTAGTTGCTCAATGTACAGCACTTTGTATGCAGCGATGGCTGTTTGAAAGTGCTTTATAAATACAGTTGAGTTGAGTCATCCCATCTACTTTCTGTGATGTCCTTAGCCATTTCCTTTTCCCACATGTTCTTCATCATGCATCAACACAAAATTGATACAATCCTAATTGGGGTCTTACTATAAGTTTGTCTGAATATTTTAACAATTGGGTAATTGAGTAATCCTATCCTTACTTGCCTTTGGTAACCGTCCCTCAATTGAAGATACCTAAATAAATCCCGGTTTCTCAAATAGTGTTCATCTTTCAACTCCTGGAATTTAGCCATAACAACTTGAACAATTTTACATACACCTGTCCATCCTCTTCTATTACATTGTTTGAATGTGGCATCCTGCTTTCCAGGAACAAACGTATCATCCCATTCAATCCAGCTCAGTAAACCGAACCCTTTTCCCAGTTCAAGTTGTTTACGAATTCCATACCATGTCTTCATTGAAAATTCTGTAATTGAGCTCAATTCTTTTTCCTACCAGGAGCATCATTTCCTCTCCGAACAATGTTTGGATGAGATAAATATCCTTAATTCAATATTCTTCCACTGTGCAACATCGTCAGGCCGACACCACAATACAAGTGGGTGTATCTGCTCTGCTTCATAATAGACACTTAGGTTAGGAAGACCCTGTCCTTATTTTTGTGCTTGAAGGGAGGAATACTTTGTTCTTGGCTTCTTGCCTTCCCAAATAAATCATGATATTAGTCGATTCCATTTAATACATTCTGAATTTGCGATGACAACCGAGAGCGGGTGAAATAAAATATTCATTTACACCACATTAATCCTGTCATAAAACCTGATGGATATATGGGCCATCTGTCAGAAGGTCACCCAATATTTTGATTCATGTCATTGTAGGGTTTTTTCATACAAATTCGCAGTCCTTGGGAATTTTTACTTCCAAATATGTCAGCATTTTTGATCCCCAGACTTGTTTGTAGTTCTTGTAGATTTTGAGTTGCGTAACAATAGAACATCAGAACCTGTGATCTGAATCTCCCCAGGGTTTGAAAAAGAAAACCCCACCATACCTGATGGAACGCCTTATCTGCATCGAGGCTAAGTAACACAAATGACATTTTATTTCCGTGTGTACGATGAACAGCATGCAAGGTTCTCCTGATATTGTGCCTCAAACCTCACCAAACATTTTGGTTGATATTGGTCATCTGATCACGCAACAGCCTTCCCCCCCACAAAAAAAATCATAGCCTGTTGAATATGATGTAACGTAACAAAAATGAAGACTCCACCATCCATCCATCCATTCATCCATTCATCCATCTTCTACCGCTTATCCGGGGCCGGGTCGCGGGGGCAGCAGCTTTAGCAGGGAAGCCCAGACTTCCCTCTCCCTAGCTACTTCTTCCAGCTCCCAGGCCAGGCGGGTGACATATTCTCTCCAGCGTGTCCTGGGTCGTCCTTGGGGTCTCCTCCCGGTGGGACATGCTCGGAACACCTCACCAGGGAGGCGTTCAGGAGGCATCCGAATCAGATGCCCGAGCCAACTCATCTGGCTCCTTTCCCTCCCGGAGAGAGCACTCCACCCTCTTCCGAATGAGGACCATTGTTTCAGATTTGGAGGCGCTGATCTTTATCCCAACCGCTTCACACTCTGCTGCGAAACGCTCCAGTGAGAGTTGGAGAGCCCTGCTTGAAGGAGCCAACAGTACCACATCATCTGCAAAAAGCAGGGATGCAATACTGAGGCCACCAAAACGGAACCCCTCAACGCTTCGACTACGCCCAGAAATTCTGTCCAAAAAGGTTATGAACAGAATCGGCGACAAAGGGCAGCCTTGGCGGAGTCCTACCCTTACTGGAAACGATTCCGACTGACTCCCGGCAATGCGAACCAAACTCTGACATCGGTGGTATAGTGACCGAACAGCCCGTATCAGGGGGTTCGGTACCCCATACCCACGAAGCACCCCCCACAGAACTCCCCGAGGGACACGGTCAAACGCCTTCTCCAAGTCCACAAAACACATGTCGACTGGTTGGGCGAATTCTCACGTACCCTCGAGGACCCTGCTGAGGGTGTAGAGCTATTCCACTGTTCCACGGCCGGCACGAAAACCACACTGCTCCTCCGCAATCTGAGGCTCGACTTCCTGACGGACCCTCCTCTCCAGCACCCCTGAATAGACCTTACCAGGGAGGCTGAGGAGTGTGATCCCTCTGTAGTTGGACCACCACCCCGGTCTGCCAATCCAGAGGCACTCTCCCCGATGACCACGCGATGTTGCAGAGGCGTGTCAGCCAGGACAGCCCCACAACATACAGAGCCTTGAGGAATTCCGGACGGATCTCATCCACCCCTGGGGCCTTGCCACCGAGGAGCTTTTGAACCACATCGGTGACTTCAACCACAGAGATAGGAGAGCCCACCTCAGAGTCCCCAGACTCTGCTTCCTCCAAGGAAAGCGTGCTGGTGGAGTTGAGGAGGTCTTCGAAGTACTCCACCCACTGGCTCACAACGTCCCGAGTCGAAGTCAACAGCAACCCATCCCCACTGTACACAGTGTTAGTGGTGCACTGCTTCCCCCTCCTGAGAGGACGGATGGTGGACCAGAATTTCCTCGAAGCCGTTCGGAAGTCGACTTCCATGGCCTCACCGAACTCTTTCCACGCCCGAGTTTTTGCTTCGGCGACCACCAATGCTGCATTCCGCTTGGCCAGCCGATACCCGTCAGCTGCCTCTGGGGTCCCACAGGCCATAAAGGCCCGATAGGACTCCTTCTTCAGCTTGCCGGCATCCCTTACTGCTGGTGTCCATCAGCGAGTACGCGGGTTGCCGCCACGACAAGCACCAACCACCTTATGGCCACAACTCAGATTGGCCGCCTCAACAATAGAGGCGCGGAACATGGTCCACTCGGACTCAATGTCCTCCAACATGGGGAAAAGCTCTTTCAGAGGTGGGAGTTGAAACTCCTTCTGACAGGGGATTCCGCCAGATGCTCCCAACAAACCCTCACAATACGTTTGGGTCTGCCAGGACAGACCGACATCTTCCCCCACCATCGGAGCCTACTCACCACCAGGTGGTGATCAGTTGACAGCTCCGCCCCTCTCTTCACCCGAGTGTCCAAAACATGCGGCCGCAAATCCGATGATACAACCACAAGGTCGATCATCGAACTACGGCCCAGGGTGTCCTGGTGCCAAGTGCACATATGGACACCCTTATGTTTGAACAAGGTGTTCGTTATGGACAATCCCTGATGAGCACAGAAGTCCAAAAACAAAACACCACTCGAGTTCTGATCGAGGGGGCCGTTCCTCCCAATCACGCCCCTGCAGGTCTCACTGTCATCGTCTTTTGACGTCATCAGGCGCCGACAGGTATGGCAGCCTCTGTTACACGCTCCCTAGTATTATCCCTGTTTTTGTCATTTTCCTGAGCGGCTTACTTACACGAGGGAAAAGTTGCTTAGCATTGGGGAGTCTACGCTCGGTCTCTTTTCACTGGCACACGAAAATCCACAAGGTTTTTCGGAGCTAATCGCGAGCGGAGCGGCTGCGCTGTACAGAGCATGGAAACGCCGCCGGAAGAGGGGGAAGCGAGCCGGCGTGCTCGTCAAGCTCCGGCAGCGTGGATTTCGAACCCCGCTCCCATCGATCCATCTTGCGAATCTACGATCTCTGCCAAACAAGATGGATGAACTTCTTCTCCTCACAAAGACCAACAAAACCTTTGCACTTTCTGCTGCGCTCTGCTTCACTGAAACCTGGCTCAGTGACCGCCACCCGGATTCCGCGCTCCATCTACATGGCTTCCGCCTTCTCCGAGCCGACCGCGACACGGAGCTATCAGGGAAATCGAAAGGTGGTGGTATTTGCTTCTATATCAACGAAGAATGGTGCACTGATGTCACGAAGCTCGACACACACTGCAGCCCGTACCTGGAGTCGCTGTCTTTAAACTGCAAGCCATTCTACTCACCACGTGAGTTCACCTCCTTTTTACTAGTCGGTGTTTACATTGCGCCACAAGCTAATGCAAACACGGCGATACAAACGCTTGCTGAACAAGTAAACAAACTCTAACTAAAATACCGAGAGTCACCCCTGATCATTTTGGGCGATTTTAATAGAGCATATCTTAACCGTGAACTTCCCAGATATAAGCAGCACATCGACTGTTTCACCAGAGAAGGCCACATTCTAGACCACTGCTATACAACAATCAAAAATTCATTCCGATCGATCGCCCGTGCAGCATTGGGTCTTTCTGACCCAATGCTGAAACTCAAATCTTCAGAAACTCAAATGTGTTAAACCGGTTGTTAAGGCTGTGAAAAAATGGACAGATGAAGCAAAGCTCGCTCTACAAGAATGCTTAGACTGCACTGATTGGGGCGTCTTTGAAACTTGAACGGGCACATTGGATGAATACACAGACACTGTAACATCATACATCAGTTTCTGTGAGGACATGTGTGTACCAACGAAGTCCTTCCGCTCCTTCAACAACAACAAGCCATGGTTTACTCCCAAACTCAGGCAACTCAGGAAAGAGAAAGAGGCCGCATTTAGAAGTGGAGATCAGGCACTGTACAAACACGCCCGAAACCAATTGACAAAGGAAATTAACATCGCTAAGAAAAGCTATGCAGAGAGGCTGAAAAAAACTGTTCTCTGCTAACGACTCTGCACCTGTATGGAATGGACTGAAAGCAATCACAAACTATAGAATGCCAACCCCCCAAAAAATGAACAATAAGGGTCTTGCTGATGAACTCTGTCGATTTGAAAAGGACACCCACCTCTACCAGAAACTACTCTATCTACCCCCCCCCCCCCACCCTCTTTTTCTCCACTACAGATCCACGAACAGGACGTGAGACGGCTCTTCAAGCAGCAGAAGATCAAGAAAGCTGCGGGGCCCGACAAAGTGTCCCCCTCCTGTCTGAAAGTCTGCGCTGACCAGCTGGCTCGGGTCTTCACACAAATCTTCAACAGATCCCTGCAGCTGTGTGAGGTCCCATCCTGCTTCAAACAGTCTACCATCATCCCAGTTCCCAAGAAATCGGCAACATCGGAACTGAACGACTATATACCTGTCGCCCTGACGTCTGTGGTCATGAAGTCCTTTGAACGCCTTGTGCTGAACCACCTAAAGAACGTCACCGGACCCCTGCTGGACCCTCTTCAGTTTGCCTACCGGGCAAACAGGTCTGTGGAGGACGCAGTCAACATAGGTCTGCACTACATCCTCGAGCACCTCGACAGCACAGGGACCTATGCAAGGATCCTGTTTGTGGATTTCAGCTCTGCGTTCAACACCATCGGAACTCCTCACCCCCAAACTTCTCCACCTCGGTGTGTCCCCTACGATCTGCCAGTGGATCCTCAGCTTCCTGACGGGACGGACACAACAGGTGAGACTGGAGCCCCACAGGGATGTGTCCTCTCTCCACTGCTCTTCTCCCTCTACACAAACGATTGCACCTCAACAAGTCCAGCTGTCAAACTCATAAAGTTCGCAGACGACACCACGGTCATCGGTCTCATCAAAGACGGCGATGAGTCTGCGTACCGACAACAAGTGGAGCAGCTGGAGCTCTGGTGCAGCCGACACAACCTTGGGCTGAACACGCCCAAGACTGTAGAGATGATAATGGACTTCAGGAAACATCCTTCTCTACAGTTGCCCCTCACACTATCCAACTGCCCTGTGTCAACCGTCAAGACCTTCAAGTTCCTGGGAATCACAGTCTCCCAGGACATGAAGTGGGCAGTCAACACCATCTCCATCCTGAAAAGGGCCCAGCAGAGGATGTATTTCCTGAGGAAGCATGGCCTGCCACAGGAGGTGCTACGTCAGTTCTACACGGCAGTCATTGAATCAATCCTGTGTTCTTCCATCACGGTTTGGTTTGGGGCCGCCACAAAAAAGAACAAATTCTGACTTCAACGGACAGTTAGGGCGGCGGAAAAAATCATTGGCACCGCCCTACCCACTCTTGAGGACTTGCACACTGCAAGAATCAAGACAAGGGCACGGAAAATCCTCCTGGATCCCCGCACCCTGCCCACCACCTTTTCCAGCTACTCCCCTAAGGGCAGGCGCTACAGATCCATGCGCACCAAATCCAGCAGACACTTAAACAGCTTCTTCCCTCGAGCCATTAACTCCCTAAACAGTCACTGACGTAGCTTCTTGTACAACAAATACTGCTACTGGTCACTCTAAAATGGTTCAATGATTTTCTGCACCAACTGTACAAACTGTCATCGTATTGTATTCTATCACTGATCACTTTAGCTCTGCTTGATACTTTGCACATTGTCTCACAGTTGTCACTGGGTGGTACCACCGCACGACGGTTCACATACATTACGAAATGTCCTTCAATACCTATTTGTCATGTCCTTGTTTACGATGATACTAATGCAGCGTGTTATACCGGAGACAAATTCCTTGTGTGTTCTACATACTTGGCCAATAAAGATGATTCTGATTGCCCACGTGAGCATTGAAGTCCCCCAGCAGAACAAGGGAGTCCCCAGCAGGAGTACTCTCCAACACACCCTCCAAGGACTCCAAAAAGGGTGGGTATGCTGAGCTGCTGTTTGGTGCATATGTACAAACAACAGTCAGGACCCGTCCCCCCACCCGAAGGCGGAGGGAGGCAACCCTCTCATCTACCGGTGTGAACCCCAATGTACGGGCACTGAGCCGGGGGGCAATGAGTATGCCCACACATGCTCTGCGCCTCTCACCGTGAGCAACTCCAAAGTGGAAGAGAGTCCAACCCCTCTCGAAAGAACTGGTACCAGAACCCCGGCAAATCCGACTATGTCCAGTTGGAACTTCTCTGCCTCGCACACCAGCTCGTGCTCCTTCCCTGCAGAGAGGTGACATTCCACGCCTCGAGAGCTAGCTTCTGCAGCCGAGGATCGGACCGCCAGGGTCCCGGCCTTTGGCTGCCGCCCAGCTCACATTGCACCCGACCCCTTTGGCCCCTCCCATGGGTGGTGAGCACATGAGAAGAGGGACCCACGTTGTCTCTTTGGGCTAAGCCCGGCCGGGCCCCATGGGTGTAGGCCCGGCCACCAGGCGCTCGCCAACGAGCCCCACCTCCAGGCCTGGCTCCAGAGGGAGGGCCCCGGTGACCCACGTCCGGGCAAGGGAAACTGAAGTCCATTTGTTTTATTCTTCATAAGGGGTCTTTTGAGCAGTGCTTTGTCTGGTCCATCACCAAGGGCCCCAGACAACTTAGGATCCGAGGGTCATTGGGACACACAAACCCCTCCACCACGATAAGGTGACGGCTCACGGAGGGGAAGATTCCACCATGCTTTCTGTGAGCACAAAGCAGGAAATAACTCTTGTTTTGTCCAACAGTTCACATTGTTTTTTCGGTTGTGTCCTCTGGACTGAAGAAAAAAACGCCATGCTAATTGTTACCAGTACGAAGTTGGAAAAAGAAGCATATGTGATTGTGTGGGGGGGGTGTTCGTGCCCATGGCATCAAATGTAACTTGCACATCTGTGATGGCACCATTAATGCTGAAAGGTTTTGCAACAACATATGCTGCCATCCAGATGACATATTTCTCAGGGGCATCTCTGCTTGTCCGAGCATTACATTGCCAAGTCATATTTTGCATGTTAGTGCAGCATGGCTTTCATTGAGAAGAGTGCAGATATTAGATGACACGCAGCCCTCGCTGATTCTTTGAAAAAGGCAAACACGCAATTCCTAAATTTTTTTAAGGGATTTAATTAGTTGCAGTTCTCTCTCTCTTTCTCTATATATATATATATGTATGTATGTATATCAGGCGGCCCGATTGTCTAGTGGTTAGCGTGTCGACCTCACAGTGCAGAAGTACGAGGTTCGATTCCAGCTCAAATCTTCCTGTGTGGAGTTTGCATGTTCTCCCCCCTGCCTGCATGGGTTTTCTCCGGGTAATCCGATTTCCTCCCACATTCCAAAACATGCATGGCTGGCTGATTGAACACTCTTAATTGTCCCTAGGTGTGAGTGTGATCGCGGATGGCTGTTCGTCTCTGTGAGCCCTACAATTGGCTGGCAACCGGTTCAGGGTGTCCCCTGCCTACTGGCCGAAGACAGCTGGGATAGGCTCCAGCACCTCTCGAGACCCTTGTGAGGATAAAACGAATCAGAAAATGTATGGATGTGTATGTATGTGTGTGTGTATATCTAAGGAAAGGCAGATGGAAGAAGGAGGTCGCACATAACAGCTGTGCACAATGGCTGGTGACTATGAGAGAGGAGCACGGCAACTTCCCTGAACAGAACCCAGTTACCGTAACCATGGCAGACATACAGGAAAGAGTCTCAGATATGAAAAACTGGACAGCACCAGGCCAGGACATGGTCCACACCTACTGGCTAAAGAAACTCACAGCACTCCATGAGCGCCTAGCAGCACAAATGAACTAGTTGCTGAGGGATGGGACTCACCCAGAATGGTTCACCGAAGGGCGAACGATCCTGATCATGAAGGATCCCTGAAAGGGTGCAGTCCCATCCAATTATCGGCCAATTACCTGTCTCTCCACAACATGGAAGCTCATGTCAGGCATCATTGTGGCTAAGATAAGTGGACACATGGATCAATACATGAGCGAAGCACAGAAGGGCATTGGTCGAGATACCAGAGGAGCAAGACATCAGCTCTTGTTGACAGAACAGTCGCACAAGACTGCAGGTCCTAGCATCAAACGTGGTTGATGAGGAGGTCGGCGGTCTCTAGGGCGGACGGCAGCTTGGACAACGGAATGAAATGGGCGGTTTTGGAGAAGCGATCCACAATGGTGAGGATTATGGACTTTCCCCGTGAAACAGGGAGGCCAGTGACAAAGTCCATTGAGATATGGGACCAAGGTCGAGGAGGAACAGGTAAGGGTCGTAGCAAACCAGCCGGAGGCTGATGTGAGACCTTACTGCATGCACAGACGGAGCAGGCCTTGATGTAGTCCAAAATATCCCTTCGAAGCTCAGGCCACCAAAACCGCTGAGTGACGAGATGCAATGTCCGGTTAACCCCGGGATGGAATGCCACCTTAGATGTGTGCCCCCACTGCAACACCTCCGCGCGCAGATGTGGGGGCACAAATAGCCTTCCTGTGGGACATCCAGCCGGAACTTGGGTTCCCTCTTGGGCCTCCTGGACCTTCCGCTCAATCTCCGACCTAAGCGCCCCCATGATGCAGTGGTCCGGTAGGATGCTCTGAGGTACACTGCTCTCGGCCGCTGGTCATAGATCCGAGATAGGGCGTCGGGTTTCACGTTCTTGGATCCTGGGCTGTAGGTGAGCGTGAAAATGTAGCGTGTAAACAGGAGCGCCCACCGGGCTTGACGTGAGTTCAGTCTCTTGGCCGAGCGAATGTATGCGAGGTTCTTTCTGTCACGTTTGCAAGGTGGTGGTGGACCCCAAAAAGCAGGCAGGAGGAAGGAGCAGGGTGTACTTGACGAATTGTATTAAACAAAATCCAAAACCAACAAAGGCCAAAGTATCAAACAAAAATCATGACTGAAGATAAAACATAACAGCAACCAAAACATGACTGAAACAAACCTGATTGCAGCAAACAAACATGACAATAGCCAAGAGCAAACAGCAACAATGACCCAACACTGAGTGTTCGGGCGGGAGTCCTTTTATACAACTAATAATTACATAACGACCAACAGGTGTGCAGCTGCAGGGGGAGCCCTGCAGCTGCACACCTGTTGGTCCCAAACCAAATCATGACAACGGCCAATTGAGAGGTGCAAGGCGCTCTCCTGGGGGGCAAAAGCAGCGCCTTAAGGAGTACACCAAGGACCTCCTCAAGCGAGCCAACATCAACACCATGCAGCTTGAAACTCTGGCACTTGACAGATCAGCCTTGCAGATCGGTTGTGCCACTGCAGTTTCCCCAAATACACCAAACAACCAAGACCGACAAACCGAGAGGCGCATTCAACGACACAAGTGGGCGGTTGGTACCCCACTGTCATACGGGTTCCGCTGCTCCATTTGCAAATGGGTATGCAGCTCAAGGATTGGACTCAACACCCATGGAATTCAATTCATTCAACCATGTACCTTCCATTACTTCATTGGACATGGTGCAATATCTTTTACATCATGTGTGCTCATTTTCACCCCACAATTCTTTGTTTGTGCCATGTCGACCTCCGGGGATTGCCAAAATTGACACAGTTGAACGGGTCACTTGCACCGTGATGCCGAACTGCATCTCTGGCCGGACAGATTTAGCATTTGCCCCACTTAGGCTGCATGAATTGCAGCCAACCAGGACGCAAGCTCCTTGTCTACCTGAGAGATTTGTGACACGGAGGTTGTATAAGAGGGCAACCATGACACAAGTGGCTAACGCAGAGCTACTTGGCTGCCTGGACGATGGGCATCCGCGACATGGAACCCCACATTTGGACAGTAATAATCTGATTTTGGCCTCCTAACCTCGTATGTTTAGCGGCCAAGGACAGATTGCTGCCTTCACAGCTCCAGCGATGTTAGTCACGGAAGTAAACAAGAGCTAGCTGTCAGCGTGCCTGCCTATTGGAGTCTAACAAAATCTTTGTGTTGCTAAATGTCTGAACACGGTGATTGATCGCCACCAAAATAAAGAAAAAACATTTTTAATCATGTCCACTTTAACCTGTAAGAATATAACAATTAATAGAATAATATTTTTGACTTTTGTTGAGGTGAAAGTGTTTTCCTAATAGGACCTCACATTTAATGTCAATCAAATCCAACATATTGTTCAGATTACTTTTATTATTTTTATTATTATTTTATATTTTAACAGATTGAAGTGGACAAGAGTAAGAATTTGTATTGTATGTGAATTCACCGTTTTCAGAAACTAGGTGACTACATAATGTGACGACCAAACCTAGAAACAATATTAAAAGCTCGCCTCCTTACTTTACTGACATAATCTGTCTGACGTTTCAACCAGTTAGTCTCCTCCTAATGTGGGGTCATTCCAACTTGTGCTAAAATTCGTCACAAACAAACAAACAAAAAAAAAGCACTTAAATCACTGCAATTTTCCAAGGGCGTGAATTTTAGTGCTGGCATCATTTATACATATAGACCAGGGGTGCCCATTACGTCGATCCTGATCTACCGGTAGATCTAAGACAGGTCCCAGGTAGATCCGAGGAGAAAAAAAACAAACAACCATTTGTGTGTCTTTGTATATGTTAGTTATATATTTGTTTGTGTTAATGAACACTGCACCCTAATCATCCTATCACTCATTTTCACAAAAAATAATATTTAAAAAATAAAATAAAGCAGGTAAATCTTGAATTTACGGTGGCGCGTGATTACGTCACCGGAAGTTGTTAGCGCTCAGCAGACTGCAATTGCAGCTTGTGTTCAGAGCTGTTGCGTTCTATCTTTTATCGTCATTATTCTCATTCAGAGTTTGCTTCGTGTACAATTCACCGAGGGCACGGGCAAAGAATAGGAATCTCGGAGAGCCCAGGGAAAACGGTATGTGTGAGCTACGATAGTTAACAGGCTGCAAAAGTGCATCGCATGCCTCAGTTTCAGGTTGTTTCTCATCATGCCGTGCGTGCGTGCGTGTGTGTGTGTGCTGGTAAAGGTAGATCCCGGGAGGTTAGTTGATCGAAAAGTAGATCTTCGGTCCAAAAAGTTTGGGCACCCCTGATATAGACCTATTATATAAGTGCCAGTGTTCAGCCCAATCAAGGGTCCCTTTAATTGTGGCTGTATTTCTAACATGTTACTGGCAAAGTATTACAATACTATACGTCCTTCTACAAAATTGACAACATACAAGACACTTACATTTAATTGAGGTGAATCTTTAATTAAAGCTCGCATCTGCGTCATGAGCTGTGTTCGGTGGCACAGAGGAGTAACGGCAGAAGAATGATGTTTGGGGACATTCAGTTGTCTATCAAAAACTATGCAGCCAATGAGGAGGCATTCCTCATAAAGCCACTCAGTGTTGATGTTTCTGCCAAAGATTGTAATCAAAAACTCAGGCAGCCAAGCGAGAAAGCTCTTGCGCAATCAAAAAGTCAGCCAGCACAAATTATAACGCTGTCATCAAGAGCAGAAATCTTAAATGAGCTAATCAGTGAGAAAGAAAAAGAAAGAACTGTAAACAAAAGTGACACAAATATTTTCATGGCAAGTAATAACGTTTGTAAGATGACTTTTTTCTGCTTCAGGTAGATAATAGCTCTCAAAATTGTTTATTAGATTGAAATTGACCTGGTTGACTTTAAAATCGCCCAATTAATGTACAAAGCACACAATAACCTGCTCTGCCAAAACATTCTGAAGTTTTTCGAAATTCGAGAAAGCAGCTATGATTTAAGAAGTACCAACTTATTCAAAAAACTCAAAACAAGAACAAACATCAAGCAAAGAAGTGTATCTATCAAAGGTGTTAATCTGTGGAATAATTTCGAAACAGACCTGAAAATGAGTAAATAAATCGCTTGCTGAGTTGCTGAGTAAAATCCCGATACAAACCAAAAGTTGTTAAAATATCACGGTTAAGGGTAAAGTATGAGCCTTAATGGATACTTCTTTCTTTCTTTTCTCATTGATATAAAAATGATTTATTAGATATAAACACATAACACGGGGTAGGACTAGATAAGTTCTTTACTTCTTCCTACTCCCTTGAACATAATAACTGTGTTGAATGATGACTGATTTCTCTTTCCTTTTTACTATTTTATTTACCTTATTTTCTGTCAAATGATTACTGTATATGTTTTATGTTCAATAAACAAACCAAACCAGATTGAAGATGTTTTGTTTGCTCCTTTTTAGGGGCACAAATCTGATGCCATACTGGAGCAGCATCTAAATGCTGATTTAGAAAAAGGTTGGTTGTGTTTGAATAATTGTCTTGATTGCAGTTGTTCTTATATTGAATTTAGAACTGCAAAGATAACTTTCAACACTCCTGTCTGCAAAGGTTTATTGATGTTGGAGTTGAACTGAAGCAACACACAGGTAAAAGATTTAAAAGGAGGTCTAGACACTGCTTAGAGTGAGCAACTGGTCCTATTAGAATAATGGCATTGAAAAGTTGCAATGAAAAGGCAACCTCAGAGAAAGGCTGAAGAGAGACTGAGTCCTTGCAGTGGGGCTCCCATTTATAGCCCGAACATGTCTGATGACTTGGATGCTATAATACATAATGCAAGAGTGGAGGGGTGAAATCTTACAGGAGCAGGGTGAGGGGGGTCATTTTCTTACATTGAGCTGGGTTTAAATTCATTCAAGTTTCGAGAGAAGACATTGTGAATAAAAAGGTTGCCTCAGTATTTGTTTGGAAGAATTATGCTGTCCTGGCTTGAGAAATCACTTTGAAAGACGCCATTCTAACTACAGCTATTAAACCTTGTGGTGTTTAATAGCGAAATAGGAGCTAGCAAAATGAAAAGAAAGCAAACGTCTTTGAAAAGTGTTTTCGGGAAGGATAAAGGGCCCAGCCAGGAGACAGAAGAGGAACCTACGATCAGGAGTCGTATTTCAAATAAGGCTTTATCTCACCGGGAGATTCACACGCACCAAGCCTACTCTGCATAATAAGCGACGATGGTGAGTCGTATTTTTCATTCACTTTTTTATTTGTGGCGTATTTTATTTTGAAGGCACGTTTAAACATTACCATAGCGACCGGAGAATGTTGCGGTCAGATAGGACGTTCCTCGTGTCATGATTCATGTTTATTATTATGTTTCGAAAATACCACACTTTTCATGCAGGTCATATCACATTACAGTATATTGTTGTATCTATCCGGCCTTAAAGGCCGATCCCGGAAAATATTGTCTGACATGAAACTGGTCCGTGGGGCAAAAAAGGTTGGGGACCTCTGCCTTAAGCCGTTCCAAGCACCCCGAAATTCAGACATACAGTAAATCTTTTATGAATCATAAAAATGCATCACAATATGTAACAAATACATGTTACAATTAGATTATTGCACAATAAATGAGAGTTGAATAATGTCAAAAACAAAGAATAAAGGATAAAATTGATGGTCAATTAACTTTTAACTGCGTCCTCATCGGGTTTTTTTTGCCCTCTTTAGTTCATGTTCTCTCTCAGAAGTGGTTTTGGCCTGGTGTTTTGTGAAGAACTGAGTCAAGGAGGTTTGCTTTTGTCAGCTTTTAACAATCCTTTGAAAATGTCCTAGGCAAACATCAGCATAGTGGGCAATCGCCGGACTTTTCTTTTCACTTTTCACATTTGCATAAACGTATCGGAACGTGCCATGGCCCGAGGGTTGCATGACGAGGACGCTGCATAGACACACATCTATCTCCACACACAGACATATTCGGTTGCGGTCCCTCTTAGCTAATAGGATGCCAGAATGATGCTCGGTAGTAGTCAATGGCAAAGCAGCTATATGTTGCGTTCAGGAAACTCGTAGCTGTGAGCAGCTGCCCTGACTGTATTTTTACCTTTCATATCTTGAATTTCTTTTCGTAACAAGAGGCAATATTTTCCTGTTGAGGAAAGTTTCGTATGAAGAGACGTTTGTAAGTAGTGGTAACATTGTAGTACAGTATGTGGTAAAACACTCAAACCATAAAAAAAAATTTAAAAAACGTTTTATAGAGTTGATTGATTAAATGACATCCACATGAGGGTATTTAGTATTTGTGGAGTTGCATTTGGCAGTTCTACAATACATTGAAAGTGTCTAAACAAGCAAAATTTATTTTTGCTTATTCATTTTATAACGATTATGCAGTATGTGTATTATTTAACAATTAACAAATTACCGTATTTTCACGACTATAAGGCGCCATTAAAAGTCTTAAATTTTCTCCAAAATGGACAGGACGCCTTATGATGCGGAGCGTCTTGTGTATGCGCTGAGTTCCAAAACCTGACTGACAGCCGACACGCTGTTTATATAGAGAAAAGGCGGAAGTGACTGTGGACAGGCATGCGGCAAAGAAGTCGGCCAATCAGTGAAGGGTGGGCGTGTATATATACATATATGGAGAGAGAGAGAGAAAAGGCAGACGTGAGTGATGACAGGCATGCGGGGAAGAAGTCCGCCAATGAGTGAAGGGTGGGCATGTAAGTGGACGCTAAAGGGACGCTACAAGCAGGTACCAACACCTGTATAGAGTGTGGCTATGTGCATTGTTGCAAAACAACTTCGGTTTTGGTTTCTAAGAACCCCCGAAAATAAATTCTACAAAGAGACACGCCTACGAAGCTCAGTTCAAACTTCAAGCCATCGGTTATGCTTTTGGCATGCGTGCCCATCTCACAGCAGCGGTGAAAAAACAAGTCAAGCAAATGAACTCTGAGCTTGCCGTTATTACCGGAGGCTTGACTAAAGAACTCCAACCGCTGGACATCGGCATCAACCGGGCGTTCAAAGTAAAGTTGCGAACGGCATGGGAACAATGGATGATCGATGGCAAACACAACTTTACAAAGAGTGAGAGGCAGCGCCGGGCGAGTTACGCCACAATTTGCGAATGGATTGTGGCTGCTTGGACGAACGTGTCTGCTTGCACTGTTGTTCGAGTTTTTGGCAAAGCCGGCATCATTTCTGTGGAGCCACATGGCAATGAGAGTGACTGACGAGAGGGAACATGGCGTTTTTGATGGATTACCGGTACTTGCACAATTGTTCAATTCTGATACAGAGGATGAGGACTTTGATGGATTTCTGGGTGATGATTGATCGAAAAACGTGAGTACATTGTACAATGGCTAAATAAAATACAACGGAACTCAGTTTCGCTTCCGTTGCCTTTTTAAAAACGTGTTTTTAGCTTGTATCTGTATGTCTTGGCATGCTACCGTATGCTTCAAGCTAACGTGTTTTTAGCGTGCGCGCATGCATGCCGTATGTTTAAGCTGGCGTATGTTTTACCACTTTAAAATTGCGCCCAATAATACAGTGAGTTTTGTCTATGTGTAAAATACAGAAATAGCACCCATTAATGAGACTGCGCCCAACCATACGTTGCGCCGAATGGTCGTGAAAATACGGTAGTTAAAAAAACAAAACACTGTTCTTCAAGTTTGAATTTTATACAGAACTCTTGATGTTTCTAAGAAGATTCAGTCACGAGTAGAACTCATGGAAAGCTGCAGTGGGGGCTGTGTTTTTGTAAAATTAGAGCCTGGACACACGTACACTCACACCGCCGCAGTGTTCTTTCTCTCCTCCAGAGCTCAACAACACAAGGTGCTTTATTGACCGGAGGTCTGGTGTGGGAACATATTCCATCATTTCAAACTGAAACAAGTCTCATTTTTCCCTTTCTGTGTCTTGTCACCTTTCTCTTTCTTTCTCAACCTCCCTTGTACTCCACCTGTTTAGTCTGTCTTTGTTTTCTATTACTTTTTCCTTACATATTTAAGTCCCTCTCAGTTTTTCTTTTTGATGGACCAGGTAATTCTCTCTGCATTCTCCTCTGGGCAAATGAGATGACCTACTGTTTCCTAATTACCTCAGAAATCCACTGTGCCATTATCCATTAGAATATACAATAGAATGAATCATCAGGGTGTATATTGGAGCAGAACACAGTATGAACAAGGAAGAAAGGGCAATTAACTCATTTACACCCTTTGACGTATAAATACGTCAATTTGCGCATAGCCGTTCCCTCCCCATGACGTATTAATACGTCAATCACGTGTTTTCATGGGGGAGGGTGCAAAAGAGTCCGATGCAACTTCTCACCACAGGATTAGGCTTGACGGCAATGTTAAATAGCAAAAAAATGGCCATCGGGTGGCAGTGGTGCAAAAATCAACCAGGATCACGCCGCAGAAGTAGGAGAAAGGGCGTACAGTGAAGGAGGGACATATGTGGATAGTGGATTGGAACATTAGCAACTAGCAACGATGGAGAAAAGGAAATAACTAACTAAAAATGATTTTTTTTCGGTATAAAAGCGTCCTCGAAACAAAACAACAAAGGAGATGGTGTTTGTGTGGAAGAGAAAATGACGCTTTGGTCACTAATCGAAAGCGGCACCCGTCAACTGAACGTCGGCCTGCACAAACATGGCGTGCTACATGCAGCCCGCATAGCTCACGCCGAGTTTCGAGTTCATCTGATGAAGATGAACTTGCTCCACGTCAGCGATCATCACTTGGCAGAGCATTTTGTGCCTCCCGATGCCCCACGTCGCCCACAAATCATCTCATCGGCGACTTCCAGCGATGACGGCAAAGAGGCTGCATTGCTTCGCATGGCCGACACCGGGCACACGTCAGCGATTCGTTGGAATCGTCTCGTAAAGACGACGGCGAAAACGATGAATTGGAGAGCGATTTGGATCCCGATGTCGGACGAATATGTGCCTTCGGACATAACGGAAAGCAGCTGAGAGTCCTCGCCAGAGCCGCTGGAACGAGGAGGTAACTGCTGACTAGCTTGCAATTCCCGTTCAAAACTTCATCACTTCTTATGCCTCCTCAGTCACTTTTATGTACCGCTACATTCCCCGCTATACTATGAAGTTGCCAGTAACACTCATCATTTATGTACGGTTGATGCGTCTCGTAGATGTGGATGAGAATATGCGCCGTAAATGCGCTGACTTGCATGTCGGCATAGGTTTAAAAAAAAAAAAAAAAACAGGACACATTTGGTCCGCTCAGCTCTGCTAAAACCACTAGTGTTAAATTCATATTCCATTTCATTTCAAATTGGATGCTGAGCAACGTGGCATGAATGGTGTAAATAGCAGTGTGCGAGCATGTATGTGTGTGTGTGAGAGATGCTGAAATGTAAGTGGAAAGCAACAATAAAAAAATAGAAAAATAAAAGTGTGGTAATTGTACATGCTTCTATACATTACAGATTGTCCAACCAGAAGCCAAAAGATGACGACTCCTCGCTTTGGTGGTGGAAAGAAAGGTAAATAAAATGATTGTACCTCACTCTGCAGCAAGATATATTTGCAACTTTTTATGTTTCTATAATTTATAGGTCATGCATCTGGACGTGGTGGGATGAATCGATGTGGTGACAAACTGGATGGAAACCAAAAACCATCTTCTCCACAGCTGCACTTTTGTTCATAGTTCAATAGTTTTGTTGTGTGCAAATAAATTATTTTGCTACAAAAACATTATTTGTAATGTTCTTTTGTAGGAGGAACACATTATTGAGGTATTTGAGCTGCCACAAAAGCAAAAAATAGTGTACAACTTGAAATGATTACAAAAAGCTAATTTTCTCTGGATTTCCGCAGAAAATCGGCATTTTCCATCAAACTTAGCAGTTTTCTAATGGTGATTGCCAACGAACGGAGAAAGCTAGAAACAAACTTTTTTTTCTGCTGAAAGAAGAGAGTCTCACCTTTCTTTTGACAGGTTGCATGTATATATAGCCATAGGAGAGAAAATTCTGTGGGCCTTGCAAATCAGTCGAAATTCAGTAAAATGTGAGGGATTGAGGGGGTTGCTCCAGTGAAAAGGGGTGGTATTCAATGAGTTAAAGGGCTTTGTCTCTTCTCAGCAATTTGGTCAAATGATGCTCAAAAGATAGCAGAAAGTGCAATTCAGAAAAATTATAGGTGATATTCTATTGTGGTTTAAAGTGTCACGTTGCGTGGTGGTGGACCCCAAAAAGCAGGCAGGAGGGAGGAGCAGGGTGCATTTGAAGAATTGTATTTAAAACAAAGAAAACTAAATCCCAAACAAACAAAGTTCAAAGTATCAAACAAAACCCATGACTAAAGCTAAAACATAACAATGAACAAACATAACAGAAACTAAGAGCAAACAGCAACACACATGACAGTAGCAAGAAGCAACAATGACCCGACACTGAGTGTTCGGGCTGGGAGTCCTTTTAAAGCCCTAATTAGTTATGACCAACAGGTGTGCAGCTGCCGGGGGGAGGCCTACAGTGCCACCTGTTGGTCCCTAAACCGAATCATGACAGTACCCCTCCCTCAAGGGACGGATCCCAATCGTCCCAAAGTTGTCCAAAAGGGTTGCCTCGCCGGGGAACAGGAACTAAAAGCGATGGCAACCCTTGCCTCGCCGCAGAACAAGAACACACGTGACGGCGACCTTCGCCTCGCCGGGGAACAGGAACAAAAGCAACGGCAATCCTTTTGGCTGGGCGTGGCCTGACGTGGACGGAGCCCGACGTAACGGGGGACATGGAACAGCCGGACGTGAACAGGGGCTCGGCCTGACGTGGGCGTGGACGTGGCACGGCTCGTCGTCGACGTGAATGTGACTCTGCTCCAACAGACACGTGACGAGCCTCGGCTCAACGTAGACGCGGACGGGGCTCGGCCCACCGTAGACGCGGCTTGACGAGACGAAAACAGGACAGCCGCATCCCCAGCGCTGCCTGAAAGGGGAAAGGGTGTCGGCCGCAGACGCGCTCCGCCAGGCACATGGTGGAATAGGGAACAGTCCTTAGTACCTGCGGGGTCCAGGTGGTCGGGTCATTCTGTCACGTTGCGTGGTGGTGGTGGTGGACCCCAAAAAGCAGACAGGAGGGAGGAGCAGGGTGTATTTGAAGAATTGTATTTAAAACAAGGCGGCCCGGTAGTCCAGTGGTTAGCACGTCGGCTTCACAGTGCAGAGGTTCCGGGTTCGATTCCAGCTCCGGCCTCCCTGTGTGGAGTTTGCATGTTCTCCCCGGGCCTGCGTGGGTTTTCTCCGGGTGCTCCGGTTTCCTCCCGCATTCCATAAACATGCATGTCAGGCTGATTGGACGCTCTAAATTGTCCCTAGGTGTGAGTGTGGGCGTGGATGGCTGTTCGTCTCTGTGTGCCCTGCGATTGGCTGGCAACTGATTCAGGGTGTCCCCCGCCTACTGCCCGGAGATGGCTGGGATAGGCTCCAGCACCCCCCCGCGACCCGAGTGAGGATCAAGCGGTTCGGGAAATGGATGGATGGATATTTAAAACAAAGAAAACTAAATCCCAAACAAACAAAGTCCAAAGTATCAAACAAAACCCATGACTAAAGCTAAAACATAACAATGAACTAAACATAACAGACACTAAGAGCAAACAGCAACACACATGACAGTAGCAAGAAGCAACGATGACCCGACACTGAGTGTTCGGGCTGGGAGTCGTTTTAAAGCCCTAATTAGTTATGACCAACAGGTGTGCAGCTGCCGGGGGGAGGCCTACAGTGCCACCTGTTGGTCCCTAAACCGAATCATGACATAAAGAAGTAATAGATTCTATGTGACAAGATATCATTCAATAAATGATCAACCAGAGGAATGATTCTGCTTGATACAGAAATTGCGAATGTTTAAAAACCCACTGCCTCCGCTGCTCATCAAGGCACTCCGCAGAACCCGTATATCTGGTCAGGCACACAGCAGTGGAAGCTCAATGTACTGTCCTCTCTCCTCTTCTCCAATATCATGACAAATACATGCCACCACACAACACATGCAAACAATCATGTAAAAATACCTCAAAAAGTTGACAATTGATAGAAATTCTCTCAAGTAAAACCTCTTCAAACATGCCTTATGAGATTTTACCAAAAATACGTCACACTACTGTTGTTATCCGTATTTTTTTTTTCATTTTTGTTTTTAAATGATTTTTTTCCCCAATTTTGTTCTGGAAAAACGAATGAACACATGGTACACGCGTTGGCCATATCACCAATTAGCAGTTTTTTCCATTTCCTATTTGTGCACAAAATCAAGCCATTATTTTGTTTTTTTCTTCTTGCTTTGTTTTGAAATCCAAATGCACAAACGATACATGCCTAAAGATGTTTAGGGCTGAAATCACTGTTGCTTTCAGCAAATGAAACCTCCTAATGCTGCAAATTCAGCAAATGACTATGCCTGCTCTTCACAACAACCTATTAAGTGACGTGAAACACTGTTCTGCAGAATCATTTGGGAGAGTGCATTGTTTTTATTTTTCCCCCAAAAGTACCATTATGATTGGCAAATTGGTTTGAAAACATTCAACTCATGCTCTAACAGTTGAAAACTAAAATTATGCTGAATCCCCTTTGCGTTGACTTATACTATAATTTGCATAACAATTTGGAGCACGTGTATGTGATTTTAAATATTTGCAGAAAAAAAACAGATCAATAATGTATTTTGAGTTGATTGTTTTCTTATTTTATACACTCACATCTGTGTGATTTTCACTCTCAGCCAGATGGCAGATGGTTGTCCTTCGGCGACCTGCTTGCAGGAGCACCGCCTCATTGTGGGTGTCTGTGTTTACAGGTTGCAGACAGAAGTGCAGTACAATAAACTTCACAGATGAAACATGAAGGATTTTGTGTTTCTGAAAAAAAATGCTGGAAAATAATATGGATAAAGCATAAATAGTTATTTATTAGAGAATATTCGCTTGAGAGATCAAAATTATTCATTTTTGCAATCAGTGGCATTTATACACTATTTACATTGAACATTACACCTGTAAACAGAGTCGTTTTATCCCATCAGTCCCGACACATACAGGATATTCTTGTGATTGTGGCTCGAATTTTTATTGTCCGTTTCGTGAGAATTGACACAGAGTATGCATGGCTGGATGGATGGATGAATGATTAGTGACATATCAACAACATGGGGCAGATGTCATTGTGGTCTGTTGGACTGAAAGGTATACTGCAGTGGTCCTCAACTACAAATGCTGTAGGTCCACTTTTTTTTTTTTAATAAGACCAAGGGGAGCAGGGCTATATGCCCATTTAGTATGGTCAAGCCAAGCTTATACAAATCAACACTCCTCACAACCAACCAATAATGGGGTGCATGAAAATAACAATTATTAACTTTGCCAGTACACAGCAAATAATGAGAGGTACTGTATTGTGTTGAGGCACAGGAACTCTTTTGTTAAGTTGTGCCTGCTTAATGATAGAAATAGCCCTTTTAAGGAAATGAGACATTTTTACTTTAACTTTGTTAAACAGTAGTTGTCTTTTTTTCCCCTTAATTTAACAAAAACAAAACAAAATACTCATTTTAATATTTTGACTCTTCACCAGAGCTACCGTCTTTAGGCATATTAGACACATTGGCTTGGTGCTCGACAGAGGTAGAATGAAAGCATACTCGGTCCATTCTTCATTGAAACGCCGATTTTCACTGTCCACCTTTCTCTTTGTAGCAAATTTAGAGGATGCCATTGTGATGTTCATTTACCATGTTGCGGTGTTCTGCTGTTAAACAGCTGCAAAGATCCCCGGGTAGACAGGAGCAAAACTGCACACAATCGAAACCTCCCGTGATTCGTCTTGTCTAATTGTCTGTGTGCGGCTCTCCTGGGCTGAAGCTATGAGCACACTGTGGCGTCGCGCATGCCTCTGTTTCTTGACACAATCATCCATTTTGAATGCGTATGTATTGGGATAGACGCGTGCTGAGGCTTATGTGTGGGCACACCTTAATTTCAGAGGAGCCAATCAGCGCATCGTTATCGCCGACATGCCCTGCTCAGCCAGGGTCTCCAGTTAGTCAAACATAAAACAACACACAGTCGCGCTGCTGCGGTCCACTGCAATACATCTGTGAGTGCACGCAAAGAATACAACGGACAATTTTAACAAGCGATCGCGGTAATGCGCGGATTATAGCCCACAAATATAAAATGTATAACGTAAAAATCACTTTATAAATTATTATTTTATACAATTTGCCGAGGGTCCGGACAGAGGAGGTCGGCGGTCCGGTAGTGGATCGCGGTCTGCCAGTTGAGGCAGGTGGATATACTGTATACCACGGTTTTGTTTGATATTTTTTTTGGATTTCAAGTACAGTAAACATTCTCTAGTACGGACTCGTGTTTGCGCTGTCCAATCTGTCCTGATAACAGAAATTCCTCATTTGGGAAATGAGCATGGTACATGTCCTTTATGAACCTGCAAGTATGTTGACAAAATGCACGTGTAACAACACAATCAATAAAATGCAAAAATATACTGTTCAAAAACTGTTTGTATAACAAAAACTGCAATACAGGTGTATCCAAAAAAATCTCAACAGTATAATACGTACAGTATTTTAATGTTTATTTTCTTTCTGTCTTGGGAAAAAAATTGTCTATTTTGGATTGTTTTGTTGGATGCATTCTTTGGTTTATGACAATGTTTGCCTGCGTGTCATACAATATTCTTGCTAGTTACAAGTAAATGTCCCGTTGATAACCGATGTCTGGTGATTCTTGTGCATACTGAAGGATTTTTGTTGCCATTTGCATTGCTTCCTTGCTGGATGGTGGCTTGTCATCAGGAGTTGAATCGATGCCTTGTTGTTTAAAGTTTC
The DNA here is from genome assembly GCF_054856545.1 of Hippocampus guttulatus. Taxonomy (NCBI): domain Eukaryota; kingdom Metazoa; phylum Chordata; class Actinopteri; order Syngnathiformes; family Syngnathidae; genus Hippocampus; species Hippocampus guttulatus. Next base: position 3,373,146 of record NC_141266.1, read on the forward strand.
GTAGATTTGCGTCTTTCCGACTGCAAGTGTCTCCTGGATGCTTTTTACTTTGTGTCCAGCCTCGCTCAAATGGATGCATTTCACTCGCTCCGCTACGGTCATTACAGTTCTTCTACGTTTCGATGCCACGATCGACAGGACGCAAGTGAATAAAGTTAAAATCATTCACATTTACAATAAAACGCACGCCAATAAAAAGTCACTTACACGTCATCGTTTCGGATCTGATGAATGAAAACAGCGAAGCGAACACGTTTCCTCCGTCGTGTTGAGTGGGCATTGCTTTTTAAGCTAGTGTCGTGATCTACGGGACGTAAGTGAATAAAGTTAAAATCTTTCGCAATTAGAGTAAAACACACGCCAATAAAAAAGTCACTTACACGATGTCGTTTCAGATCTGATGATAGAAAAAGGCGAAGTGAAAACGTATCTTCCGTCGTGTCTTTCCGTCGCCTTCCGTCTCCATCCGGGTTACGGCTAGTGGAATTTCCGCTTCCGTAAGTTCCCACAACATGTAATATAGTAGTCAAAATATTAATGCATAGGTTTTTATCCCGGGTGAAGGAAATTCCTTTTCATAGAATTGCAGGGATGGGAATGTTTACTGTATTTCCGTATTTCGTGTCAGGTGTGCGGCACCTGCATTAGTCATAGTACCAGTAAGTCCATTCTCTATGCTGTTTGGCGACTGATGATGCCCGCCTCTTGTAATGGGGCATATTCTTCCATTCATACTCAATCAACTCCTGATCCTCTTTTCTTGTAGACTTTCAAGGGGCAGTAATTCTCTCGTATAGGCTTCTGACACACCCACCACACGTAACTTGGGAATTTATGCACAACCACCAAAGAATCGTGATTGCATGAAGTCTGAGGGTGACTCAAATTTCCAAATTGTTGCGTTTTCATGAAACATTTGAATTCCATAAATTTGTGTAAATATGTCACACTTGGATTGTGAAATGAATCATGGATCCCGAAGTGATCTTTGCCAGGAACGTGCGCAGTTCATCACCAGCCTAACTTTCAAGGAGGCTATGTTTTCACTTTTTAATAAATTCATCCGTCCATCCATTTTCTGTTCCGCTTTATCCTCACAAGGGTTGCAGGGGGTGCTGGAGCCTATCCCAGCTGTCCTCGGGCAGTAGGCAGGGGACACCCTGAACCGGTTGCCAGCCAATCGCAGGGCACACAGAGACGAACAACCATCCATTTTTTTATCCTGGACTTAAATTATCCTCAGAAGAGGATAGTTTGAGCGTGTTTTTTTTTCCCTCTCCCTACCCAGTGTTTTCCTTTCTGAACTCTGACTGTAAATTTCCCCATTGCGGGACAAATAAAGGATATCTTAATCTTAATGCTCACACACAGACCTACGGACAATTTGGAGTGTTCAATCAGCCTGCCATGCATGTTTTTGGAATGTGGGAGGAAACCAGAGTACCCGGAGAAAACCCACGCAGGAGAACATGCAAACTCCACACAGGGAGTCCGGCGTTGGAATTGAACCCGGTCCCTCTGCACTGTGAGGTCGACATGCTAACCACTGGACCACCGGGCCGCCTCTAATAAATTAAATAAAAGAAATTTAACCAGTGCTCAAAACCAAACACTTAAAAAGGTTCGGTGCAAACTGAGAGTTCACCATGTTGCCAAGCAGATTGCACGCGGGACACATCTAACAGACAAAATAAAAATGCATGTTTGATGCATCAAATACAAAAAAAAAAAAAAAATTAACTCATGGACAATTACTGTAGTTCTTTGTAATTGGCACTTCATAAGTCCGAGCCCGCATCGGCATGTGAAAATGCTCCTTGCGTGTGAAGAAAAATAAAATCGTCTGGCACTGATCCTTTTTTTTTTTTTAACAATTTTGATGTAATGTCAACATTTAGCCTTCATCGTAATATCGTAGGGGTACATAAATAGCCATTGGGTAGTTGTTGAATGCGTATGGGACAGGTGTACCTCCCAGCCCCGTCCGCATGTCAGCACAAATCAGCTGAGTTGGCCCAGTCGGCCGATGAAAGTCATCGCTCGCTGTCAGCGGCTGTGAAATGACTCAAACTGTGCAATATGATGTTTTGCCTTCGAAATGTGTGACAACTTAGTACAGTCTCCGGAGCGCGAAAGCCAAAAGACGCCTGTGGGAGAATGCACGCGGTGACAGATTTGTCAGGGAACATCCTCATTTGAAGGTCGCTCCACCCAGAGTGCGTATATTTCGTGGAGGTGAGTAAGTGTCACAGTTAAGTCGATGGGAGAATCTGCGCAGCAGCTCACCTTTCCTGACTTAACCTTGGTTCACACAGCAAGATTTTAAAATTGTTTGCAGATTTCCAAAATCTGACTATGAAGATTGAGACATTTGCAATAATTAAATAATAAAATCTCGGTGATAATTCGCATTATTGATATGATGCGTGATATTATCATAATGATTCCCTATCATGTCAAGCTTTTCATGATGTCCTGTAACTCATCCATCCATCCATTTTCTAATCCGTTTTATCCTCATGAGGGTCGCGGGCCTGCTGGGCCCTATCCCAGCTTTCTTCGGGTAATAGGCGGGGGACACCCTGAACTGGTTGCCAGCCAATCGCAGAGCACATATAGACGAACAACCATCCACGTTCACGCTCACACATAGGGACAATTTTGACAATTTTGAGTGTTGTATTAACCTGCCATGCAAGTTTTTGGAATGTGGAAGGAAACCGGAGTACCGGGAAAAAGCCCACGCAGGCATGGGGAAAACATGTAAACTCCACACAGGAAGCTCCACACAGGAAGGCCGAAGCCAGAATTGAACCCCACACCTCTGCACTGAGAGGCGGGTGTCTTAACCAGTCGTCCACCGTGCTCGAACTGCTTCATGAGCACCAACAACAATTCGTGCACACTTTCTATTTTGTGTACACGATGTAGTAGTCCATGCACAACATTTAGTAGTTTGTGCCCACAAAGTAGTTTCTCAATGCGTACACAATAGTTACAGCGTGTGCACAAATTGTTTTGTTTAGTTTTTTTTGGGGGGGAGGGGGGCCTCTGAGCAACTGTGATTTCATTTACGTCAAAATGGCGGGTGCACTATATGCACGGCAGTTAATGACGTATTTTCGGGGGAAAGATTTGGAGGCATACAAGCTTCCGGTCTATGTTTATTCCAAGCTACCAGGATGAGATCTGGTGGAAAAATAACCTACTTTTCAATAGATCGGAGCTGGTGCTTTGCAAGGTTGGAAATGACATTCCGAGTAGTGACTTTTTAAAGACCAAGAAATTGCTCCTGCAGCCAACTCTGTGGTGTGCCGGCCATTATGTTCACCTTTTTATTTGAAGACGTTTACATTTATTTGAAAGGAAGTTTACACAGTGGGCAAGATAATTTAACTCAGGGGTGCCCAAACTTTTTTGACCGAAGATCTACAGTACTTTCGATCAACCAACCTCCCGGGATCGACCTGTTACCGTGCATGATGAGCAAACAGCCTGAAGCTGAGGCATGCGACGCACTTTTGCACCCTGTTAACGATCGTAGCTCACCCGTACTGTTTTAAAATGCTTCTCTCGGCCCTCCAGATTCCAATTCTTTGCCCGTCCCCTCAGTGTATTGTACAAAACAAACTCTGAATGAGAATAATAATAACAAAAAAAGATTAGCGCAAAAACTCTGAGCACAAGCTGCAACTGCAGACTGCTGAGCGCTAACAACTTCCGGTGACGCAGTCACACGCCACCGTAGGTTAAAGATGACTTGCTTTATTTTAGTTTCTTTTTTAAATACTTTTTGTCATAGTGAGACTGATAGAATGATTTGGGTGCAGTGTGCATGAACACAAAAATATATTACTAACATGCAACGAGACACAAATGGTTTTGGGTTTTTTTCCTCCACACCCTTCGGATCGATTTGGGAGCAGTCCCTGATCTACTGGTCGATCACGATCGACGTAATGGGCACCCCTGATTTAACTTATTGCAACATCGAATGGACGAGCGTAGTCTCCCTTTTTCTGTGTTTCTCCTTGCTTTGGCTTCCCGAGGAGTCACGAAGCTGCCTTTCTCACTCCTTCTCCCCCCAGCAGCTATAGTGAGAAATGAAGTCGAATGCTCCGTCACAAAGCTTTGTGAGAATATTTATCCTCATCCGGCAGTTAGTACTCTATGCTTATTATTATTTTATTCTTGGTTGTCTTTTATGTTTTCACCAGCGCAAATTTGTCGCATCTGCACCACAGAATGTGACAAGGCTTTCCATTCTACTTTGTGCTCTTTCAACAAAGTTGAGTTGAGCATGTCAAAACAAACCTCTGTTAACACGGACATGCACGTACTGTGACACAGCAAATGGCTCATTAAATGAGATAAGGGGCTGTGATCGCTTCGCTGACACTTGGATAACTGGAGCAATTAATGGGGTAACAAGTCATTTACGGTCAATTGACACCATTTCAGTAGACTGCGGGTATATTTTAAAGAGTTTGATGCAATTGCTATGCGCTAGATTAGCGACTGGAAGTTGGCATGTCTCCGTACTCTGAATGTGGAAATGATGCCTGCATCGAGTCCATCCATACTCCACAAATGGAGTATGAATCCGAATGCCATGTTTAGTGGGGCTGCATAAAACATCATTGGAAAGAAAATGTTTGCCTTGACTTCACCTTTAACTGTAACTAGTGTACATTTAACCACGGTTAATATTACAACTGCAAATTGGTGAGTGTGTATGGCGGTGCCATGATCAGTCTGCTAACTTCACATGCCACTTTTCTGTATGTTCTCTTCTCTTTTCAGTCTTTTCTTAAAATCCCTTAAGATGGTTATTCTTCTTTTGGAACAAATGCAAAGAAACCGATTAAAAACAAACAGGAGTACGTTGTTCTGTCTTTGATGCTCTCTGAACGGTGATCTTGTCAGACAATGGGACTTGTCAATTTTGCGCGAGTTGAGTCGATGGCATGAGATACACAATCAACTTTTCAACACTTATGTATGTGAAACGTGACACTGTATGTTTGTCATGTGTTGCCACCGGACTTGTAGGATTTTTTGTGCATTTTCAAGAAGCTCGCAAAGGACATGTGAGGCTCACACTAGAACAGTGGTGGGCAAACTACGGCCCGCGGGCCGAATCCGGCCCGTTGGCCCTTTTAATCCGGCCCGCCGAAGGTCGGTCCACAATTAAGGTTCGATGTGAATGATTGCATCTTGGACTTGTAATGACAGGCATTTCACCGCCAGGTGGCGCATTGACTTGAAGTTGCAGAACACAGGGAGGGGGGGGCAGGATCTTTTCGACCACCTAGGACCTCTGTATCGCTCTACTTCTACTGGTCTGATCACAACCCATCTGCAGAAATGCACAGGCTAAAATAGGTCATCAACAACACTGTTGTCATTTAAAAAAAGTATATTAATACAGTACTTTCATGCTTTTGTTCTGTTGATGTTTGATATGGACTGTCAAGAAATGCAGTTTATTTTTTTTAATGTACCATAGCTCGTGCTGACCTGGCCCTTCTGTCAAATTTTAAAAGTCAATGCGGCCCCCGAGCCAAAATGTTTGCCCACCCCTGCACTAGAATGTTGTGCTAAAATATTTCTGACTATTGCCTCCAAAGAACACACACTATTGTGTAACTTGTCAAGTGGGAAAATAAGATTTACTTTGCATTACCTCCAACATCGTCTTAAATTCTATTGCCTGGAAGTTCCTCTTTTAAGCTTATCTCTCTTCCATGAGCCATGTAAGGAACCAAATACATTCCTCACAAGCTTGAAACGGTTGACTATTGAAAGATAAAACTTAATACATAAACTACTCGACTCAATTCTCACCCTATAAACACCATTTATCATACCTGCACCGGCTCTCTCTCCACCCTCATCTTACTCCTGGTCACATTCTCAAACACTCACTAACTCTTTCAACCTAACCTACACACACCCTTTGAGCATCCTGCGGTGCTGCAATAGACCACCCAGGACCGGAGCAACAGAAACCATCAGCAGATTAACGGTAGTGTGTGAGAAGCCAGAACCAGACACATTCCTCTGGGGTAGTCAAGACAGCTAATCTGACTTTAGCACTTACTCTATCAAGGAAGCTAACAGCTAACAGATTTTAACCGTTTAACATATAAACAGACCTGTCTGCAAATGAAACATCACTCAGCTGTGAAGATTTGAAATTGTGTCTTCGGAGCTTCACGCAAACATGCTCACTGTTTTTTTTTCCCCCCAGAAAGCCACATAGGGAACATGAATATATCCTGGCGTTGTTGCTTATACCGTATATGTGCAGGCACTCTTGCGTACGGTACACATTCAGTCCGTACACGAGTGTCATGCATGCGCATTCACAGACCTCTCAAATCTAGTGAGGATAACTTCTCGTATGTAACATGAAAACATTCCCAGGCATCCAACACTGTTGCGTCGCCACGACAAATCAGAAAATACTGCCTGGGTTTCACAAGCACAACAGCGTCAGTCTCCCTGAGGGGGGAACCAGTCAGTACGGTCCGAATCGCAGCTCAGCTGGTTGGATGATCCACTTCTCAGCTTTCATTCTTTGCAAATGTAGATCCAGAACATCAGTTCCTCTCTAGAATAACAGCAGGGTGTTCATAACAACATACTTTAATGCACACACACTGTTCCTCAACACATTGATGCTTTGCTTGGGTGAATGTAATACATGTTATGGGAATCCAGTATGACAGCGGTGGTCAACCCGTGGCACGCGAGCCGCATGCGGCTCTTTGGCTGGTTCAATGCGGCTCCCGGGCTTTCACACGACAAGCGTCGAAAACGCCTCAGCAGTGGCGATGCCATTCAAACAAGGCGCTAAACACACAGAATGTACTACGTCAGCCTATCATCAATCCCATTACTTGATTGACATAGAGGAAAACCAATCAGATGACTGCATCACCGCTCATGCGCAAACAACGGCGCTAAGCTAGTCAGCGAATTCACTCTGATTTTAAGGCAGGGGTGCCTAATACGTCGATTAGAATCGACCGGCAGCCAGTGAACTGGTCCCAAGTCGCCCGCAAAGGGTGGGAGGAGGAAATGGGTGGGAAAAAAAAAAAGATTTGTTTGTTTGTATCTTTAGCTTTCGTTCATTTTCGGCCCGTTTCGACTGTTGCTCATCGTGCATATGTCGCACATAAGTGCACTGGTGGGCACCCGCGTGAGTGCGAGCGCGCATGTGTGTGTGTGTGTGCGTGCGTGTGTGTATGCTTGCACGTGCACGATCGGGTCGTTCGTGGGAAGTTGGTCACTTCAAAAGTCGATCTTTGGCCAAAGATTTTGTGTGTGTGTGCGCGCGCGCGCGCGTATGTGTGCGCGGGCGCCCGAGGAAGTGTACGATGTGGCAGAAATAAAATTGTATAAAATAAAATAAAATTGACTCTTCGTCTCTGACTGGTTGGCCACTCCTGCAGTATGATATCATACAAAAGGTTAATTTCATGTTTAATGTTCACATTTTGGATATTATATATGTTTTAATGTACACAAGGCGGCAATGTATTGGTATATTGGCAAATACATTACCATCCATCCATCCATCCATCTTCTACCGCTTATCCGGGGCCGGGTCGCGGGGACAACAGCTTTAGCAGGGAAGCCCAGACTTCCCTCTCCCTAGCTACTTCTTCCAGCTCTCCCCGGGGGATCCCGAGGCGTTCCCAGGCCAGCTGGGTGACATAGTCACTCCAGCGTGTCCTGGGTCTTCCTCGGGGTCTCCTCCCGGTGGGACATGCCCGGAACACCTCACCAGGGAGGCGTTCAGGAGGCATCCGAATCAGTTCAGGAGGCATCCGAATCAGATGCCCAAGCCACCTCATCTGGCTCCTCTCGATGTGGAGGAGAAGCGGCTCGACTGAGCCCCTCCCGGATGACCGAGCTTCTCACCTTATCTCTAAGGGAGAGCCCGGACACCCTGCGGAGAAAACTCATTTCGGCCGCTTGTATCCGGGATCTCGTTCTTTCGGTCACGACCCATAGCTCGTGACCATAGATGAGGGTTGGAACGTAGATCGACCGGTAAATTGAGAGCTTCGCCCTTTGGCTCAGCTCCTTCTTCACCACGACAGACCTATACAACGTCCGCATCACAGCAGACGCTGCACCGATCCGCCTGTCGATCTCTCGCTCCCTCCTGCCCTCACTCGTGAACAAGACCCCAAGATACTTAAACTCCTCTACTTAGGGCAAGATCTCTCCCCCGACCCGGAGGGGGCACTCCACCCTTTTCCGACTGAGGACCATGGTTTCAGATTTGGAGGTGCTGATTTTCATCCCAACCGCTTCACACTCGGCTGCGAAACGCTCCAGTGAGAGTTGGATAGCCCTGTTTGAAGGAGCCAACAGCACCACATCATCTGCAAAAAGCAGGGATGCAATACTGAGGCCACCAAAACGGACGCCCTCAACGCTTCGGCTGCGCCTAGAAATTCTGTCCATAAAGATTATGAACAGAATCGGCGACAAAGGGCAGCCTTGGCGGAGTCCTACCCTCACTGGAAACGATTCCGACTTACTGCCGGCAATGCGAACCAAACTCTGACATCGGTGGTATAGTGACCGAATAGCCCGTATCAGGGGGTTCGGTACCCCATACCCACGAAGCACCCCCCACAGAACTCCCCGAGGGACACGGTCAAACGCCTTCTCCAAGTCCACAAAACACATGTAGACTGGTTGGGCGAATTCCCACATACCCTCGAGGACCCTGCTAAGGGTGTAGAGCTGGTCCACTGTTCCACGGCCGGGACGAAAACCACACTGCTCCTCCTCAATCTGAGGCTCGACTTCCTGATGGACCCTCCTCTCCAGCACCCCTGAATAGACCTTACCAGGGAGGCTGAGGAGTGTGATCCCTCTGTAGTTGGAACACACCCTCCGGTCCCCCTTTTTAAAAAGAGGGACTACCACCCCGGTCTGCCAATCCAGAGGCACTCTCCCCGTTGACCATGCGATGTTGCAGAGGCGTGTCAACCAGGACAGCCCCACAACATCCAGAGCCTTGAGGAACTCCGGGCGGATCTCATCCACCCCTGGGGCCTTGCCACCGAGGAGCTTTTTAACCACATCGGTGACTTCAACCACAGAGATAGGAGAGCCCACCTCAGGGTCCTCAGACTCTGCTTCCTCCAAGGAAGACGTGTTGGTGGAGTTGAGGAGGTCTTCGAAGTACTCTGCCCACCGGTTCACAACGTCCCGAGTCGAAGTCAGCAGTGCCCCATCCCCACTGTACACAGTGATAGTGGTGCACTGCTCCCCCCTCCTGAGACGTCGGATGGTGGACCAGAATTTCCTCGAAGCCGTCCGGAAGTCGGCTTCCATGGCCTCACCGAACTCTTCCCACGCTCGGGTTTTTGCCTCGGCGACCACCGAAGCTGCGTTCCGCTTGGCCAGTCGATACCCGTCAGCTGCCTCTGGGGTCCCACAGGCCATAAAGGCTCGATAGGACTCCTTCTTCAGCTTGACGGCATCCCTTACTGCTGGTGTCCACCAGCGAGTACGAGGGTTGCCGCCACGACAGGCACCAACCACCTTACGGCCACAACTCAGATTGGCCGCCTCAACAATAGAGGCACGGAACATGGTCCACTCGGACTCAATGTCCCCCGTCTCCCCCGGAACATGGGAAAAGCTCTGTCGGAGGTGGGAGTTGAAACTCCTTCTGACAGGGGATTCCGCCAGACGCTCCCAACAAACCCTCACAATACGTTTGGGTCTGCCAGGACGGACCGGCATCTTCCCCCACCATCGGAGCCTACTCACCACCAGGTGGTGATCAGTTGACAGCTCCGCCCCTCTCTTCACCCGAGTGTCCAAAACATGCGGCCGCAAATCCGATGATACAACCACAAGGTCGATCATCGAACTACGGCCCAGGGTGTCCTGGTGCCAAGTGCACATATGGACACCCTTATGTTTGAACAAGGTGTTCGTTATGGACAGTCCGTGACGAGCACAGAAGTCCAATAACAAAACACCACTCGAGTTCTGATCGGGGGGGCCGTTCCTCCCAATCACGCCCCTCCAGGTCTCACTGTCATTGCCCACGTGAGCATTGAAGTCCCCCAGTAGAACAAGGGAGTCCCCAGCAGGAGTACTCTCCAGCACACCCTCCAAGGACTCCAAAAAGGGTGGGTATGCTGAGCTGCTGTTTGGTGCATATGCACAAACAACAGTCAGGACCCGTCCCCCCAACCCGAAGGCGGAGGGAAGCAACCCTCTCGTCTACCGGTGTGAACCCCAATGTACAGGCACTGAGCCAGGGGGCAATGAGCATGCCCACACCTGCTCTGCGCCTCTCACCATGAGCAACTCCAGAGTGGACGAGAGTCCAACCCCTCTCGAGGGAACTAGTACCAGAACCCAGGCTGTGTGTGGAGGCAAGTCCGACTATATCCAGTCGGAACTTCTCTACCTCACACACCAGCTCGGGCTCCTTCCCTGCCAGAGAGGTGACATTCCATGTCCCAAGAGCTAGCTTCTGCAGCCGAGGATCGGACCGCCAGGGTCCCCGCCTTTGGCTGCCGCCCAGCTCGCATTGCACCCGACCCCTTTGACCCCTCCCACGGGTGGTGAGACCATGAGAAGGGGGACCCACGTTGCCTCTTCGGGCTGAGCCCGACCGGCCCCCATGGGTGTAGGCCACCAGGCGCTCGCCAACGAGCCCCACCTCCAGGCCTGGCTCCAGAGGGGGGCCCCAGTGACCCGCGTCCGGGCAAGGGAAACTGAGTGCCATCGATTTTATCTATCATAAGGGGCTTTGTGAGCCGTGCTTTGTCTGGTCCCTCACCTAGGACCTGTTTGCCATGGGTGACCCTGCCAGGGGCATAAAGCCCCAGACAACTTAGCTCCTAGGATCATTGGGACACACAAACCCCTCCACCACGGTAAGGTGACGGCTCACGGAGAGGCAAATACATTACATTTCATGGAAATCTGTGATGATTTTATTTCATTTTTGGCATGAGCCTGCTTGCCGATTTCGGCTTTTATTTTTGCGTTTAAATGACTGCTGTTAAAAAGATCAATGAGACAGCAAAGATAGAGGTCACGAAAACATTTGAACTTGTACGGCTAATGTGCAGTGTACTTGTACTTTATCACTCATATATGGGGAAATAAGAGCCATTTATATATTTATTTATGGGCAGTGTTACGTTTATTTAAACAACATACGACTTAACCGTTAATTACAGTGCACTAGTTTTTCAACAAAGTCTTGTTTGAAGCTTTGGAAGTGTGTGTGTCAAAACTATTTTTACGTCCGGTGATCTCGATAGTCATTTGCCGGAGAGCAGAGGTGATTGCAAGCTCCCTTTTTTGACCCCACAATGTATCTTCCCATTGAAAAAAAAAAGGACAAGAACCTTGAATCTACAGCTTGAGAGGGTTAAAGCTGAGCAACCAACTAACAATGGTAAAAAAAAAAAAAAAAAAAAAAAGCTTCTTGGATCGATCCCCTTATCCTTCCGATGAGCGATGTTGAAATTCCCATACGCAGTGTTGATTGCATTATGCCCTATTCTTGTCCCGATCATCTGTATAGTCTACCGAAATTAACTTGAAATGAGTTCATTCGATTCTCTTGCTTAAGATATGAGCAACGCTGAATGAGTGCCTCACGATCATGTACAACATAGAGACAGGGGCACACCAAATGAACAGAAGGAAGGGGCAGGAGCCAGTGCGATTGCTCATCAAGTCGCGAGCGAGAAGACTGGCGGGAGACATCAATACGACCCAAGCCCGCTCTCCTGGGCCCACCTGTCGATTCCAATGGTAAAGACAAGCTGCCCGCTGTCTCAATACATTCTCGGCAGCCTTCAGCAGGCACCGAGACATACAAAGAATCCTGATGCCAAGAGGGAGTAAGGGACTTTCCACTTCACACTGCAGATACACAATCGTTTTCCTCTGCTGCATAAACCATTGCGATAAACAGCCCCACAGAGAGAGAGAGAGAGAACACACACACACACACACATACACACATATCACTCAGCAATGCAGCGATTAATATCAAGATGTCCTCGCGAATGTTTAAAATAAGATTGTGCACAAATCATAATACGTTACACAGATTTGGAAAAAAAGAACAATAAATCAGGATCAGGAAATAACTCCCAAAACATAAAACCACTCAAGTGCTGCTGCTGTTAACGTCAAACTCTTTGATACATCTCATGGCATTTGATTTTAACCGTAATATTTTACCTGCAGTTTGCAGAACTCTCCCGAATGTATAACAACCGAGCCCATAACAGCTGCAAATCTTCATGTGATTTAAAGCCACAGTTAAAAATTGAATGTTCATCCTGCAGAAAGAGAGTCACAGCATCTACAGACACAACCCCCACAGTCGCACTCCACGAATGACTAATATCCTGCCATATTTACCATCATTTTATAGCAGTTAGGCGGTAATTGCGGCGCATTCAAGTTTGTGCAACTTCTTTCTGAATTGAGTTTTATACAGGAAATCAGGAATGGAAAGAACTCACAAAATACACAGCCTCCAGAACTCTGCAGTTATTTGAATCACAAAACCTCTAATAAATCCCATTGCATTGTAATTATGGCAATAATAACAAGCAGTATTTTGCCTGCAGAGTTTAATTATAGCTTCTAAATACTTACATAAAGAACAATGTTAATCACATTCTCTACTCGTAATTAGACAAGATCAAACCATTCCAGCCTACTGCAGGGGATGCAGAGTGAGAGGTTACAATATTTGCTCAGTTCAAAATATGAGAACAAAAGACAATAATCTGAGCAAAACAGCACATTAGTTCTGTATGTAATATAGTTTATACATGTGGGACATGGAAGAACATAATCACACAATTCATTCCAACAGCTGTCATTCGATCCAGCATTACAGGTACTTGTATAGCACCTCCATTCCCAATATGCAGTACGTTATGCAATAAATAATCATTGCTTAGCCTTTCACTGTTACATGTACAATCAATCCTGTAATGTTTATAATTGTCTAATTTTTAAATTAACCTTCATGCTTACAGGCTACAATTTGTACATTTTTTTTTCAGCTCATGTTTGCCTTTGTCTTTCCTTCCCTTCTGCTGTGTATCAAAAAAAACTGCCACCTTCAGAAGTTCTCTGATGACTCCGCGATCGTCTGCCTCATTAGGGGCGGAGATGATCAGGAGTACAGAGTACTCGTTCCTGCCGACTGCTGTCAGGCTGTTGAATAAACGCACATGAAAACCTGGACTCACCCCCCACTCACCCATTTTAAATAGCACAGCCACTTTTACATATGCCTACATGCTTATATTTATATTTCAGTCTGTCCTGTGTACAGTCCATTATTTAAATTTTTTTTAATTTGTTTTTTTTTGTGCATGCAAATACATGTTTTGTTTTTCTACTTTCTCCTTTTCATATTTTTTGCTGCTGTAAATTGTGAATTTCTCCATTGTGAGACAAATAAAGGGTTTTCTTCTTTTTAGAATAGAAAGGTGACCACAAGCCCCCTAAACCAGTGACAGTTCTCACATTGTTATAACTCGTCTCTGCCCCCCCCCCCCCCAACACTGCGTGCGCGCGTGCACACACACACTCACACACACACTCCTCTCATGGCTTACAGGTGCCCTCATAAACTGAACCAGCAGGCTCCACGTTAATAAATCCTCCTGATACCGCACCAGCAGATATTGATTTCTTTGGAGGTAATTTCATGTGCAATTATTAATGGAGAAATATTCAAACTGGAAGCTATACACATCATTGATTGAAAACTTGACTGATATTGAGTGCCGGTCTTCACTCTACAGCTGCTGACTTCACACAGAAAAAATGGAAGTGATATTTCCTTGACGTTCCAAGTACATTTTATTACAGTTTTTTTTTTAGTACTTTTTTTTTTCTTAGTAGGAGTTTGTTAAACAAAAAGTAACTGAATGGTCGAGGTATGAGGCCACAAACTTCAGGTTTGGAGATGACCACTCTGCTACTGGAGCCATGCCGCTCCTCCTATGAGTGAGTAAATTGCTTGTGTCAGGTGGAATACTGGTACCTTCCAGACCATTTGGGGTCCCTTTAGCAGGCACCAGCGATATACTAACACACAGTTGCAGTGGCATGGCTCAAGTGGCAGACTGGCCATTTGCCAACTTGAAGGTTATCTGTGGTCCTCAACCCTTTGTGACTTTAGTGCACAAAGTAAAACTATGCAAGTAAAAATTACTTTGTTGCAATTTTTTTCAGCGCTGTACAGAAAATGACCATCTGGTGGGCAACTGGATATCATTCAATTTCGCTTGATTAGCCTGAAAAAGTATGATTGATTTCCTCCTGATGATGTATCTTTGTTCATCTATCTCGGTTAGTGACAAATAGTGAAAGGCAGAAGAATGAAATTCTCCTCATCCTCAACTAGATGGCAGAAGGTATAATCAACCCGTATGTCCAACTGTTAACATTCATATAACAGAACAGCTAGTTTTTCACACTGCATAGTTTCAAGGAAGGAATAATTAGTTGATCTATATTGGTGCATTTCACTTGTGAGGCAACATTTTCAACACATGGGTACGTCCAACGGCACGTCACGTGTGCAATTTACAGCTTCACACACGCATTGGACAATGAGGAGGGCACAAAGAAAAGCAATGCCATAATGCCTCACAAAAAATTGCAAGGGGTCAACCAGAAACAGCAATCAAAGGGCACACTAGCATATTATTTCACAAGTCCTACAAAAGATATACTTAAACAAATTTTGTCGAACCCCTGCAGTGTACAAGGAGAGGGAGGCATCCGCGAGTGGGCAGTTAACATTTTCAAGACAAGGAGGATTAACACGACAGTTGCAGTCACTTTGGCGTAGCTGTGTGTGAAAATGATTGTGAAGTCTAATCCAAAATTAACACACATGTGACCAGTCGCGTGCTGGCCATTTAGAATTTGGGGGAAACGTGAATTTCCAGAGTTTTTCCCAGCCGGTCGTGAACCCCCCCCCCCCCCCCACACACACACACACACGCACACACAAAAGACAAGCATCACCCCCACTCCCCCTTCGACGAATACGTGTCGTTGTATGACGAGTGCCGTGCGCCTACCCATGCAGCTTCTACACTCCCCCCTACCTCTCCACCCTCAAACGCTGTCAGTTTTTTCGGCACGAGTAAATATTCCTGGCCTGAATTTTGGTTTCAGCTCGTCCCTGCATGGTGATCGATTGACGCGTTTAACTAATTAAATGTACATGAAAAATAATTCCTAAACTTAATCAATTAAAAATATTACGTGTTTACTGCTGCAAATGGCGTAGATGTGAAGTATCCATTTAATGTGTCATTATTGGGGTGTCATTATTTTAATATAGGCCAGCTGTATGTGACGTTGTTTTGTGGTATGACGTGAGATTTTTTTCATGTAAAATACCTGCCCGGTGCTCAAAAAGGTTGGGAAAATCTGATTTAATCATATCTCGGGGGGTGACAACGCGCCGCCGCTTCATATGCTTCCCAGTAAGGGTCGGGATTTGTTTGGAAGCTAGATGGCAGAAGAGGCCCATAGCAAGCCGTAGTCGCCCTACATTTGCAACGCAAATATCCCAAAACATGTCACCCCCACAATCACGACTCCACTATGCAAGAAAAAAAGTTTCAAGTTAGATTGCAATAATTGTATTCATCGTTGGGCAAATTCTGGACGGGACGATACCTGGGGAAGGTTCACCTCATTTGGCCCGACACACATACAGTATACACCTCATTAGCAGTTCCCTTTCACACGGTATTAAGACTTGGATCCTCCTCCTTTTGCCACCCACATCCACTTTATGATTTGTTGCGCGCACATCACGCTGTAGTTCCACAGGACGTTCACCACCCCCTCTCTCTATCTCTTTCCCCCTTACCTCGCTGACTTGCGGCAAGCATCACAAGTGCAGATCGATAAAGGCATCATTCAAACAGTCTACGCTGCACTTGTGTGTTGCGTGCGTCCACCAGCAACGTCTGTTGACCCAGGGAATCAACCATGTGCACATCGTGCGGAGCGCACCACGAGTCCACAGACTCGCACACTTGATGCCCCTCAGAGCAGAAATGCTCGAGCCCTCGTCCAGATTGCTTCGGTTCTCTCCTGAATTTGAGTCTCCCTTCACTTCTATGCCTTCAGCGTACATATAGCACGGCGGACGGCGCTGCGTGTCTCTCCTCCTGAGAAGAGGGAATCGACCAGGAAAAAGAAAAAAAAATAGGTTAGGGATTACATCGTTCGACCTGTGACAATGACGCGGATTCACGGGGAAGAATGCTACGAGGGATCTATGGAAGTGCAGGACGTCTCCAGCCGGAGATGCGTTAAACGTGGCCGAGCCGAAACCACCAAGATGAGGATTAGGATGGGAATTGTTTTTTGGAATCTCTTGTTTTGCCTCATGTTCACCTGTGTTAAAGGTAAGGCGCGTTGAAATGACACTCACCGGCCCGTGAAGTGTGTGAGCGTCTCCAAAATGTTTTATTTGCACATAAAGGCGCAGAAAATAGCACATCTCTGCTCACCGGATGGAGTTTGAGGGACGCATTTCAGTGTTTTAGCGCACAATGCATTCTTTGAGCGAGCCTTGGAATAAATATTCTAAGAGCAGCGTCCACTAATAGCCTACGTGAGCTGCTTTGAGGAGAGGGCGAACTACTAATTTATTGAGGCGCAATGACCTGCATTTTCCCTAGAGTGTGCTTAAGCGTACGGGCAGAAGTCGTGCACGTTTCTGCTTTTCTCGGTCGAGGTTTAGATGTGGGATTTTTTTCCACCAACGGCTCCGTAAGCAGGTGTCATTTTTTTGGGGGGGGGGGGGGGGCGTTTGGTAATTAGTGATGTGGAACCAGTTTATTGCGTGCTGTCGGACCTGTAACAGCAGACAGGTGCTCTTAGTATTCAGTTGGTTATGTCTCTTGGTCTGCCGATTTGAAGAGCGACTTACTGGAGACGTCACCGTCCCCTAAAATTGGACTAAATATATTTTGTAGTCTATACATTGTGAAATAATCACTTTTCCTCTTAAAAAAGCATTTGAGCACTTTCTGGCCCATTTTTAATCCATACAATTTATAATTGCAGCATCTGTTGGGGCCGCTTCCATAAGTTTATTTTTCACACTTTAACTTCTGGCAATGCCAGAAACATGTTAACAAAAATCAGGCCTATAGGCTCAGCTGTTTGGCTGTGTACCATGCTTAAAATTATAATTTGCAATTAAAATAATAACCGTGGTAAAAAGGTCAACCCCTACACAGCCATTTCATTTTTCCTCTCCAAAATATTTGTTTTTGCAGTGTGCAAATGCACAATGGTTATCTATTGAGTGTGTGTGTGCATGTGTGAGAGGATGGGTGCGCACAGATTTCAATTTCCATGCAGATTGTTTGCCCTCTGAGTAATTCTCATGTCTGTCTGTTGGGGGTGGATGGAATGCGCTGCATGCAGAGTAGAAGCACCCACCAAGTGTGAGCCAAGGCGAGTCGGCCACAGTTCGTTTTTATCGCCACCCACAATGTGGCAATGTCAAACCTCGGGGCCACCGCCAATCCTCCGCGTTCTGCTACTTATTAGGGAGTCATCCAGCCAAGACTTAGGGAAGGAGGCAGTTCGGTAAAGGATGATGAGGAGGAGGAGCAGGAAGCTTGGATGGGGACATGGAGCAAGGCAAGAGGAAAAATCTGAACAATTGATTGTTGGTGCTGGGAGTTATCACACTGTTGACAGTCTTGTAAGAATACTAGTTATGGCCTCTGACACATTCTTACCTTACCAGCAAGTATTTTCAAAATAAATGGTTCCCCTATTGGATATATAATACTGTTATTTTTTTATTTACCGATGAATGATGTACTTTTCTTATTCTCCATTGGATTACTCATTTTATTCTTGTGACCTCACCCTTTATAAATCATGGCAATGAGTCAAAATGAGCCACTTGGAGTCTTACATTAATGGCACATAGTTGTTTGGCATCAGTGGTCTATCCAACTGTGATAAAAACACGAATCAAATTACCGAGAAACAAATTTTGCAAACTAAAACCCAGGGACTTCAATTTATTTTAAACCGAGAGTGTGAAAAATCCTCATGCACATAGCTACCAATCTGTTGAGGACAACTGAATTGGCAACATAGAATTAGAGAATGATGTTTGAGACCAGTACTTCATTTTTCCCTGCATGGAACACAACAGTTTCACTGGTTGTCATGGTGACAAAACATAAACCTGCCAAATAACTTACACAATAGCTCATAGAATTCTCATTTCAGCATGCCGCAGCTAATCTCTCAGAGGATCATTTGTGAAAAAGATAAAAGCCTTCTTTCTATTCGCGCAGGTTCGGTACCTTACACGGACGTCACTGCGGCAATGCTGAGCGCATTGCCTTGATACTGGTGCGCAACCCACACGCATTGTTTTTGAAAATATGTTGCAGTTCCACTCCAAGTTGGAGGGTGTCGCCGCCACGGCCAGTATTGACTGGGATATCGCAGGTTTTAGTTTGATTGACATATTCTGGCCAATTCCGGTCACCATTTTTACTTTGCGGAACAAGAAACAGGTCGTATGTTGTGCGTGTGGAGGCTCCTGTACACACACACACACACACACATGCACACACACACACACACACACACACACACACACACACACACACACACACACACACACACACACACACACATACCACCTATACCACCGCTGCCTTCATGTTCGATTGAGTTTGCTGTTCGTAATAAGGTAGCACAGTGAAGAAAAAGATTGTCTTTGACATAATAGCTTAACTCTGTGTCACGCAGTGATCAAGACATGACAAAACCTTGCATTGCTAATTCTCTCTCATCAGTCAGTTAACCCCCATTGCCCACAATTCATTGAGAGCATGCTTGCATTGAAATCCAGTCTCAATGTGATATAAGATAAGTCACAGAAGCTGTCTGATTCTACCAAGCTATGCCAACCAGAAATTAAAAACGAGCCAAGTAAAGTCTGCATTTGATAAGTGAAAATGTGTTGAATAGTGAGGGTACCCCATCTGTCATGTCTGTGGAAGTAGCGTGGGGAGGGTAGCAATTAGACACAAATAGCATCCAAAATACGGTTGTAGTATATATCTGCAATTGAAATTGATTGACGTTCTGATTCGACACGATGCATTTAATGGTCTTTCGACTGGAGCGTGTGAATAAAACATGACATGTTGGTCTGTTAACTTAAGACTGTTCTGTTACAGCCATCATTGGGAAACACTAAGGCACAAAAATAACAACAACAGATATACATCATGATAATAAAATAAACAGAGTGAATGGCCTCGGACAAGAGCTTCACTTAACCTGCTACTTAACCATTTCAGGGACAGCGGTTACGACAGTGGGCAGCTTATCATGTTAACAGGTTCCAGGGTGGACGGAAGGGTTAATCTATAAAGTATCAGCATTTCAAAATGCATTTGGTTTGTGACAGATTGCATGAAACAGACAGTTTTTAAAAAATGTATATATGGATGCATGGATGGGATGGATTTATTTATTTATTTAACCGCAACGAGGTCTATGGAGCTTGCAAAGACCCAAGGCCCTATTTTTGTAGACAAGTGCACATGCACTCAGTGTAAAAACTGGCACATCTTCATGTTCCTGCCAGGGCAAATTTAGTTTATCGTGTGTATTGGGAATTTGGCAGACCACGCTGCTCCTCACTAGGAGTTCCGGCGGACCGTGCGCATATTCTATTACACGCCCCCTGTGCACTTGACAATTTGATGACAGAAAGTAGACTAGACTTTACACCAGCCAACTTTTCATCATCTGCAAGTGGAGATCCTGCACTTCCTTCCAAGCATCCTTTGTAAAAGCCAATCTCCTGCATGGACTCCAGCGAGCGAGTCCATTATGGTTCTGCCATGTAGACCGCTTGCCTCCCTTGTGCTGAATTTGAAAGACATTCCAGCAAGTCCCCTCAATTGGCCGGGAATCGTCTGTGTTCCCTCGCAACAAAGCGCAAACGGCCATTTCTAACTGCGCCTGTGCCCGAAAATGCCAAAAGAAAGAAAAATCCACCCACGCGTACAGTTAGACTACACTTTGCGCTTGGCTTGTGCTGTGCAAGAAAATGGGGCCCCCAGTGCTACGCATGTTGCTGGAAAATAGTTGAGTTTGAACATGATATAATGCACTCATTTTTGAATGATTTCCATTTAAATTGTTTTGAGAACACTTTGAGCACGGACATCACTTGATGGGGGCGCTGAAGGAGAAACTCAGGTTGCTAAAATGACCTACACAAAGTGTTTTTTTTTGCAAACTGAATTCAAGAAGAATACATTACTGATTGTTGTGTTCACGCAAAAGTTGTCAATTCAATTTATTTGACTTTAGGTCTTCACTACACAGTCTAAAATTGAAATGTATCAGGTTGCCAATACAGACTGCAATCTATTTCACTGATGTCATTGGAGTCTTTGTTGCAATATGGTAATGTAAACAGATTGCAAAGGCTGCTGAAGCTGATCAGGATTACATTTTGCGTGCATAATAATGGGGTATATCTACAGAGGATTTTGGAAATCGTCCGACAGGGCACTCTCGATTTCCAGAAATTATGTATGAGGAAGTTGTTGTTGGCGTCTTGAAGAATCATTCGGTTCCAGGAAAATTGGAGAGAAAATTATACTGTATTGTAAATTATAAATAAGTACCTGGCATTGCAAGTGTGGCCTCTGAAAAGACATATAAATATGTATTTGACGGTGAATAGGGCCGCTGTTCTACCACAACACACCTGATTTAAATGATCAGATCATGATCATTTGAGTCAGGTGTGTTGCAGGAGGGATTCATCTAAAATGGGCAGGACAGTAGCCCCTGAGGACCGGAGCTGGACATGCCTCGCTTAGTACTTGAATGTCTAGATCAAACTCATTTTGTCGCGGGCCAAATCGTAGTTCGGGTTTCCGACGGAGGGCCATTACGACTGAAGTTCACAGTGGGAATTCAAATAAATGCATAGTTGTCTCATGCGCACAACCAATCTGTGAATGACTCGCTTTGAAATCTGAGAACCAGTCATCTGTTTGCTCCAATGCGGCATTTATTTTAACCCTCTCATGCACCCTGTAACCTTAACATGATACGCTTTCCACTGTAGTAACCGCTGTCCCTGAAAGGCTTAAAAGAGGGATTGGAAACAAAGAGATGCTTGCAATATATCAATGTTTTCAAAAGTGAAGACAATTTGCATTTCGGTTTCCGCAAGAAACATGAGGTTGATGCACATAATTTGCTTTTGGCAGGCCACAAAGATGTAGCGGGCCGGATTTGGCCCCCTGGGCTTGAGTTTGACATCAGTGAGACTGTTGATCCAGCTGTTTGAGCTGACATCTCCCAGTGAGGTCTTATTTGTGTTGAAGTGTACAGTAGCGCCCTTACTTTTGGCCTTTATGTTTAGCAATACAGCACAGTTGGCTTTGATTGAGTCAGTTCTTCTCTGGTATCACATTTCATGTAAGCGGTCCTCTTGAGGCAAGAGATTGGCAATGTCTTGTCTTTCAGAAGCAAATGGCTCCCTATTCGTGGAGATTAAAAGTAATTTGTTGAGGAGACATGTGTTCCAGAGTCAAGGCCAGAGATTTAAGATGGACGGTGTAGTTTCCAGTGGTGATTCATCTGTGGGCATTGTTGCTGATAAGAATGTAGTATGCATCCATTTGTCACAAACCATGCTGGAGATATGCTGTAATATCATACATACATTATAGTACAGTATTCATGCAGCCAAATTATTAATATGGTGCAATTGGGACTAACATTTGGGGTCATTTTAATTATTTATATAAATTAAAAATCGATTGAAAATTTCCTCTTGTTGTTTTGTTGTGACTCAGATCCAATTCAATTCAGCAGCACAGAGCAATGAAAAATGCTTCAAGGACTTTCACACATTATCCTCTCCAGTGCTGAGTAGAAGATGCTCCTGTTTGTGTTTGTAAACTGGAGTTTTGATGTGACACAAGTGTCGGGCCAAGCATGATGAGACCAATATATATATATACTGTATATGTGTTTCTCTTTAGGTTACATTTGTGTTTGTGCCCTTTTTGACTGTACCTGTTCCCCTGTTCTCGTCATCCGTGTCCCTTGTGTTGAACCAATCAGCTCCCTCAACCTTTGTGTCTTGTCCAGGTGTTTCTCGTAGTCTCGTCACTGAGCTTGTATTTAGTTCCCTGAGTTCTGTCAGTCTTTGCTGGGTCATTGTGAGTGTCTGTGTGCACCTATCATGTTTTGTTTTCCGTCATAGGCTTACTTTGGTTCCTTGTGGTTTTCAAGACTTTGTTCGGGTGTTTCTGTTTGTTTTTTCCAGTGTACTCCTGTTTGTACTTTTGTTAAATACAACTTGGTCAGTCCACCCTGCTCCTTCCTGCCTTTTGGGGTCCTCTACCCAACTACCACCTCGTAAAACGTGACAGGTGGCTTGCTTAGTGAGTGGAATTATTAAAACACATCATTTAATTCACCAGAAATTAGTTGAAAATGGTAGACATGCTGAAGAAAATATTGATCGACTTATTAATTCTTATGAATTTTGTTTATTGCGCTAAAGTGTTTGCTGTTTTATCATGGTTTAAGCGCTTCCAGCACAATGCGCTACTTGGCTCGACCCAGCAGTAGCACTATTGATTCAGTTACTGCTAGTTTTGTCCAGTCCAGCGGTGGGCAATTCCGGTCCTTGAAGGCCAGTAGTATCCTGAATGTCTTATTTGTCTCTCTGCTTCCAAAACACCTGATTCTAAATGATGAGCTCATCAGCAAGCTCTGCAGGGGCTGGATAATGATCCCGATCATTTGAATCAGATATGTTGTCAGGTATGCAGGGAAACATAAAACATCCGGGATATCGGCCCTCGAGACTGGGGTTGCCCACCACTGGTCTGGTCCATTATCTTTTCAATAGATGGTCCTCGAGGGCCGGGTGTCCTGTATATTTTCCATGTCTCCCTGCTGCAACACACCTGATTTAAATGATCAGGATCATTATCAGGCTCATATAGAGCTTGTGGATGAGCTGATCATTTCGATCAGGTATGTTGCAGCAGGGAGATATGGAAAACATGCAGGACACCAGCCCTCGAGGATGGGACTTTGACACCTCTGATCGATGGGATGCAGGCTTCCGCTGTGGCACAACTCCTATGGGAAGCATTATTCTGCTTAATCCAACACTGACATGAACATTGCAGATCAGAACATCCGAAAGTCTTTCGTCCCCCCCAAAAAAAGTATTAGCAATTAACAATGGTTCATATGCCATAATTATGGCTTGATTTTTTTTCTCCTCCTAGTCAATTCAGACGATTTATGAAAATATCCGTAGAAAAACACAGACACGTGTGTGCGCATGCATGCACACACCCATGCGTACACACATTCACTGATGTGAAGGGAAGAACATTTGTCATTTATCATTCTGCAATGAAAACCTGATGGCATGGCAACATGGCTTTTTCTGTCATTCTGACAGGGATTGTACGTCTCATTGTTGGAAAACTGCACATCACAACGTCATAGGGTTAAATGAAGAACAATCTACAATGCCTGTGATAGCAAATGTATTATGAAATACATGCCTTCAAAAACACAAGCAAAAGAGATTATTTTTAACAGAATCGTCCTGTAGGTGTGCATTGTGCACTTTTTCTGCAGTCTTCTTATTTATTATTAATGAATTAATCAGTAATCAATTATTTATGCAGTGACCATTTTTGTCCTATTTCATGAAGCCTGTTTTTTCTGGCTGTTTAAATGCATGTCTAATTTTTTCTGCTCAGAACTATTTTCGCAAGAAGGCATGGTCTCGCTGATATGAAGAACTTGAGACTATTGCCAAGCTCAATCTCCGCAAATAGCTGCATCAGCAGTTTAGATCAGTAGTTACGGTCGAACAGCAAGCATCTAATGGCAATGAAAGTATCAGCAGCCCAAGGTCAGAACTGCAGATCTACACAGCCACAGAAACTATGATTAGAATGACTTTTTCCCCCTCCTCCCAACACTTTTGGTCTTTTATATCCTCATTTTCCGTCCGCCCCATCTTATTCTATTGAAAAGGATGAGCGTGAGAGAGAGGCCTAACATACTTCGATTCATTTCAAACCTAAAACTGCAAATAGAGTGTGACCAAAAAAATGACTTCAAATCACCATTGTTTAGGTTTGATTTATTTTATTCCAGAGGTGAATGAATGCTAAACATGTTCAAATCCAATATTTTTCATGTGATCCTTTTTTGCCCCCTTAAACATCCATTTGTCCATCCATTATCTGGACTGCTTTATCTTCATTTGGGTCGTGCGGGTGCTGGTGTCTCTCTGAGCTGACTTAACATAAGCAGTCATTTTAAGTCATAATAACCAGCAACAACCAAATTGACATTGACATTCAGGTGATGTAGACAGCTATTATGAAATTGGTTTGATGGTTTTAATCGAAATGAAAATGGGGGTGGGGTAGATGGAATAGACTGTCCACTGAATTTTCACTTCTTATCCATAAGGTGGTGCATGCGTTCCTTGAAAGATGTCAAACAGCCCCCCCGCCCAAACTTGACAAATATGAAGCAGCACGCAATCCTGTGCTCACATTGATAAAGAGACCATTATTGGGAAGTTTACTGACAAAAACAAACAAACAATGGGTCTTGTTTCAGCAAGATGGAAAAAAAAGATGGGTTATCGCTCTTGTCCCTGTTTCCCCTTTTTAGAAAAATCGAAATGCTGATGTTCTTTGTTTAAAACATTGGTGGAGAAAGGCTAGTGGAATATTGGATGCGATGTTGGCACACTGTTTAGTGTGTATGAATGCGCAGCTTCCACAAAGGCCGTCTGGCATCAGTTGCGTGGCGCAACATGGTACAATAGCCCTTTTGAGAGCATTGTTGTCTTTCCACAAAATGAACACATCAGCTCATGTCGCGCAAGTATTAGCAGCACCTCGACTTTCAGAGATTGTCATTATTCTTGGCCACATGTACCTGTGTTATATCCTTGTGCAATGGAGTGCCTATTTGTGCACGTGCCAGCTGTGATAAGCATGGCAGTGTATTTGATTGGAGCATTTTTCATCTCAGTGCTCGGCAATTTAAAACCACCAAATGGAATATTACAGAGCCAGTTTCCACATTTTAGTGGCACAATAGTAATTCTTTAAAGAGCATCGTTTCAGGTTCACTTGTTTGGAGTTTCTTTTTCAGCAAGCATGCAGCCACGCATTATGCACGACTGTGGTTATGCACATTTTATTTGTATGAATAGTGAAGGTGCAGCGGAGCTACACAGAGAATCTCTACTCTGGGGGCATCAATTTAAGGTCTCTGCCTCAGCCCATCTTTGCATGCATTGCTGTTTGTGCTGATGAGAGAATTATCTCTCATCCCTCCACATTTGAACTGAGGCACAAAGTGCAGCTTGCCATTGATCTGGAATACACCTTTGAATTTCCGCAAACAAAATCATTTCTAAATAGAACACTTCGTTCTGCCATTGGACTTCAAAGGGAAACATGGCCGATGGAGTGTTCTTTCACATTTGAGAATAGCACACTTGATGGACATCCCTGCACTCTTTCATTGTTGAAAAGCACCACCAAATGATGCAAAATTGCACTTATTTCTAACATTAGGGTTCTTTATGCAGTATTCCAAAAAATGCAACGTCGTGTTCCACGAACAAGCCAATTCTCACCCAAATGAACTGGAATTTTAAGGATAGTTTAATGTGTTCTGTTTTTTTTTTTTTTTGGTAACAATTTGTTCAGGGTGCAGTATTACATTTCTGAGCAATCAAGAGATTTTGTATTATTATCAGACTTGAACACGTTTAAACACTGCAATTGTCTTGCAACCAGTTCAGGGTATACACCACCAACAGCCGAAAGTCAGCTGGCACAGGTTCCACCACGCCCCTCATGAGAATAAGCGGTTCGAGTCATAGACATTCAAACATGCACACATTCAGCACATTCAAGCAGCATGCATTTTCTAGGAAATTCAATTAAAGATACACCAACTCGACCCAGATTTGTTGTCCATCCATCCATCAATTTTCTGATCCGCGTTGTCCTCACAAGGGTCGTGGGGGGTGCTGGAGCCTATTCCAGCTGTCTTCGGGCAGTAGGCAGGGGACACCCTGAACTGGTTGCCAGGCGATTGCACGGCACACAGAGACGAACAATCAATCACACTCACACTCGCACTTGGGGACAATTTAGACTCTAAATTTTAGAGTGTTCAATCAACCTGCCATGCATGATTTTGAAATGTGGGAGGAAACTGGAGAACCCAGAGAAAACCCACACAGGCACGGGGAGAACATGCAAACCCCACACAGGAAGGCCGGAGCCGGAAATAAACCCCATACCTCTGCACTGTGAGGTCGATGCGCTAACCAGTGGACCACCGGGTCTCTCTCTCAGAGAGAGACATCATCCAGGGGTGTGTAGTGGAAACACGTTACCTCCTATTTCAGAAGCCTGTGCTGCACACAAAAATGGCCGATAAGCCAGACACTACATTTCCCAGCATGTCTCACGACCCCCAACAGGTTTGGCTACTTCAGCCACTTGATTAAAGTAGGGAGGTCTGGGTATAAAAGCAGCAGAAACTGAGGGAGAAGAAGAGGGAAAAGGACTGGAAAGAGCCAGCAGGAGAAGCCCATGAAATGTGGAAAAAGTTGCTTTTGATTTTTGTGAACAAACTTTAGATGGAACTATTTTGCAACTCTTTTGAAACATTCATGCACTTTGAAAATAAATTTTGCTGGTACTTTGACATGAGAAGACTCCTCTCTCTCTCTTATATACTGTATATACAGTATATATATATATATATATATATATATATATAAAATCCTCGTCTCACCCCTCAGGTGGTGTCCGTCCCTCATTCAGCTCGGGTCCTCTACCAGAGGCCAGGAAGCTTGAGGGTTCTGCGCAGTATCCTTGCTGTTCCCAGCACTGCACATTTCTGGACTGAGATGTCCGATGTTGTTCCCGGGATCTGTTGCAGCCACTCATCTAGTTTGGGGGTCACTGCCCCGAGTGCTCCGACCACCACAGGCACGACTGTCACCTTCATCTTCCAGGCTCTCTCCAGCTCCTCTCTGAGCCCTTGGTATTTCTTGAGTTTCTCGTGTTCCTTCTTTCTGATGTTTCCATCACTTGGGACCGCTACATCCACTACAACGGCTTTCCTCTGCCCTTTATCTATGATCACTATATATATATATATATATATATATATATATATATATATATCCCTCGCTATTTCGCGGTTCATTTATCGCGGCTTCGGTGCATCGCGGATTTTTTCAAACATATTCATAAAAAAAAAAAATTTAAAATTTGAAGTCCGCCAAAAGTCTACAAACGGTCCACGAGAAGCAGTGAAAGTCAGCAAAACAACAGTGAGTCACATAGAGCAGGGGTGTCAAACATACGGCCCGCGGGCCGTAACCGGCCCGCAAGGAGGTTTGATTGTGCCCGCAGGATAATTTAAAAGTGAAAAAAATGCATGAAAGACACAGAATTAATATTTTTAATCCGGTGCAATTCATGGAATATCCGCGAGGGGGACACACTGTTTTGATCAGAAGAAAGACAACATTTTTTTCATCAGAAAAGAAGACAACAGCAGCCTCAGTCTGTCACTGTGACAGACCCAACACAGCAGACACTATCAAGGACATGTGAATATTCTTTACACATATTATAGCACTCTCCTTAGTTTGGAAGGTGTAGTCTGGGATTACATTTAGATTTTATATGCTCTTGTAAATGGTTTAAAAAGTCCTTTCTTTATAAATCTCGTTTTATCTTAAAAGTGCATTACGTATTTTTCAATAGCAATGACTAATTAAGGTTTTGTGCCTTTGTACAGTCAGTGGGATCAGTTGCAATGCATATATGTGAATGATAAAAGTAAATTGCACATTTGTCTCAGGAAATCTTAGGTGCTTCATGAAATGTTTTGTAAAAGATATGTTCATTCAATTTCAACATTTTCCTAGTGTTCTTGTGCTTCTTTAGACCAAAACAAAGGAAAGACATATTATTTTGGTTATTTATAGCAGAGTATGGTATAATTTTTAATGGTCCGCCTCACTTGGCCGTATGTGGCCCACAATGTGAAATGAGTTTGACACCCCTGACATAGAGCAACATATACAGTACATGTGAGGTGAGGGGGGGCTGAGAAGATGTAAAGCCATGTTGATTGGTTGTGCATCTTCTTTCTGTCTTATCACGTGGGTTACTCTTTGATCTTTAATCAGTGTCAAAGTGTTGTTTACGATGCTGCTAGTGTGTGCGTGTGCGTGTCTGTGTGTGTGTGTGGCTGAGAGAGAGAGAGAGAGGAGGCTTATAAGAACAAAAGCAGGTCTCTTCCATCCTTAATTGTCTAATCATCCTTAATTGACTAATCATAAACACGTCTGCTGCACGCCTTGGGATCGCTGGTCCCCCAAGGTCAAAATGGGAAACACCTCCGAAGGTGGTGGAGAATGACAGAGCGAAGATCCTGTGGGACTTCCACATCCTGACTGACAAGATGGGAATGGTGAACCAACCAGATATCGTGATCATAGATAAAGGACAGAGGAAAGCCGTTGTAGCGGTCCCAAGTGATGGAAACATCAGAAAGAAGGAACACGAGAAACTCGAGAAATACCAAGGGCTCAGAGAGGAGCTGGAGAGAGCCTGGAAGGTAAAGGTGACAGTCGTACCTGTGGTGGTCGGAGCACTCGGGGCAGTGACCCCCAAACTAGATGAGTGGTTGCAACAGATCCCGGGAACAACATCGGACATCTCAGTCCAGAAATGTGCAGTGCTGCGAACAGCAAGGATACTGCGCCGAACCCTCAAGCTTCCTGGCCTCTGGTAGAGGATCCGAGCTGAATGAGGGACGGACACCACCCGAGGGGTGAGACGAGGATTTTTTTTTATGTGCGGCATTTCTCATTTTAAATAGCAAGACACATTTTACAAGAAAGGAAGTCATTTTCAACTTTCTACCATGGACTCTGTTATCAGGTCTCCCTGATGGATACCTATGTATGTGGTTGTCTCCCTTTTGCGGTCAGGTGTACTCAGTTTTGGTTTCACTGCCGTGCCTTCAGTTCATGAAAACCCATTGTGAACAATGTCATCTACATTGACACATGGGATTTTGTACATAAAGTATGGTGAGAGAATAATATGTGGCAAAAACAAGAGGAGAGGCTTGAAAGTGCATAGCTCAGTAGGTTGTTGGATGGTGGGCTCAGACGGTCTTTGAAGAGACGCCCTGTGATGTATGAAGGGTGAAAGCAAAACACTACAGATCAAACAGCCCATGTGGCTCTCAGAGCAAACCTCCTTTCTTCGTAACAGACTCATTCATTTCTTTACTTATCTGCATTAACATGGAGTCATTGTTCCACATTTGGTGAGATGTTGTGCCTTACATTCAAAATTGTAGTGAGGTCACAGCTAGTTAGTGTACAATTCATCATTCTTTGCAGCAGTTGTAAATAAGTCGTCCACTTAAGTGGACTGCTTACTTGTTCTCTTGTACTTGTTACTCCCAAACTTGGCAAACAATCCTTAAATAACTACGGTATGACTCGAAGTTACTTCTATCAATGTGAATTTCTTCATCTAAGGGGAACACTGTATGCTGTAATGTATGCTAAATATCTAACATTATAATATTGGTTTCACACACGGCAATGGTGTTTGCCATTATATGGCGGATGCATGTCGACGGTGACAAAATCTTCCATATGAAAAAAGAATACTGTTGTTTATGTACTTTTGAGGTCAGTGATGTTGTGGCGACTTACTTGTAGGTTGACATTTTTCATAGCCGATCGACTCTGTAAGCAAACTAGCCAGATAGGTTTGTGTTTAAATTTGATGAACATATAATCTGTTTCCTATTTTACCTGTTTACCTATTTTTAACTATAGACTTGTATTGACCTAATTTGGCCTTTTGGCTGTATGGGCTAAAATATTTGCCATTAGAAAATGAATCTGAATCATTTATATTTGAATTTGCATCACTCAGCTTGAGGAAGTGCATTGAAAAACTGAATCTGAATTCCATGAATTGAATTTGCATTGTTTAATTTGAATCTTTACTTTGAAAAACTGAATCTGAAATGTACAATTTGAATTCCTCACTGAAAATCAAATTTAGCCTGTTTTTCCACATTCAGTTTTACAAATACAAATTCAAATTTTTTCCCCTCCGCACAGATTCAATTTGCCTGACTTTTCAGATTCAGTTTTATCAGTAAGAATTCAATGCACAAATTCAGTTTTTTTTGACAAACACTCAGGTACTTGAGTAAGAGCAATTGATTACAGTTCATCGGTATCTTAAAGTACAGTTTGAGAACTAGAATGTATTTTTGAGGCGATATTCCAAAGCCACAACCTAAGCTAGTGGCAGCTGTAGCCGTGGATAAGGCTAACCCCAGTGTCCACTTTTTTTCGGAGATGGAGGTTACAGCCCAACTGCATGGAAGAGAAAGGAGCTTCCTGTTACTCCAACAAATACCTGCGAGCCAATATCCAAGGTATAATCTCTCCAAGTGTTGTCTGCTGTCTCAAACAAGACCCTCGTCAAGACTAGAGAAAAAAAACTAACAGTTAAAATAGATACCCTCGGTATTCAGCTAAGAGATGACTCCGTCATGGTGGTTAATATCACTTAAACTATGGAGATAAATGCAGCTGAGATTGAATAGTGCAAAGAAATAATTCAGTCCGTTAAAAAGGACATGCCTGCTCTCGTCAAAGAAAAAGATGATGAATGCATCCAAGACACCATCATGGAGATCCTGTACAAGATTGAGCCGCAGTGGGCCTCGTCTATTGATACCATGATTGACACCGTTGGGAGAAGCAAAGAGGGGAAGTATCACCAAGTCATTATGCAGTTCACAATGAGACATGACAGGGATGCTCTCTGGAAGCTGTCCAAGAACTGTAAAATCTGAAAGGAATCCACTTCAAGCATGATTTTTGCAAAGCTGACCGAGTTGCTCATGCTGCTCTGTGGACAAAGATGGAGCAAGCCAGGGCTGCAGAGAAGAACGTGTCCTTCAGAGGTCGTGTGGGGTACAGTCATGCCAACAGGCATGCACTAGATGACATTGTGTCTCGTGCTGTCAAGAGATTAAAAAAATGTGAGATTAATTATGATCTGTAATTAATTGATTTTATTAATCTATGTTTTAATCTCACCTAAAAATTGCTGAGAACAACCCTATTTTCATTTTAAATCCATTTCGTTATTGAGGCAGATCAAAAGATTGACATCACAAAAAAAGCAACTTTGTTTCTTCTTCTTCTTCTCCTTTCGGCTTGTCCCTTTTCAGGGGTTGCCACAGCGAGTCATTAATTTCCATCTTTCCCTGTTCTCTGCATCTTCTCCTCTGACTCCAACTACCTGCATGTCTTCCCTTACGGCATCCATGAATCTCCTCTTTGGCCTTTCTCTCTGTCTCCTACCTGGTAGCTCCATCTCTAACATTCTCCGACCAAAAAAGCAACTTTGTTTAAAAATAATAAATGACTTTACAGATTTGAACAGATGCAGTCCTAGCCATTTACTTTCTGCTGTATTTGATACTAGTCCCAAGTCCTACCTGCAAATTTTAGTTTCAATCACCAGGGGGAATATCACTGTTTTGTTTTTTTATTTTTTGTAAATCTCCAAATAATTACAAAATAAAAATAAAATAGGACATCAGATCCATAAAATGTGCTTTGTTGAACATATCAAAAACAGTAGGAACACTTTTCTGAGCAATAGAAGTACTGAACACTGAACTTGCTTCAGATAAAGAATAAAACAGGCCCTTAAATCACAGTGCTGTAAGTTAGCACTTCAGAAATAACACTGTTCATCATTAGAAAATAAATGCCTGAAATAAACCTCAATCTTCAATCTTTTCATAGGCTACAGAGGACAGAACAGCTATTCTGACTTCATGCCTTGTATGACGGGTCTTTTTCTCGAGTTTAGTTTGGCGAAGAGCTTTGCTGTGGCGCGCTCTATTGCTAACGCTTTCAGTGCTAACGTTAGCTTTGGCTGCATTCGCAACTCAGTGCTTTGCATTGATGTGGTAAGCTAAACTTGAGCTGCTTCGGTGGGAAGCAAACCCCTTACAAATTAGGCACAACACTCTACCTTTATCAATAGTGCCATCAGGGCGTTTTTGGAATGTAAATTTTCCATTGATTGGGCAGAGAACTCTCACATGCTCCCCCTCTCCTCTCATGACCGCTGCTTACTTAGCCCGCCCAACTCCAATGGGAGCCAATCAGCTTATGCTAAACAAAGCCAAACACAATGACAGCCAATCGTTGTCCGCTTCAGGCTGTGACTGACCATTGTTTCCCCTCACTCAACAACTCAAACACAGGAAGCAAACACATAAAAACGGATATAGTATTCTAAAAAGGCAACCGACCTGCAGAAACAATAAAGTCAGAGATTAAAATTTGGATTAACGTGATTAAAAAAACAAAACATAATGCATTAAACAGGACGGTAATTATTTATTTGCAATTAATGAGATAATTTGACACCTCTAATTGTTTCCAAAATGCAACAGGTCGCGGGCCTTACTCTCCCAGGTATTTGAGCCTTCCTTATGGAGAATGTTTAAATATGTTTCATTGCATGCTCAGTTTTACACCTTCCCTTGGAGGCTCTGTGTTTACAGTATTGTATCAGATTTTTTTGTTGTTATATTGTTTTGATACAAAAGCCTTTATATCATATGCTGGCGTGAAGTGAGAGTTTGAAGGATTTGCATTTAACTTGTTTTACTCGTTTAATATCGTCATTGCTTTTTTTATTGATGTAGATGTTTTCAGGGGTCTCAGAGATTCTATCAACAGAAGATCAATGTTTCCAATTTTGAAAAAAAATGAAAAAAGCAGACTGTTCTCTTGCAAGAAGCACATTCAAATGACATGAATGACACATTCTGGTTGAATCACAGAGACACATTTGTGTTTAGTTATGGTACAAACAGATCGGCAGGTGTAGCTATTGTTGTGAGCGACTTCCCTGGGAAATTTTTAACCACAAATGGGAACCATAAGGTCTCTCGATAACTAGTCTCTTTCAAGCAAATTATAATTTTGTAATTCTTGGAAACATTAATGGTTACAACAGTCTTAACCAAAGTTACACACACACACACAAAGATTTCTGAAATCACCCAGTCCTTAAGTGTATCTTTGCCAAAGCTATCCTACTAAAATCTTTATTTTAATATGGTTATAGATGAATGGCTTGATAGAGTTCCTTGTAAATACCAAAGTCATTTTTATTATCCTCTTTCGCTTGACTTTTGTCGTGCGTTTTAATTTAGACATGGTTCAAACCTAATGGCTCAATTAAATACAGAATTGATTTTTGGCTGGTATCTGCTATTGACCCTGGGCTTGAATCAACCTTTATAATTTCTTCTGCACCTTCAACAGAACATAGTCTGGTTCCTCTTAAAATGAACGCTGTCATGTTCTCTGGAATGATCATGCTCAGCTTTTTATTTCTTTTTTTTTATTTACTATTATTACCCCTGTCCCCCTGTCAAGTATGTAGACATTTGGTGATTGATTTGTTAGGAAGATAACTCAAAACTACACTAATGGTTTTCATGGGTTGGAACACGTGGAGGAATAAACCATTGCATTGAGGGCAAATCACTAATAATATTTTTACTGTACTTATAATCCCTTAAAGGGGGACTTTAAATGCAGACTGCACTGTACAATTTTGTGTAGCGCGCCACACAGAGGACTACTGTAGATAGGACACATGCGGGCATGCAAGAATTGATGTCAGCGTGAAAGGGCCGTGTTTGTGCAACTCTTGAGCTGTGGGCATAGGGAGGCTGCTCAGCTCAAGGGCAGCTCGACAGAAGCCAGGAATCAGACGATTCGTCATCTATAGTTTTACATTTGTCCACAGTATGTTTTGAATCATAAGCAAAGCCCCACACTTTACAGATGAGCTACTGCCACTCAAAAAAAAAAAAGACATTTGAGTAATAATGGATCCGTTCCGAAAAACCAAAAATACATCCTTCTTGCGCCAGAAAGTAGCCCGCTAATGAAAATACCAACAGATAAACAATGATGCTTTGTCATTTGAGTCAAAATGGATGTATTTATTTCTTCAGGTAGTTATTTAGTTGTGTATTTCAAATCCAATTCAAACTTGCTGTTACTTCTCTGAAAGACATAAAAATGGGACAGACCAAAAGTCTTTACTTTACAGTGTCTCTCATCATTTGCCCTTTTGTTTGTTTGTATGTTTGTTTATTGAACATAAAACATATACAGTAACAATTTGACAGAAAATAAGGTAGATAAAATAGTAAAAAGAAAGAAATCAGTCTTCATTCAACACAGTTATTATGTTCAAGGGAGTAGGAAGAAGTAAAAAACTTATCTAGTCCTACCCCGTTTTGTGTTTATATCTAATAAATCATTTTTATATCAATCAGAAAAGAAAAAAAGTAAGAAGAAAGAAGTCTCCATTAAGGCTCATACTTTTCCCTTAACCGTGATATTTTTACAACTTTTGGTTTGTATCGGGATTATATAATGTACATCCACACCCTGGCACTCTTGTGTCCATTTTCTCTTGTATTCATAATGGATATTTCAATACCTTTCTCTATTTATCAACTTAGTTCTGATTTATCATTAGATTTAATGTTTAGAATTTATCATTTTAACTCTGATTGATGTAGGTTGATTTGATTAAAACAAGGACACATTGGCTGTAATGACGTCCGTGGAGGGTTAATACTTGAGTTAGTGGCTGCTCATCTGAAATTCAAAGCGCTCTGGCTTTGAAATGTCCTTGACACAGAACCCCACGTTGTTCCTGAAGTCGGTCCATGTGGGCTACGTACGTCTGTAACTTCGGTTAAAGTCCTCTGTCAAATAAATTTAATGTTATCTCCGTTTGATACGATTGAAGCAGAATATTTTTTTCTTGATGCTGTAGACCAGAATTTCCAAACCTATAAAGTATTAAATCAAGGCATGTGCCTTCACATCAGAAAAACATTCACAGCACACCCCTTAGCAAAACGACTCACAAAACATGGATAAACAGGCTCATTATGTACCTTATATCATCTCATGGAGAGCATTTGATTGTTCTGCCTGTTACTAAATATGTCTCTGACCTGCATCAATTGACAAAACATTTTTTTGAATGTAAAATAAATAGTTTTCATCCAAATAATTGACATTGGATATTTTCCCACGGCACACTAATGTGCCACGGCACACTGGTTGGGAATCAGAAATTCTAAATGCAGTGCACAGCAGAATAGTGCTACTTGCATTGTTACTAATGAACAACCTAAAAATACGATGAAGTATTTAATACATTATGTTGACAAATATATTCTCTGATATTGTTATGACCCGTCATTTCTCACAATACTGAGCTCAGCTACATATTTTGCATTGGAATACTCCACGGCATTAAGCAAATGTCACGAAAAGTATCTTCAGCTATACTGAAATAATGATGATCCTGTCTCAATTAACCCACAAATGCACTTGTGTGCATGACTTATTTTGTTGTATGAATTGAACAAATGGATTCGATATCAATTTACATTATCTCTGTGCTTGTCCACTTTATAGATAGGGGTGTCATGATCTGATATTGATATTGGGTATTCATCCTGATAACAGCAGAGAATTAAAAAAAAATCTATATCTATATATCTATATATATATCATATGTATAGTGTTGCCATACATCACAATTATCAGAAAAAAAAAATATATATATAACCATACATCCGAAATCTTATTTATTTATTTTTATTAGAACTCAGATACAAGCAGTCAATTCCAGACACCGCTCCTGCTCTTCTATCCAGCAGTGTCTGGAATAGGCATGCAGAGCCCACATGATCAAAACAACCTACATTCCTGTTGAGATGACTATTCTTTGATTGAATAGTGTAGCTGCATCAAGTCTCTTCTAACATTTCATACTCATTCATTCATTCATTCATCTTCCGAACCGCTTCATCCTCACTAGGGTCGCGGGGGTGTTGGAGCCTATCCCAGCTGTCTTCGGGCAGTAGGCGGGGGACACCCCGAATTGGTAGCCAGCCAATCGCAGGGCACACAGAGACAAACAACCATGCATGCCCTCACTCACACCTAGGGACAATTTTGAGTGATCAATCAGCCTGCCATGCATGTTTTTTTTGGAATGTGGGAGGAAACCGGAGTACCCGGAGAAAACCCACGCAGGCCCAGGGAGAACATGCAAACTCCACACAGGGAGGCCGGAGCTGGAATTGAACCCGGTACCTCTGCACTGTGAAGTCGACGTGCTAACCACTGGACTACCGGGCCGCCACATTTCATACTAAAAAGTAAATAAATAAGAGAGTACACTCGGGCAGGGGTATCAAACCCATTTTTGTCGCGGGCTATATCGTAGTTATGGTTTCCCTCGGAGGGCTATTATGCCTGTGAACTCATCTAAATGGACGAGCGCCTAATATGATTACATATACCCAACATATGGATGCATAGTTAGTTTTGAAATCGGAACCAAGTACAGTGATTCCGGAAACCAGAGTACCCGGAAAAACCCCACGCAGGCATGGGGAGAACACGCAAACTTCACACAGGAAGACTGGAGCCCCTGAACTCTGCACTGTGAGGTGGACATGAGAATCAATTGTCTACCGTGCCACCCATAATAATGAAGACGCAGTCATGTTAAGATAATACCACTCAAGAGTATCAATTAAAAAAAAACCAATTGCATTATTATTCTTGTTAGAACAGTCATAATGTGATTGGGCAATGAGCAATTGTCATTCCACTGATATGCAGAAATTATATTTTTATTCCCATGACATATAGATTGTACTCCAGCAAAATAA
This sequence comes from Hippocampus guttulatus, assembly GCF_054856545.1. NCBI lineage: Eukaryota > Metazoa > Chordata > Actinopteri > Syngnathiformes > Syngnathidae > Hippocampus > Hippocampus guttulatus. The sequence continues at coordinate 3,410,211 of NC_141266.1, forward strand.
GTGTTAGCTGTTGTTGAAATTTTGATAAAACAAATACTTGTGCATGATATTTCATCAACCGAAAGGCAATTGAATTAATTGCACTCTCTGCTGGTTGCTGTCATTGACCTGTTTGCTCTCTATTTTCCTGGCATACATTGCCTGAGCCACATGCACCGTTAAGTTAATTTGTTAGTACTCCCTTCAACACCTTGCACCACACCATTTTCTCACACTCACATGGATAGCACTGATATTTCAGACAGTTCACACTCCATACCTGTAGTTATTCTTTGTTTGTCGCACTTTCATTTGAAAGATATTACTTGGGTTAGATTGGGAAGCAGACTTCTGTTCTTTTGCCATGGCCATTGAGCCGGGGGTATAACAAAACACATTATGCCTCCCATGTTCAAAAACATAACAACATGACCATGTTGATTTTAATGTGAGATAGATCGAAACCCACAAATCAATCTTTATTATCAATCAACAATACATTCCTGCTGTCCGGATATACAGTATATGTATGAACATGCGGTCATACAAACAGACTATGTAATATTTGTAGCTTTTAGCATTTGCTGTCTTTCACTTAACAATCATGTGGCATGTAAATAGGGTGTTTGTGGTTATACCGAGAAGCCTCTAGATTAGAAATCTCTGGTAATCGTAACTGTCAAACTGAGAACTGTGCAACAGCTGGGGTCATTTTTGTAGTGAGCCAGGCTGCCTGCTAAGACTCCCTGTGAGAGCCCGACCTGCGTGTACTGATGATACTGATTCATACAATTGAACCACGTTTTTCCCACTGTGCATTCACAGTATGTAGTTAATTTGTTTTCTCATTAGACTACATGTTTGTTGTGGCACGAACGCGCTGATTGAAGAAAGCCCCCATGAGCGGGTGAAGCAAACAGAAAGATAAGGGTCGGAAGGTAACTGAACCGTGACAGCTGAGTTTAAAGAAGACACAGTGTAGGTCTCGGTGATGAATAGATTTAATGTACAGCCTTTTGTATGCATAAGGAAACACATGTTGGGTTGTCCTTTGAAGCAACAACATGCATGTGTAAAACTGTATTTTTAAAGCTGAGGCTTTCATGGAGCTGGCAGTACTTAGTACATTACAAGCCTGTGTGATGCACCACACTGAATCGATTCTAATTCATAATCGATATCTTATGGGGACAAAAGAGAAAACAAGATGGGTAAAGGCAGAGGGGGTTCAGAAAAATAGCGAAGGTGTTGTTGAGCCGAGAGAATATAGACATCCACGGAAAACAATCGCCTATGGTGGCAACGAAGGAAAATGAGTTAAGTGGGGGTGGGGAAATGCAGGCACCATGAGAGACTACTGAGGATAGTTCAGATTGAAGCAAACACTCACATCTACAAAGAGTGAAATAGTTGTCCTGGAAATTCAGATGGCTCATCCCAACACAGACAAGATTAAGCATTCAATTAAGCAGTTTTATTTAGAATAACCTTACATCCATACAATATTAGGGAAGCACAGTGGAATACTGGTTATCATGTCCACCTGACAGTGTAGGGGTGCTGGGATCGATTCCAGGTCCCAGCCTTCCTATGTGGAGTTTGCATGTTCTCCCCGTTCCTGCGTGGGTTTTCTCCAGATACTCAAATTTCCTCCCACATTCCAAAAACATGCACAGCAGCTGAATGGAGCGCTCTAATGGTCCCTAGGTGTGATTTGTGAGAATTAATGGTTGTTCGTCTTTGTGTACCCTGCGATTGGCTGGAAACCGGTTCAGGGCATCCCCCGCCTACTGCCCAAAGACAGCTAGGATAGGCTCCAGCACGGCCGTGACCCTCGTGAGGATCAGCGGATTAGAAAATGGATGGACATACAATATTAATGGGAAAAACGACCCATGTTACGGAGACTCGCACAGTTCTACAAGATCAACTTCAGAAGACGTCCTTCCGCTGATGATGTTGTGTAGATACATAAGAGAACATACAAATAGAACATTCCACAGTATGAGTCAATGTGGGTCACCTCTACTTGCTACACTTGGAATTATACATTTAATTAAATGAAGTAGTGTGCTAATCCAACAAAGCTTCAAAATCTGATATTTTGCCTTGAAAATCTCCCTCTAAACTCAAAATGATTGCTTTCTTTCCTTGCTTATATCCTATATCAACATCAATTGCAGCAGTTAGAAATGTGTGAGAACCTCAGAAATGCAGTGCACTCAACTTGCACTTACGGGACGATGGAGCAGGTCTCAGGGTTCATATATTTGTTATATGGTCATTTCAGCAGTCTCAAAAAAGAGTGCAAGCAAAAGTACAGAAAAAAATGCATGTATTTTTAAAGTAATAATGTGTCATATGCAGTGTTGGGAGTAACTAGTTACCAAAGTAATGTGTTTGCTGCTGCCTAAATGTAATGCATTATGCTAAGTAATAAAAGTTACTCATTATGACAGTTATTGAATTTTGGGACCACAAGACAAAATTCACCAAAAGTATTCGAGAAAGTGGTCCATTAGATCTGGGGTGCCCATGTCTGGTCGTCATGTGCCGCTATAAAGCCTGTTTTAGATGTCTCTCTCGCAAATCAATGCTGTTGTTCAATCCAGAATTTTTCATCTATGGCAGCAGGCTAAGGTAAAGCCTCTCTTTTCTCAACAGCACTTCGAAACAGTAATCCATGCTTGCATTACATCTTAGGTGGATGACTGTAATGCCCTTTTTTTGGAGACAGCCACTCCTCCCTCAAAAATCTCCAGTTGATCCAAAAAGCTGCCGCTCGCCTCCTACCTGGTGCTCGTAAGAGAGAGTGCATAACTCCAATTCTGGCCTCCCTTCACTGGCTCCCCGTACATTTTATAGTTCCGGTTAAGATACTTTTATTTGTTTTCAAAACTTAAAATGGTCTCTTACCGGTCTGAGCACCAAACACTCCTAGAGATACCATGAACTTAGCGGAGGCTCAGAGGGGATCAAGACCTTTCCATTACCAGTCCTTCCCTTTGGAATAACCTTCTGTTAAATATTAGGCAAGCCACCTCTGTGTCCATTTTTAAAACTCGTTTTAAGACACATTTTTATCCTTTCAATTCAGCATGAGACTCGGCATTGTTCCAGTGTTTTATGGTAGCTGTTGTATATGTGTCAGTATAAATTGATATATTCATTGATTAATGATTGAATTGGTAAAAAAAAAACAAAAAAACAGATAGTACACTTGCCTGACTTGTGCACGGGCAGTGTTGGATCGGTCAATGTGGATGTGTGTGATTGTTCGTCTTTTTGAGTGTTGGTCAAAAGACCTTTTTAATTTGTGTTATTAATTTTGTCTTTTCCTGATAAAGGTTTTCTTATCTTATCTTGTCTTATTTACAGCACCTTTATATGGTCATTTTAATATACTATGTTGAGTTGAGTGGCACAAAAACAGGTTGGGGACCACTGCTCAACATTACAATGTAACAGTTGCCAATCAGTTATCGAATAAAATGATGACATCCCAAAATAAAATTAATCATAGTTACAAGCGATAAATAGCGATAAAATCCATCCTCTTTTAATGGGTGGGTTGTGTATAGTCAAAGTCCGTGTGTTGCCACTCTACATTTGGAGAATAAATCCTAGTTGCAAACAAGCCAGCGAGTTACAGTGGACATCATATCATCACAATATCCACTTGGAAAGTCAGCCTTCAAAATTACTTTTCAAAATCCGTCATTTGTATTTTCCTGTTCAGTTACCTGCGTGTACAGTAATAATGAATTCTACTCAGGTAGCTCAGATCAACCAATCAGAGGAAAAATTCAACATGAAACATTGATTTATGTATGTGTGTGTGTGTGTGTGTGTGTGTGTTTGTGTGCGTGTGTCCTATGCCAGCGTTTGTATGGGTCCTAAAAGTTCATAAAGTTCCATTAAAAAAGTTGTAAAATGATGCTCTTAATTGTCATACAATTTCAGGGAAAGCTTCTAAAATCGATAAAAATCCATAAAAATGAATCTGTGGTGTTCATTTCATTTGTGTATGTTATTTCCCTCACGCTTTCAATTCATAGTTTTGTCGGAAAATGCAGGACCTGGTACCCGCTCTGCTTTTCCCGCCGTCGCCGATTAGCTCCGACAATGATCACGTGATGACTTCGGGTCATTTCGGGTAACAACAATAGATCGACGCCATGCTGGGGCAGTGAATGGATGGTTTGGTTGCCGGCTCTGCAAACAATTACCGTATTTTCTGGAAAAATCTATTCATCTCAGTTATCGATCTCAACAAGTGACAGACAAATATGTAGCGACGCCACTCGAGCGAGCGCGCTTCAGCAGTTGATAGTCCACTGCTCTCTGCTGTGTGTGCGTCAGCTAAGCTTAGCTGTTGTCTCGGCTAGGCTAGCTTATCTGTTGTTGTATATCAAAGCGTCTGAGCTGTGACGTCGGTTGCGTCGGCGCTGATTGGTTGATACCAAAAGACGTGCGCATGAGCGGACTTTCGACTGCTGAGGCGCGCTTCGCTCGAGTGGCGTCGCTACAAATATTCCAGGACAATGCTATTTTCAAGTAGCGTGGCTGGACAAGCCAGAGTTCCGTGATTGGGTCGGAAAAATTGCTGGCGATAATACGTCGGCCTACTGCCGAGTGTGCAAGAAGGGCATCTCCGTGAGAGGTAAAACTTGTCATAGCCTCCTGGGCAAATCAAATGCATTGAGGCACACAGCAAAACAGAAGAAAAGTGATCTCCAAGAACTTGGAAAAGAGATTGAGGAGAAAACTACAGTAAGTCACTGTCTGCGATTCCCGAATTGTCATATCAGTTTCATATTTGTCATTATAAAACATGTCTAATCATTGAAGGTGGTATGAGGGAAAATAATAGGGTTGTACCATTTGGGATTTAGACTTCTGACATGCATTTCAACTGTTCAGGTATACTGGATAATGCTAAGATGGCCAAGCAGTCCTACTGTTCGTGAAACCAGATTTTTCTTAACCCTGTACTGAGAATTAATTCAAGTTTTTTTTTCATTTTCCTACCTGTGACACAGGTAGCAAAGTGAAAATGTTGACATACAGTATGTCAAATAAAGGGTTAAGTGATTGCCCCAAAAAATAAAGATGTGCCCTTCCTTTGGCAGCAATGATTTGAACACCAGCTCAGTGATATGTGGCTTTCTGTTCAGCCCGCGTATTGCTGAGCGGGCATTAAATCCACTGTGAATCCCCCGCTGAATGGAGAAAAAGTCCTTAAAAATGGCCAAATTGGTCCTCAAAAGTCATTAAAAGGTCCATAAATAAAAAGCAAGTGGAAGAGTGGGAACCCTGTATGCCAGCACTTGTGATTCTGGTGGTCCTGGGTAGATTGCATTTGCATCGCAACACATCAGGTCAGCTGATGTTTTGTATTTTATGCATTTTGCCATAATGTTCGTAGTTCGCCGATTTGATCAATGACATGGTCAAAGACCAGTCCCGTGGAATAAAAAATTACACCTGCAATGTTACATGTGGTGGGTTGCCATAAGGGGATTTGGGCACTCAGTTATAGATTTTGCCGCTGCTGTTAATATGTCCTTGTATACATCTGCTTATCGATAACTGTACTGCTGTCTTTTGTGAAACAGAAGTGTAAATGACTAAAGTACCAAGAGTGTCATTGTATAAGTTAGAGAATTGATCTTTGTGTTATCAGATGTGATTACATCTCAAATAGTATTAATCCCCATGCCACTCCAACAAGCGTAATGGTACTTTTTGTTGTCTTTGTGTTTATTGACACTTGGAAACAAAGCCGACATACAGTCATCAGGATCTTCTTTTGTTTTGCCGCCGTGTAAATGATCTTTATGAAACAAAGATTTCACTTCAACTGTCACTTAATATGGCAACCTCGCTTCATCTTGGTCTCACTGCCTTCAAAGATACTACAGTACCTGTATATGCAAAAGTCAGTACAATCCAACTCAACTCAACTTTATTTATAGAGCACTTTAAAAACATCTACAGCTCCATACAAATTGCTGGACACGAAGTAAAAATCAGACATACTTAACCAAGACAGCTAAAACATGCAATTAATAACATAAAAACACGAAACAAAACACTACAACAGTGGTGAGTCTCATGCATAGCTGAAAGCCAAAGAATGAAAATGTGTTCTAACATGTATTTAAAAGATGACAAGGGTGCTTGCCTAACGGTTACAGAAAGTCATTCCAAAGAGAACTCCCCGCAATGGTAATAGTTCAATCCCCTCTGAGGCTGCGCTTAGTCCTTGGTACATCCGGGAAGGTTCGGTCGCCAGACCTGAGGCACCAGGCAGGTATGTAGAAGGAGAAGCTCAGGGAAGTAAGGTGGGGCAATGCCATTTAAAGATTTAAAGACAAAAAACAAATGAACTCTAAACTTTACAGGTACCCAGTGTAGGGAGGCCAGAATTGGAATTATGTGCTTTCTCCGAAGCACTCCACTTACAAGGCAAACAAAAGCTTTAGTGCCTTTCAGACCAAAAAGCCCAAGAACTTTAAGTTCCTGATAGTGGGAGTTGTCATTTGCAATGCCATCCTGGCTGCACACAGTCTTTGAAACAATTTATCTGTTTATTTTTAGGGGGGGGGGGGGGGGATTCCCAAAATATACATAACAGTTCCACCTCTTTGTAGCCTGTCATGGAGCTATAATTCACCATGTGCTCTAATGTATGTGATATGTAAACTTGTTACTTTTTGTAACAACTGCTTGTACGTGCTTTTATTTTGCCATGTTTAACTCTGCTGTCTGCAGCCTGGCCAGCATTACAAATACTTTTCCTTACCCAGACAAATAAAAGTAAAATAAATTAATTACATGACTTTATTGTAGGCGGCCCGGTGTTCGAATAGTGGTGCGGTGACCTCACAGTCCAGAGGTACTGGGTTCGATTCCAGCTCCGGCCTTCCTGTGTGGAGTTTGCATGTTCTCCCCGTGCCTGTGTGGGTTTTCTCCGGGTACTCCGGTTTCCTTCCACATTCCAAAAACATGCATGGCAGGCTGATTGAACACTCTAAATGGCGCCGCGAGAGTGGCTGCCTTTCCAGCAGCTCCTATATTTTGTTGTTCTACTTCTTCCTTTCATAACTTTGCTGCTGTGAACTAGGAATTCCTCCATTGCGAGACTAATAAAGGTTTTCTTATCTTATCTTATCTTAAATGGTCCCTAGGTGTGAGTGAGCGTGGATGGTCGTTCGTCTCTGTGTGCCCTGCAATTGGCTGGCAGGGTGTCCCTCGCCTACTGCCCAAAGACAGAAGGGATAGGCTCCAGCACCCCCCACGACCCTTGTGAGGATAAAGCGGTTCAGAAAATGGATGGATGGATGGATGGACTTTATTGTAAGTCACTGATAGTGTAGTGGTCAGTGTTGTGTCCAAGGATCGGCAACCCGAGGGCAAGGACTTGACTCCGAGGCCAAGGCCAAGGCCCAAGGACTTGACTCCGAGGCCAAGGCCAAGGACCAAGGACTTGACTCCGAGGCCAAGGCCGAGGACCAAGGACCGCCCTTCGGTCCTCGAGCCGGTCCTCGGTATGCGGGTAGCGTGGGATCAGTTCCCACTAGATGACAGCGTGGATGTGGGTGTGAATGTTTGATTGGCTCTATATTTGCCCTGTGACTGGCGACAAATTCAGGGTGTAATCCGCCTCCCGCCTGAAGTCAGATGGAATAGGCTCCAGCACCTCCCCGTAACCTTGTTCAGGATAAGTGATGTTGAAAATGGATGGATGGATATGACTTTACTGACAGCTCTTATGGTGTTGTTAAATACAGCAGCATGGAGTATGAGGTATCTGTAATGGAAAGTTGGACAACTTGGGTGGTGTGTGGCGGGGGTGACAAATGTACATTGCAAATTTTTGTTTGTGCACCTAAAAAATACAACCAGAAACCATGCTGAATTTCCCAGAGCGACACTCTGGCCAACTTGGCATTGTTTGGAACTTGGAGGTAGGGGTAAGATCTGTCCTAAAAAAAATCGAGCCCGACCCGACCGGGCCCGAGGGTATTAAAGCCCGACCCGGCCCGAGCCCAACCAATGAACTTGATTTGCAGGCACGAGCCCGAAGCAAACCCGCAATTTCATATTTTATTTGTGAGTATTTTTGGCAGAAAAAAAAAGCAAGATTTCTTAAGGTTAAAATAATCTACATATTTTTATGAACCTGATAAATGCATTTGCACAACGAAATAATGCTGAAACACAGAATAAGAGGCCAGACAAAGAGAGATCTTGATGCGCATTTGCTTAATTACGCAGAGAAATCCTGCAGCCCACTAGGCTTTAAATAGAATAATTCAAATCAAATGAATAGGTAAAAATATATGAAATTATTTCCATAGTTTTGTTTAAACGAAATTTAACATAAAAGTTTCAATTTTCGTTATCTGTAATTTGGTGTGACACGTTCGCAGTGCATGCTCAGCGTCTGGCCGTCTGTGGCTGCGCTCCTGTTTAGTAGTTAAATAGCAATTACATTGCAGCGCCTTCTCAGTTTTATCCAAATTGTTTGTTTTAAAATAAGTATTCCTTAGTTTAGTTTTTTACATTAGTAAAAATGTATACTAAAACGCACATCGTTTTAGTATACATTTTTAAAACATATACAGTATTTATTTTTAAAAAAGGTCAGCGAGAGAGAAGCCCGACCCGAACCCAAAGCAATGATTGACATTTTCGGGTCGGGCTCGGGCGGCCCGATCTTACCTCTACTTGGAGGAGTTCTGCCCTGCCACACGATATTTGCTGTCCTGGTGAGCTCCTGGCTTGTGATTTCTATTTCTCAGATTGAATCGAAGGTCACATCACAGCGCTTTCCTACTGACATACCAGCGCAAAATAAATTTTGCTACTTTATGTGAAATATCTGACACGGGCAAAAACTGCTGGTGTGCATGGCAGAGCAGTTCAGACTAGACATAGTCAGACTTGCCTCCCCACACATCTTGGGCTCTCTTACCAGTACTTTCAAGAGGCATTGAACACTCTGATTCTGGAGTTGACCACGGTGAGAGGCGCAGAGCAGGTGTAGTCATACTTATTGGCCCCAGCGTGGCGCCTGCCCATTCGGGTTCACCCCGGTGGACATAAAGGTTTCAGGTTGGGGGGGGGGGGGTGTTTGGGGTATCGACTTGAGACGTCGTGAATCAGTCATCAGAATACTTTGAAGAAGTACTCAATTCCACTGACACCCCTTGCTTTGAGGAAGCAGGGTCTGGGAACTCTGAGTTGGGCTGTCCTATCTCTGGGGTTGAAGTCACCGAAGTGATTAAAAAAATAATTGGTGGCGAAGTCCCAACGCTGGATGTGATCTGCCCACAGTTCCAACAGGCTCTGGATGTTGTGGGGCCGTCCTGCTTGACACGCCTCTACAACATTGCGTGGAAATCGGGGGCAGGGCCTCTGGATTGGCAGACTGGGGTGGTGGTCCCCCTTTTCGAGAAAGGGGACCAGAGGGTGTGTTCCAACTCCAGAGGGATCACACTCCTCAGCCTCCCTGGTAAGAGTTATTCAGGGGTGCTGGTGAGGAGGGTCTGTCGCAAGGTCGGATCTCAGATTCAGGATGAGCAGTGAAGTTTTCTAACTGGGGTCCATTTCACCAAGAGTCTACGACAAACTCTGTGTCTAATGCTGAACTTTGAGTTGCTGTACTCTGAGATTGGATCTCTGGGTTTCCAATTCCAGAGAAGCTGATAGTCATTCATTCATTTTCCGAACCGCGTCATCCTCACTAGGGTCGCGGGGGGTACTGGAGCCTATCCCAGCTGTCTACGGGCAGTAGGCGGGGGCCACCCTGAATCGGTTGCCAGCCAATCGCAGGGCACACAAAGACGAACAACCATCCACACCCACACTCACACCTAGGGACAATTTAGAGTGTTCAATCAGCCTGCTATGCATGTTTTTGGAATGTGGGAGGAAACCTGAGTATCCGGAGAAAACCCACGCAGGCCCGGGAAGAACATGCAAACACCACACAGGGAGGCCGGAGCTGGACGTGCTAACCACTGGACTACCGGGACGCCGAGAAGCTGATATGAATGTGTTTAATCAACTCGGAGTGTCTTCACCTGGAGTTAAGCACGTGCACCATAACTATGAAAAGCCAGCATTAATGGATCCACAGCTGTATGAGTCACCATGGTAACATGGGAGAGGATGGCTCCGTTTCTCACCCCACTACAACTGGAAATATTAATACACTCAAACAGCGAGTCTGAACACATTTCAGGAAGAATTGCAATACGGCTGCAGCTCTGAAAGAAGGAGACACCGTGGAAAACATTTGTCAGTGCATAACTTTCAATTTTGCACTCACAATAATATAATAGGGGAAAACTGCTGCCTATTAATTTATTTCATTTCGGTGCAATCTTGCGGGGGATACATGCACTTGGCAACAGCTGAATATGAAATATAAAAACATTGTCCAAACAGCTGAGTCCTCAGCATAACACACTTTTCTGACTGCCCTGCAATGAGTTGCCTTAATTAAGTGCTATGCGCTGTGTGTCAGTGGGTCCCCGCGGTCTCCTTCTGGTAGCCAATTGTATGCCGCTTCAGTGGAGCTGGTGGACCGCCCTTGCTGCATCGGCGTGAGTGGTGCCTGTTCTCCTCTCTTGGCTGGGTTGGATGGGGTACTCTGTCCACATTGTGCGATTCACTTGCATGTGTCAGTAAACACATATGCAGGGGTTGCTTGGTTTCAGATCACTCCCAAGTTCCTATAAAATTTTCTTCTGACCATGTCAACTTCCTGATCTGGTTGAGAATCAACATGGTCCCTCCAATTACACAATTGGGTCCACTACCCCCATCCTGTTCCCTTTTCTGTCCCTTTTCTATCCAGCCTTTTATTGTCCTGACCTTCCCTCACAGTGGGCAACACGACTGTTCTGCATCAAATTAAATTCCAGTGTGACATTGCAATATTCAGATAATGCTGTCTTGTTTATTTTACCTTAAGCTAGTGTCCTGTCATTAAATGTTTATTTTTCTTTCCGTCCTATTTTCTTCTTTTATGTAGCTCCCCTGTTAAACCACATTCTGTTTGACTGCAAACCTGAATAAATATCCATCACAATGCAAATGACCACAGTATATAAAACTCCAATGTTGCACAGAAAAACTGTTAGAGATACACATCCTCCATTATGTGTATCTCTAACAGTAAAAAAGCAGTCAAACTGGATGGATAGGTTTAACACACACCCACACACACACAAATTGGACTGAGGTTGCAGTGTGCTGCGACTAATTCAGAGTGCATGATAAATATCCTAAAGTAAGATTTTTGTGTATGACGAATGAGTTTCTTTTTTGTTTTCCAACACCAACACAATCTAATTATTCAATCAGAGCTGCACGCTGCATGACTGGTTGAGCGGCACGGTGGTTGACTGGTTAGCACGTTTGCCTTACAGAGGTCATTGCTTTGACTCCAGGCTCCGGCGTTCCTTTGTGGAGCTTGCACGTTCTCTCCATGCTTGCGTGGGTTTTTTTCTGAGTGCTCCCGTTTCCTCCCACATTCCAAAAACACGCAAGAACATTAATTGAACACTCTAAATTCCGTAGATGTAATTGGGAGTATGAATGGTTATTTGCCTATGTGTGACTTGCGATTGTCTGGCGACCAGTTCAGGGTGTACCCTGCCAACCAGCTTGGATTGGCTCCAGGAAATCCTTGAGAGTATAAGCGGTTTGGAAAATGGATGGATTATTCATTCAGTTGAAAAACAACAGGAGCTTCAGTATTATCCATCCGTCAGTATGTCCATCCATCCATACCGGGAATTGCTTTTTGTGTGTTGCAGCTCTCAGCTGCCTGGTTTTGTCCAAAAATAAGTACAGTAATTCACTCATCTCGACAAAGCATTCAAAATTTCCTTCATAACACTTGGGGGGGGGGGGGGACACTGCTCTCTGTTTTCTGAACATAGTATTAATAACAATATAAATAAATACAATTAAAAATGACAAACTCATCTGTTGGGTTACGTACACTGTGTTTGGATTTACAGTGGACACAGCTATTTTTGCCAGCTCCAATGTTATTGTCACGTTGCGAGGTGGTGGTGGACCCTAAAAAGCAGTCAGGAGGGAGGAACAGGGTGAACTTGACAAATTGTATTAAAATACTAAGGAAACGAAATTCAGAACACACAAAGTCTGGAAAACAAAATGAATCCAAAGTTGCAAACAAAACCCTGGCATAAGCAAAAAACAAAGTGATAAACACAAACCAAGAGAAACCGTGACAGCAACTAACATGACAGAAGCAAACAACAATGACCCGACAATGAGTGGTCGAGTCCTTTTATACAACTAATTACATAACGACCAACAGGTGTGCAGCTGCTGGGGGAGCCCTACAGTGCCACTTGTTGGTCACAAACAGAATCATGACAGTAGTAATTACATAACGACCGGCAGGTGTGCAGCTGCAGGTGGAGCCCTACAGTGCCACATGTTGGTCACAAACAGAATCATGACAGTACCCCTCACCCAGACGTCCCAAAGTCGTCCAAAGGCTTGCCTCACCGGAGAACGGGAACAAAAAGCGACAGCAACCCATTGCCTCGCTGGGGAACAGGAACAAAAGCGACGGCAACCCTTGCCTCGCCGGAGAACAGGAACAAAAGCGACAGCAACCCTTGCCTCGCCGGGGAACAGGAACAAAAGCGACGGCAACCCTTGCCTCACCGGGGAACAGGAACGGAGGGCGGTGGCAAACCTTTGGCTGGGCTTGGCCTGACGTGGACGGAGCTCGGCGTGACGGGAGCATGAGACGGCCGGACGTGGACGAGGAACATGGGACGGTCACAATGACATGCGCCGCCTGAAGGGGAATCATGGGACGGCCACATGACAAGCGCCACCTAGAGGAGAAACATGGGACAGCCGCATGACCCGTGCTGCCTGAAGGGGAAAAGGGTGTCGCCCGCAGACGTGCTCTGCCAGGCCGCTGCAGACGTGCTCCGCCAGGCACATGGTGGAATTGGATCCAGTCCTTTGTCCCTGCGGGGTCCAGGTGGTCGGGTCATTGTTTGCTTGTCTTGTCATGTTTGTTTCTGTCATGGTTCTGTTCTAGTTTTTTGAGCTTCAGTCATGGTTTTGTTTGATGCTTTGGATTCGTTTTGTTGTTAGGACTTTGTTTAGAATTTAGTTTTCTGTGTTTTATCAATACACTTCTTCAAGTACACCCTGCTCCTCCCTCCTGCCTGCTTTTTGGGGTCCACCACCACCTTGCAACGTGACAGTTATCACGTGATGAAAAACTGTTCATTTCGCTTCAGCACACAGAGTGAAAAGGGCACTTGTACCAGACTACTGTAAATAATAATTTCATAATATTCAAATTTTCGGTAGGGTGTTCATGGTCTGTGGAGAGTTCACTTCATAATTGGATCAGTCTGGTCATGATTCAAGATCTATCAGTTGCATAAGTTGGTTTACTGAACCAAACCTGAAAAATGTCAACAAACTGCAATAAATGTGCTGTGTGTAATTCCAATATTTTTTTTAAATTCTAGTTTCATAAGAGCAGGTGTGTCTCAATATGCTAAATCAGATTACAGATAATGACTGTACATGAAACAGTCATGTCATGTAGCTCGCCCTTCCCCCTAAATTGAGAAAATGCAAACATGGCTGTAATTTGTTGAGGTGCAAAACTGACTTGCGTCACATTGAGAGCTGTTTGTAATATTTTCACGACTACATTGAGCTACATTTGAAAGGTGATGAAATATTTTAAACAGAGAGAAACAGAATACGCAAGCACGTTACATTGTGTGTTACATTGTTCATCAAAGATATGTAGGTGCATGTGTGACAAACGGGTGCAGTGACCAAACTTGTGCCAATATCAAAATTTCCCATGCATATGAATACCATGTTGTGCCAAGTTACCAACCAAAAATTGTACATTGTAGACAAAAAATAAAATAAAATAAAAAGTGAACTACATTGCTTTTCATCAAGCCTATAAGATGCAGTCCACAGATGCATGTAAGTGTTCAAACAAATTAACAGTCAACAGAAACTGTGAGAACACAATCAGTGCTCTTGGCAGAGTGTCTACTTGTTAAAATTCAAATGGAAGAATAAACGTCGAGAGTGAGAACGTTTTCTCATCTGGAATTTAGGATATGTTAGACAACACATTTTTTTTTAATGTTTCCCTGTCTGGAGAAACTTAATCATGCATACCAAGGCCAGTTGTTGTCATCATTATTGCTTGTTGCCTAAGTCTTATTCAGAAATGTAATTCGAATTACCTCAGTTTGACATAGTTCATTGTTTTATTTTTTTAATGGATTTTCTTTTTAAAATTATTAGAAAAATTAAACTGTTCTGCAAGAATTCTTGATTATTCTTTTTTTTTCAATCCAATACAGTTTATAATGTGATTAATGCTAATGATGGGCAATACCAAGCAATTTTCATTTGACGCAAATTACTTTTTAGTAATTGTTTTTTTCAATAACAGGACAGGCACCCACACTTTGTGTGTGCGTGTGTGTGTGTGTTTTTTCCCAAACAATAACCAATAATTGAACAATATTATTGTTCTTCAGAGATTAGTGGAAACATATTACATTACCGTATGTTCTGGACCATAAGCCGCACATTTTGTCACACGCTTTCAACTCTGCGGCTTATTTCATGAAGCGGCCTATGTAAAGATTTTTCGAACGGCCACCAGGGAGTGCTCAAGCATAAAAGGTAAGAGTGAGACAAGTTGATATATACGTGTCAAGGAAGACGCGATCATCTGTCCCACTGAAAACAACCGGCAATGAGAGGGCACATTTGACCTGTTTTGGGCTGCACTGCATCCACCAAGGATTACCATGCCAAAAAACTTCCCGAAAGACATTGTCGTGAAAGTTGACACGAAAGCGTGGATGGTAGAAAGACTAATTAAGGAATGGTTGACCGAGTGTGGATTTTTTTCACAGAAAAAAAGCATTTCTCGACAGCGAACAGTGACTTTTATCAAGGTCAAGGTCATCTTGGTTTTCTTGTCTTATCTTATCTTTATTGTCAAATATGCTTATGTATGATATGCAGCATAGATTAAATTTCTTCCTCTCCATCCTCACTGAAAACATCTCATACAAACATGCTGTGCATTAAACACACACAGCTAAGACAAAATAGCAGCTCCACTGTATAAAAGACATAATATGTCATCTGAACAGTATAAACAGTATAGACAATATAAACAATGTAAACAGCATAAACAATGGCACTTGTGGCTATTGTGGGTAAAGTGAGGTAGTGCATTGTGCAATTGTGCAATACGCAGATGTCGGATGATGAGGGGAGGGTCATAGTCTGTGACAGGAGGCAGGGGTCGGTCAGAGGCAGAGGGCGGGGAGTGCGGGCAGAGCAGGGAGGGAGTTGAGTCTCCTGCCTGCCTGGTGGAAGAAACTGTTTTTGAGCCTGCTGGTTCTGGCACGGAGACTTTGCAATCTCCTTCCCGACGGCAGCAGGCCGAAGAGGCTGTGGGATGGGTGGGTGGGGTCACCTGCGATCCGGATGGTTTGGCGGGTCAGACGGGAGTGGTAAATGTCCACGAGTGGGAGGAGAGAGACACCAATGATCTTCTCAGCTGCTCTCACGGCGCGCTGTAAAGTCTTTTGGCAGGACACAGTGCAAGCACCATACCACACAGTGATGCAGCTGGACAGGATGCTCTCAATGATGCCTGTATAGAATGTCTGCTTGATGGTGGGCGGGGCTCTTGCTCTCCTCAGTTTACGGAGGAAGTACAGGCGCTGGTTGGCTTTTTTGGCCAGTGATGAGGTATTGTGCATGACATCAGCTGAGCAACGCTGTCTTGGGTGGCGATCGAGGGGAGGTCGAGTTAGAGACAGTGATATAGTGGAAAGTAAAGCCACCGGGTCCAGGAAGTATTTTTTATTGTTAGATTTAGACGCAGCATGAACGTTGCATTGCTAAAATGGCTACAAAACGGACCTTTGGATGTCAAGCAGCTAAGACAAGAAGCGTTCTGACGCTGGAAGAGAGGGTAAAAGTGATCAAAATGAAAGACGGAGGAAGCAAAATAAAAAGACATTATCCAAGAAATTGATGTAAGTGAAAGTAAATGCTAATCGTAAATTTCGCAATTTCTTTCCTTTTTTTTCTTTCTACACTGACTATATAAAGTATCAAATAAGTGTGTGCTCATTCTTAATCACTATTGGAATAAAAATAAAGAGTACACATACGTTTGTGTGTGTGTTTGTGTTTACATGTGAGATCAAATTTGCTACAGTGAAAAAACCCCTGTTGTGAAAATTTCTTGCTGCAAACATGATTTTGTTGTAGAGGAATTTCACTGTAACAATGTGCGCACCTGTGGCTTATAGACAGGTGCGGCTTATGTGTGTACAAAATATTTTTTCCTTTAAAAATGCTGTGGGTGCGACTTATAAGCAGGTGCCCTCTTTAGTCCGGAAACTATGGGTACTTAATATTTGTGAAGTATCTGAAAGAAAGGTAGAGCGATCCTCTTTTTTGTCAAATCCATTCAAATCCCCCCTCAGCCTATGACTGGCTTGAATAGCTTCCATATGCCTGATGCTTTAATGGTCCGTGTCCCCAGACTTAGCGGCCACAGCGTGCTCCATGCACCCCCTGAGTGTGGCACTCCAAATAACTGAAAGGCACATTCCAAATAATGCTGCGGGTTTACAAATGGTCGGTGTGTAGCCATGCACGCTCGAACTGTATTTCTGAAGTCGATACCCATTTGATACTCATGGGAGCATTTAAATAAAACAATACTACTGAATTGATGGCTTATAATTAATACCCAAGATTCTGTATCATGCTTAATGTGTCTGTGTAAAGTCTTAAATTCACATCATTCATGGCACTATACCAGTCTTCCTCAACTGGCGGACCGCGATCCACGACCGGACCACCGACCTCCTCTGTCCGGACCCTCGGCAAATTGTATAAAATAATAAATTATAAAGTGATTTTTACGTTATACATTTTATATATTTGGACTGTAATCTGCGCATTACCGCGATCGCTTGTTAAAATTATCCGTTGTATTCTTTGCGTGCACTAACAGATGTATTGCAGAGGACCGCAGCAGCGCGACTGTGTGTGGATAATGTTTGACTAACTGGAGACCCTGGCTGAGCAGGGGATGTCAGCGATAAAGATGCGCTGATTGGCTCCTCTGAACTTAAGGTGTGCCCATACATAAGCGTCAGCATATACGATGCGCTGATTGGCTCCTCTGAACTTAAGGTGTGCCCATACATAAGCGTCAGCACGCGTCTATCCCAATACACACACATTCAAAATGGATGATTGTGTCAGGAAACAGACGCATGCGCGACGCCACAGTGTGCTCACAGCTTCAGCCCAGGAGAGCCGCACACAGACAATTAGACAAGACGAATCACGGGAGGTTTCGATTGTGTGCAGTTTTGCTCCCGTCTACCCGGGGATCTTTGCAGCTGTTTAACAGCAGCACACCGCAACATGGTAAATGAACATCACAATGGCGTCCTCAAATAATATTTGCATGCCTCAGACATTGCATTCACCTTTAGTGGAAGAACAGCACTGCACATTCCTGTGTTCCCTTGTGTCAGTATTTAAAATGGTTCTTAACTCCTCTTCTGATATATTTTTCAGTGATTTCAGAGGGGATGTGAAAAGGGGAATTGTACAAATGAAAAGGATGTTTTTGTTTTCATGTTTAGTATTTATTTTGGTAAAATTAGTATTTTGTTTTGTTTTTGTTAAATTAAGGGAAAAAAAGACAATTACTGTTTCACAAAGTTAAAGTAAAAATGACTTATTTCCCTAAAAGGGCTATTTCTATTATTAAGCAGGCACAACTTAACAAAATAAAAGAGTTCCTGTGCCTCAACACAATACCTCTCATTATTTGCCGTGTACTGGCAAAGTGAATAATTGTTATTTTCATGCACCCCATTATTGGTTGGTTGTGAGGAGTGTTGATTTGTATAAGCTTGGCTTGACCATACTAAATGGGCATATAGCCCTGCTCCCCATGACCGCCGTGCATGGGACCGGACCTTGGTCTTATTAAAAAAAAAAAAAAGTGGACCTACAGCATTTCTAGTTGAGGACCACTGCACTATACATTCAATTACATTTCTATTGTGTTCTTTATTGAGCCTGTTCCTTAAATTTGTCACCATCCATAAAACTGAGTTAAAGATGTGCAGAAACATTGAAGGAACCTGTTTCAGCTGGTGTCATTCTTACTTTACGACCTCAAGAAAGAATGAGGAAGTTACGAGGCAACACAATCAATTGATCGATCTAACACCATACAAGAGCATCAATGTCACATCATCACTTATGCAATCGCAGTTGGGATATTCTGGGTGTAAATCTCATGTGGAGTTTACATGTTCTCTTGTGCTTGCTGGGTTTGATTCCGCACTCCGGTCTTCCTGTATGGAGTTTGCATGTTCTCACCGTGCCTCTGTGGGTTTTCTCTGCGCGGTGGGCGACTGCTTAGCACACTTGCCTCACTGTGCGAAGGGGCAGGGTTCAATTCCAGTTCGGGCCTTCCTGTGTGGACTTTGCATGTTCTCCCCGTGCCTGCCTGGGTTTTTGCCGGGGACTCCGGTTTTCTCCGACATTCCAAAAACATCCATGGCAGCTTAATGAAACACTCGAAATTGCCCCTAGGTGTAATTGTGAGTGCGAATGGCTGTTCGTCTATGTGTGCCCTGCGATTGACTGGCAACCTGTTCAGGACGTACTCCACCTCTTCTGCCCGACACAGCTGGAATTAGAAAATGGATGGTCTTTTTCATCGTTCACGCTGAAGACATGATGTTCATGATTTCCAAAGTCAATTTGAAATGTGGACTCGTCAGACTGCAGCACACTTTTTTTTTAATGTGTCAGTCCATCTCAAATGAGCTTTAACTCAGAGAAGTCAACGTGTTGCTGGTTGTTGTTGATATTTGCCTTTCCCTTTGCATGGTAGAGTTTTAAGTTTGAGATGTAGCGAGAAAATGTGGTAACTAATTATGATTACATATATACGTGTACGTCTAAAGTCAGCACACATGTAGTGGAAGTCTGTGATATAGAAAGTAGGCAAAGCACACCTTTCATGCCATCAGTTCACATGCAGAATATGTATTGTTCTTCACAAAAGGTTCAACTGACTTACATCAAATGTTACTCTCAGTGTCCATAGCCTCTGCTTTACTGTTCAAACACATTCTTGTCCGGTAAACTACAATCACGTTCCTTAGTTTAACACATTTCAATGTAACATGTACTCAATATATTTACCTTTTCAACTAATAACCTTCATCATCAAATACATTACTTTTATAAATCTCTTCTACGTGTGCATTAGTCTTAACCTGTTCAAATATTCAAACTTATAACTTACAATAAACCATGAATCATTTGTTTCTTTGCACTCTGATAAATGGACATCTGATAGCATTGTTCTTAAAAACCACATAAACATAACTACCATGTATTTAATATCGCTGGTATCACTGGTTGTTAGTAATAAATTCAAAATGTGCACATTTGTTGAAACACAAAACACGATAAATGTCATATTGCATGAAAAATGTGTCAGAAACGTCTTTGGGAAAAGTAATGAAATGTTTCCTGACATCCTGGTGAACTCGACCCGTTTTGCATTTGCTTGGCCATTACCAATAGCAGATTAGCTTATTCAACACCACCTCAAAAGTGACACAAATACATTTGCAGTACCTGTTTTGAGACTCACACTTCTAACAATATAATCTATGATGTCTTTGGACACTTATAGTTTATATTGTACTCTGAATGTATTCGTTTTGACCAAAGGAGGCAGAGCACACGTTTCGTGCCTTTAGTTCACGCGGAGAATATTTATTGTTCTTCCTCCGTGCATAGGCCTACTTTCTACCTTTGTGAAAGTGTTCGGCATGAGGAACTCCAATCGACTCGAATGAGTCATAATGGAACCAGATGCATTACATTTGAATTACCTATTGATAAATTAAAGAATAAAATAAAAATGAAAAGAAAATAAACTCTATTTTCCAAGCAATTTTCTCTTGAAAATGCATTTGGACTTTATAGAGATCATACTTTGTACAGGATCATACAAAGGACAATAATTTTAACATAAAATATTAGCAAAAACAGCAACAACATGGGTGGATGACACTGTCGGATATTCCTTCCCTGCTGATGATCTGGGATTTTGTTATCAAGAGTAGCATCCGCAAAGGCATCATGTACCCATTTGAGTTGCTGTCGCTTGGATGACGACACCTATTGAATGGATGCGTCTTCTGAAGGGATGCCTCCAATCATTTCATTTTGTTTAATCTGTTGAGTGTTTTGAGCACACGAGTCGTGACATTCACCTTGACCGAACCCATTTAATAGTCTTTTCTTCCCTTCCAGGTTTTGTCCATACATGTGGAGGTACTTTAAAGGGGAGGAATGGGACCCTAGAAAGCCCTGGGTTTCCCTATGGTTATCCCAATGGAGCAAACTGTACCTGGGTGATCGTCGCTGGAGAGGGCAACAGGATTCATATAGTTTTTCAATCTTTTGCTCTGGAAGAAGAATATGACTTTTTATCTCTGTATGATGGCCATCCACAAACGGCAAACTTCAGAACAAGGTAAGAATGTCATGGTTGATCTGTTTGGGACCAACAGGTGGCTCTGTAGGGCACCTCCTACAGCGGCACACCTGTTGGTCATCATGTCATAGTAGGTTATCTGTTAAAAGGACTCCTGGCCCAGCCACTCAGTGTCGGGTCATTGTTGCTGTCACTGCTTCTCTTGGTTCATGTTTGTGCCTTAATGCCATATGGATTTTTGTTTGTATTGCTTTCACCTTGTTTTAGCATCTTCCATGGGTTTTTGTTTGTTACTTTGCATTCTTGTTGTTTTCGGGACTTTGTTCTGAATTTAGTTTTCTCAGTGTTTTGTTAATACAGTTTGTCAAGTTCACCCTACACCTCCCTCCTACCTGCTTTTTGGGGTCCTCCACCACCACACTTGTGACAAAGACATCTCCCTGCTTCTATGGTCCTTGAAGCTTGTTTGAATGAGGAATGCAACATATGCACATAATTAGTTTCCAGGTACAATGTAACAATCATTTTGCACAATTACAATTTCATGTCTTTTATGAAGAGCGGTGGCCAATCACATCCGATGATCCATCCATCCATTTTCCGATCCGCTTTATCCTCACAAGGGTTGCGCGGGGTGTTGGAGCCTATCCCAGCCGTCTTCGGTCAGTAGGCGGGGGACACCCTGAACCGGTTGCCAGCCAATTGCAGCACATCCGAGGATATCGGTTCATATGTGAAAGCTGGAGTTTTCCTGATCTGGTCACATGATCGGAATTTCACACAGGTCACCTAGTTGTCATTTTATGGGTATTGGATGAAAAATAATGGATTAAAAAAAATATACAGTATATACTGTATTTTTTAAAGGTCACAACTTGACCAAGTCAAGTACAACTTTATTGTCAAATGCGCTGTATGTGCAACATACAGCACAGATGAAATTTCCTCCCTCTTAACCAGACAACGAAAAAACAAGAGGAGCCGCTGCGAGTGCCCGTGCCGCCATCAACAGATCAGTTAACATAAAATGACAAAATAATACACATGTTGTTTGAAGCAGTTATAGATGAAAGAGGAGAGAACCAAAGTGTCCTTTCACTAGTGGATCAAAGATGTCATGCTGAAAATGTGTACACATCTGCTACAAGCTAAGTTTGAAAGCAACAAGAAGCTGTCGCGTCCATTGACGAAAAACATATTGGCTCACATCTCCTGTCCCATGTAAATCCACTTCAATTCCAAGCCGCGACTCCCAGTTCCATTGGCCTCTGTGCTCTGCGTCGATGATACTGTACTTTCTTCTCATCGTCGGCTCCACAAACCATCCATCCATCCAGCTGCAAACTGTCCAACAGCACCGACATTTTCGCTGAACAAAATGGGCGCCAAAACACAAGCCCCGGGGGCTGTCCAACAACGACAGTGAAATGACACTGACATTCCTCCCATTCAAAATCAGTGCTGGTACACGCGTGCTGCCGAGAAGGCGCAAACACCAAGCTCAGATTCTTCTCTTTTGATGAATGTCGTGGCCAAAACAATCCACATCAGGTCCACACGACGTAAAACCTACACCACGTGACAAAACAAAACACCAAAAAAAAAAAAAAATCTTCCCGTGTGTGGGTTTTGTCAGGGTACTCTCATTTCTTACCACATTCCAAAAACATGAATGACAGGTTAATGGAACTCTACATTGTCCCTAGGTGTTAGTGTGAGCGTGAATAGTTGTTCGTCTCTGTGTGCCCTGCAATTGGGTGTTCAGGGTGTACTCTGCCTAGTGCCTTTTTCATCTTTCACACTGAAGACATGATGTCCATGATTTCCAAAGTCAATTTGAAATGTGGACTCGTCAGACCGCAACATACTTTTTTTAATGTGTCAGTCCATCTGAGATGAGTTCAAACTCGGAGAAGTCGACGCATTTCTGGTTATTGTTGATATTTGCCTTTCCCTTTGCATGGTAGAGTTTTAAGTTTGAGATGTAGCGAGAAAATGTGGTAACTAATTATGGTTATTTGGATATGTTCTTTACCCAGCGATTCCCAAACAGTGTGCCAGGCCACATTTGTGTACCATGAGAGCTCTTATGGTCTGCGGTGTTGTTGCAGTCCAGGAGGAGGCCACATGCAGAATATGTATTGTTCTTCACAAAACGTTCAACTGACTTACAGTACATCAAATGTTACTCTCAGTGTCCATAGCCTCTGCTTTACTGTTCAAACACATTCTTGTCCGGTAAAGTACAGTCACGTTCCTTAGTTTATTTTGCATACGCATACATATTTCCGAGCCTCTACAGCATCAAAGTTCAAATAAGTACACCCTGAACTGGTTACCAGCCAATTACAGCAGAAAATTATTAATCCATACCAAATAATGTATTCTTGTCCATCTATCTATGCCAATGACTTTTATTGATTGACAGGACAAATAAATGAGCTTTTGTAAGATGGCACAAAATACATAACAGATATGCACTTTCTGTGATATTTTTGTTTGATTGGTCAAACTCAAAAATATGTGCCTTGGCTCAATATAGGTTGGAAATCACAGCTTTTTACAAATGCTGTTTTTTTAATGCAGTGCTGCCTGTGGAAGGTCACAAGCTTTGTCACTTCTGTGCAGAGATTTCTCCTGATACTCAAAGTCTTTCTTTATTATGGACCATAGATGAGCCATCCATCCATCCATTTTTAAACCGCGTATCTTGAAGAGGGTCGCGGGGAGTTGCTGGAGCCTATCCCAGATCACTTCAGACATAAGGTAGACTACACCCTGAACTGGTCGCCAGTGAGTCGCAGGGCACATATCGAGACAAACAACCAGTCACACCCACATGCATGACTGAGTGGGAACGATCCCAAGCTGCTCGCACCCAAATCCCTAAAGTCTTTGTAATTGTGGATTGAGAAACACTCTTAAACTGCTGAACTATTTACTCATGTAGTTGTTGAAAAAGCGGTGAAGCTTGCCCCAGCCTTGCTTGTGACCAACTGAGCCTTGCGGGAATGCTTATTTTGCATGCAATCATGCCTTTATCCAATTAACCTGGTCAGTCCAAAGAGGTTTTTTTTTGAGTACTTTCCGAGTCTTTTATTTTCCCTCTTCCATCTTTTTGGAACGTATTGCCGGCATCAAATTTGAAAGTATTTGTAAAACAAAACAATACAGATTAAATGATAAAAATAAATAAATAATCGTGCAGATGAAAAGATGATCGCGACTAGTCCTTCCGAAGCCTGTCTTCCCTGCAGCGCATATTTGGAGTGACTTCTAATTCACTGTACAGTGTGTATGAAGTGTTGCTTATGTATTACATCACATGCAAGAAAAAAAAACAAAAACACTATTGAACCATCAGATGCATTTGAGATAGAATACAAATGGCAAATAACCCTTTTAGCTGACAGAAATTTCTTAAATCAAATTTCCCATTGGGTTGGTTTTTGGTTTGGTTTGGTTTGTTTATTGAACATATACAGTAATAATTTGACAGAAAATAAGGTAGATAAAATGGTAAAAAGAAAGAAATCAGTCATCATTCAACACAGTTATTATGTTCAAGGGAGTAGGAAGAAGTAAAAAACTTATCTAGTCCTACCCCGTTATGTGTTTATATCTAATAAATCATTTTTATATCCATCAGAAAAGAAAAAAAGTAAGAAGAAAGAAGTCTCCATTAAGGCTCATACTTTACCCTTAACCGTGATATTTTTACAACTTTTGGTTTGTATCGGGATTATATAAATCCACACCCTGGCACTCTTGTGTCAATTTTCTCTTGTATTCATAATGGATATTTCAATACCTTTCTCTATTTATCAACTTAGTTCTGATTTATTATTATATTTAATGTTTAGAATTTATTATTTTAACTCTGATAGATGTAGGTTGTTTATTATATATTATATATAAAACTATTTTTTTGAATTTGTTTTTGAACTCAGCAAGCGATTTACTCATTTTCAGGTCCGTTTCGAAATAATTCCACAGATTAACACCTTTGATAGATACACTTCTTTGCTTGATGTTTGTTCTTGTTTTAAGTTTTTTGAATAAGTTGGTACTTCTTAAATCATAGCTGCTTTCTCGAATTTCGAAAAACTTCTGAATGTTTTGGCAGAGCAGGTTATTGTGTGCTTTGTACATTAATTGGGCGATTTTAAAGTCAACCAGGTCATAAAATGTCATTGTATTTAATTTGATAAATAGTGGATTTGTGGGTTCCGTATATTTTGATCTATTAATAATTCGAAGTGCTTTTTTTTGTAGTTTTAGAATAGGGAGTGTGTTTGTTTTGCAGGCATTTCCCCATATTTCACAGTAGGTCATATATGGTAATAATAATGAAGTGTATAATGTGTACAAAGATCTCTTATTTAGCACTTCCTTGGTTTTGTAGAGGATCCCTACGGTTTTGGCTATTTTTCTTTTTACGTTATCGATATGTGGCTTCCAACATAGTTTTGAGTCTATTACTAATCCGAGAAACTTGGTTTCATACGCTCTTTCTATCTCAATTGAGTTTACCATAATTTTAGCTTGGTGTTCGATTGGTCTTGTGCCAAAAACAATTAACTTCGATTTTTTTCAGGTTAAGTGACAATTTATTTCTGTCGAACCAGTTTTTTAATTTGTTTAATTCGTTTTCTACGGTTGTCAGGAGCTGTTTCAGATTTATTCCAGAACAGTAGAACGTTGTATCATCAGCAAATAGGACACATTTAAATTGTTTTGAGACCTTGCAGATATCATTTATATATAAGATGAATAGTTTTGGACCAAGCACTGACCCTTGAGGAACTCCATGAGTGATTTTCAGTTGATTCGTTTTTTTATTGTTGAGCTGCACATACTGATATCTGTTTTCTAAATAACTTTTTATCCATTTATAAGCTACACCTCTAATGCCATATCTTTCTAGTTTTTTCAATAATATACTGTGATCTATGGTGTCAAAAGCTTTTTTTAGATCTAGGAAAACCCCAACAGTAAATTCTTTGTTGTCTATATTAGTGGCTATTGCTTCCACAAACTCCATAACTGCCATTGAGGTGGTCCGTTTTTCCCTGAAGCCATATTGATTCTCACTTAACAGCGCATGCTTTTGTATAAAGCTATCAGGTCTGCGAGAAAATAGTTTTTCTAATATTTTTGAAAATTGTGGTAGTAGTGATTTTTGGTCTATAATTTGTAAACAGATGTCTTTCTCCACTTTTATAGATTGGAATAACTTTAGCAATTTTCATTTTTGATGGAAAGATACCAGCTTTGAATGACAGGTTGCATATGTGCGTGAAAGGTCGCACTACATATTCTATAATCTGCTTTAGTATTGTCATATCAATATTAAAGCAATCAGTTGACTTTTTATTTTTAAAAGTTTTTATAATATTTGATACTTCTTTTTGTTTTACAGCAGTAAGGAACATCATGGAGGATTTTTTTTCTACGTATCTTATCTATTTCAAACAAGTTTGTTGGATCAGGAATTTGTTTTGCTAGGTTACTGCCGATGTTGACAAAATACTCATTAAATTCAGTTGCTATTTCTGCAGTTTTTTGCAGTAATTTGACTTCATAAAAAAATAGGCACAAGTAGCAACAACAAAATATTCAACTTTGCCTCACGGTGAATCAGTACATAATTTGTAAGCTTACTTGACTCTTCAATGCTGTTTTTTGGTTGAGTCTGTTATCACAACTTTTGACCGATTCCATCTGGTGAGTGGTCAAACCTCCTCAGCTCTTCAAGGGTTAAAATCTCTGCTGTTACCTGTTGTTGGAATTGACTTCCCAGTG
The DNA here is from genome assembly GCF_054856545.1 of Hippocampus guttulatus. NCBI lineage: Eukaryota > Metazoa > Chordata > Actinopteri > Syngnathiformes > Syngnathidae > Hippocampus > Hippocampus guttulatus. The sequence continues at coordinate 3,436,648 of NC_141266.1, forward strand.
GTCTTCCAATTGTTCCTGACAGTTTGGGGTCAATATCTTTTGCCAAAGGTGTTGGTTGCTATGGACCTGTATGTGCCAGCACTTTAAATGTGTTTTTCTCATTTCACACTGGCAACATTAAAATTGCTCTTACCTCATTTTTTTAGGTACTTCAATGTATGATATATCATTATAAAGGGAACTAAGTGATGAAGTAGAATTTTACCATCTCAATTTGTATTGTTTAACCCCTGAAAACTATTTAGCCAGAACTGGTCACAATTGGGGGAGACCACTGCAAAACAATGAGTTTCTCTGAATTCACTGTTTAGAGCAGTGACGTGCAGTGAGGCTCATGGTTGGTTCATGACATTTATGACCCAACCAGAGTGGCAAATTTGCCAATAAATTCGGAGCCAGATATTTAAAAATTGTAATAAGACTAAATGCATAAATAAAATAAAATAAGACTAAGAATACATTATTTATAAGTGCTTTTCAAAACACTCAAGGACACTTTACAATCAAGAACAAAACAATAAATCCACATATAAAACTATAAATAATAAAATAAGACATGTAATTTAAACGTATTATGCAATTTTGAATTGGTGGGTTTTGAGACGGGATTTGAATGTGGGAAGTGAATCATCACGGATGTTGGGTGGAAGTGAGCTGCAGAGTTTGGGGGCAGAGCAGCTAAAGCTCTGCAACCCATTGTGCTGAGACGGGCAGAGGGTACACAGAGGTGAAGGCAGGAAGAGGATCTGAACCTGCAAGAAGCAAGAGAAATCTGAAGATCAGACAAATGGGGGGAGGGGGGCAAGGTCATGGATGCCCTTAAATGTATAGAGAAGGATTTCAAAATTGATTCTCAGTTTGACAGGGAGCCAGTGTAGCTGTTGGAGGATGGGGGTGATGTGGTGAAAGTAGGGGGTTCTGGTGATGATCCGCACGGCAGAATTCTGGAGTTTATGATGGGCACCGAAAAGAAGTCAATTGCAATAATCAATGCAGGAGGTGAGAAGACTGTGGACCAGGACAGCAGCGGTGTGAGAGCGGGCGAAGACGATTGATATTGCGTAGGTGGAAAAATGCAGACCGGGTTATGTTATTGACGTGGGAGTGGAACGATAGTGAGCTAAAACTGGTAAACAAGCCCCCCCAACAAAAAAACAATGATATATTTTTTTTTCCCCATAAAAACAAATCCAAATGCATAACAGTATCTACAGAGTTCCTCTTTTTCGTTTGTTTTGGTTGGCCTTGGAAGCTATCTTTACCATAAACGCCACTGGAGAGAGCTTAAATTCCAACCTTCAACCGCATCGTGGTGGTGGGGAGGAACGTGTAACTGCCCGGCCAACAGAAGGCTCTGGTATAAGCAGGGCTGGGGACCCGGCTTTTAAATAAATCCCCACGAAACGTCTTTCTTCATGACCTTACGGCCGACTGCAATTACGACTCAAGCTACGGTATCCGCAGGAAACGACGTGCCTGCCCTCAGCTCAGCGGGGTGGGTGATAAATGTGCAAGCCGAACACCACCACCAGCACCATCACCTCCTCCGACGCCTTGAGCGCCTCAACATTTCTTGCTGAAACGTCCGGACTCTCAGCGATGAAGGGACCCAAGCCCTCGCCATGAGTTCGCTTCACAACTACGGCATCAGCGTGGCATGCCTCTCTGAAGTACACCTCCCTGATACCAGGCAGCGACAGTTGAATGTCCCTGGTATCGATGCGGTCTACAACCTTTACCATAGAGGAGTGACAGACAACAGTGGCTGGTAGGGCGTTGCAGTCGCCCTTGCTTTCGAGGCGCAGGCTGCACTGTTGGCGTGGGAACCCATCTCCCACTGCCTTGCTAAGGTACGCTTGAGGGGTGCCATTGCCAACATCCCTGACATGGCGGTGTATGCGCCCAAATGACTGCTGCTGACGTGGACAAGGAGCAGTTCTACCATAAGCTCCAGACGACTGTCGACGGCATCCCCTCCAATGACATCCTAGTGGTTGCAGGAGACTGGAATGCGCGCACCGGACCGGCGCACCGGTGCCCCGGACCGGACCACGTGACAAGTGTTGAGGCGCTTTGCTCTGCGAAAAGGCTGCGACAACGGCGAATGGCTCGTCAACTTCGCCGTTTCAAATCGCCTAGTCGTGACGAACACACGCTTCCAATACCCCCAACGTCAGCAAGTCACATTGGTACTCGATGGGCAGACAACTAACCAGATTGACTACATTCTGGCTCAGTCACAATGGGTGAGTTCAGTCCTTTACGCGCGGGCGTACCGCGGCGCAGACTCGGGCGGCAAGAGCGGCTCCGACCATGCACTTGTGTGTGCTACACTTCGCATCCCACTTAAAGTTAATCGCCCTCCGATACACACCACACGGATTGATGTCGCGAAGCTGAAGCTGGATGCGGAGAAGAGTTTTCAAGTGGAGATCCAAAACCGCTTCGCTCAACTACAACCGGCTTCCGATGAGCCGAAGCAGGAGTGGCGGGAACTCAAATCTACCATCGCTGCAGCCACGCGCGCACACCTCAGCTCCACCAAACGCTAGAACCGCAAACTGGATCACTGCAAACACGCTGGCCCTTGCAGAACGATCCAGGCTTGCACGAGTAACGGCAGCAGCCAAATTCCGCGAACTACGGCGACGTACCACTCTGGCGATTCGGGCAGATCAAAACGCCTATTGGCACGACTTTGCCGAAGAAACTGAAAGGGCCGCCGCTGTGGGAGATACCCGCAAGCTTTATCAGATGGTAAAGCAGGCGAGCCGGAAATCAACCGGAGTCAGCGAAACGATCTGCGCAGAGAACAGTTCCGTGATAACCTCCTTAGAGAAACAACTGCATTGTTGGTGCAAACAATTTGAAGCCCTACTCAATCAACCACCACCACTGTTAGAGCCTGCGCTTCCTTCAAATGACCAGGAGTATGACTGCAGCTCGTGGTGGGTCTGTGACGGTGGAACCAGGACTGGCTGAGGTTTTCGGTTGACCTGGCACAGGATCGCCGCGCTTGGGCCGCCATCATCAGGGACGTCGTGCGAGCCAAGGAAGAGGCCAGCTCAATCCGCCGAGGGTGAAGGCCGCCGCAAACAAACAAACTGGAGAGAGCTTCATTATGTTGTTGCAAGACACCTGAGGGATCTGTGAGCTGAAATGCCAGAATGAGGCAGCCATTTTACATTCACACAATAGCAAACAGCAACATAAATGGTGTTATTTCTGAGCTATGTGGGAATTGAGGAATGTGTTGGAAAAATTGCATGAATAATTTGAATGCTTTATGCACTTGTGTCTGCAGAGTTTGAAGGGTAACACATCAAAATTGTGCAACACCTATAGTGGCGGTTCATATCTTTACCACCATGTATTTTTATCTTGACCATTATGCAAGAAGTATATTCCAGTGGACCAGCACCATTTGCTCTGTCAGTTTTTTTAATTTTTTTTATTTTTTTGGACAAAGGTGTGGCAGATAAGTCAGATAAAAGGGATGCAGCACATAATACATTCTGAAGGAGGAGTGTACTGTAATACATTTATTTCTAGTTTTCATTGTGAATTTTAATTTAACATATAATGGTGAACCTTTGATAATAGGTCAACAGTACTATGAAAAAGCCAAATAATCCGGTTCGTATAAAGATTAAGCAAATGTCTATTTATGCCTGAGGCTACTAGGAAAAACACGATTCAAAATATCTGGTAGTAAAACAAAATTATCAAAGTGTGTACACTTTTTTAATGTACATTGTAATGCAATGTGCAAATTTGCTACTCCAGCAGTTGAACCTTCATTCACTGCATATAAAGTATGTGGATGCATTGCAGTTGGCCAACTGTTTTACGACTACTTTACCTTTATAGCGGGCTCATTGGTTAGATTGCACAATATCATCTTACGGCAGGACTGAGTCGACTGGTCATTAACTTGAATGAAGTGAAACCACACGCTTTTTCCACATGAGTTTGCAACATGCACGCACGCACATCTTCGTTTGTTTAGCTACTACTTTGTGTCTGGAATGGGCTTCACTCAAAACACTCTTTTTCTGCTCAAAATCCCCTCTTCTAAGTGTGGCATAAATACAACGCCGCTCTGAAGCCCCTGGCGACAGCACACACACCGCCGTATGCTTCCTGATTAGCATTTTACCAAAGGCATTTTCTATTGATATTGATCACGTCTATCACGATACTTATTGATATTAATTCGGCCAGCCCTATTATACCTGCTCTGTGATTGTCTCAGATGTTTGCTAAAAGAGCAAGTCGCATCATGAAGACCGAGTAACACAAACGGCAGGTCCCAAAAACTGTTGTGGAGAAGTTTAAAACAGGGCTAGGATATAAAACAACTCCACAAGCTTCAAATATCCCGCAGAGCACTGTTCAAGCAATATCTGTGTTATACAGTGCTGTGTTTTTCTTTCTGTATCCCAATGAGATGATTTGTCAACATATTACAGTGTATATTGTAAAAAGCTGACGTTGTTCATCCATCCATCCATCATCTACCGCTTATCCGGGGCCGGGTCGCGGGGGCAACAGCAGGGAAGCCCAGACTTCCCTCTCCCTAGCTACTTCTTCCAGCTCTCCCCGGGGGATCCCGAGACGTTCCCAGGCCAGCTGGGTGACATAGTCTCTCCAGCGTGTCCTGGGTCTTCCTCGGGGTCTCCTCCCGGTGGGACATGCCCGGAACACCTCACCAGGGAGGCGCTCAGGGGGCAACCGAATCAGATGCCCAAGCCACCTCATCTGGCTCCTCTCGATGTGGAGGAGAAGCGGCTCGACTCTGAGCCCCTCCCGGATGACCGAGCTTCTCACCTTATCTCTAAGGGAGAGCCCGGACACCCTGCGGAGAAAACTCATTTCGGCCGCTTGTAACCGGGATCTCGTTCTTTCGGTCACGACCCATAGCTCGTGACCATAGATGAGGGTTGGAACGTAGATCGACCGGTAAATTGAGAGCTTTGCCCTTTGGCTCAGCTCCTTCTTCACCACGACAGACCGATACAACGTCCGCATCACAGCAGACGCTGCACCGATCCGCCTGTCGATCTCCCGCTCCCTCCTGCCCCCACTCGTGAACAAGACCCCAAGATACTTGAACTCCTCCACTTGGGGCAAGATCTCCTCCCCGACCCGGAGGGGACACTCCACCCTTTTCCGACTGAGGACCATGGTTTCAGATTTGGAGGTGCTGATTTTCATCCCAACCGCTTCACACTCGGCTGCGAAACGCTCCAGTGAGAGTTGGAGAGACCCGTTTGAAGGAGCCAACAGCACCACATCATCTGCAAAAAGCAGGGATGCAATACTGAGGCCCCCAAAAGGGATCCCCTCAACGCTTCGGCTGCACCTAGAAATTCTGTCCATAAAGGTTATGAACAGAATCGGCGACAAAGGGCAGCCTTGGCGGAGTCCTACCCCCACTGGAAACGATTCCGACTTACTGCCGGCAATGCGAACCAAACTCTGACATCGGTGGTATAGTGACCGAACAGCCCGTATCAGGGGGTTCGGTACCCCATACCCACGAAGCACCCCCCACAGAACTCCCCGAGGGACACGGTCAAACGCCTTCTCCAAGTCCACAAAACACATGTAGACTGGTTGGGCGAATTCCCACATACCCTCGAGGACCCTGCTAAGGGTGTAGAGCTGGTCCACTGTTCCACGGCCGGGACGAAAACCACACTGCTCCTCCTCAATCTGAGGCTCGACTTCCTGACGGACCCTCCTCTCCAGCACCCCTGAATAGACCTTACCAGGGAGGCTGAGGAGTGTGATCCCTCTGTAGTTGGAACACACCCTCCGGTCCCCCTTTTTAAAAAGAGGGACTACCACCCCGGTCTGCCAATCCAGAGGCACTCTCCCTGTTGACCACGCGATGTTGCAGAGGCGTGTCAACCAGGACAGCCCCACAACATCCAGAGCCTTGAGGAACTCCGGGCGGATCTCATCCACCCCCGGGGCCTTGCCACCGAGGAGCTTTTTAACCACATCGGTGACTTCAACCACAGAGATAGGAGAGCCCACCTCAGAGTCCCCAGGCTCTGCTTCCTCCAAGGAAGGCGTGTTGGTGGAGTTGAGGAGGTCTTCGAAGTACTCTGCCCACCGATTCACAACGTCCCGAGTCGAAGTCAGCAGCGCCCCATCCCCACTGTACACAGTGTTAGTGGTGCACTGCTTCCCCCTCCTGAGACGTCGGATGGTGGACCAGAATTTCCTCGAAGCCGTCCGGAAGTCGGCGTCCATGGCCTCACCGAACTCTTCCCACGCTCGGGTTTTTGCCTCGGCGACCACCGAAGCTGCCTTCCGCTTGGCCAGTAGATACCCGTCAGCTGCCTCTGGGTGACATACAGCTGACGTTGTATGTAATCCAAATCAGCACTTTTCAGGAGCCCCCCCAAAATGTCATACTTATTGTTTTGGGGGGGGGGGGGCAAATTTTGACATGGAAATTTCTGTGCCCACGTCAGCAAAAAATGTGAATCCTGCCCAGTCTCTTGTAATCAGTCTTTCACAGACACAAAGTTGAAATTTCCAATTTAGAGCATTGAATTTGTCGTCAAAACTTAAGTGACAGTTTCGATCAGAACATCCCGCCAGCGTCGTTATATTTGACACGATTAAGCAATTTGATTTATCCAATTTATCCATACACAAAGACACAAGACTTTACTAGCACAAATATTTACTTTCGAGAGAAATGATTTTGAGAAAGAAAATGGTTTTTGCAAGGAAAGCATGATACTTTGCTATTTGTATGATTCGTTTTGAGATATGCCCTTTCTCTTTTGCACATTTCAATTCAGATCCGAGAAACGTACTAAACCACCTGAGAAAACTCGTTAAATACATTTGAATAATCATGATTAAATAAAAGCTGTTAGATTAACAGTAAAAACGCTAACTCAGACATTTCACAAACAATAACTTGCTCGACACAAAGCCACACGTGTGCGCACACCTTGTTGCTCATCTTGCTCGCACAATCAATACAAGTACGTAATGTGCTACAGAACGTGAAAGCAGACCCGGCAAAACCATAACTTAGGGCAATTATCGTGGAATATGTTTGTGTGGCTGTTGTTTTAAGGAAGGTGACCACCTCACACGTCAAGGCCGTCAAATCACAGAGCAGGAGCCTGAGCTTTCAGTGACAAGAAGACTGAAGAGCTCCATCCAGTGAATTGACTTGTGTGTGATAAAACTGGTTGGTGTCATGCTAACATATAATCTCTATCAGATTTAATATAAATTGTGTGGGGGGAGGGGGGGTTGCAATGATTTGAGTAAACACAATCACTTTTTAATTGTATAATCATGAAAATATGGAATTTTAATATTGTTTTCAAATCCGGGAAACACAGTTTGGACAATGTTCAATAACCTTTTGCTAGCCAGTATAGCCCTAGTTCAATGTGCCTAATGTATCGTGAAATTTTGAGATAAAATCTGTATCTGTGAAAGCCTGTGAAAACTCAGACTCTGACTTCTCTTCACAAATTTGCTGGCTCACATTTGCATCTACATTGTACCTACAGTGACTGTGTTTTGTTTTCAAAGCGGAAATACAAAGTGGGAGTAAGGATCAGCAACAATGATCGCTGCTTCCAATTTAAAAAAATAAAATAAAATAAACTAAAAACAATGTACCATTTTTTTACCTAATCTCTTTGAAAGTTTTATAGCGGAGTTGTTTTCGTTGCCTTCATCACAACTTTAGTGTGCAGGGGGCTTTCTGTGTAATGGACTTGGTTGTCAGAAGATTCTGTTTCCATGGCTCGAGCTGATCTGTCTCTCGGGCCTAAAATGTATACGGGGCGAATACGATCGCAAAGAGTTGACAGTATTTTCTCCAAAACGGCCCACGCTGAGAAGAAACCGATGCACTTTTCCTTATTTGGACCCGTTCCAAACAAAGCTTGATGGGGCTTAAAATACAGCTTTTGCCATTCGTAACCTGATAACTTAATAATGAATGTCACAACTAAAATAGTAAATGTTCATGAAAATGAAGCAATATCTCCATGATTTATCTTTCCACTGAAGTATTGTTACACTTTGCTCTGTGAAGCTATGCGTTTTTGGCGGCGAATGGCAGGTTCAAGTTTGTAGTTTTGTGCTGAGTTTTTAAAGGAGAATGTAGGAGACATGAGTGATTACGGCAAACATCAAACCTCACTAAGGTTGTCAATGTGTTGCTGTCATTATGCAGTCACGATGATGGCACACATCATTTGTTAGTGGGCATGTGACAACTGATTGTGAGCCAAAAATCACTACGAATTGCAGTCCTCTGGTAGCTGGCTGCCTTTATTATTGCCACATTGTTCACTGACAGTGGGAAATGAAGGGACAGCCTGTTCCACAATAATGCGAAATGAAGCTGTGCAATAATTAGCCATGTAAGTACAGTACACTAGTATCTCTCCAACAAATAATTCATTTTTATTTTGTACGTAGCAAGACCTAAACCACGACCCTTTGGTTCTAAAGTTCAGTTCGAGTCAAGATAAGCTACTGACATTTTGTTCTCGAAACAGCGTGTGATAGTCACTTTTGTCGGGAAAAAAATCAGTTGCTTCGATGATTTGACATTTTCTTCTGTGATTATGAAAATAAAATATTGCTGGGCCACTGTAAAGAGGAAGGACAAGTCTTTAAATCATTCCATGCTGTTCTTTTCGCAGTTGAATTGGCCAGCACGAAGCCATTATTCACATGAGTTATGAGTCTTATTTGGCTCTGACACTTGACAATAAACTAAGCAGAATAGCTTTACTTTAATCGTTGCTTGCTGTCACTTCAAGACATTCTGGTCTTCTCTGTTTGCACCACGCTTCTGTTTCTTTTTCGGCCTTTTCCTTTTTAGTGTCATGCTGCTACCAAGCCTCACGAATCGGAGGGTGGGAATGTGTGAACACTACCTTTAGGGCAGTGGTTCTTAACCTGGGTTTGATCGAATCCCAGGGGTTCAGTGAGTCGGTCTCAGGGGTTCAACGGAACCTCTGCCATGGAGGGTAAGACACATGCGACTCAACATGTTAATTAGTTATGACACACCTGCTTTGCCATCACTGGCTGCAGATGATCACATGACAGCGCTGTGGGAAATTTAGTTCGCTTTGTAATCAATGTGTGACTGTTGTGATAGTATGTCGTTCAATTTAAAAAAAAGTATACTTATCCCTTGAAATGTTATGAACTTTTTTTCTGTTTTTAATAAATGTGTTTTTTTAAATATATATATCTTGAATTTGTAAAAAATATATATATTTTTTTTTCACTCATGAAGGGTTCGGTGAATGTGCATGTTAACTGGTTGGGTTTGGTACCTCTAAAAATGTTAAGAACCACAGCTTTAGGGTAAATGTAGTAAATGTAGTTGTTCAGGTGGGAGGAAATGTTGCTTCTGTCCAGACATTCTTGCGGATTGTGGCCAGACATAAGCCATTTGGCAGCCACTGTTGGCCTGATGGAGTTTAGTACTTACTCACGTAGCACAATATAAATATTTCAATTTCCTCATTGTAAGTGTCCGGCTTGCTCATTCCTCGAAAGAATAAAGGAGGTTCGAAGCACTGCATGCTCACTTGCCTTTTCTGCCAATAATTAATTTTATGCAAATAACTTTAAAACCTCTCATTCCTCACCGTCAAGGTCAACCTGGGGATCAATACCTACCGCATTAAATGGAACATTAAAGTTGCTTCCTTTTGTTGTTCTTATGCAGTTTTAATGTTAATTTTCAAAAGTTTGCATGTTGTTGTAACAGACTTTGCAGGGATATTTTATTAAAATGAGAGCATGTTATCAGACAATTATCAGCCTTACTGCCCCAATTAACATCAGTAATCACGGGATTTGACTGAGTTTTAGGCCCATATCCATAAACTCATCCTTAATGAGCTGAATCTGCAAAGTAAAAAAAAAATGCATGAAATCGTGAGCTGAATGGAGGGAGCTGATGGACGTCAGCTGCTGTTGTATTAGCATTACTACTGTATCAAATACGTATTTACATTTATTTTCAAAAACATCAATTATTCTGGAGAATTTATAGGTTTTTCCTCAATCAAGACCATGCCTTATGTTGACCTCAGGTTTAGCTGCACACCATTTGCATTCACGCTTCTTACAGGATCGTTTAAGTGTGTGCGTTTCATTTGTAAACTGTGGAGTATGTCTCTTAGGACATGTATTTAGTCTTGATGGTGCTAAGAAATCGAGTGCATTTAATAGAACAGCACTGAAATCAATGTTCCCTCTCAGCTGCACAACTGCGCACTGGTCGCACACTCTCAGCGCACAAGAAAACCTATCCAACGCAGTGAACACACTGCAAATGAATGAGATATATAACTTTTTTTTCTGTCATTTTGCTGTGTAATTCAGTGAGTGACAAGTGTCCAGCCAATCATACGATGCAATGCAATGACGCGATGAGTTCAATCACGGCCACTGACAGTACTTGTGCACGTGTTCTCCTCATACACGCTATATAACAATGGCAGTGCGGCGGAGATTAGTGACGCTAATGCTAACCCTTTATCATGGCGAAATGAGCGGGCAGAGAATGTCATAGGTTGACTTCCCACACCAAAATAAAAATGAACTGCGATTCTTTTCTAGAAGGCCTGTTTTTCTTCCACTTCTGCTCCATGCCCCCTCCCACTTCCAGAACTTGCAAATTCCACTCAAGGTACTCTTTGTCTCCATTGAATTGCTAATTTTGCATGCTCAGCCCTGGTTGTGTTTGATGCTCAACAGCTTTCCACAATCGCCCTGTTTTGTCTTTTGATTCAAGAAACATTTTTATTTACTTTTTTGCCATGAAAATTATTTTTCTAATGGCCAGTCATTTTATGGAGAGCATACTTGCATACTGCGAATCCTAAAATTTTAGAGGACAGAGGAACAAAATTAGCACCCCACACATTTCAATTTCAGTTTAGAAAAACAACAAACTGTATAATTTGAAAAATACAATTTTTATTTCACACAAAGATAAGCAAAAAAAAAAAAAGGACAAATGTACCAAGCGGGACAAATGTTTCAAGCAAACAATTGTTCCATACAATCTTCACATCTCGCATTTATCACATAACTAAGGTGAAGTCCGCCTACATTTGCCACAGGTAAATTTGCCACAGGCTCCACAACGCCAAGTACTTCTGTTATTATTGCAGTGTAAACGCGCCTGGCACTTAGTCTTTTTCTGATGACTCTCAACTTTCATCTCACGGCTCAGCTGTTTACGCTCTTCCACTTGTTGTTTTTCCTGCATTAGTCTCCTTTTGAGCTCCTCTGAAAGCTCCAGCATGAACAATCGGTGACTTTCTTTTGATCCTGTAAATGCGCATTTGTGGCAGCCATGTCAACGAAGGTTGTAAAACACAGCCATCAGCCATCTCCTTGTACCTGCACTCACAGAGTAATTGCGCAATTTCTGGTCCATGATGTCGACACCGCATTTGAGATTATTATAATCATCAACTGTGTTTGGTTTTTGTTTTCGGGCATCCACAATTTCAACTTTTTGATGCATGGTGCTCAAAAGACAACCTTTTTTTTTTTTTTGACGTATACACAGTCAGCAAAGCTCTTCCAGATGTGAACACCAGTGTGGAGTGTAACTGGCGCCCCAAGGTTTCCTTTGCAGTTGCTGGTAGCTCCCGATGATTTTTGTTGATGGCGCCAAGCAGAGTCGTATTGCGGTGAAGGACCCTGTTCGCCAAAGACAGAGAGTTGAAGAAATTGTCCATAGTTACAGTCCTTCCCTGGTCCAGAAATGGTTCCACCAATTTCAGAACAACATTCTCTGACAGCCTCTCTCCCGTTGGACGAGTGGGATCTTCTCCCAAGTAGGGGTTGGCATTACAAATGTATTTAATGTCCAGATCCGATGCAATCCAAAATTTGATTCCAAACTTGTCAGGCTTGGATGCCATGAATTGCAGAAAGGGGCAGCGAACCTTTGACGGAAACAACTGCTCATCCGCAGTGACCTGCTGTCCTGGACTGGAGGCTTATATACAGTTCTGAACAAACTTCTGCCAGATTTCTGAAATTGCAGCAAATTTGTCATTTTGTATGCGTTCCCTTCGGTGTCCTTGTTGTCAAAGCGGAGGTACCGCTTTATTTTGTAAAAGCGATTACGAGACATAATGGGTTTCATATCTGGCGTGCCAAACTTATTGGCCCACATCTCGCTTGGGACCTATGTAACCCATTGCCGCTCTTCGAAAAAGGATTGCGAAGAACGCCATCAGCTCGTGGACAGTCATCTGCCAGTTGGGGTTGGTTCTGTGGCTCTCGTGGACTATGTGTTATCTGATGCTCAGCAACATGTTTACATCTCAACTCAACTCAACTGTATTTATAGAGCACTTTCAGACAGCCATCTCTGCATACAAAGTGCTGTACATGGAGCAACTAACATATACAACAGTAAAGCAACAAATCGGCAACAAAGACGGTAGAAAGCACCAAACAGCAAAACCAAGAACAAATCTGAGTGATGCTGGGTCAAATGCCAAAGAATACAAGTGAGTTTTGAGGCGGGTTTTAAAGATGGGCAGCGAGGAGGCTTGCCAAATGTTCAGCCACCAAACACAGGAAACTTTGAAGGCGACTTGTGATTTTTCGTCTCACTGACTCTGTTGGCCTTCCAGATCTGTTGAAGCCAGTTTTTGGGGTTTCAGCAGCAATCAAGTCTCCAACTTTCCATTGGAACCAAACAGTGCCATCTTCCGCCCTCTATGTGGATCCAGGCAGTGTGCCAACATGACCAACTTTTTGTTTTTTTACTTTGAGGAGGGTTGCCATATATTGTGTTTTCCTCTTTATCAGATGAGGGCTCAGTGTTTGAACTGTCCTGCTCAACCACATACTTGGCTTCCCGTCTCCTGGTGTGCCTTTGGAGGGGACAATCTGCTGGTGCAAAAACACTCACATTCTCAGCTGGATCATTGCCATCGCTTGAAGAGCCGGTGTTGCCATTTTCATTCTGAAATGCCAGGCTTCTTCATTCTGAAATGCCCGAACCCAGCCTGGATAGGCACGAACATTCCTGTGATCCTCGTGAAGATTAGCGGATTAGAAAATGGATGGTCACACACAGGAATATACATTAGTACCATTACTTTTGAGGTTGCTTTGCTTCAAGCAGGGGTCGGCAAACTACTACACTCAAAGAGCCATTTCGACCTGGTTTCCACGGAAAAGACAACCATGGGAGGCGCAAAAACTACACAGTATATCTGAAAATATTAAATATAGGTAAAAGTAAAAAAAAATGTACATAGACAAATATTTGTTAAAAGCTAACTTAAAAAAAGGTGGGTTTTGAGTCTAGTTTTAAAAACAATAACATTCTCTGCAGCTCTGAGGTTCTCTGGGAAGTTGTTTCATCAAATGGGGACTGTAGAGCTAAAAAGATGTCTCACTGTATATTCGGCTCCTGACTTTTGGAATAACTAACAAGCCGAAGCCAGAGTACATCAGATCTCACAAGGATTCATAAGGTAAAAGGAGCTCATCGAGATGAGAAGGCCCAAGACCATTTAGACATTTAAAAAACAATTTAAAAGAAAACTTAAAATCGATCCTGAAACACAGGGGAAGCCAATGCAGTAATTTTAATGTCGTTGTAATGTGCACCCGCCCTCTGGTAATAGCTAGGACAGTCATTGCCAAGTTCTTTAATAATTGCAAGCTTTAAATGCGTTTTAAAAAAAAGTTTTTTTTTTTTTTTCAGGAAGACCATAAAGTAGTCAATCCAATTGATGATTGGTGATAAAAGCATAAATTAGTGTCTCATGTTGGCGCGAGAGGGAAGGGGTTGGGGGGCGGGGCTCTGGTTATCAGTCAGAGAGGTAGAGAAGCTGATGTTGACTCTTCAGAGAATCATCACATTGCATTTCAATCAGTTCTAACTGCAGACTCTCTTCCACTTCTTCTGCATCCACCAGTAAGGGGCCGAGAACAGCTTGATTTGTTTTTCAATGACAGAAAAATCTTGAAAATGCTGGTTGAATTCTGTCACGAGAGATGTAATCACAGACACAATATTTCTCCTTTTTGAGCAGAAAGGTCTGCCTTTGGAAACGCAGACTTGATTTCAAACAGCGCAGGGAAGTGTGCAACATTATAGCTTCGTAATTGTGTCTCAAACAGGCGGAGCTTTACACAGAAGGCTTTCATGTGCGCATACTGGTGTGACACTTGTAAGTTCTTGTTCAGTGTATTCAGATGATGAGTGAGATCAACTAAAAATGCCAGGTCTGCCAGCCATAGAGGGTCACTCAGTTCAGGAAGAGGTCGGCCCTTCTCTTTCAAAAACTTGTCGATTTCTGATCTCAGCGAGAAAAAAAAAAAACTGCTGCAGCACAGAGCCGCAGCTGAGCCAGCGCACATCAGAGTAGTAGAGTACCTCTCCGTATTCAGAATCCACATCAGATAAGAAAGCTTGAAATTCCCTGTGGTACAGTCCTCTCGCTCAAATTATGTTGACAGTTTTTACAACAGTGTTCATCACATCGCCCAGCTGGACAGTCTTGACACACAGTGCTTCTTGGTGGATTATACAGTGCATCCTAACAGCCTCACCTCCACTCTCTTTTACCGTGGCGCACACCATGGATGCCATTCCTTTGCGCTCACCCGTCATGGCCGGAGCTCCATCCATTGTTACTCCACAGAGCTTGTCTCATTTAAGCCCCATCTTTTCAACTGCCTCTGACACAGCTTCAAAAATATTTCCACCCATCATTGTGCCTATTAGGCTCATCATATCATACAGCAAAAATTATCATCGACTCCCCGCAAAAAAATTAACAGCTGTGCAGTGTCTGTGGCGTCTGTGCTCTCATCACGTGCTATTGAGTAAAAATCAAAAGCACATGCTTTGTCTCAGCTGAAGTTTCAGGTTAGCTGACAAGTCCTTGATTCACTGTATTTCTGAATATGCTGACATTGTTGAAATCCTCTTCTCATGGTCTCACCACCCATGGGGTGGGCCAAAGGGGTCGGGTGCAGTGTGAGCTGGGCGGCAGCCAAAGGCGGGGACCCTGGCGGTCCGATCTTCGGCTGCAGAAACTAGCTCTTGGGACATGGAATGTCACCTCTCTGGCAGGGAAGGAGCCCGAGATGGTGTGTGAGGCAGAGAAGTTCCGACTAGATATAGTCGGACTTGCCTCCACACACAGCCTGGGTTCTGGTACCAGTTCTCTCGAGAGGGGTTGGACTCTCTTCCACTCTGGAGTTGCTCTCGGTGAGAGGCGCAGAGCAGGTGTGGGCATACTCATTGCCCCCCGGCTCAGTGCCTGTACATTGGGGTTCACACCGGTAGACGAGAGGGTTGCCTCCCTCCGCCTTCGGGTGGGGGGACAGGTCCTGACTGTTGTTTGTGCATATGCACCAAACAGCAACACAGCGTACCCACCCTTTTTGGGTACGCTGAACGCAGAACTCGAGTGGTGTTTTGTTATTGGACTTCTGTGCTCGTCACGGATTGTCCATAACGAACACCTTGTTCAAACATAAGGGTGTCCATATGTGCACTTGGCACCAGGACACCCTTGGCCGCAGTTCAATGATTGACTTTGTGGTTGTATCATCGGATTTGCGGCCGCATGTTTTGGACACTCAGGTGAAGAGAGGGGCGGAGCTGTCACCTGATCACCACCTGGTGGTGAGTAGGCTCCGATGGTGGGGGAAGATGCCGGTTCGTCCTGGCAGACCCAAACGTATTGTGAGGGTTTGTTGGGAGCGTCTGGCGGAATCCCCTGTCAGAAAGAGTTTCAACTCCCACCTCCGGCAGAGCTTTTCCCATGTCCCGGGGGAGGCGGGGGACATTGAGTCCGAATGGACCATGTTCCGTGCCTCTATTGTTGAGGCGGCCAATCTGAGTTGCGGACGTAAGGTGGTTGGTGCCTGTCGTGGCGGCAATCCCCGTACTCGTTGGTGGACACCAGCAGTAAGGGATACCGTCAAGCTGAAGAAGGAGTCCTATCGGGCCTTTATGGCCAGTGGGACCCCAGAGGCAGCTGACGGGTATCGACTAGCTAAGCGGAACGCAGCTACGGTGGTCGCCGAGGCAAAAACCCGGGCGTGGGAAGAGTTTGGTGAGGCCATGGAAGCCGACTTACGGACGGCTTTGAGGAAATTCTGGTCCACCATCCGACGTCTCAGGAGAGGGAAGCAGTGCACCACTAACACTGTGTACAGTGGGGATGGAGCGCTGCTGACTTCGACTCAGGACGTTGTGAACCGGTGGGCAGAGTACTTCGAAGACCTCCTCAACTCCACCAACACGCCTTCCTTGGAGGAAGCAGAGTCTGAGGACCCTGAGGTGGGCTCTCCTATCTCTGTGGTTGAAGTCACCGATGTGGTTAAAAAGCTCCTCGGTGGCAAGGCCCCAGGGGTGGATGAGATCCGCCCGTCTTGGTTGACACACCTCTGCAACATCGCGTGGACAGCGGGGAGAGTGCCTCTGGATTGGCAGACCGGGGTGGTGGTGCCTCTTTTTAAAAAGGGGACCGGAGGGTGTGTTCCAACTACAGAGGGATCACACTCCTCAGCCTCCCTGGTAAGGTCTATTCAGGGGTGCTGGAGAGGAGGGTCCGTCGGGAAGTCGAGCCTCAGATTGAGGAGCAGCAGTGTGGTTTTCGTCCCGGCCGTGGAACAGTGGACCAGCTCTACACTCTTAGCAGGGTCCTTGAGGGTATGTGGGAATTCGCCCAACCAGTCGACATGTGTTTTGTAGACTTGGATAAGGCGTTTGACCGTGTCCCTCGGGGAGTTCTGTGGGGGGTGCTTCGTGGGTATAGGGTACCGAACCCCCTGATACGGGCTGTTCGATCACTATACCACCGATGTCAGAGTTTGGTTCGCATTGCCGGCAGTAAGTCAGAATAGTTTTCAGTGAGGGTTGGACTCCGCCAAGGCTGCCCTTTGTCGCCGATTCTGTTCATAACCTTTATGGACAGAATTTCTAGGCGCAGCCGAAGCGTTGAGGGGGTCTGTTTTGGTGGCCTCAGTATTGCATCTCTGCTTTTTGCAGATGATGTGGTACTGTTGGCTCCTTCAAGCATGGCTCTCCAACTCTCACTGGAGCGTTCCGCAGCCGAGTGTGAAGCGGTTGGGATGAAAATCAGCACCTCCAAATCTGAAACAATGGTCCTCTCAACTTACCGGTCGATCTACGTTCCAACCCTCATCTATGGTCACGAGCTATGGGTCGTGACCGAAAGAACGAGATCCTGGATACAAGCGGCCGAAATGAGTTTAATTTTGCTTCGTGGAGAAGCACCTTTTCTGTTACTGGCTCCATCTAGTGTTGAAACTGAGAAATACAACAGAGTTCAACTCGCACCATTTTCAACTATATTTTCAGAATTTGCTGCGGGCCAATAAAAACGAACCCGTGGGCCGCAGTTGACGTGCGGGCTGTAGTTTGGACACCCCTGTATTCGTGTGTCAAGCGGGGTCTTTGGGACACACTGGGAAAGGAGCTTGTTTATGAGCCCTGGCTGCTCTCTCTCTCCTTCATTCCCTAAGGTGGTTGTCAATCGTGATGGAAAACAAAATTAAGTCCTCTAAAGATGACGGCTCATCCTGAGTTGCCAATTCATCCTTAATTTCCTTCAATAAATTACGGGCAGACACACGTATCAAACGTCTGCTCGAGGATCCATAAGCACCTTCACTTATTGCGACGTCTAAGAATACTTGGAGTAGGCAGTAGCATTATGTTCATCTTCTACAGCAGGCATGTCCAGCTCCGGGCCTGGAGGGCCACTGTCCTGCCTGTTTTCCAGCTCTCCCGGCTGTAACACACCTGATTCAGATGATCCGCTCATCAGCCAGCTCTGAAGCAGCATTAGAACGTTCCTGATTATTTGAATCAGATGTGTTGCTCCTGAGAGTGCTGGAAAACAGGCACGACAGTGGCCTTGAGGTTGAGGTTGGACACCCCTATTCTACAGTCCTGCGCTTTGGAATAACCAGTTGGTTTGGGAACCTAACTGTTAAATCTAAAGATCAGATAATCAGCTTTTTTAAGACAGCAGGAAGGTAATGGAGCAGCTCTCCAAGACATATATGTCCAATCCGTTATTCAACAGGCCAACAACATTTTAGGCAATCCTTCCCATGAGCTACACTCCCAATTTGTGCTCCTAAACTCAGGAAGGAGGTATAGGACTCCTCTCTGCAAACTAAATCGATACAAAAACTCATTCATACCGCAGGCTATCAGCTTAATTAACAAACAATTAGAATGACACAGACAGACAAACAGGAGGACATGAGGGCAGTGTGCGGTGTGCATATGCTTGTAATGTATTGTCCAATGTATGTAGAGTACATACTGTCCTATACTGTATGTAACGTCCAATGTATGCTGTATGTATTGTCCAATGCATGTAGCGGCACGAAGGGCAAGGGGAAAGTTTGTTCTACGAGAGACCAAATAAAAGTCAAATTAAAATTCAAAGAAGTACATCCAAGCACGCTCCCCCCACCCACATTCTGCAGCCAAGACCTTGAAATCAATAGAATAAGCGCCAACTGATTGTGAGCCCTGCCATAATGAAAATAAACGATTTCTGGCCCCACATCCCCAAACTGGGTGGTCGAAAACTTTGCCAAGCTTGCCAGAAAAGGCTTCAAAAGAATTCAAAACAGGGGATCCCTGTTTCCAAAGAGCAGTAACCGACTGACCCGCCTTGCCTCATAAAAAGTAAACACGAAAAGCTATTTTTGCGGCATCCGACGAAAAATTAATGGGCGACTACATGCCTGGTTTTGCAGAGTAAAACTCAAGTGTTGAAACGAAGGTTTCACGTTGAGGGTGGGAGAGAACAGGAGAAGCCAGACCAGGAGGGTTTTGCACAGTAGAGGTTGAGTGTGAACTGGGCAGTGACAGTTGAGTGAGTTGGGTCTTGTTGGACTTCGAGGGTGTGGGTCTGGAGACTTTCCATGAGCCCTTGTAGAAGTTGGTCATGTTTGCCAACCAAGACTCCTTGTGCTATGAGGGCTTCGTGGTAAGGGGTGGAGTTTGCTGATCCATGTTTCCTATGGCCAGATTGTTGTGGTGTAGCAAAGGTAGAGGCAGCAGTGGATCCAAGAGTGAATGGGAAGCAGGATAATTGTAGGGTCAAGTGGTCCGCGGGGGGGGGGGGACACTGTGGCAGGCTGGGCAGGGAGGATTGGAAAAAGACAAGCAAGATGAAATAGTTATACACCAAAAATCAGAAAACGGCAAGCAAGTGCACTAGTAAAGCCCTTGATACCACTCATAATTCACGAATCATCTGGCACCCGCTTGCAGATCAGCACAGGTCTTATACACCGGAGGTGATTGCTGATCAGCTGCAAGTGCGGCAGCACCGTCCGACCCAGCTTGATAATTAGAGGAAGCAGACATACACAAAGTCCCCCGAAGTGGACCGCCAAAATAAATGAAGAAGTCATAATACAAACACAGAAAGAGGAGGATCTGTGACAGCACATCACAAGAGGAAGCATACTTTAGATAAATTGAACAATAAAGGGACTAAAATTTAACCCTTAGGGACATTACATGTTACTTCATAGACTCACGAGTAACAAGTATCCAAATTTACCATTAAATTTCTGTCCCTGGGGTATGATAAAAAACATTTGTGAGCAGCATCAGAGAGGCTAACCAGATATTTAATCCAGTTTCCCTCTAAAATAATTTTAAATCTTGACAAGGGCGGTCTCATTGCTGTGGTTCATCCTAAAACCTGATTGATACTTTTCGAATGTATAAACATTTCTTAAAAGGTCATTGAGTTGATTTAAAAATTATTTTTTTTCGAAACTTTTGCTCAAAAATGTTCACTTTGACACTGGTCATTGTTAAAATCTAAGTGCTTTGAGGGCAGCAGGGAAGGTTCTCATCTGAAATGAGCCACTTATGATACTTAAAAGCTCCTCTCGAAAAGTTCCATACAATATGTTTTTAAAATAGAGCTTGCCACTGGAACCAGAAGACATGGTGGCCCTCATTGTGGGGAGAACCATGTCTTAACCAGGTAAAATATTGCCTCTGATTGTCTTAATCGTTTCTCTCAAGTGGCCAGGAAAATCCTCATGAAGAGAGTTTGTTGGAATTAGGGGAAAGGTGTTAAAATCATTGAAAAGGGAGATCGTGGTTCTACCCGTAAAAAAAGGTGATTAGTGGAACTTAAAAAGTCAAATTTTATTTGCATTTTCTGTGATTACTTTGGAAAAATGTGCATTTCTTGATGTTTTCACAGCATTGTTGTGATCTTTTAGTTTGTTGCATATTTGGTAGTTTACCAGAATGAGATTTCTTGGCCAAATATGAAAAGCACACATAGAATGTACCATCCTCGTTACGACCAGTCCAAAATAGAATGAGAAGCCTGGCAGTTATCTGTTTAGCACCCACCTTACTGTGATTTTCAGTTTCTTCCACCTTCTCTCTGCTGCGATGCAACTTCTTTTGAGTGTTGTTACTTATTCTGTTATCCTGGGGGGGTTGTTGATCATGTTTCTGTTTTCCCTGGTGCAACCAGATCCTTTTGTTTAAAGGGGCACTTACAGTTGGGAGAACAAGTATTTGAAACACTGCTGATTTTTGAAGTTTTCCCACTTATACCGCAGGTAAAGGTCTGTAATTTCTGTCAAAGGTACTCTTCAACTATGAGGGACAAAATCTAAAACAAAAATCCAGAAAATCACAGTTGATGATTTTTAAATCATTAATTTGCATTTTATTGCAGGACATAAGTATTTGATACATCAGACATACAGCACTCAATAATTGGTACAGAAACCTGTGTTTGCAATTACAGAGATCAGACGTTTTCTATAGTTCTTCACCAGGTTGTCACACACTGCCGCAGGGGTTTTGTCCCACTCCTCCATAGAGATCTTCTCCAGAGCATTCAGGTTTCGTTGCTGTCGCTTGGCAACATGGATGTTCAGCTCTCTCCAAATATTTTCTATTGGATTCAGGTCTGGAGACTGGCTAGGTCACTCCAAGAGACTGGCTTTGTCTCATCAGACCACATGACCATCTCCCTTTCCTCCTCTGGATCATCCAGATGCTCATTGGCAAACTCCAGACGGGCCTTGACATGTGCTGGTTTGAGCAGGGGTACCTTGCGTGCAGTGCAGGATGTTAATCCATTACGGAAGAGTCTATGACTGATTGTTTCCTTTTGTCCTGTAGCCCTTGATGGGCTACAGGACAATAGGCTGCCCATCCCAGCCTTTTGCAGGTCGGCAATTTTATCTCTGATGTCCTTGCACAGCTCTCTGATCTTGGCATTGGTGGAGAAGTTGGAGTTTGATTGAGTTTATGGACAGGTGTCGTTTATAGAGTTAAAGAGTTAAACCACATGAAGTTAATAGAGTTTTTGAGTGGAGAACAGGAGGGCTTCTTGAAGAACTCACAAGTCTGTGGAAGCCTAAAGTCTTAATGGTAAAATAATAAATAAATAGTAAATTAGAATCATAGATTAATAATAAAATATGTCAGCACTAACATTCACCCCCTTTAAAAATCTGTAGTGATTGAAGCAATTTTTTTGTGATAACTATTACCACATATTGATTGACATGCCCAGATTTTGAGCTTTTTTTTTTCCTTTTTCCATCTCAGCCTGTCCACGGCAGGTGAGCATTGTACTATTGTTTAATTTGTCATGTTCTGTTGTCAGCTACTGGGCAAGTTGAAGTGGACAAGAGTAGGTATGTGGTGATGTGCAAATAAATTTTGGTAGTGATTGGTCGTAATTATTGATCATTTAGCCACGCTAAAATTTTGTCTGAGGCAGACAGGCCATAGCCACTGTAGTGATGTTGACAGTCAATACCACATAGCAAGCTGCATGACAACTCCTGGAGGTTGCCTTGGTGAAATTTCAAAGTTGACTTTGAAAAACCCAGCATTCCTGCGCGTGACCCGAAATGAGGACATGCAATGCAGAAAATTAATGGATGGATGGATGGATGGATGTGTGGACTTTGACAAAATTGGAGCACCTAAGCTCCATCAAGGAGCTGATGCTTTATTTTCGGATGAGTGGTGCAGGCTTGCCCCCGGAGTGGCTTTAGGAAAAGCAAGCAACTCAAAATAATGGTGATGCTGTACATTAAAATCTGTTATGTATAACAACCTACAAAAAATTAGCTTTCTAAAAGCCTCTCAGAGCGCATTGTTTGCACATCTTGGTGACTTATCAAATAAAATAGACAAGACATGACAGAAACCTTATGAAGAATAAACAGAATTGTTCAAACTATTCATCGGAGAACAGATTCCATCTTCATTAATATCAGAGCCAAGTGTCTTCTGTGATTGTCTGATGGTAGAGCTGCTTCCGCTGGATGTGTGTGTCATTGAAATATTTAAATAACTGCCATCTTACCAGAGATTGACGTGCGCTCCTCTGAATAACCAGCATGAAGGCAAACACAGCCTAAGGGTGTTCTATGATGTACGATAATGTAGACCAGGCGTCGGGAACCTTTTTGACGAAGAGCCATGAAAGCAAAAAAAAAAAAAAGGAAATTAATTTCAGTGGGAGCCATATAATACATTTTCTAAGAAAATTCAACTAAATGTCAGAATACTTAGCCTCTGAATTTATTCTTTGAAATAATGTTGTTCTAGTACTCACCATTAATGTGACCTGTGGTGCTGCATGGATTTGCTGATGTCTCTGTAGTCTGGTTGGTACTTGGTGAGGTTAAACTTCATGCAAGCTTTGAGGCTTTTATCCGTTAAACGTGATCACTTTATGTTTTCTATATGTGAGAAGGACTGCACATCCAAACATGGTCAACACGGCAATATTCACACGCTGCAGTGTGTGGTATGTGACAGGAAGCGCGTTCCAAGTTTTGAGAATCAGCTCGTCTTCGGTTGAAGTTTTTTTTTTTTTCTGTCCACATGTGCTCGCTCGCCAACTGCGCTTTCTGTCGTGCGATTCTTTCCAAATCTTCATTCAGTGACTTGAATTTATTCACCCACATGTCTGAGGCCTTCAGGTCAGCCACTTCGGCGTAAAAATCTCTGACGGAGACACCAGGAATGTAACTCAAGTTGGCTGGGCTCAGTGAACACTCGTTTGGATGGGTGAGGAACTTAAAATCATTAGTGTGCTCACGAAATTCTCCAAAGTGTGCTTTGAACGACTGTAGAAGACTGAATGTGAAGCCAAGCTTGCTGGTGGAGATCAAAGTTTTGAATGGACTCACTTGCTGTGCATGCATCTGTAAATTGGCTCAGTTTTTCAAAATGTAGTAACCGCCCTGCTTCAAGATCCATGATGAAAAGCTCCAGCTTGTTTTCAAAAGCAAACACAGCTTGTTGAAGGGATAACAATGTATTTCCGATGCCTTCCATTTTCACGTTGAGCTGGTTCAGCTGTTCGGTCATATCTATGAGACTAAAACTTGAGGAGCCACTCAGTTTCGGCTAGCTCAGGATGCTCGATGACTTTCATTTCAAGGAAAGTCCGGATTTCGTTCAGACAGGCCGCAAAACGGCAAAGCACCTGCCCTCTTGACAACCAATGCACATTGCTGTGCAAAAGCAGACCAGGATAGTCATTTCCAACTCATCCAGCAGTGTTTCAAACTGCCGATCATTTAAGGCTCAGGCAACAATAAAGTTGATCACACGAATGACCAGCGACATCAGCTCGCCAAACTGCCCATCACACATCTGAGCACAAAGTGCCTCCTGGTGTAGAATGCAATGGAAACTAAGAATGGGTCTATTTTAATGTTTACGGAGAAGCGTCACAAATCCTTTGTTTTTCCCCACCAAACACGGAGAACCATCAGTGCACACTGAGAGAAGTTTATCCAAAGGTAGATTTTCTTTCTTGGGCAAACTCCATGAAAGACTTGAATAAACCCTCACCTCTTGTGGACCCTATTACACTGGCACAACCTCAGCCAAGCCATTTGGCTTTCCTACGTATAATCGCCCAAATGGCAGCCAACTGGCTAGATTAGTTTCACCATTGATCTGCAAATGATGCAAACTCTGGTGTGAAAAACACTAATCAGCAATGATCGTTCGCATGTTAATGTGAAGAAAAGAATGTTGCCAAACTTGTCGGGGGTGATGAAGCTCCCTTCGGTGCCGCAAGAGGAGAATAGCAATGGACGCCATTAGTTCAGGGAGGGCCATGAACCAACTGGCATGCTCTGTCTGATGTCCATGCTGAACAGTGCACTCCTGAATAGTTCGAAGCATGTCCAGAGTCATGAAACAGAAGAAACTCTGTTAGCGACTCGACACTGTTCTTCAGACCAAAGCAGTTGGCTCTTTATCTGCAGCATAAGGCTGAATTGGCTGTGACTGAGATGCCTTCCCCTGGTGTGACCAACACAGCAATGACCCTTCGCATGCTAATGTGAAGATAAGATTGTTTGGTGCGGGACAAGTGAACGTGTTTTTTATGTTTGAATGTCTGTGCTTTTTGCTCTTTTACACTGTTGTGATGCTATGCTATGTTTTCAGCTCTTGTTTCAATCTGAAAAGCCCATCCAGGGACAAGGGTTGCGAATTAGCTCAGCGCTAAATACTCTATATGCAACACATCAGATTTCTTATTATGTTTATTGCAAAAGCCCTGACAAATAAATAAACATATAAAATATAATAAATGAAATATCCTCACAAGGGTCGCGGGAGTGCTGAAGCCTATCTTTCAGGGTTAAAAACCTATCAGTCTAACACTATCCCAGCTGTCTTTGGGCTGTAGTCAGGGTACAACTCAGAACTGGTTTCCAGCCAATCTCAAGGCACACATAGACGGACAACCATTTGTGCTCACACTCACACCGAGGGACAATCTAGATTAGTTTTCCATGAACATTCCACGCTTGTTTTTGAAATGTGGGAGGAAACTCGTCGTACCAGGAACAAACCCACACAGACATGGGGAGAACGTACAAACTCAACACAGGAAGGCCAGAGCCGGAATCGAGCCCTGCACCTCTTCACTGTGAGGCGGACGTGCAGCCCTGCTTTGAAACATTGGTTTGCAGATGCTACATGCACACTTTCTTTGTTATAATAAATATAACAGAGTTAAATTGATTTTTAGTTGAAGTCATTGATGTTTATTGTTATAATGTTTTTTTTACAGTGAGGTCACAGACACACAAAAAAATAATTTAAAGAATATGCATCCATGTAAGGTGCATTGGGATTAAGGAATTAAATTGCATCTCTATGAACCATAATCAAATAGAGTCAAGAGGTGACTTAAGGTTCCCACCCCGAGCTGGCAGATATGTGTGTAATATTCAAATGTTCATCTCATTGGAGGTCGCATGCCCCAGGTTGTGCATTAGTTAATTAGTTTTTCCATCAATTTGCCCGATGCTCCTGTTGCCAAAGCAACTCCTGTCTGTGAATGTCAGTGGTGAAATGAGAATTCTTCATTAGTGTACTTTTTCCAGGTATCACCTTGTGTGTGTGTGTGTGTGTGCGTGTGTGTGTGAGAGAATCTCTGGCTCAGAGTATGACATTAAATGCATCCATCCGTTCTCTGCACCACTTATCCCCACTAGGGTCACGGGCATGCTGGAATGTGTCCCAACTGTCTTTGGGCGAGAGGCAACTCAACTGCTTTGCAGCCAATTGTCGATCTTGAGAGGCTATCAAATGTCAACCTCTCATTTTCATACAAAGTGACAGCCTTCCATAAATATCCCCATTAGTCAGCCGAGCCACAGAATATAGGGGCTCTTTATTGGTAGACAGAGCAAATGTGCTTGAACGCAAAATTAACGTATCTTGCTTTTCGTGCCGGTGCAAGCTTCGTTTTGCATCTTTGGGGATGTGGTAGATGGCTCTGCGACTTCACCTACTTTGTGCATTCACCCAATGACATTGTCTCGATCAGGGGTGGTCAACCCCACAGCTCGCGAGCCACATTTCACATGACAAGCATCAAAAATGCCTCGGCTGGCGCTGTCATTCAAACTACGGCGCTCAGTACAGCAAAATTTACGGTGTGAGCCTATGATCAATCCCGTTACTTGGATTGGGCAACCGATCAGATGACAACTGAAGTTTGACCTCTACGTCACCACTCACGCACAAACAACGGCACTAAGCGCAAAGCCCGTCAGCGAATTACCCCTGATTTTAAGGCAGGGCTGCCCAATACATCGATCATGATCGATTGGGAGCCTTTGGACTGTTCCCAAATCGACCGCGAGGGGTGGGAGGAGGAAATTGAGGGGAAAAGAAAAAGATTTGCGTGTCTGTGTGTTTCGGTTTCGTTCATGTGAGGGCGCGTTCCGGCTGTTGCTCATGATGGATATATATATACTGTATATATATCGCATCTTGCCGATGCGATATATGCAATGAAACATCCAAGCTAAACATCCAAGCTCCATGAATACATCAAGGAGAAGGCTCCAACGGATGACGTACTCAGAGAATGTCTCAGACAATGGCGAACAGAGGATGAGGCGCTGGAAGAGGGACCATCATGGGAGGACAAGCCCCTACACGGGATGTACCACCGGACCATAACTGAAGTGGCTGATCTCAAGAAGTCCTATCAGTGGCTAGAGAGGGCTGGCCTGAAGGACAGCACAGAGGCACTCATCCTGGCTGCTCAGGAGCAGGCCCTGAGCACCAGAGCCATTGAGGCCCAGATATACCACACCAGACAAGACCCAAGGTGTAGGTTGTGCAAAGAGGCACCTGAGACGATCCAACACATAACTGCAGGGTGTAAGATGCTGGCAGGGAAAGCCTACATAGAACGCCATAACCAGGTGGCTGGCATAGTCTACCGAAACATCTGTGCGGAGTATGGGCTGGAAACCCCAAGGCCAAAATGGGAAATAACTCCGAAGGTGGTGGAGAATGACAGAGCGAAGATCCTGTGGGACGTCCAGATCCAGACTGACAAGATGGTAATGGCGAACCAACCAGATATCGTGATCATAGATAAAGGGCAGAGGAAAGCCGTTGTCGTGGATGTAGCGGTCCCAAGTGATGGAAACCTCAGAAAGAAGGAACACAAGAAACTCAAAAAATACCAAGCTCTCAGAGAGGAGCTGGAGAGAGCCTGGAAGGTAAAGGTGACAGTCGTGCCTGTGGTGGTCGGAGCACTCGGGGCAGTGACCCCCAAACTAGATGAGTGGTTGCAACAGATCCCGGGAACAACATCGGACATCTCAGTCCAGAAATGTGCAATGCTGGGAACAGCAAGGATACTGCGCAGAACCCTCAAGCTTCCTGGCCTCTGGTAGAGGACCCGAGCTGAATGAGGGATGGACACCACCCGAAGGGTGAGACGAGGATTTTTTTTTATATGCTTGCAAGTGCGCGATTGGATCAATAGCGGGAGGATGGTCGCTTCAAAAGTCGATCTTCGGTCAAAAAGGTTTGCCCTATGTGGCAAGCTGACCCAAGTAGTAAGTAACCGCTCCAGCTCACATGCAGACAGTACCTGCTTCGAGTGGCAACAACAGAGTACAAGCCAAATTTGAAGAGGATTGTTCAAGAGAAGGAATGCGAGAAGTCCCCGTACTAAGGCGCTAATCAACATGCATAGTTAGAGAAAAAAACGTTATATTTGTTTGTGGACTTGGTTGAACTGAGAGTTTGTGTGTGTGTGTGTGTGTGTGTGTGTGCGTGTGTGTGTGTGTGTGTGTGTGTGAGTGAGAGAGGAAGGGATGGGGTGATGTTTATGCTTGCCTATGTGCATGATATCGTTCTTTGCAGTAACACAGTAAAAAAAAATGGTTGGCCTCCCCTGGCCTCGATGTTTGATGCCAGAATGACAACGCTCCTATCTAAGAAGGTCCGAATTGTCAGACCAACATTTTGGAAGTGTATACTGTACCTCAGCTTTTATTTTAAAGTTGGCAGAGGTAAAGAAAACACTTAAGTGCAAAGGCTCTCGCTCATCAAGCCTAATTCATCGCAAGACTTCACATAGTGCTGTAACAAGGCATCTGTTTCTCTCGCACATCTTGCCTCCTTGCATTGAATGCTGCCAGCATAGCATAATCACCTTACTGTCTATGTTGTCATGGTAATCACTCCTGCAACACAATATAGTCACTTTGCATAACTTTTGGATTAATGTACTAAATAATTCAAGCAAAGTCATTTGCCACTGTTGTTACATTGCAGGTCAGTGCTCTAAGTGTTTTAATGCATTACACTCCTCCAGGTGGGTGATACTGAGCAGACACACTATACATTTTTCTGTCCACCCGACAACCTCCAGTTATCTATCTACCTAGCTGGCTAGCTAGCACACTATTTATTTTTGTATTGGTCAAATATTTGAATTGCCCCTCTCTCATCAGATTGGATTACAGAGTCCACATTCACAAACATGATTTTGTATGATTAAACACTGACGAAGATTGACTGGCCTTGTTTTTATCCTGCATGCTTTTAAGCTTTTTGTGGTGCACTAAAATTTTTGAGTTTTGTCACAGTAGCATTAATGTGTGACAGCACATTTCATCCGTAGTTGTTTAGTATGGCCTAGTTTGGGGTTTGTCTGCATGCTCAGTACAATACAAAGTGTAGTTATTTACTGCCTGGATCAACCGTGTGAACGGTGCTGTAATTGGAAACTCTATTGAAGCTGTAAATACTCTACCATTTATACACGAACACACACATGCACACTGCAGCTGTTATTTATCTGGCTGACTTTGGAGCAGACGTTTGGTAACACTTAGGACAGCCAAATTAGCAAGAAAAAAACGAATGACAAATCGAGATGGCAATATTGAAGGAGACATTGTGCTTCATGCTTAAGTTCTGTTCACGCTACACAAGGTGACTTAGAGCAGTGGAGGGTCAATAGAACACCAGCAACCGGAATGGCCAGCAACACATTTTGTTTATGATGTCGTGAAACTAAATGGATTTGTTTGGACCTGCACCTAATTTGAAATGCAGTAATGAAGCAGTCTGTTACAATACATCGGCCTCTTATCACGCAGCATCCAACAATTAGAAGGGTTCTTACATGCCTTTCAATTGTATAATGGCCATTATATTGCTGGTCCAACATATTGAATGCATATTAAAGCATACTGTCTTTAATTAGACACATAACCAAAACTGTTTCGTGGTGCCAGGTCTTCCGAATTTTTGTGATTGCTAATGTGTGTATAGCTGTCTCTTGATCACACAACCAGTTGACTTTTACTGGCTTGTGGAGTGCAATTTATTTATTTTAAAATATTTTTGAAAGGAAAAAACACTGATTATTTGTAACATCGAATACTGGAAATGCACTCCAGGATTTTCATGGAGAGACTGCTTTTGTGGGCTTGTTAAATGTACGATATACACTAAGCTTCGCAAAGTATAGTTTTTGATTGCTGCATGAACGTGATTGATCATTTTTTTGGGGTAATGGTGTCTCTTACTTCTATCCACAGATTAACAGGATTTAGCATCCCTCCACCTGTGACCAGTTCTGGCTCAATTTTTTCACTGAGGCTTACCAGTGACTTTGCAGTAAGTGCACATGGATTTAAAGCATTCTATGAAGGTAAGAACATTAGAACTGTCTTCAAATGACACACCGCGACTTGTATCACATAAACACCCTCAATAAATATGGAATGTGTGTGTTGGAATCACTTCATGCTGTATCCCACTGAGCTGCGAAGGTTTGCAAGTGTGTGCACACGTAGCAAATGATTTTATTTATTTATTTATTTTTGGTCAAGTTTCATTCAATGTCGTAAAGATGTTGGCCAGGCATCCCAAACAGCATGAATGATTGGTGTTTTTCTTGTTGACTTCAAATTACTCTGTGACAAGAAAAAGTGAGACCATTTAATGTCTTGTCAAATGTCTTTGAGACCGTTTGCGACCTTTAACAAACCCTGATGAAAAAAACATTCGCTAGGTGCGCACACGCTAAGTGAGATACAGCATTTAGAAGAAATACTAAATATCATTTATGCTAGGAGAAATTATGCAGGGAGGGTCATGTGATTCCTCGAGGGTTTCCACCATTAGTTATCAAAGCATCTGGTACTTCAATTAACTAAGTTAATTTCATATTTTACAAATCAACATCCCTCTCCCCCAAAGTCCTGAACTTTTTCTGCCACTCCAGAGGTGCATCTGGAATTGCATGGCAGATGGCGACTGGAATTAGTTGAACTAATGGATGCACCAAGTTATGTGGGCTGAAGCCGAGCTGAGTGCAGTAGGGAGCTAAATATGAATTATTCTTCTGTGACCATCTTGCTTGCCCATTTTCTTGTGCACGATTACATTTTCAGTAACCTGCCCATTTCTGGTCTTTTTTAAAATCCTGTGTCTTTGTTTTTAATGCGAGACTTCGCCTTTCTATCGAAAATGTAATTTTAATGTAATGTCTGACACTTTACATCCTTTTTCCCCTCAGTCCCCTTCCGCTATTCTTTACAGCTTGATTTATTCTTTACCAGCTTTGACAGGCTGACCTCATCCACAAGTTTCTCCAATTCTCAAAATACTGTATTTTCACGACTATAAGGCGCCATTAAATTCTTAAAATTTCTCCAAAATGGACAGGACGCCTTATAATGGGGAGCATCTTGTGTATGCGCTGAGTTGCAAAACCTGACTGACAGCCGACACGCTGTTTATATAGAGAAAAGGCGGAAGTGAGTGTGGACAGGCATGCGGCAAAGATGTCGGCCAATCAGTGAAGGGTGGGCGTGTAAGTGGACGCTAAAGGGACGCCTCTAGCAGGTACCAACACCTGTATAAAGTGTGGGTATGTGCATTATTGCAAAACAACTTCGGTTTTGGTTTCTAAGAACCCCCGAAAATAAATTCGACAAAGAGACACGCCTACGAAGCTCAGTTAAAACTTCAAGCCATCGGTTATGCTTTTGGCATGCGTGCCCATCTCACAGCAGCGGTAAAAAACCAAGTCAAGCAAATGAACTCTGAGCTTGACTAAAGAACTCCAACCGCTGGACATCGGCATCAACCGGGCGTTCAAAGTGAAGTTGCGAGCGGCATGGGAACAATGGATGATCGATGGCAAGCAACTTTACGAAGAGTGAGAGGCAGCGCCGGGCGAGTTACGCCACAATTTGCGAATGGATTGTGGCTGCTTGGACGAACTTGTCTGCTTGCACTGTTGTTCGAGCTTTTGGCAAAGCCGGCATCATTTCTGTGGAGTCACATGGCAATGAGAGTGACTCTGACAACGAGAGGGAACCCGGCGTTTTTGATGGATTACCGGTACTTGCACAATTGTTCAATTCTGATACAGAAGATGAGGACTTTGATGGATTTCTGGGTGATGATTGATCGAAAAACGTGAGTACATTGTAGGATGGCTAAATAAAATACAACGGAACTCCGTTTTGCTTCGTTGCCTTTTTAAAAATGTGTTTTTAGCTTGTATCCGTATGTCTTGGCATACTACCGTATGCTTCAAGCTAACGTGTTTTTAGTGTGCGCGTATGCATGCCGTATGTTTAAGCTGGCGTATGTTTTACCACTGTAAAACTGCGCCCAATAATACAGTGCGTTTTGTCTATGTGTCAAATACAGAAATAGCACCCGTTAATGAGACTGCGCCCAACAATACGGTGCGCCGAATGGTCGTGAAAATACGGTACCCATTTTTCCTTCCACTTTTACCCTCTGCTCAGACTCACTCATGCTCAAGACAAGGCCAGAGCAGGACCTCTGTGCTCTTCATCTGGTCATTGGCTGTTTCCTCCATGTCCTCCAGCTCTCGATCAGTCTGGTTGCTACTCTCGTTCTCCTTCATGTGTCGTTTTTGAGAAACAAATACGTTCTTCCCCTCCGTGAGCCGTCACCTTACCGTGGTGGAGGGGTTTGTGTGTCCCAATGATCCTAGGAGATAAGTTGTCTGGGGCTTTATGACCCTGGCAAGGTCACCAATGGCAAACAGGTTCTAGGTGAGGGACCAGACAAAGCACGGCTCAAAGACCCCTTATGATGAGTAAAATTATTGGATCTCAGTTTACCTTGCCCGGACGCGGGTCACCGGGGCCCCCCTCTGGAGCCAGGCCTGGAGGTGGGGCTCGTTGGCGAGCGCCTGGTGGCCGGGCCTACACCGATGGGGTCCGGCCGGGCTCAGCCCAAAGAGGCAACGTGGTTCCCCCTTCTCATGGGCTCCCCACCCATGGGAGGGGCCAAAGGGGTCGGGTACAATGTGAGCTGGGCAGCAGCCAAAGGCGGGGACCCCGGCGGTCCGATCCTCGGCTGCAGAAGCTAGCTCGAGGGACGTGGAATGTCACCTCTCTTGCAGGGAAGGAGCCTGAGCTGGTGTGCGAGGTAGAGAAGTTCTGACTGGATATTGTCGGACTTGCCTCCACACATAGCCTGGGTTCTGGTACCAGTTCTCTCGAGAGGGGTTGGACTCTCTTCCACTCTGGAGTTGCTCACGGTGAGAGGCACAGTGCAGGTGTGGGCATACTCATTGCCCCCCGGCTCCGTGCCTGTACATTGGGGTTCACACCGGTAGTCGAGAGGGTTGCCTCCCTCTGCCTTCGGGTGGGGGGACGGGTCCTGACCATTGTTTGTGCATATGCACCAAACAGCAGCTCAGCGTACTGTTTGAAATATTGTTTGATATTTTTGGAGTCCTTGGAGGGTGTGCTGGAGAGTATTCCGGCGGGGACTCCCTTGTTCTGCTGGGGGACTTCAATGCTCACGTGGGCAATGACAGTGAGACCTGGAAGGGCGTTATTGGGAGAAACGGCCCCCCCGATCAGAACTCGAGTGGTGTTTTGTTGTTGGACGTCTGTGCTCGTCACGGATTGTCCATAACGAACACCTTGTTTAAACATAAGGGTGTCCATCTGTGCACTTGGCACCAGGACACCCTCGGCCGGATTTGCGGCCGCATGTTTTGGACACTCGGGTGAAGAGAGGGGCGGAGCTGTCAACTGATCACCACCGGGTGGTGAGTTGGCTCCGATGGTGGGGGAAGATGCCGGTCCGTCCTGGCAGACCCAAACGTATTGTGAGGGTTTGTTGCGAGCGTGTGGTGGAATCCCCTGTCAGAAAGAGTTTCAACTCCCACCTCCGGCAGAGCTTTTCCCATGTCCCGGGGGAGGCGGGGGACATTGAGTCCGAATGGACCATGTTCCGCGCCTCTATTG
This sequence comes from Hippocampus guttulatus, assembly GCF_054856545.1. Taxonomy (NCBI): domain Eukaryota; kingdom Metazoa; phylum Chordata; class Actinopteri; order Syngnathiformes; family Syngnathidae; genus Hippocampus; species Hippocampus guttulatus. Next base: position 3,469,840 of record NC_141266.1, read on the forward strand.
TTGAGGCGGCCAATCTGAGTTGTGGCCGTAAGGTGGTTGGTGCCTGTCGTGGCGGCAAGCCCCGTACTCGCTGGTGGACACCAGCAGTAAGGGATGCCGTCAAGCTGAAGAAGGAGTCCTATCGGGCCTTTATGGCCTGTGGGACCCCAGAGGTAGCTGGCGGGTATCGACTGGCTAAGAGGAACGCAGCTTCGGTGGTCGCCGAGGCAAAAACCCGGGCGTGGGAAGAGTTCGGTGAGGCCATGGAAGCCGACTTCCGGATGGTTTCGAGGATTTTCTGGTCCATCATCCGAGGTCTCAGGAGGGGGAAGCAGTGCACCACTAACACTGTGTACAGTTGGGATGGGGCGCTGCTGACTTTGTCTCGGGACGTTGTGAACTGGTGGGCAGAGTACTTCGAAGACCTCCTCAACTCCAGGCCCCAGGGGTGGATGAGATCCGCCCGGAGTTCCTCAAGGCTCTGGATGTTGTGGGGCTGTCCTGGTTGACACGCCTCTGCAGCATCGCGTGGTCATCGGGGTGAGTGCCTGTGGATTGGCAGACGGGGTGGTGGTCCCTCTTTTTAAAAAGGGGGACCGGAGGGTGTGTTCCAACGACAGAGGGATCACACTCCTCAACCTCCCTGGTAAGGTCTATTCAGGGGTGCTGGAGAGGAGGGTCCATCAGGAAGTCGAGCCTCAGATTGAGGAGGAGCAGTGTGGTTTTCGTCCTGGCTGTGGAACTATGGACCAGCTCTACACCCATAGCAGGGTCCTCGAGGGTACGTGGGAACTTGCCCAACCAGTCTACATGTGTTTTGTCGACTTGGAGAAGGCATTTGACCGTGTCCCTTGGGGAGTTCTGTGGGGGGTGCTTCGGGGGTATGGGGACCCGAGCCCCCTGATACGGGCTGTTCGGTCCCTATCTGCCGATGTCAGAGTTTGGTTCGCATTGCCGGCAATAAGTCAGAATCGTTTCCAGTGAGGGTTGGACTCTGCCAAGGCTGCCCTTTGTCGCTGATTCTGTTCATCACCTTTATGGACAGAATTTCTAGGCGCAGCCGAAGCGTTGAGGGGGTCCGTTTTGGTGGCCTCAGTATTGCATCTCTGCTTTTTGCAGATGATGTGGTACTGTTGGCTCCTTCAAGCAGGGTTCTACAACTCTCACTGGAGCGTTTCGCAGCCGAGTGTGAAGTGGTTGGGATGAAGATCAGCACCTCCGAATCTGAAACCATGGTCCTCAGTTGGAAAAGGGTGGAGTGCCCTCTCTGGGTCGGGGAGGAGATCTTGCCCCAAGTGGAGGAGTTTAAGTATCTTGGGGTCTTGTTCACGAGTGAGGGCAGGAGGGAGCAAGAGATCAACAGGCGGATCGGTGCAGCGTCTGCTGTGATGCAGACGTTGTATCGGCCGTTAAATGGTATTTCAGACTCAACGTGCTATGATGATAGCTCAGTTTACGACTGCAAAACATACAGGTAACTTTGGTCTTGTCAGTGGAACAATCTGGCAACTTTTTAAAAGTAAACTTTCAAGTCATAAACTCTTTAAGTATCCGTTTTCGGTGTCTCGTGCTGCCATGGCTGGCAAAACAGACATGGGCGTGGACTTCTGCAGCGCGCTTGTTGTTTTGTTTCTGGTTTATTTATCGAGCAACGTAACATCCACTCTGACGTGTGCCGCGTTAATCTTGCGAGAAAAAAATTAATCCCGTGAAAATTCATTTAAATTGGCGCGTTATTATCGGCATTAAACTGACAGCTCTAATATATATATATATATATATATATATATATATATATATATATATATATATATGTGTATGTATATAGGGGCTGGATGGCTCAGTTGGTAAGGTACCGGTTTGGTGTATGGGAGACGGGGGTTTGAATCCTGCTTGGAGCAAAAATGAGCACATAACACGATTCGGTGTGGGCAACTCACGCAAATGCTCACCTCATACGGCCAAAGAAGGTCTGCGTCAGGCGTACCAGAGCACCTCGATGAAAAATGGGCAACTGGAACAAAGCGGAGATGGGCGAGATGCGATAACATGGCTCTGTTGGAACGCTCCTCCTCAAGCAACTCGAGTCGAAGGTGTTACACACAGAGAATGTGGGCTGAATGGTTACTTTGAAACCCACAGTCACGGTTGACCACTCAACTTAACTCAACTGTATTTATAGAGCACTTTCAAACAGCCATCGCTGAATACAAAGTATACAACAAACAGTAAAGCAAATCGGTAATAAAGACGGTAGAAAGCACCGAACATGCTGAGTCAAATGCCAAAGAATACAAGTGAGGCGGGTTTTGAAGATGGGCAGCAAGGAGGCTTGCCGAATGTTCAGTGGGAGGTCATTCCAGAGAGAGGGACCAGCAAAAGAAAAGGCTAGATTCCCTCTGAGCCTCAGTTTAGTTCTTGGTACTTATAATAATGTCTGGTCCGCAGACCTGAGGCGCCGGGCAGGTGTGTCAGGGCGGATGAGCTCAGAGAGGTAAGGTGGCGCGAGGTCATTTAGAGATTTGAAAACAAATAAGAGGATCTTGAAAATAACTCTAAAATGTACAGGGAGCCAGTGAAGTGATGCCAGAGTAGGAGTTATGTGCTCCCTCTGACCACGTAACAACAAGTAGCTCAGTGCTCCAACATCCACAAACGGCAATTCCTATTACAACTTGAGATAGATGAGGTACAATGCAGATTCCATGGTGAAGGGGCCCAGGCTGCCAAATCAGAGGAGGAGGTCATACCAGAGAGTGGGAGCCCCAATGAATGCAGTGGATGATGAGATTGGGAGGCCAACCCCAAAGAATGAAATGCTGAGCGAGTCAGCAACTGACCTGAAAGCTAAGATAATGGCGAGAATGAAGGCTGGGCAACCTAGAAATCGATTACAACGGCTATGTGAAGTACCACCTGAAAGTCTCACGGAAACCAATGAACTGATATACGCTTCAGCATCAGTGATCCTAGAGATGCTTGGCTATAAGAGCACCCATGGGAGCCACGAGATACGTTACCCACCATGGAAAGGACGGTTGGAGGCTAAGATCAAGGCGGCTCGGAAAGATGTGAGTCAATTGTGTGATGAAAAGGCCGATACCCGAGAGGAACATCCAGATGACCATACCTGAAGCACTCAAAACTGCCAAACAAAGGCTCCAAGCCTTGTCCAGTCTCCTAAAGATTTACATAAAAGAGAATGAGGCCAGACTGTTGCTTTTCGCAACACAACCTGCGAAAGTGTACGCATGGTTCTTACAGCAGAACAGACGCACCAATACTGGAAACTGAAAATGTACTGGAAAAGAATATTAGAGAAAGAGAAAGAGGCCGCACATAACAGCAGTGCACAACAGCTCGTGACTCTGAGAGAGGAGCACAGCAATCTCCCTGAATAGAACCCAGTTACCATAACAGTGGCAGACATACAGGAAAGAGTCTCAGATATGAAAAACTGGACAGCACCAGGCCCGGACATGGTCCACACCTACTGGCTAAAGAAACTCACAGCACTCCATGAGCGCCTAGCAGCACAAATGAACCAGCTGCTGAGGGATGGGACTCACCCAGGATGGCCATGAAGGATCCCTCAAAAGGTGCAGTCCCATCCAACAATCGGCCAATAACCTGTCTCTCCACAACATGGAAGGTCATGTCAGGCATCATTGCGGCTAAGATAAGTGGACACATGGATCAATACATGAGCGAAGCACAGAAGGGCATTGGTAGAGATACCAGAGGAGCCAAACATCAGCTCCTGGTTGACAGAACAGTCGCACAAGACTGCAGGTCCCGACATACCAACCTGTGCACAGCCTGGATTGATTACAAGAAAGCCTATGACTCGATGCCACATACATGGATCACTGAATGCTTGGAGTTGTATAAGGTGAACAGGACCTTAAGAGCCTTCGTTGCGAACTCGATGAGGATGTGGAAAACCACACTTGAAGCCAATGGCAAGCCACTTACCCAAGTGTCCATCAAATGTGGCATATACCAAGGTGATGCACTCTCCCCACTGCTGTTCTGCATAGGACTGAACCCCCTAAGCCAAGTAATCCCCAAGACAGGCTATGGATACCGCCTCAGAAATGGAGCTACGATCAGCCACCTCCTCTACATGGATGACATAAAGCTGTATGCTAAGAGCGAAAGGGACATAGACTGCCTGATCCACACAACCAGGATCTACAGCACCGACATCGGGATGTCATTCGGGCTTGAGAAATGTAGTCGGATGGTGACTAAGAGAGGAAAGGTAGTCCGCACTGAAGGGGTCTCACTCCCTGAAGGAACAATAGCAGACATTGAGAACAGCTACAAGTACCTCGGTATACCACAAGCCAATGGCAACCTCGAAATGGCAACAAGGAAAGCGGCTTCGGCCAAATACCTCCAGCGGGTGAGGCAAGTCCTAAGAAGCCAGCTCAATGGCAAGAATAAGACCCAGGCAATAAACAGCTATGCCCTGCCAGTGATCAGATACCCTGCAGGAATAATAAGGTGGCCAAAGGAAGAGATTCAGACCACGGACATTAAGACCCGAAAGCTCCTAACCATGCATGGAGGGTTCCATCCCAAATCCAGCACCCTGAGACTGTACGCAAGCCGAAAGGAAGGAGGCCGGGGACTAGTGAGTGTGAGAGCCACTGTCCAGGATGAAACATCCAAGCTCCATGAATACATCAAGGAGAAGGCTCCAACGGATGACATACTCAGAGAATGTCTCAGACAATGGGGAACAGAGGATGAGATGCTGGAAGAGGGACCATCATGGGAGGACAAGCCCCTACACGGAATGTACCACCGGACCATAACTGAAGTGGCTGATCTCAAGAAGTCCTATCAGTGGTGAGAGATGGCTGGCCTGAAGGACAGCACAGAGGCACTCATCCTGGCTGCTCAGGAGCAGGCCCTGAGCACCAGAGCCATTGAGACCCAGATATACCACACCAGACAAGACCCAAGGTGTAGGTTGTGCAAAGAGGCACCTGAGACGATCCGACACATAATTGCAGGGTGTAAGATGCTGGCAGGGAAAGCCTACATGGAACGCCATAACCAGGTGGCTGGCATAGTCTACCGAAACATCTGTGCGGAGTATGGACTGGAAACCCCAAGGTCAAAATGGGAAACACCTCCGAAGGTGGTGGAGAATGACAGAGCGAAGATCCTGTGGGACTTCCAGATCCAGACTGACATGGTCATGGCGAACCAACCGGATATCGTGATCATAGATAAAGGGCAGAGGAAAGCCGTTGTAGTGGATGTAGCGGTCCCAAGTGATGGAAACATCAGAAAGAAGGAACACGAGAAACTCGAGAAATACCAAGGGCTCAGAGAGGAGCTCTCCGAGCCTGGAAGGTAAAGGTGACAGTCGTGCCTGTGGTGGTCGGAGCACTCGGGGCAGTGACCCCCAAACTAGATGAGTGGTTGCAACAGATCCCGGGAACAACATCGGACATCTCAGTCCAGAAATGTGCAGTGCTGGGAACAGCAAGGATACTGCGCAGAACCCTCAAGCTTCCTGGCCTCTGGTAGAGGACCCGAGCTGAATGGGGGACGGACACCACCCGAGGGGTGAGACGAGGATTTTTTTTTTTTATATGCGCGCATGTTAACACAGACTAGCTTTCATGTCAATAATTTATTTCGTACAGTCATTTATTTGGTGGAGAGTTTTATGATTGTTGCTTTTGAAATATCACTACCGTATTTAGTTCTGTCAGTCATTTCTCCCATGACATATTGCTCATCCTCGTTATGTAGCTCCAGCGCTACCCATCCTATACATTCACATGCCTGAAAATGTTCAATGCTGGCGGACAGAGCAAGCTGATTATATCACACATGTAATTAAGTGCATTGACTTTGAAATCCAGTCATGGGCCCTGCCAGAGCGAATCTAATTTCTCCACTGTAATGTGAATGTTTTTCAAACATATTGCAATCCAAAAAGTTTCAAACCCCAAATATACATCAATTGTGACAAAGAAGGCTGAACCCAAAATGGCTTTCAAGAGGTCAAGCTGTATTTAGAAAAATGAGGAAGGCTGACTTCACGTCACGAACACACAGGGAGTATTAGTTCCTTCATAGCTTTACAAGTGATTCGAATAGGCTGTAGCTATGCTCAGTAACTCTGTCAATATGTTTCAAAAATATTCCTACATTCCTTGTTGAAGGTTGTGTATGATGTCAAAATGTCTTAAAATCGGCCTGCCACTACTTGAGTACTATTTCGACCTGCCACAAAACTTGAAAACAAGTCCCTGAAACATAATCGTTTCGAGGGAAATGTATTCCGTTTGGGTGTCTGTGGCAATGCAGTGCACCCAGCTCATTTGCACATGATGGAAAAAAAAAAAACATGAGCTCAGTATTTGCCTTGTCTGGTTGAAACTCAGTAGTCCCGTCTTCCTCAACTGGTTGACCGCGATCCACGACCGGACCGCCGACCTCCTCTGTCCAGACCGCCGACCTCCTCTGTCCGGACCGCCGACCTCCTCTGTCCGGACCTCCTCTGTCCGGACCCTCGGCAAATTGTATAAAATAATAATTTATAAAGTGATTTTTACGTTATACATTTTATATTTGTGGACTATAATCTGCGCATTACCGCGATCGCTTGTTAAAATTATCCGTTTTATTATTTGCGTGCACGAACAGATGTATTGCAGAGGACGCAGCAGCGCGACTGTGTGTGTATAATGTTTGACGAACTGGCTGAGCAGGGCATGTCGGCGATAACGATGCGCTGATTGGCTCCTCTGAACTTAAGGTGTGCCCATACATCAGCGTCAGCATATACGATGCGCTGATTGGCTCCTCTGAACTTAAGGTGTGCCCATACATAAGCGTCAGCACGCGTCTATCCCAATACACACGCATTCAAAATGGATGATCGTGTCAGGAAACAGACGCATGCGCGACGCCACAGTGTGCTCACAGCTTCAATCCAGGAGAGCCGCACACAGACAATTAAGACGAAGGTTTCGATTGTGTGCAGTTTTGCTCCCGTCTACCCGGGGATCTTTGCAGCTGTTTAACAGCAGAACAGGTAAATGAACGTCATAATGGCGTCCTCTAAATTTGCTACAAAGAGAAAGGTGGACAGTGAAAATCGGCGTTTCAATGAAGAATGGACTGACAAGTATGCTTTCATTCTACCTCTGTCGAGCACCAAGCCACGGTGTCTAATATGCCTAAAGACGGTCGCTCTGGTCAAGAGTCAAAATATTAAACGCCACTATGTGACAGAGCACAGCTCTTTTGAACGGGATTTGCCTCCTAATTCAGAGCTAAGAACAAACGAAATAAAGAAACTGAAAAGGTCATAACAAGACTCAAGCAGGAAGATTGTGACATGTATGACAAACCAACAAAAAGCAACAGAGAGTTTTGTTTTTGTTAAATTAAGGGGGAAAAAAGACAACTACTGTTTAACAAAGTTAAAGTAAAAATGTCTTATTTCCCTAAAAGGGCTATTTCTATTTTTAAGCAGGCACAACTTAACAAAATAAAAGAATTCCTGTGCCTCAACACAATACCTCTCATTATTTGCTGTGTACTGGCAGAGTGAATAATTGTTATTTTATATCTGCCCATACTAAATGGGCATATAGCCCTGCTCCCCATGACCGCCATGCATGGGACCGGACCCTAGTCTTATTAAAAAAAAAAAAAGTGAACCTTCAGCATTTCTAGTTGAGGACCACTGCAGTAGTCCATCAAAGCGTCTCACTCGCAAGCCAGAGTGTCACTCGGCACATGTGGCTGCTGTGGAGAAATAGCGCAAACACCACCTCTCTGTGTCAAAAATCCATCTTCTTCAAAGACCTTCAGAGGTATTAGATACACAAGTGAAATAAATAGCTCAGCCTCTGAGAAATCTTGCACCCAACTAGCTTATTTTGCTACTTCGCAGAACTCACTCGTTGGCCGTGTAAAGCGGATGAATGCAAGTTCATTTCTCTCTCTCTATCTTTTTAAAGATTTCATATTTGGTGCTAGGTCAGGCAGAATGGAGGCTCTGTACACCTTTAACATGGGAACAGTTTTTCTTTGCAAGTGGTGTTTAATAGACTGCTTCTGTGGTTATTTATAATGTGATGACTATCGAGGAAATAAACAAAACCGGACAATGGCAGAAAGACAGACAATTAAAACAAAGCACGATGTAAATTTCAGCGGTCACCATTGAATATTGTCCCAATTGAATAAAAAAAGTACATTTTTATTGCAATTTTTGTTGTTGTTGTTTTTTTGCTATTCTTTAATAATTAAACTAAACAGCAGAAATCCTGAGTGTTCTGGTGTTATTAATTTACCTGCATGGTTTTGACCTTCATGCAGACCCAGAGTAGCCAATCTGGAGCACCGGAAGGATTCTCAGTTGGCCATTATCCTTTGTGGGCTGCTGTTCTAGCCCAGAAAGCCGATTCTGATGGCATGCTGGTTCTTGCCAGCCAATCACAGGGCACACAGAGACAAACAACCATTTGTGCTCACACTCACACCTATGACCAATTTAGAGCTTTCCATTAACCTGCCATGCATGTTTTTGGAATGTGGGAGGAAACTGGAGTACCCGGAGAAAACCCACACAGGCTCAAGAACATGCAAACTTGACACAGGAACACCGGAGGCCAGTTTTGAAACCACGACCTCTGCACTGTGGGGCAGACATGATAACTAGTCAACCACCATGCTGCCTTCATGCAAATACATTATTAAATAAAATTCAATTGACTAAGTCCCTCAATCAATCAGGCTCTATATTGCTCCATCTTCTGATCAAATCGTTGATCCAGAATCATTTTTTTCAAACTCGATGATCGCTGATTGCTAATCGACCCCAAAAAGCCTGCTCACGTATTGCCTAATACACACACACTCACACAAGTGGAGGGGCGGAGTGCCACAGAAGATGGATGCCAAATAGTAAACGTAAACTGAGTATAAATAAAATTAAATGGTAAGAAAAGGTGCTGCGAAAACAATATCAGAAAAATGCAGTCACAGAGAAACAACACAGGTGACAGATAAGCGCAAAAGAACTGTTGTTTAATAATTGTGGGACTAATATAAAAATAATTGGTGCACAAAAATATATGGCCATTCAATGCAAATTTATAGCTCCCCACTGAACACAAAGCTAAAGAGATCATTTTATGCAAAAAGTCAAGTAGTGGTTGAACCTGGCGTTAGAGACAATGGACAGGGATCTTGAAGTCGGATTGAATTTTCTTTTAGGCAGGAAATACTTTTCAAAGAGACTCAAAAACCTTCCAGTATAAGATGGTGATGAGAATACTCTTCTCATATTTGCCTTTAAAGAGAATCTCAAAATTTTCTTCACAGTTGTATGATCTATGAAGCTCCATGAGTTAAGCTAAACGATTAATATTGCGTTTGTGGAACATGAATTAAATAGTAAAATCCATTGTTGTCCATCTGAGGGTGCGACCCTTTTGCCACCTTCTGTCGACTGAAAATTGACATCACTGTTGCTCAGGGCTTAGATAACAAACAATCATGGATCAGCTTTAGAAAACAGGTTTTCCAACCAAAGTGAACAGTGTCACTGAGTTTTTCGTCATCGCTATCCACCCCTGGTAATCGTTCGCAAGAAGCCCAGAAGAGTTTACCCTTCCAAAACAATGGACCACAATGTCTCCATGTGACTGTCATGGCGCAACATTTAAAGGAAATGAGAGAAGACATTTTGATTGGCAGTCAATGTCGGCTGTGTTGGTTTGCACATGTTGAAATTACAAACGATTGGTCCAACTCACCTCCTTGCAGATTGACTCCAACTAATTAGCACAAAATGCTTCAAGAGAAAATCTCCACCATTTTAATCAAACAATAGATCCATGTAAGGGAAGTTGTTGTAGTTAATGTTAATTTCTAGCCCCCTGTGTTGGAGTTAATGTACATACATTGTCTTTCTGCTCAAAATTCCAGGTAGAAATAATGTGTTGAGCTATTAGCACAACCACCATCATGTTTTATATATCGGGTTCAACAATTTCTCTATCTCTCTCTCTCTCTCTCTTTAGAGCTTTGGAGCAGCTCATGTGGATATCCGGGCATTCCACCTAAAGGCATACTGAATGGAACTCAGTTCAATATAGGGGCGAAGATCCGTTACAGGTGTATCTCTGACTATGTCCTGGATGGCCATTCATTGCTCACCTGTGTCACCAATGCAGCTGGTGTGTCCGTATGGGACTTCCCTGTGCCAATGTGTAGAGGTAAGACTCTTAAGCAGTGTGATGTTGTCATTACTGTGTTACATTATGCTGAAAGCAAAAAAAAAAAAATGAAAGTAAGTACCATATTTCCTACACGATAAGGCACACTTTCAATGAATGGCCTATTTTAAAACTGTTTGGATATATAAAGCGCATAGAATAGAAGCTACAATACTGACTGTGGTTGCGTTATACATCCACGAGATGGTGCTTTGCTAAAGGGAATACAATACAATACAGATTTATTTATATAGAGCAGTGGTTCTTAACCTGCGTTCAATCGAACCCCATGGGTTCGGTGAATCAGGGTTTGACGGAGCCTCTGCCATGGAGGTTAAGACATACTCAACTCAACATCAGAATCAGAATCATCTTTATTGGCCAAGTATGTAGAACACACAAGGAATTTGTCTCCGGTATAACACGCTGCATGAGTATCATCATAAACAGGGACATGACAAATAGGTATGGAAGGACATTTCGTAATGTAAGTGAACCGTAGTGCGGTGGTCCCACCCAGTGACAACTGTGAGACAATGTGAGACAAAGTATCAAGCAGAGCTAAAGTGATCAGTTGTAGAATACAATACTATGACAGTTGTACAGTTGGTGCAGAAAATCATTGAACCATTTTAGAGTGACCAGTAGCAGTATTTGTTGTACAAGAAGAGTTGTACAAGAAGAGTGACTACGTCAGTGACTGTTTAGGGCAGGGGTGTCAAACTCATTTCGCATCGTGGGCCACATACGGCCTCGGGAGATGTCAAGTGGGCCGGACCATTAAAATTATACCATACTCTGCTATAAATAACCAAAATATCATGTCTTTCCTTTGTTTTGGTGTAAAGAAGCACAAGAACATTAGGAAAATATTGAAATTTAATGAACTATCCTTTTACAAAACAGTTAATGAAACACCTCATATTTCCTTAGACAAATGTGCAATTTACTTTTACCATTCACAAATATGCATTGCAACTGATCCCACTGATTGTACAAAGGCACAAAACTTTAATTGGTACTGAAAAATATAGTAATGCACTTTAAGATTAAATGAGACTTTTAAAGAAAGGAATTTTTAAACCACTTACACATACGCATATAAAATCTAAATGTAATCCCTGCGTACACCTTACAAACTAAGGAGAGTGATTTTAAATGTGTAATGAAGAAAGTGTTCGCCTGTCCTGTAAATCTGTAAACTTCATACATGAAACATACATACACATACAATACATACTGAAAATGTATAGAGTTGTATGAACAGTAGAATTCCATCACACAACTTTTGTTTTGAAGCTGCTGACTAACATTAAAGTGCACATTTTTTAAATCACCACAGTAAGGATTCATCTTCACAGAGCTGTATTCTTTCAATGCAAACAGTATCTAAGGCAGCATTTTAAAGGTGTTAGTCTAGTCTGGACTTGTATTTGTTCCTGAAACTTGGCATCTTTTGGCCTGTACAAGTGCATCAACACCAGGTGTCATGTCCTGACTAGCTGTCACTTTCAGAATGTCATTTAAGTGCTTGTTTGTGAGCCTTGAGCGCATTTTTGTTTTATTGATATTCATCACTGAGAAAATTTGTTCACAAAGGTAGGTTGTCCCAAACATGCACAAAATTTTAGCAGCCAGGGCTGTTAATTTAGGGTACCCTGGTAGTAGATACTGATAAAATCTGTCCAGACCTACAGAGGCAAATTTGCCCTTCAAATCTGCATCACACTGCAAATCAATTATCTCTAGCTGAATTTCGACCGGCAGATCAGAAGCTCTAACTGTGAAAGGTGAGCGAAAAACTGAAAATTCTGTCTCAAGTTCACCAAATACCTGAAAACGTTTCTCAAACTCCCGCAGTAGTCCTGCAATTTTGTCTTTGTACCGTTTCATGTCCGCATCAGGTCTGGTCACACACACATCTCTCAGACAGGGGAAATGAGCAGGGTTGCCATTTGCCAGTTGCATCTCCCACAAAGTCAGCTTCAACTTAAATGCATGTATGTTGTCAGAAAACTGTGTGACAACCTTTTTGCGGCCTTGCAACATTTTGTTCAGATTGTTCAAGTGTTCAGTAATATCAACCAAGAATGCAAGGTCCCGTAGCCATTCCTGAGATTGTAATTCCAACACCGGTTTTCCTTTTTTCTCCATGAACTGTCCGATTTCCTCTCGTAGATCAAAGAAATGCCTCAGCACAGCACCTCGGCTTAACCATCTCACTTCAGTGTGGTATGGCAGGCTGTGGGTAATGTTGCTGTCGCTGAGAAGTTTGTCAAACTGACGATGGTTCAGACCTCTGGACCGGATGAAATTTACAGTGCGAACAACCACCTCCATGACGTGGTCCATTTTCAGCGACTTGCAACACAATGCCTCCTGGTGCAAAATACAGTGAAATGTCCAGAAACGATCTCCTCCATTAAGGGCTTGTACTTTGTCTTTGAACTTTGTCGCGACACCTGCTTTCTTTCCGACCATGGATGGCGCGCCGTCTGTAGCCAGGCTGACAGCGCGGGACCAGTCCACTCCAACTCTGTCCAATGCAGCAACGACAGAGCCGAAAATGTCCTCGGCTGTTGTGGTGTCCATCATTGGCACCAACTCAAGAAACTCTTCAGTAACAGTCAATGTCTCATCAACTCCTCGAATAAATATGGCCAGTTGGGCCACGTCTGTGATGTCAGTGCTCTCGTCAATTGCCACGGAAAATGCAATAAATGACTTGACTCTCTGTTTTAGTTGACTGTCTAAATCTGCCGATAGTTCCGAAATCCTCTCTGCTATAGTATTCCTCGTCAGGCTAATATTGGCAAAAGCTTGTCGCTTCTCGGGACATACAAGTTCAGCCGCCTTCATCATGCATCGTTTAACAAAGTCACCGTCGGAATACGGCTTCGATGCTAATGCTATTTCGCTAGCAATTAGGTAGCTGGCTTTTACCGCTGCTTCACTGCCTTCTCGGCTCTGGATGAAAGTTGACTGCTGTTTCCTCAGACCCGCCAGCAATTCGTTAATCTTATCTCTTCTCAGTTGTCCTTGCAAGCCGTCATATTTTTCGCTGTGATGAGTCTCGTAGTGGCGTCGAATATTATATTCCTTCAATACCGAAACTTGTTGCAAACACACCAAGCACGAAGGTTTTCCGTGCATCTCTGTAAATAAATAGGACGTGGTCCATTTTTCTTTGAAAATTCTACACTCCTTATCTACTTTTCTCCGTTTGGATAACGACATTTTGGCTAATGAGGGTGTAGCGGACAGGTAGAGACCAAGGTATTAACAACGTCTAAGCAGCAGATGGCGCATTGATACCGTCTGCTGTTTTCAGTCTGTCTCAGTGATGCGGCTTGTCTTCTACTCTGATGGAAAGAGTGCGCCCCTTAGCGGATAATCCATGAATTGCAGCGAATTAAAAATATTAATTCCATGTCTTTTATGCATTTTTTCCACTGCGGGCCTGATCGAACCTCCTTGGGGGCCGGTTCCGGCCCGCGGGCCGTACGTTTGACACCCTGGTTTAGGGAGTTAATGGCTTGAGCGAAGAAGCTGTTTAAGTGTCTGCTGGATTTGGTGCGCATGGATCTGTAGCGCCTGCCTGAGGGGAGTAGCTGGAAAAGGTGGTGGGCAGGGTGCGGGGATCCAGGAGGATTTTCCGTGCCCTTGTCTTGATTCTTGCAGTGTGCAAGTCCTCAAGAGTGGGTAGGGTGGTACCAATGATTTTTTCCGCCGTCCTAACTGTCCGTGGAAGTCGGATTTTGTCCTTTTTTGTGGCGGCCCCAAACCAACCCGTGATGGAAGAACACAGGATTGATTCGATGACTGCCGTGTAGAACTGACGTAGCACCTCCTGGGGCAGGCCATGCTTCCTCAGCAGCCTCAGGAAGTACATCCTCTGCTGGGCTCTTTTCAGGATGGAGATGGTGTTGACTTCCCACTTCATGTCCTGGGAGACTGTGATTCCCAGGAACTTGAAGGTATCGACGGTTGACACAGGGCAGTTAGATAGTGTGAGGGGCAACTGTGGAGAAGGATGTTTCCTGAAGTCCACAATCATCTCTACAGTCTTGAGCGTGTTCAGCCCGAGGTTGTGTCGGTTGCACCAGAGCTCCATCTGCTCCACTTGTTGTCTGTACGCAGACTCGTCGCCGTCTTTGATGAGACCGATGACCGTGGTGTCGTCTGCGAACTTTGAGTTTGACAGCTGGATTTGTTGAGGTGCAATCGTTTGTGTAGAGAGAGAAGAGCAGTGGAGAGAGGACACATCCCGGTGGGGCTCCAGTGTGAGTGGTGCGTGTTGATGATGTTGTTCCTGGTCAGCGCAGACTTTCGGGCAGGAGGGGGACACTTTGTCGGGTCCCGCAGCTTTCTTGATCTTCTGCTGCTTGAAGAGCCGTCTCACGTCCTGTTCGTGGATCTGTAGTGGAGATAAAGAGGGTGGGGGGGTAGATAGAGTAGTTTCTGGTAGAGGTGGGTGTGTGTGGGAAATGGGGGTGTCCTTTTCAAATCGGCAGAAAAAAATGTTTAGTTCATCAGCAAGACCCTTATTGTTCACTGTTTGGGGGGGATGGCAATCTATAGTTTGTGATTGCTTTCAGGCCACTCCATACAGATGCAGAGTCGTGAGTAGAGAACTGTTTTTTCAGCCTCTCTGCATAGCTTCTCTTAGCGATGTAAAGTGTACAGTGCCCGATCTCCACTTCTAAATGCGGCCTCTTTCTCTTTCCTGAGTTGCCTTAGTTTGGGAGTAAACCATGGCTTGTTATTGTTGAAGGAGCGGAAGGACTTCGTTGGTACACACATGTCCTCGCAGAAACTGATGTATGATGTTACAGTGTCTGTGTATTCATCCAGTGTGCCCATTGAAGTTTCAAAGACGCCCCAATCAGTGCAGTCTAAGCATTCTTGTAGAGCTAGCTTTGCTTCATCTGTCCATTTTTTCACAGCCTTAACAACCGGTTTAACACATTTGAGTTTCTGTCTGTATGTAGGTATTAAGTGGATTAAATTGTGGTCAGAAAGACCCAATGCTGCACGGGCGATCGATCGGTATGAATTTTTGATTGTTGTATAGCAGTGGTCTAGAATGTTGCCTTCTCTGGTGAAACAGCCGATGTGCTGCTTATATCTGGGAAGTTCACGGTTAAGATGTGCTCTATTAAAATCGCCCAAAATGATCAGGGGTGACTCTCGGTATTTTAGTTAGAGTTTGTTTACTTGTTCAGCAAGCGTTTGTATCGCCGTGTTAGCGTTAGCTTGTGGCGCAATGTAAACACCGACTAGTAAAAAGGAGGTGAACTCACGTGGCGAGCAGAATGGCTTGCAGTTTAAAGACAGCGACTCCAGGTCAGTCCAGGACAGTGTGCGTCGAGCTTCGTGACATCAGTGCACCATTCTTCGTTGATATAGAAGCAAATCCCACCACCTTTTGATTTCCCTGATAGCTCCGTGTCGCGGTCGGCTCGGAGAAGGCGGAAGCCAGGTAGATGTAGTGCGGAATCCGGGTGGCGGTCACTGAGCCAGGTTTCAGTGAAGCAGAGCGCAGCAGAACGTGCAAAGGTTTTGTTGGTCTTTGTGAGGAGAAAAAGTTTATCCATCTTGTTTGGCAGAGATCGTAGATTAGCAAGATGGATCGATGGGAGCGGGGTTCGAAATCCACGCTGCCGAAGCTTGACTAGCACGCCGGCTCGCTTCTCCCTCCTCCGGCGGCGTTTCCATGCTCCGTACAGCGCAGCCGCTCCGCTCGCGATTAGCTCCGAAAAACCTTGTGGATTTTCGTGCGCTGGTGAAAAAAGACTGAGCGTAGACTCCCCAATGCTAAGCAACTTTTCCCTTGTGTAAGTAAGCCGCTCAGGGTTGCCAAAAACTAACGAAAATGACAAAAACGGGGATAATACTAGGGAGCGTGTAACCGAGGCTGCCATACCTGTCGGCGCCTGATGACATGTCAATTAGTTATGACACGCCCACTTGGCCATCACTTGCTGTAGATGATCACATTACTTTGCTTGTCCAATCAGTGCTGCGGGAAATTTATTTTGCTCAGAAGCCAATGTGCGACTGTCGTGATAATACGTCGTTTAAAAAAAAAAAACTCAAAAAGTAGTTGTCTATTTGACTGTGTGTTGGCGAATGCACATGTCAACCCTTTTCGTCACAATTAGTGCCTGCTAATAATCACCACAAGATGGCATCGGAACATTAACCGGGAAACAACTTAATGGGGAATATAAAGAGAGTCATAGTCTTTGGCGCATCGGATTAGAGGGCGCACCGTCGGCTTTTGTGAAGAAATTGAATTATTTTAGGTGCGCCTTATAGTGTGGAAAACACTGAATGTGTGTTTCGTGTGCCGGATCGACTTGAGAGGGTTATAAATTGGGAGATTGAATATAATCAATGTGTTGTCAATTCCACCCTGCTTGGAAGGGTCTCCCAATTTAGAAAGGATCTCAGAAATGATTTAAAGAATGGATTAAAGCACAATACAACCTAATCATACTCTGTGGCCACCTGCACAATGGCGAAATGACATAAGATTATGTGGCTAGCTACATCAGGTCACAGAGACAAGACTTTTTCTCATGTTTAGCAGACCATTAAAAGAAACACACAATTTCTCAGTTATTCATATACTATAGCTTCAAACCTTGAGATGAATGGCATCTTAAATTCATCTGTACAGCAGAGAGAAAAGGCCCTCTGAAGATTTGACACATTATTCATTTGGCACAGGCACATCTAGCTGAAATATTAACCATCACCGTTTTAATCTTGCTGGAGCTGGGAATACTCTTCAACAATTTGACTGAGTTTGTTGGGTACCAGAACATTTCAATTATTCTGCTTTTGGTCAACTGCAATAACTATATGCTGTGCTGTTTACCTTGACTCTCTGTACTTCTGAGGAGCTGATTTTTGATAGCCCTGATACATTAGCAGGGCACGACAGATATGGATTTTTTTTAGGCCGATGCTGATTCCAATATTTGGTAGACAACTGAGTAATTGGCCAATTATTTTGAATAAGATAAAATAAATAACTTGTCTTTTTGGTCCCTTCAAAGTCACAAAAATAATGATATGAATTGCAGGCAAACCATTTGATTTTTTTTACCATACTTTGTCCTATAATATTTGTTTAACTTTAAACATGCAAAAAGAATGAACTGATGAGATTAGCTTTTAATTTAGGCCATAAATGTATGCAGTGCTTAGACTCATATATGTGAAGGTACTGGCAAACATGATTTCTGAATGAGGCCCTCTAACGTCACATTTCTTCTGCACCGTTATTTCCTTTGCCTTGAAGTGATTACCGTATTTTCACGACCATTCGACGCACCGTATGGTTGGGCGCAGTCTCATTAATGGGTGCTATTTCTGTATTTTACACATAGACAAAACGCACTGTATTATTGGGCGCGATTTTAAAGTGGTAAAACATACGCCAGCTTAAACATACGGCATGCATGCGCGCACGCTAAAAACACGTTAGCTTGTAGCATACGGTAGCATGCCAAGACATACAGATACAAGCTAAAAACACGTTTTTAAAAAGGCAACGAAGCAAAACGGAGTTCCGTTGTATTTTATTTAGCCATCGTACAATGTACTCACGTTTTTCGATCGATCATCACCCAGAAATCCATCAAAGTCCTCATCCTCTGTATCAGAATTGAACAATTGTGCAAGTACCTGTAATCCATCAAAAACGCCGTGTTCCCTCTCGTTGTCAGTCACTCTCATTGCCATGTGGCTCCACAGAAAAGATGCCGGCTTTGCCAAAAACTCGAACAACAGTGCAATCAGACACGTTCGTCCAAGCAGCCACAATCAATTCGCAAATTGTGGCGTAACTCGCCCGGCGCTGCCTCTCACTCTTTGTAAAGTTGTGTTTGCCATCGATCATTCATTGTTCCCATGCCGCTCGCAACTTTACTTTGAACGCCCGGTTGATGCCGATGTCCAGCGGTTGGAGTTCTTTAGTCAAGCCTCCGGTAATAACGGCAAGCTCAGAGTTCATTTGCTTGACTTGGTTTTTCACCGCTGCTGTGAGATGGGCACGCATGCCAAAAGCATAACCGATGGCTTGAAGTTTGAACTGAGCTTCGTAGGCGTGTCTCTTTGTAGAATTTATTTTCGGGGGTTCTTAGAAACCAAAACCGAAGTTGTTTTGCAACAATGCACATAGCCACACTCTATACAGGTGTTGGTACCTGCTTGTAGCGTCGCTTTAGCGTCCACTTACACGCCCACCCTTCACTCATTGGCGGCCTGCTTCCCCGCATGCCTGTCACTCACGTCTGCCTTTTCTCTAAACATGTCATCTTTGACTGAGTCACATTTGAAATATACTGCATGATGTATAGAGAGTGCAATCAACTGAAACGAGACAATTTTATCACTAACAATACACACTAATAATACACAATCAACTCAACTCAATTTTATTTATCAGAGCACTTGAAAACAACCCCCTCTGCTCACAAAGTGCTGTGCAAGGAGCAAAAATGAGTACATACAACTACAAAGGCAGTTAAAACAATAAATTAATAACATAAAACAACAGTGACACACCACAAAACACAAAAACAATACAGAGTCGCATGCTGAGTCAAAAGCCAAACAATAAATAGGAGTTTTACAGATGGGCAAATAGAGCGTTTGCTTATTGTTTAACGGGGTTATTGAGGTTATTGAAATAACCTCCCGTATCACACATTGCTTGTTTTTCCCAATATGGTGCTAACCCTAATTCACACAGTATAATGACCTGTCAGCCATTCATGTCCTTTACTTACTGCTTAAAATGACCAAATGTCCAAAATATGCAAAGTCCGACAAATTGCCGTGGAAGGGATTTCCTATTGGGTGGCAACTTTGGAGTGTGCATCTGAGTTTTGTATGGATGAGATGCCAGTTCAAATTCTGTGCACATCACTGCACGCTCTCAGATAAACTGCTCTGACTGTTCATAATTAAATAATGTACACAGAGTCTGTAACTCTACCTGGCTCGCAGTCTCAGTGTCAAAGAAACCTTTATTTTCCACCGTGCCATTTTAAATAGCATCTTGTCCAAATTAGAATAACTGGAGCCCATCCTTGCTGACCTACTGTGAAAGGCAGTGTACACCTTGGACTAGTCACCGGCCAACTGTGGGAGAGTAGCATTTCCATTTCTTAATTTCTAACCAACAACCAGATATAAAAGTGATATCATCTTTTAATATTTAAACAAAAAACTAAAAATTCTAAATTTTCTTTCAGGTAAAGTTTTAGCTTGCTCTCTTCAGTGTGCTGCATAGTGAAACACAGTGCTATGAAAAACTATTCGACCTTTTCTCAAATTTCCTTCACAGTTCATTTTCACTGCCCACACCTATGTCTGATGACTCTCATACCTGTTTGATCAAGAAATAATGTCGCTACTATCTGTCTAACAAAGTTAAGTTGGGCAAAATATCTCAAAAAGATGCAACATATGCCCCCTCCCCCCGCAAAACAAAAAAAAACAAAAAACAACAACAACAAAGAAAGAGACTTGTATGAGTCTGGAAGCAAACAAAGCCATTCCTAAAGCTTGAGGTCTCCAGTGAACCACTATGAGAAACACTCCAGTGAACCACTATGAGAAACACTTTCCACAAAGACATTTAGAAAAATGGAGGAGTGCTGAGCCTTCCTTGAAGTGGCCAGCTAACACAAATTAACCAAGAGTTATAGTATTTGTAGTCAAGACCACACCAAATGAGGCCAAATCATTATGGAAAACTCCGGTCCTCATGGGCCACTATCCTGCATGGATGGATTTTGTGAATCCTGCATGGATTTTTTCCCCTCGTCCAACACACCTGGTTCAAATGATCAGGACATGCTATCTTTATCAGGTTTCTGCAGAGCTTGCTGATGAGCGAAACAAAAAGGACACTTTCCCCCAAAGGAACACTTGTGTTCTGTTTGCCGGAAATCAAAGCCTGGATGGCATCAACTTCTTGAAGTTATGGTTTGGTCACACTGGCCTTTGTACACTTCACCCTGTTGACTTGGGACGGCTGGCATCGTATCTGAAGCCAGCAGTTTAGAATTTGGGCTTTAAAAAAGACAGTGATTTTAAATTGGACTGGCAAAGTGGCGCTGCTGTTCAAGCCATCTTTTTTTCTTTTTATGTCTCAGGCAGCTGGCTGAAGTAAAGCCTCTCCTTTCACAACAACATTTAGAAACAGTAATGCATGCCTTCGTTACATTGCGACTGGATTTGAATGTAGAGGGAACATATAACTCCAATTCTGGCCTCCCCTTACTAGCTCCCCGTATGTTTTAGAATTCATTTCAAGATTCGTATTCATCTTGAAAAGGTGTCGCTGCACCTTTCTTTCTTCTCCGAGACCTCCGGCTCTACGTACCTTCGCGGTGTCTCAGGTCAGCGGACCAGACGCTACTGGAGGACAAAGCGTAGCCTCACAAGGGATCAAGCATTTTCTGTTGCCAGCCCCTCCCTTTGCAGTATGCTTCCATTAGACGTTAGGCACGGCAACTCGTCTTAAGACACATTTTATTATTTTGGCTTTTGCCTCGGCATTGTTTCTGTGCTTTATTGTGTTTACTGTTTGTATGTATTTGTTTTCATTATTCATATTTTTACTTTATGTACAGCACTTGGTTTGCAGCTGTGCTTGTTTTTAAAGTGCTCTGTAATCAAAGTCCAGTTCAGTTTCATAAAAGAGAATAATAATAATAATGCATTGAATAAATTGCTAAAAATTGCCTGGTTCTCCAAAGGTGAATGCATAACACCATGAAACGTAAATGATAAACATACTTTTTCAGAGGGGACATGCTGGAAGAAACAAAAAGCTGCAGCTGGAGAGTTCATGGTCATTTAAAGGAGTGTGTTCGCACATGGGCCCGAAATTGTGCTTTTACAGGCCAGGCCACCTCTTGAGCCCTCTTTCCCCTCATCTAAAGCCAGTGCGTCTCCTGTGTGTTAGCAGATGGTCTTTTGATCTCACGTCCTCGGGAGATCCTGCCCTCCATGCTCACCAATTGTTTCATACAGCAAAACATACTGTTCATTTCCCCCGATTTACTAAACTAACTGTCATGTAACCCTCTCTGTCTTGTCGCGGTCCTTTTTTCATTTATTATTTTACCCTTGTGCCCTTTTATCTTATTCCAAATGCTTATCTTCTGCAGACCAGAATTTGTGTGCATGTGGGTGTGCGTTGTGCGTGACATTTGAAGAACTGAGCTATAGGGTAAAAATTCAATGTATTTTCAGACTGTATCTCTATTCCCCAAGCCTGCTCTGTTCTTATAGAAGCATTGTAAAGCAGTGTTCCACACAAATTTGACAGTGGCAGTCTCCTTGCAACATATTCTGCCTCCTCCTGCTATTTGATGCCATTTACAAGCTTTATGTTACTTTCCAGAAAATGTGAGCATTGTGAATCCATTTATATGCGTGTGTGTGTGTGTGTGTGTGTGTGTGTGTGTGTGTGTGTGTGCACGCTAGCACTGTAATAGTCAAAAGTGTAGTTGGAAACATTTCATCTTTTGCATCATTTGATTAATAACCGGTACTTAATACTAGTCACACGTGTTAAAAGGGTCATCTCTCTTCACTCATAATGGCATATACTGTACGTCATCTTATGTTTTCCTCATTGACAAGAAAAAGGAAGAAGACACGCTTGAAGGGATGTAATGCTGAGCATGGACTGTACTGTACATGAGAGTTGGAGAAAGAACGAGCAAACAGGCTCAGTGATCTCCAAGGGGAACAGCTGTGTAATGGGAAATTAATCATTCTAATAATGAAATGCCGCTACTCATTGGTGGTGGCTCGTACAGTCAGTCCTTGCACGATACACATGCTTGTGGCACTGTTGGGTGCTGAATTCCACTGCCCATAGCCAATCATGTTTAATCCCTCCCAACCCCCAAACATGAATTTGCATTAGCCGACATCATTTCCGGTTGGGCTTCGTCTGAGCTGAGTGACTTCTAATCTGAACTTTCCGGCTCCAATATGGCTGCCACAGGAGACGTTTCTTCGGCAGGATGCTGGTGCAAATCTACTATAGTCTCATCTTCATATTCAAATCAGTGGAGTCACTTCAATATACGGTAGGAAAATGTGGAGCCGGCATAGGCGTGCAAAGCCCAATTTTGGGGGTGCTGAATTACCCCTAAATTAAATCCAAATAGCCTCAAAATTTGAGAGATTTTCATATTTTATTTACTGTACGTCCTTTTTTAAAAAGCAAGGAAATTGTTAAAACCATACAGTGTTTGGTAGAAACACTGCCTTGTATGTCATTCAAGTTACAAATTTCACAACGGATGACCGGGCGGAAGTCTCTTTTTTCTTTCTTTTTTTTTTTTAACTCCTTCACTGCTGTTGACAGGCAGCTCTATCAATAGTATAAAACTGGGAGGCCTGGCAGTGACAAAGTTAATTTTAACAAGAAAAATACAGTATCGTTGCCTCAAAAATGGTTGAAGCCACTCCCACCTCTTTTCAACTGAAAGGTTTCCAGTCATATAAAAAAAAAAGTGATGCAGGTTTGTTTATTTATTGATATAGTGTGAACTCAGTGTGCTTCACAGAATTTAAAATGTAACATTTAAAATAATTTACAAACAAGAGAGTCAGACATTTGAAAGCCAAGTAAAGAAATAAAAAGTAGGTGACTGAAATTACGAAAAGAATGTATGGTGCGAAAACAAGATTATGGATTAAAAAAAAGTTTTAAAATTGCTTTAAAAAGACCATAATCATGGATATATATGGGGACAAAAAAGCATAGTTTTTAACACATATTCAAAGGCATTTACACTTAGGGCTGATTTCACATTTGTTGTCACCATAACAGCTAAAGGCTGCTTCACCATGTTTACTTTGAACTCTGGGTTCCACTAATTAACCGACTCTTCACTCCGCAGAGCTCCATTGACTCTATATTCAATGAGTATTTCTTAAAAGTATTTAGGACCGACACCATTCAGTGATTTGTGTAGACCAGAAGCAAAACTTGACTCCAACGGCCCTCATTTGGGAGGCCACCATCCACCATGCACATCACTTCAAAACGGGCACATCTTCATTTTTGTGCCAGGGCAAGTTGAATCTAGAGTGTTTGTTACTGCAATGCACCTCACTGGGGGTTGCGGTGCACAGAGCTGCTGTGCCCCAGACGCACCAGAAATCTTTGAAGCAGAAAGTAGATTGTGCTCAATATAAAATCAAGAAGAACAATATTTTCATGCTGAGGCAAGTCTAGTTGAGCGTTTTTTTTGTGAATTTGGCAGATGCACGATGCTTCAGTGGGTGAGGCAGTTGTCACGTGCTGATCCACCTCTCGCCATTTGGGGATGGAAAATCTCCAAAATTTTACACTACCCAAAAGCAGATCTTACTTGTGGTGCAATGTGATTTTGTTGGCTTTGATCAAGGCGCAGGCATACAATTTCAGTGGATAGGCATGGCATGGGACAATCCCTCTGAATCATTGCAAAAATCCATTCATTGAATGAATTATCTCAACAGCAACACCCTGATTACCAGCACATCTTTTGTGGGGTGGGGGAATCAAACACGGATGCAAGGCAGCCTGTCACACGCGCAACAGACTACATAATCCACAAGGAGAGATATTGCAGTTTACCTGCCAATGTCATGCACGGTCCCCGTAGAGTCTGTTTCTGTTTCCGCAGTTCAAGGCACAGCCTGCGCTGCGACCACCCTGATTTGATTGCAAATGAGTGATATCGCTACGATTGGCCGGGACTCTCCTAGGTTCTATCCCACTATGCGCCATAATGCCGAATTTTACCTTTGCAAAGTCTAACAAAATACCAAAAGAAAGAAACCTCCTCCCATGCACACAGTTAGACTGCGCGGAGCTAGACTTGGCGCTGGGAATGAAAATAGGGCCCCAAGAGTTAACTAACAGCATGCCTCTTTCGCTGTGAGGCATGCAACGAATGATTGGCTGCCCTGTATGTCATTCAAGTTACACATTTCACAACGGATGACCGTGCAGAATTCTCTTTTTTCTTTTTTTTTCTTAACTCCTTCACTGCTGTTGACAGGCAGGTCTATCAATAGTATAAAACTGGGAGGCCTGGCAGTGATGAAGTTAATACCAATGAGAGCTAGAAACACTTGCTTCGCACGCTACTGGTCGTTCAAGATCTACTTAGTGGGCACTCCTGATAATGATATTAATTTGTTATAGACAATAACACAGCACCTTAATTGAAGTGTTGTCAATTGGGGACAATTATAGCTCTAGTAGCATGTCATCTGCATAACGATGACATTGTGAAGAATTTCACTTTTACCACTCAATATCAACACATTATTATCATTACCAGGTCTTGTTTTTGCTGAATTGAACCATTATTTTTTGAGGTCGGGGTTAGTGGATTTTTTTTTCTGGGTAGGAAACATTACATGTGGTCAGACAATACTACTGTTCATTTCGAATTTCAATGAGAGGAGTATACTTTTGGCATGCTCATGTGATTTTATAAAGTTGAGGTGCTACTAACTGGATGCCCACGATCATTGAAACTTTTATTGTTTGCATGTGTTTATGTGCGCGCTTGTGCATGCGTTCTCCACCAGACCATTCATTTCCCTTCATCTGAAATGTCTGTGGACATTCATCAAACCTGGTTCTTTTATATATGTATATATCAGTGGCGATTGCTCTCGGACTGCAAGGGAAGCTCGGCTTCCCCTAAAATGTCAAAGAATAAGTGATTAAATATATGAATGTAAATTTCATTGTGTGTACATGCCATTGACTAAATATGCGCTACGTGTTCCGAATCAGCTTCTTCTTACTGGTTACGACGCGACTCCCTTCTCATATGTGATGATTAGATTATTGCACAATAAATGAGAAAACAAAGAATAGAGTAAAGAACAAAAATGATGGTCATTTTACGTTTTACTGCGTCCTCATCATTTTTGGCCCTCTTTCGTCCATGTTCTGTCTCAAAAGTGATTTTTGCCTGGCATTTTGTAAAGAACCGATCCAAGGACGTTTGCTTTTGTTCAATCCTTTGAAAATGTCCAACGCAAACATCAGCATAGTGAGCGATCGCCCGACTGGTGAACACTTTTTATGGGTGATCCACATAGATGTAAAACTATCGGGACGCCTCATGACCCAAGGGGCGAATGCCGAAGACGCTGCATCGACATATCTATCTATCTCCACACATAGACATGTTTGGAAGAGATCCCTCTTAGCCAGTGCTTCTCAAATAGTGGGGCGCGAGGCTCTGTCAAAGGGGGGTGCGTTTGAACTCAGAGAACATGCTTTTTTATTTTTTTACTATGATTTTTTTTTTTTTTTTTTTTACTGTCCTAGAAAAGAATACAGTTGCACCTCCACTACATTAGGGGGCAATGGCGCTATAATTGGCAGAGTGTGCGCAGGGAGCATTCGAAGGGAGGAAATATGACGAAGCGTATGTAGCACTTGGCTTCAATGTGACTACGGTGGGAGACGAGGAAAGACCAGTGTGCTTACTGTGTCTAAAAATGTTGGCAGTGGACAACATGAAGCCAAATAAATTAAGGCGTCAATCACAATAAGCCGCTTTAGTTTTTTCAGCGAAAGTGTGCCGAATATTGCCAACAATCATCCCGCTTTGTGACTGCTACTTCAGGAAACTAAAATACAGCTCCCAGCTACACATTGAGCAGGAGCTGAAAGTTGCTTTGAAAAACTGTGCATTGCAAAACGTGTTCATTGTAGCCATTAATCCCGACATCATCTTTGATTAAAAAAAAAAGCAGAAAAAATTGTATCTATTTTTGTTTTGCAGGTTAAAGGTTTTTTTTTAAATATTGTGCTCCTGAGTTAATGTTGGTGATCAGTTTGAATGTATTATTTGTTGATTTTATGGACTTTTATTTTTCAGTATCGTATGGTTTGACATGGTCAGTCAAAAAGTGTTTCCAGTTTAATTAAGGATTTAATTTTATTTTTGAATTTCAGATGCACTTTAAATCTTTTCTGTTACAGTTAATGAAGCTATTCTTTATTGTAAGTAGTTCCATATTTCTTTCTTTTTATTCTCTTATACATTAATAAGGATACCGTGTTTTGCAGAGGTGTACTTATAACAATTTCATCGACAAATTATACTATTTATAGTCGCGCGGGGGGCGCGAGATGTTTTCTTCTTCCTAGGGGGGGGCAGGACAGAAAATAATTGAGAAACTCTGCTCTAAGCCAAGGGATGCCTTGGATGATGCAGTAGCCAATTGCAGAGCAGCTATAAGTATGTTGCGTTCAGGAAACTCAGAGCTGTGAGTACCAGCCCATACTGTATTTTTATTATTTGCATAACTTGAAATTTCTTTCAATATTTTCCTGTTGAGGCGTTTCATAAATTGAAAATTTCGTATGAAGAGACATTCGTAAGTTGAGGTACCTCGATGCCAGCAAAATGTTCTAATAAAACTGTGAGAGTTGCATGTCACTGTGTGACAGTAAATCGACTTTCCTCTGAACAACAATCAAAAAGTGTTGAGGAAATGAGTGCACTAATTGCTGAAGCTGTGTAGGTGGAATTATTTCCAATTCCTGCTTGATGTCCAGCTTGAGTTGCTCAACACTCTGGGGTCTCTGTTGTCGTATTTTGTGCTTCATAATGTGCGACACATTTGTCATGGGAGACAACTCTGGACTGCTTTAACTCCCACGAGTACTCACACTCTTGTTACTGTTGTAACACATGCAGGATGTGGTCATTGTCTTGCTAAAATAAGCAGCGATGTCCCTGAAAAATATATTACTTGGGTGGCAGCAAATGTTGCTCAAAAACCAGTTTTAGCTTTCATAGTGTCTTCGCACATGGCATTAGCATTAGCAAACCATCAAACCAACAAGATGCTGGCTTTTGAGCTTTGTACTGATAACAATCCGAATGGTCCTTTTTCACTTTGGCCGAGAGAACATCCGTAATTTCCACAAGGAATTTGAAATGTGGGCTCGTCAGACCACATCACCTTTTTCTGCTTTGCATCAGTCCGTCTTAGATGAGCTTGGGCAAGCTGGCAGCATTTCTGGGTGGTGATCTATGGCATTTGCTTTACATGGTCAAGTTTTAATTTTCATCTGTAGATGTAGATGTAGATGTTAACCTGGTTAACTGACAGTGGTTTTCTGAAGTGCGCCTGAGCCGACATGGCAAGATCCTTTTCACAATATCCCCCTTCAGAGCTTGCATTGTCCTTGCTAAAGAGGAGACTGTGGAGAGTAACTTCATAACAAATAAATAAATACATCGTCTTAAATGGGCTATGGCAAAAGCCAGCAGAAGCATCACAAAAGAATAACACACCAGCTTGGTGACATCACTGGTTCAATTAAGTTTTGCAAGCAAACATTTTGCAAACTATGATCAGAGAGTGTACATTGCAAATAATTTAATTTCTAGAAAACAAATAGTTGGGTCTCACCCATCAAATGTCAAATCTATCAACCAAGTAAATATTTTATCATCCGCTTTTGCTATTTGCTGCTATTGCTGACACTGTGTTTGTGAGTGAGTTGTTCTTGTGGCATCACTATTTCTATAATAACCGTCCCCGCACTGAGTTTATCCGCCCAGCAAGGTTCACTTTCAAGTTACGGCCAAAGTCTAAGCACCAAATGAGGCAGTACTGTTGGAAACACAATCTTGTCAAAGCCCGATGGTAAGTCGAGCTGTTTTGAGTGGGGTGCACAAAGTGTTTGCTTGTTGATGTAGTTGTGAGGGGGTTATTTATGTCAGGCAATATATCTGCTGCACCACAATGCCCAACATTTATTGACTGAAGATCTACCTTTCGAGAAGCCAACCTCCCGCGATTGACCCGTTACCGCACACGCACACATGCACGCTTACACACAGTCATATGCACGAATAATAACATGAATGAAACAGACAAATAAACTAGATACAAGACAAGATGGAGTTTGTAAAAAGGAAATGACTGCCGACCTTAGTGGGAGACCTAACACAGGCAGCCAGGTACGCACTTTTGTAGCGTGTTATGAACAAAAACATCAGTATCATAGCTCGTGTGTACCATTTTAAAACACTGCTCCTCACGCTCCAGATTCCCTTCCTTTGACAATACCACCGGTACATTGCAAATCAAATAAACTTTGAATGAGAACGAGCAAAAAAATAGCAGACTGATGACCGCGACCAACTTCCTGTGATGCAGGTCATGTGCCACCATAGGTTAAAAGTCACCTCCTTTTTTATTTTATGTTTTGTAAATACTTTTTTGTGGACATG
Source organism: Hippocampus guttulatus (assembly GCF_054856545.1). NCBI lineage: Eukaryota > Metazoa > Chordata > Actinopteri > Syngnathiformes > Syngnathidae > Hippocampus > Hippocampus guttulatus. The sequence goes on from NC_141266.1 coordinate 3,498,404, forward strand.
AGACTAACAGGGTGGTTAGGGTGCAGCGTACACATAAACCGATACAATATTAATGACACACAAGTACACACAATGTACTTGTTGTACATTGAGCCTTTTCTGTTGCTGGTCCCTCTCTCTGGAATGACCTCCCACTGAACATTCGGCAAGCCCCCTCGCTGCCCATCTTCAAAACCCTCCTCAAAACTCACTGGTATTCTTTGGCATTCGACTCAGCATGACTTAGATTTGTTCTTGGTTTTACTGTTTGGTGCTTTCTACCGTCTTTATTACCGATTTGTCTTACTGTTTATTGTGCATGTTAAATTGCTCCATGTACAGCACTTTGTATGCAGCGATGGCTGTTTGAAAGTGCTCTCTATAGATACAGTTGACTTGACTTGACAAAAATCCTTTCTTTTTTTTTTTTTTTTGTTATTTTGTACCGTGGTCCACTTTGGACCAGTCCACAATCGACTAACTAGGCACTCCTGCTGTACACAGTGTAATACAGTGATCCCTCGCTATTTCGCGGTTCGTTTATTGTGGCTTCGGTGCATCACGGATTTTTTCATTCATAAATTATTATTTTTTTTTTTGGAGTCCGCAAAAATCAGTGTCTAAGTGTTGTTTACTATGCGTGCTAGTGTGTGCGCACTCTGCTCAAGCGCGGAAGGTCCACGTGGGGCACGCAGGTGAGTGTATGTGTGTTGCTGAGAGAAAGAGAGAGACAGAGAGAGGAGGCTTATAAGGACAAAAGCAGGTCTCTCTCCATCCTCAATTGTCTAAACAACCTTAATTGACTTATCATAAACACTTACTGCACTCTGCAGATCGCTGGCCTGTGTGTGTGTTGTGTGTGCGCACGCGCGCGAGCTTTGCTCATGTGCAAAGGCCCACGTGGGGCATTTTTTTAATATATATGTTAATTGGTTGCTATTTTGCGGATTTTCGTTTATCGCAGGGTGGTTTTGGTCCCCATTAACTGTGATAAACGAGGGATTACTGTACATAAAAAGCTGCCTCCTCGAGTGGAAATATTGTTGTTTGTTGTTGTTGTTTTTGTCTATGTCTTTATGGGCGCTTGCTTACTTTGCAAACTTTGGGCTCTGATTTTATAAGGATAGGCCACTCTAGGCTTGGCTTTTATTTCTCTCACTCAACTCATTTAATGCCAAAATGTAAAAGTATATTTGCAAAACTCTATCATAGGTTTTTTGCCATTGCTAAAAATAAATAAATAAATAAATAAAATAATAATAATTGGCTTGGTGCACCTCCTCGGTCAGTATCGAGGCTGTTAGAATGATTTCAGTATGATAAATGACCAGTAGATGGCAGGAGTGGCTTTGATCAGATCTTGGTCCACACACAGTGTGAGTTGGTGCTGGGTGTGGTACGTCGCGAGGTGACGTGTGGAAGCAGTGTGGTGTTGAGAACATGGATAAATACCGTCAACTAACTCGACAGCAGAATTTTTCAAAGCCAAAAAAAAAAAAAAAGAGATTAATGTGTCGCTAGTCATTTTCAACCAAGAGAGTGGCGCTAAAATGATTAGAAGAAGTCTCCAGTTCAACTCAGAACAGAATGAGAATTGACAAATGCTCCCACAGATGCCGACACCAAAAGATCTGTGATTGGCTCATTTCTTTGTCAATTAAAGAGAGATTCCGCCTCGGACAGATCATCCAATCATCATGCAGAAAAGCTCAGCGTCCGGGCCAGCCCATAAACGCCCACTGTCCATAGACTCCCAGAGATGCTGAGCGTCCGATGGGCGGGACAAAACCAGCATTTATCCAATGACTTGTCTCGTTTCAATGCAATGGGACAACCTGCACTGAACTCTCAAGATGCCCAGCGTCCGCGCTCCAGACGCTCAGCGTCCACACAGTTGAAACCACAGTGAAGCTGCGGCAATGAATGAGAAGAGAGTCGCGTCGTAACCAGTAATAAGAACCTGATTCGGAACAAAGGTTGAGCGCCTTGTAGCGCATATTTAGTCAATGACATGTACACACAATTGTATGTACACACATATATTTGATCTCTTATTTTTGAGATTTTAGGGGAAGCCGAGCTTCCCTTGCAGTCTTAGAGCAATCGCCTCTGACGCACACACACACACACACTTCAATTTTCATGAAAACGTCATGCATAGTTCATCCATCAGTTTATCTTGGAACCGTGTAAAACACAGTAAATTTTGCAATCAAAGAGAGCTAGTTTGTGTTGTTGATGTTCTTTAGTAGGAGAGCATTGTTTAGATATTTGAGGTATCAAATATGCAACAACAACAAAAAAAAGCATCAAAGTGAACGTTGTGCTTGACATGCATCCTTTCACAAAAAGCTTTTTCTCAGATTTCTTTTCTTTCAAACGAATATCATACCAATGTTCAACTGCTGTTTACGGAAGGATGGTGAAATGCAGGAATGTACTTTTTTCTCTGATGAAAAAAAGAGGGTTAAAGATCTCCTTTGGTTGGTTCCATGCTTATAAAGCTACAAAACCAAATTTTTTGTCAATCTTCAAAATTTATTAAAAATGGTAAAAAATGGCCAGCAGTGGCTCTCCCAATTTGAGAAAGACATATGGCATTAAATGAGTGAAACAACTTTTGTACAATACATCTTTGTATCGTGCCTTCGCAGCAGCTTCAGCTGTAACAAATGGTTTTACTGATCATGCATAATAAAATAACAATAAAACAACGGAACCATAACATAAAACACTGACACCAAAACAAAAGTAACAACTATTCCTACATAGACCCTGTTGTTTGAAATGGTTACAGGTGAGAGAAGAGCGAGTCAAAGACCAGTATCCTGGATTTCATTAATTCCACTCTATTATATTCCGTTTGTACAGTAGTACCTCTACTTAGGAAATTGGTTCTGGAAGAAATTTCTGAACAAGAAAATTTTGTCAGTAGAGACATGTTTTCCATGTAAATGCCTTAATCCGTTCCAAGCCCTCCAAAATTCAGACATAAATGTTTTCCAAACCATAAACATGCATCAAAATATGCAAAAATACATGTTACAATTAGATTATTGCACAATAAATGAGAGTTGTGCAGAATGTAAAAAACAAAGAACAGAGTGAAGAATAAAAATGATCGTCACTTAACTTTTAACTGTGTTCTCATCGTTTTTTGCCCTCTTTAGTTGATGTTCTCTCTCAGAAGTGGTTTTGGCCTGGCGTTTTGCAAGGAAATGATCCAAAGATGTTTGCTTTTGTTGGCTTTTAACGATCCTTCGAAAATGTCCAAGGCAAACATCAGCATAGTGAGCGATCGCCGGACTGGTGAACACTTTTTCTGGGTCATTCACATTTACGTAAAGCTATCTGAACGGGGGCGAATGACGAGGTCGCTGCATAAACACGTTCTATCTCCACACAGACACATGTGGTTGAGGTCCCTCTTAGATAATGGGATGCCAGGAAGATGCTAGGTAATAGCCAATAGCAGAGCAGCTATAAGTATGTTGTGTTCAGGAAACTTGGAGCTGCGAGAAGCAGCCCATAATGTATTTTTACCTTTCGTATCTTGAAATTTCTTTCGTAATAAGAGGCAATCTTTTCCTGTTGAGGTGTTTTGTAACTTTAAAATTTCGTACGAAGAGACGTTCATAAGTAGAGCCACCACTGTACAGTATATCTTTTGACTTGTCAATTATTTTAGACACGGTGTGGTGAAGCACCACAACAAAATAGAAAATATTAGGTTCCATACTCCTATCCAACATGAATTATGTCTTGCCACTTGGCAAAAGAAGGACTTAATGTAGACATGGGGATTATTGCATCATGAATTGGTGATATCGGAAATTAAACACAAGTCCCTCCCTCCCATCAGGGTGAGTAATTCTGCATAGGAAGTGTTATGTATCTTATCAAAGTCAAGGGGAGTGAGGATTAATCCCTCCTCAAGTAGCATTAGATTACTGATGGCGGGGATGTAAATGAGCTCAGTTAAAGCAGTTCTAATCCTCGCCATCTCTCTCCCTCCCCCCGGCACTGATTTTTAAAAGGGACAGGTCCTTTTTTTTGGTCTCCAAATCCACAGCATGCTCTAATGATTTGCTCATGAATACACTGTACAGCATTCAGTGCCAATTTTATTTCAGTGAACATTGTTGGAAACCTTACTCCACATTCTGCCAAGCATCCCACTGAATACTGGTGGCTATTAAAATGTGAATATATAAAAGCTTTAAGGCAGTATCCCATTGAAAGTATGACCAACTTTGTGGAAGATTTTTGAGCTACTGTCTCATGATTAATTGGAACATGGCCGCTTCTCAACGAAACCTCAAAGAAACCTCCCATGTTAGGCTAGTACAGCAATTACTCCCAAGCACCTAATACCATTGTCTAATCTGACTAAAATACAGCTGCAGACACAGTTTATTCATTAGTGAGGCTTTCTGTCTCAGGAATTCTGGTCATCGAAATATTCCTTTTTGTCTTGGCCTTCATTTCATTAGAAGCTTTGGGCTCTATTGTCATCCATAGCACATCTGCCGTATGATCCTTATTTTCGGCAAGCACGCGCCTCACTGCCCGTGTTTGCCAATAAGGCAAACCGCTCTCTGCCAAACTGGGTGCAGCATTGGGGGTGTCGTTAGAGATGTGCCTGGCTGAGTGACAATTTGGTCACAAAAAGTCAATCTTAATCTTTTGCCTGCTCAGACTGGAGTGAGGTGCCGATGTCGGTTGGACAGCTGGTTGAACGGGACTTTGGTCAATTTGATTGGGGTGAAGGCAGACCGATATCGAGCTCCAAGGGCACATAGTGGATGTCAGATGTATTTTATTCGTTCAAACATCTGAACAGCAGGCATCAAACCCTTGAATGCATTGTAAAAATCAATTCGGTGAACACAGTATTATTATTAATGGACATTGAGTACAATCGGACCATGCTCCAGGCCTCCATTGTTGAGGGCTTTGGGCGAAAGCGATGTTCAATCTAATCTGTGCACGTACGCAATTGCACCTCCCTGGTGAAGTGTTCCGAGCACGTCCCGACTCAGGACACCATGGAGAGAGGGAAGTCTCGGCTTCCCTGATATGATAAAGCTGCTTCTCCCGCGACTCGACCCCAGATAAGCAGATGAAAATGGATGAAGGGATTATTCTTGTCATACTTATTTTTTTTAATTATTCCAATTGGCGGATCATTTTACGGGAGGACACATGAATGACCTCTCCGAGTGCACTCTTCACTGCACAAATTTGCACTCCGCTATCCATGACTAGTGCACCACATTTAAAAGGAATGAGACGAGCCACTGTGATTGCTCATAATTGAAGTTAACTGTGACCATTCCTAAAGCAATGTAGACCCCCCGCTCCCAAATCTGCCAGCGTGTGCTCACCTGCAAAATTGTCAACAGTCGCTCTAAACTCTCGATGGTATCACCGTTCACAAAGATACAGCCCTTTATTTCATGTAACGTTGGTGAAAAGTGTGTTAGTGTCCAGTTGACTAGTTGTGAAAAATAGGCCTGTCAAAGAGGAGTTTACACTTGTTTTTGACTTTGGAATAATTCAGTGGGTCATCATTATGTCAGGCAATAGTATAAATCCTGCATTTTATTGTAAACTTGATGCAAAACGTGGATGGTAGAGCAGAAAATGTATACTCCCAATTTATTCAGAGTCCATTGATTCAAATGTTAATCTGATCTGTTCTGTATAATTTACTATTGAAATGTGTTTAATGTGTTAATTATTGTTTATTGTATTGTGGGCTTTGCGGAATTTACATTTCTATGCATGTTTTTCCTGCAAGCAGTTTCCCCAGTGTTGCTGCAGCAATCAATACAGTATGTAGTGTGCAGTATAATGACCCAACACACAGATAAAAATGCCTAAGAATGATGAAGAACAGTCACACAGTTTTTTTTAAATAATTCTGTTGAACCACAATTGAAAAGCAATGTCTGATTTTCATTGGTGATTATTAATATTTTTTCTTTCATACCAATCATTTGCCACTCAATCAAAGCTGTGTCATGATTCTTCTTGTAGTACTCTTGGAGTTGTAAGGCAAGTTATGATGAAGACATGAAAGCTTGGTGGAGATGTGATTGGAGGAATGGAGTGAATGTCAAAGTACAGTAGGTTGTCTCATTCATCATCTCTAACCTCTGCAGGGATGTAGCTAACTACAACCCTTGCACTATTATAATTGCGCTTTTTTTTTAAATCAATATAGCTCTTTGAATTTGGTCATCTTCCCAGTCCCTTGTCCCACTGTGGAATGAAGAACACAGGAATGATTTAAGGCTGGTGACTTTGACTTACACTATTGATGCTTCAAAGACATCAGCCGACCAGCATGACAGAATTGAATTGTTTGAAAACTGTGAAACTCCTGTCATCATTACAATCCTTAAAAGAAATCCGATAAGGGGTGTTGTGAAAAATAGAGGGTGATCCGAGGAACCCCGGAAACAGGGGAATGGGGAGAAGATGTGGAAGAAACTGAAAAAAATATGTAGCGTGAAAGACAACCACGACTATATTATCCATCCATCCAATTTGTCATCGTGCAGAACTGGTTCCCAGCCAATCGCAGGACACACACAGACGAACAACCATTAACGCTCACACTCACATTTAGGGACAATTTAGAGCAGGGGTGGGCAAACCTTTTGGCTCGGGGGCATTGATTTCTAAATTTGACAGGTGGGCCGAGTCAACACTAGATACGGTACATATAAAAACTGTATATGTTGACAGTCCATACCAAACATCAACAGAACAAAAGCAGTAAAGTATTATTATACTTTTTTTCATGAGAACAGTGAAACAACTAAGATATATGTCCTGTATGAATGTCCAAGTATGTTAACAACATACAGTACATGCATGACAACACAAGCCACAAAGTGCAACAATATATTGCCCAAAAACTGCATCATACAGTACAGGTATATGACAAAATAAAACAAAGTTAGGACTATTTGCTACAAAATGAGATGAGGAAAAGACCTGGTGGCTTTCTTTCCACTCACTCACTGTCTCGAACTTGACCTCCCCTCGATCACCACACAAGACAGCGTTGATCAGCTCATGTCGTGCAACGAACTTTTGAAGCCAGCCACGGGACGCAAGTCTTCGATGCCCATAGCGCTATGGAACTCGCTTCCTTTTATTAGCGGTCCAGTTTGCAGAAAATTTTTCGCACGATAACTGTCAAACCATTACAGGAAACGTTTATTTACTCGACTGTCCATTGAGCCGCAAGCAATTCAATCTAGGGCATGGAAATAGCCAGAATCAGACTGAGCAAGAATCGCTTCCTCGTTATTCAAAGTCTCGTTGATTTGAGTCTTTCAGACTCCAAGCGTCTCCTGAATGTTTCGTACTTTGTAACCCGCTTCATTTAATCAGATACACTTCACTTTCTCTTCCGCGGCCATTACTTTTCCTCTTCGTATGGATGCCATGATCTACAGGACGTAAAAATTTTCGCAATTCCAGTAAAACTCGCTGCAATAAAGAGTCACTTGCATGTCGCTGTTTTGGATCCAATGATAAAAAATAGCGGCGCGGACACACCTATTCCATCGTATTGAGCGGGAGTTGCTTGAGTTGGCGCTACTGCAGGCTTCCGTATCGTCTCCCCCTCCCTCCCTGTGCTCTGCAACTTCAAGTAACTGCGCCACCTGGTGTTGAAATGCCTGTCATTACAAATCCAAATGAAATGAATGCAATCATTTACATCAAACCTTAATTGTGTACCAACCTTCGGCGGGACGGATTAAAAAGACCAACGGGCCGGATCCGGCCCATGGGCCGTAGTTTGCCCACCTCTGATTTCGAGTGTTCCATTAACCTGCCACGCAGGTTTATGGAAAGTTGGGAGGAAACCACACAAGCACAAGGAGAACATGTAAACTCCATACAGGAAGGCCGGAGCCAAAATCGAACCCTGCACCTCTTCTGCACTGCGAGGCTGACGTGCTAACAAGTCATGCACCGTGCCGCACAACTACATTAACCCTTTCATGCATCCTGTACCTGAAAAGATGATAAGCTGTCCACTGTAGTGACCGTTGTCCCTGAAAGGGTTAAGGATACTTAATATTCAAAGACTTTATATCATACTTAATATTCAAAGACATTAGAAAAAATGTAAAAACATAATGAAAAAATGTACAATATTAATCACCATTTGCTAGTTTCCTGCAACATGAGGTCTTGCTCAGATTTCACAAACGAACCACTTCATATAAATGGAGACTCTTTGTCCTCTAGCATCGATAACGTACTGAAGAAAAATGATTTGACCATAGTTGAAAGACCAATCGAGGTGTATCCATGTTTATCTCATGGTTTGAGAAACACCTTAGTTTTTGTTGTGTTGAAATACTTAACCAAAATGGGTTGTGGTTCCAATAATTTCCGCACTTTTTTTTTCTCCCCTCATACATGTATCTGAAAGCCTAGCCACATATATATGTAGGTTGAATTTCCCATTTTAATAAACTGTTATCTTGTTATTTGTCTTTTCTCTTTGGTACCTGATAGCGGAGAACACATGTGGTGGAACCCTGAGGGGTTCCAGTGGCTTCATATCCAGCTTTGATTTCCCCAGCGGGGGCTCCCCTGGTGCTGGAGGACTGGGCAGCAGTGGAGAGTGTAAATGGACCATCCTCGCTGACCCAGGGGACACCATCTCATTGGTGTTTACAGAATTCCAAATGGAAGAGAAGTCTGATTATCTTGAAGTAGAAGGATCTGAATCACCAGCAATCTGGTAAGTGGAGTTAAAATTTTGCTTTGGATGGTGGCTTGTCACTTATATCTGCACTGTACTTATTCACATTTACAGCCAGGTTAGGTGTTTCAATCACAATGTGTGTGTTATGAGTTCATGCTGCCAATACTGCACATACAATGATGCTACTCCGAATGACAAACTGGAATTTTCCTGCACATTAATTCAGGGTCACACCCAACAAGCCACATCCATTCATCCATCCATTTTCTAATCTGCTTATCCTCACGAGGGTCGCGGGCATGCTGGAGCCTATCTCAGCTGTCTTCGGGCCGCGGTAGGCGGGGTAGACATTAAACTGGTTGTCAGCCAAACGCAGGACAAACAACTACTCACGCTCACAATGACACCGAAGGACAATTTAGACTTAGAGCATTCAGTCAAGACACCATGCATGTTTTAGGAAATATACAGGGATGGCAATGGCCAGTGATGAAAAAAGCGGAAAGGGGCGTGGCCTGGACGGGGCGAACAATCACAACAAGTAAGACATCATACACGTCCAATCGCAGGGCTGTTTACAATCGGAAGATGGAAAGACTGATCGGGAGAGCTCGTGAAAACTCGACGATAAGGTACCTGACCCCCCTTAAAATTTTCTCAACGGATTTAGACAATTCACAAAAATGATCAATTTAAGAAATAAAATGGCGGATTTCCGCGTATCTGCGGAAAATTGCCATCCCTGAATATAGGAGGAAACCGGAGTGCCCGGAGAAAACCCATGCAGGGAGGGGGGAAATGTGCAAAATTGAACCCATGACCTCTGTGAGGTGGACACACAAACCAGTTGGCCACAGTGCCACTCACTTCTTCACTTAATTGACAATTTGTGTCAATTGATATATGTACAGCCATTTAAGACATTGTTAATAAGCTTCAACTTTTTTTGAAATAGCTGTAAGAAATAGCAACAACTTTTTGTGAATTTGAATTTAATCTGCTCTTTAATGTTCTCCAGCTTTCCCCACCAGGGGAAACATACACATTATTAACCCAATTTATCTTCCATTTTATAGGCTATTTATTATGCATGCAAGTGAGTTGGTGGACATTGTTTCTCTTGAACTCTTTTCTATCGCATAGTTTAGATTGGCTAAGTGTATTTTTAGGAATACTGTATGTTCAAATTGGTCGGGCGTAAAAAAAAAAAAAAAAAGAAGTAATCACACTGCGCAATTGCCCCTTGCCCATAAAATTAATAGTGCTGACTTCAAGTTTTTATGTGTCTCTGACTGGCCATTGGCCAAATATACCGTCTAGTATCTTAGCACACTTATAGTACATAAAAGGGCTAAACAATTTATTGTTGTGGGATCAAAATCGTGATCTCAGATTATGTGATTTTGGGATGGTTAAAATTGCGTTTTTTTGTGTGTTTTTTCTTTTTTAAGTGCTCCTATCCGCTTTCCCCCAAGCTCATCAATCAGACGTGGGACACTACTGGTGGATAGATCACATAAACCAATCAATTCCTCGCTGGTTAAAAAAGTGTCACATGCATGTGACCTAGTCACACATCCGGCTGCTCGCAAATGCAGGGCGCTGCGGTGAGCTACATGGTGCGGATCTTCTCCTCTATTACATAATCCTCGCCTTCGTGGCAGCAAATAAGCTACATTTGTAACAACTGGCGTTATCACTAAAGGCAGATGAGGTGTCGCTAAGCATGCAACACTGAGCCAGAAGACAACATCCAAAGATGGATTAGCTCATGCTTTTTCTAATCACAAATATGAAATGCATTCGAGAAAGATCAGAGTAGGTGCAGACACAACCCTTCAAAAGACCTGAACATGGCAAAAAAAAAAAAAAAAAACCTCCCTGAAATGTTAACTGTGTGAGTGTCAAGTTTTGGCGTGATGGTAGTTCGAGGACCCCAAAAAGCAGTGAGGCAGGAGAACCAGGGTGGGCTGAACAAAATATTTTAACATATACTTGCAGGAGTACACTGAAAAGACTAACTCAAGTATACAAAAAAAGTCCTGAAAACCACAAGAAACTAAAGTAGCAAACAAACAACTGACTGTTTTACACAAGGGAGCTGGATGACGAGAACAGGCAAAGACAAAAAGGGCACGGAACAAAACCAAATGTAATCTAAACAAAAACATAACAGTAACCCTCCCTCAACGGACGGATCCCAGATGTCCCAAAGTCACCCAGCAGTAGCCGCAGCACTTGCACCACAGGAACGCGTTGGCGGACGCAGTACTTGCGCCGCCGGAAAAGGGTGGCAGCCGCAACACGTGCGGCACCGGAATCGGGTAGTAACCGCAACACTTGCGCCGTGGGAACGGGGTGGCAGCCGCAACACTTGCGCCGCCAGAACTACTTTGAAGTTGGGTGTCGGTGGGACCAGGCCTCTGGTTCTGCAGGGTCCATTTGCTGGTTAGATCATTTCGTCAGGGTTTTGCAAAATGGTAGGTAGAGGACCCCAAAAAGCAGAGAGGCAGGAGGTGCAGGGTGGGCTGAACAAATGACAAAAACAAATACTTGCAGGAGTACATAGGAAGGCCCGGTGGTCGACCTCACGGTGAAGAGGTTGTGGGTTTGATCCCGGTTCCGGCCTTCCTGAGTGAGTTTTCTCCAGGTACTCCGGTTTCCTCCCACATTCCAAAAACATGCATGGCAGGCTGATTAAACATGAAAATATCCCGAGGTGTGCGTCTGAGCACGGATGGTTATTCGTCTCTGTGTGCCTGGCAACTAGTTCCGGGTGTCGCCCTGCACGAAAACAGCGGCGATAGGCTCCACCATGCCCCACGACCCTTGTGAGGATGAATCAGATCAGAAAATGGATGGATGGATGCAGGGGTACACTGGAAAGACTAACTCTAAGTATACAAACAAAGTCCTGAAAACCACAAAAAACCAAAGTATCAAACAAACAGAAAACCTATGAGAGAAGCACACAATCATCCGACCAAAACTGACAGAACCCAGGGAACTAAATACAAGCAAAGTGACAAGACAAAACCTGGACAAGACAGAAAGGGTTGAGGGATATCACTGGTTAACACAAGGGACCCGTAGGACGAGAACAGGCAAAGACAAAAAGGGCACGAGGGAACAAATCCAAATGTAATCCAAACAAAAACATAACAGTGAGCCTGTATCATGTTCTGAGGCTCCTCATACAATATGTTGTACAACGTGTTTACATTTTTTTAATGCTTAAAAACATGAGTCAATCAAGGAGGACCCAGTTTGCTACAGAAAGAAGATCTGGGTAAGAATAAAAATGAAAAAAAAAATAGAATATATTGAAAGCTGGGGCTCCCTTCCATTCACTTGAGTCACATTTATTTTAACCACAAGCTTCACTATGTCATCTCTGGTTCATAAGAAATTATAAATATAGTGAAGCATTTTTGGGAACTAAATATGAGTACTGTTTATACTATTTCTCATGCTTGGTGGCGTGTGGTGGGTGGCTGTGTGTCGCGTGCTTATCACCCAGAAATTACTTTTTTGCCGGTGTGAAAGCTTCCATGCATTTTGATATATGTTATCATTTGTAATGTCACTGCATCCTGCACATCCTACTTGGAATCACCGCAAAACCAATGGCTGACACTTGGCCACTTTTCACACAAATCTTGTGTGCGGTAGCCCTTTAACAGAATGTGAGAAACATGAGGGGACCCCATCAGAACGTGATGGGCCAGGAGAGTTAGTACTTGCGTCTTGGGTAAACTGCAGGCTGAAACCGTAGTGCACCTTTGAGCTTCCGGGACTCAGCAGCAGCTGCTCCCCACCACATTCTATTTGGGATACCTTGATTAGAACTTGAGAAACTGAGACATACAGAGGAGAAACATCCCATGGTGCCCTACACTTTGTGAAAATGGGGCTCCTGTGGCCACTGGGATTCTAAATTAAATTGAGCATTACAAAAACTATTACTCTTGTTGTACAGGTTTTCAGAAGGCTCTTGAAATTGTAGAAAAAGTTTGAAACATCCGTCAGCTTCCACTTGAACCAGGAACAATTTCCTTCTGTTGAGGATACGGTGATGATAGCCGAATCGTTTTGTGTTGCAGATTGCAGTGTCAGGTTTGTTTTTTCCCCCCTTGATGCAATGTCTCATATGATTTCCACTTTTCACATCTAATTTTTCAGAACAGATATTAGTTTATTGATTTCATGGTCTTCACAAAGTGGTGGAAGGCTATGGTCCAATTAAGGTGAGAGTAGTCAAGAACATCATGCTTCTAACTCTAAGGTGCGTCTGGACTAAAGAAGACTTGTTATGATTGTGACCTTTAAATATGATTGCACAGCCCTGCTCACAAAGGGCAAAACAACAAGCTGTAGATTACATGCCAGCCATTGCAAAACTAATTGTGGACTAAAAATATATATTTTATGCAGTATGTTCTCATAAGTGTTTTTTTTCTCTTTTAATTGCCTTTTGCTCCGAACTACAGTGCTTTACACGGGTTGCTGATTATCATAACATGGCTTTCAAATATCATGATGTGTTTGTCAGATAAAAATGACACTATTTAAACTCAGTTTGGGTATAGGTTATGCTGCAGATTATTACACAATTTGAATTACTATGTCTATCCTATTCAATTTTGATAATTGGGATTTACTTACTGGTTAGTCACTTCCAACTACTACTTACTAGTTCGTATGCCAGTGGTGTGAAATATTCGGGCCGTGGGCCGGAACCGGTCCCCGAGGAAGTTCGATCAGGCCCGCAGGTGAAAAAAAGTGAAAAAAATGCATGAAAGACACGGAATGAATATCTTTTATAAGGTGCAATTCATCCGCTAGGGGACACCCTGTTTTGATCAGAACAGAAGACATTGTTTTGATCAGAGAAGTAGACAACATCCGTCTTAGTTTGTCACTGAGACAGACCCAACACAGCAGACGGTATCAAGGACATTTGAATACTTTATTCTTTCCACATTTAAGAGCACTCTCCTTATAGTTTATAAGGTGTAGACAGTGATTAAATTTAGATTTTATATGCACGTGTAAATGGTTAAAAATTTCCTTTCTTTATAAATCTCATTTAATCTTAAAATGCATAACTATATTTGTCACTACCAATTACTTGTTAAAGATTTGTGCCTTTGTACAATCAGTGGGATCAGTTGCAATGCATACTGTATATGTGAATGATAAAAGTAAATTCCACATTTGTCTAAGGCAGGGGTGCCCACACTTTTTCAGCCTGAGATCTACTTATGACATGACCAAGTCAAATTGATCTAGCGCCTGTTGAAAATTAAAACCACATTATTTATAAATATATTTAGAATTATTTTTATTTGCACATTATAGATATGCATCAGTGCATCAACCTGTATAGCACAATACAACAAATAAATGTTTTGTAATTACCTTGACTTGCACTGAATTAAATCAGACAGGGACGCATAGTCCGAACAGTAGCTGCTGATAGCCAACCTCAAGCAAATTTCCAGATGCTCATCAGTCATGGTGGAACGGTACTTGGATTTAATGATCTTTATGTGGGGAAAAGGCGGACTCACTTAAATAAGTGGAGCCAAATAATGCGGTCAAAAAGGAAATTTCCTGATGTTGGGGTATTAGACCTCTGGGAGTAAATTCCAGAATTGTCCATGAGCTCTGGCCTTCAGCTGAATGTCGGTTTGAAGTGTCAGAATCTCATCCTCCACTCCAGAAGAGTTCAGGTGAAACGGTGTTGCAACTTTTGATGCCAGTGAAAAAACCTCAGCATCTTGATCATCTGATCATATTGTCCTTTTGTTGCAGCTCCAGATTAAGGTCATTCAACATGTTGGTCAGATCGGTTAAGAATGCCAAATCCAGCAGCTTCTGATGGTCATTTTGTTGGCTATAATCTGCATGTTTACCTTCAAAGAAAATCGTCTTAATCTCCGGCAAAAACTCTCGAAATCATTCCAGGAATTTCCCCCGATTTAGCCATTTCACGTCGGTGTGCAGCAACAACTCAGAATGGTCGCACTCAGCCTTCTCCAGATGTGCACAGAACAGCCATCTTTGAAGAGATCTGGCCCGAATTGATCAGGCGATCTTTGTTGCCACATCCATTATCTCTTTCATGTTGAGCATTTTTGCACATAATGCTTATTTATGTATAATACAGTGGTAATTGAGAAAGTCTGGAAAATCATCATCCTCCTCCCTGCACCTGCCGATAAATCCATTCATGCGGCCAAGCATGGTGGTTGCGCCATCCGTGGTTATGGACACCAATTTGCAGACTGGGAGCTGGGTTTTCTCAATAAAGTTTTTGAAAGACTGAAATATGTCCTCTCCTCGTGTGTGTTCTTTCATGGGCAGTATTGTTAACAGCTCCTCTTTCGCAGTCATGTCAGTAAACACCATTTGAATAAAAATGCACAATTGTGCTGTGTCACTCACGTCTGTAGATTCGTCCAACTGCAGTGAGAAACAATCACAATCTGCAATGTCCTTCCAAAGTTGCTGGTTCAAATCCTCAGGCATGGCTTCACTGCGCCGTGTTACTGTAGTTCTTGATAGCTGGAGAGCTTTGATGGAAGCTAGTATTTCTGATTTGTTTTAAAAGTCTCTGAACAACGAGTCGGCTGCTTCAACAAATGCTTCTTTTACCATCTCTCCATCTTGGAAGGATTTCTTGTTTTTAACAATGAAGTGACTCACCCGTAACCATGCTTCAGTGGCTGCCTTTAACTTTGAAGTTCTCTGTGTGAAAGATGACTGTTGTCCGGAAAGCTGGGATTTTAGTTCCTTCACCTTTCTCCTTCTCTGTTCGCTTTTTGGCGGGAACTTGGCGTCACAGTTTTTATGAACAGTCCGAAAATGGTGCTCCAAATTTCCCTTCTTCAGATGAGGCAAATGCACTTTGAAAACAACATTGTAAAAAAAGAAGTCCTCCTCCCACTCTTTATGGTAGTGGTAGGTCTTCGGCTTTTTACTTAGTCCGGCTTTTGCACTCATATTTATCTCCTGTCTTATTCTCAAACTTGCGACAGTTGTGCAGTAATTAGCGGAGTTGAATGTGCATGCGCAGTGACGCATGTGGCAGAGAAAGATCGAATGTCATTGTCAGGACGGATAAAAAAAAATAATAATAATTGTCAGGACGGATTTCCTGTGATTTGTAATTTGACTTCTTAAATAAAGATTGTTGTTTAAAAAAAAAACTGTCAGGACGGATGGTCGACCTGATCTATCCACAATGCCTTTCAGATCGCCCGGTCAATCAGGATCGACGTAATGGGCACCCCTGGTCTAAAGAAATCTAAGGTGCTGCATGAAATGTTCTGTAAAATATATGTTCATTAAATGTCAACATTTTCCTAATGTTCTTGTTGTTCTTTAGACCAAAACAAAGGAAATACATATTATTTTGGTTATTTATAGCAGAGTATGGTATAATTTTAATGGTCCGGCCCACTTGACATCTACCGAGGCCATATGTGGCCCGCAATGTGAAATGAGTTTGACACCCCTGGCATATGTACTCTTTATTTTTATTCCTAAAGTGCATAAGTATGAGCACACACTTATTTGCCACTTCATATAGTCAGTGTAGAAAGAAAAAAAAAGGGAAAGAAATTGCGAAATGTATGATCAGCATTCACTTTCATTTACATCAATTTCTTGGATAATGTCTTTTATTTTGCTTCCTCCATCTTTCATTTTGATCACTTTTACCCTCTTCCAGCGTCAGAGCGCTTCTTGTCTTAGCTGCTTGACAACCAAAGGTCCGTTTTGTAGCCATTTCAGCAATGCAACGTTCATGCTGCGTCTGAATCTAACAATAACAAATACTTCCTGGACCCGGTGACTTTTCTTTCCACCATCTCACTGTCTCAAACTCGACCTCCCCTCGATCGCCACCCAAGACAGCGCTGCTCAGTTGATGTCATGCAATGAACTTTTAAAGCCAGCCACGGGACACTTCGTAGTCCTCGATGGCCATAGTTAGCGCGATGAAACTCACCTTCTCTCTAATTAGTGCTCCAGTTAGCGTTAGGTTTTTAGCATGATAACAAGTAAAGCGTTTATTTGACTGTCTGTCGAGCCACAAGCAATTTACTCTGAGCAGCTAATCGGATGCATTCCTCTCTATCTTCCACGGATCTAGCTATAGTATCTACACACATAGATAGTGAGGTCCCTCTTGGCCAATCGGAGACCAGGATGATGCTCGGTAAGCCAATGGCAGAGCAGCTATGAGTATGTTGCATTCAGGAAACTCGGAGCTGTGTAAACCAGTGTGGTGGTTGCTGTTGCCGTTTCCGAACGAAGCTGTCGAGGTCGCTGTTAGATTAGACTTCGTTGCAGTGAATCTCTTCGCGAGGCAAGAGCAAAGAAAAAGATTTCGTATAACACAATGGTTTTTTTTTCGTTGTATGAGGGGCAGGAGAGTGGGAATGGTGTTAATGCATGAAGATTTTTTCACATTCGGGGGTATTTTCGCCCATGTAGGTTTCGTTGTAGAGGAGGTTCACTGTTGTTGTCGTAGTAGTAGTAGTAAGAGATCAGACTAATCTGATCTATTTGAATTAATTATGAATGACTTTGTGCAGACTGTGTGGGTGGCAGCTCACCGCCTGAAGCTGTGACACCGGCTATTTCAACTTCACACACATGGCCGGAAGTCAAGGCCATGTGTGGTCACTGTGACTCTCTATTTGGAATTTAATGAGATCACCGTGCTCTCTTTCAGCCCTCATTTGATCAAATCATTTTTTTCACTAAGATACCTTTCATGTGCCAAACAAAGTCATCTAAGAACCTATGTAATTATAGCATAATGAGCCATGTCATATTGATAATATGTACCACCAACCAATTTGGACAAACTCAAAACAAAAAACACGGCACATTCATGCTAAGAGGTTAATTCCACAAAGCCATATTGCATGTCTGTAAAGGAACAAAAGTCAACAGCCAGACTGCAATAGGTGCTGATCGAATGGGAGCACTCAAGAGATTTTTGGTCTCTTTATAATCACACTGGCTAAACCCCGGTGGGACGAAAAAAGACGTGGACAGGACAGCTACTGTTTGTCGAAAAATATATGTATCTTTTATAGAATAAGAAAAGAAAAGAAGAGAGACATACAGATGGATGGAGAGCGTGTCCGTCCGACCTCGAGCATCGTGTCGTCTCAACTCACTAACTTAGCTGTTGTCGTGGCTAGGCTAGTTTAGCTGTTGCCGTAGATCAAAGCTCTTTGATGTGTAACATCCGTTGCGTCAGCACTGATTGGTTGAAGCCAAAAGACGTGCACTGGGCCACTCATCAGCCTAGCTTGTCATAAAAAGTGAATCAGTCTCTGGCTGAAGGAGCTGCCCAGTGTTGTCCGTGTGGCCTGGAGGGTCTGTCCATCATAGCTGTTAGCTTAGCTAGCATCCTCCTGTTGCCGACCTCCTCCAGAATGTCTAGGGAGCATAAAGCATTTTCTTCATGTCACTTGCACAGCTGATTTCAACTTTTCTGTCATCATTTTTTATATCGGTATATTGAACTTGATTTGACTTGAATTTGGGACGCTAATTCCCTGCTGCCTTGAAGATAATTACAACTTTTGAAAAGACAAAACTTTACTCTTGCTTTCCCTTTCCTTTCACACAACAAAATCTTTGTACACATGGAGCCAATTTACTCACTGATTCATTTGAATGCAGATATATTTAATTGTGACCATTTGGTCTCATGAATTGCATTTTTTATAAGATAAGAAAACCTTTATTAGTCTCGCAATGGAGAAATTCCCAATTCACAGCAGCAAAGTTATGAAAGGAAGAAGTAGAACAACAAAATATAGGAGCTGCTGGAAAGGCAGCCACTCTCGCGGCGCCATTTTGAAGTCAAAAAACATAAATAACACAACACAACACATAGGACACAGACAGTTGTGCAATCTTCACCACTTTTCTGCATACACTTTGTGTCTGAAGCAGTTATAGATGAAAGAGGAGAGGATCAAAGTGTCCTTTCACCAGTGGGTCAGAGACGTCATGCTGAAAATGTGCACACGCCTGCTACAAGCTAAGTTTTGAAAGCAAACACAAAGCTGTAGCGTCCATTGACGAAAAGAGATGAGTTCACTTCTCCTGTCCCACGTAATCCGCTTCAAACTCCAAGCCGCGACTCCCAGTTCCAAATCCGCATCGGCGCTCCGCGCTAACGCTCCTTTCTTCTCATCGTCGGCTCCTCAAGCCTTACATCCATCCAGCCGCAGACCGTTCAACAGCACCGATCTCTCCGCTGAACAAAGCGGGGCTGTGAAAAATGCTGCCCATTACAGGCGCAAGACACAAGCGCCCCGGGACTGTCCAGCAACGACAGTCAAATGGCCCCGACATTCCTCCCAGTCAAAAACAGTGCTGGTAGGCGCAACCACCATGCACAGAGTCTCCTCCTTGATGAATGTCGTGGCCAAAAAATGCTGAAAAAAGTCCACATCACATCTCGCACATATAACGAGATAGGGTAAGAAAGGTTTTCTGGTGCCTATCCCAGCAAGCAGTGAGATCAGAGGTACACACTGCACTGATCAACTGTCACTCACAGACGTGACACTGCCATTCACAGTCACATCCACACCTTTGTGAGATTTAATCTTCCAGGAACAGGACTATAACACAACATTGGATATTTTGCACTATAAAATTCATTCATTCATCTTCCGAACCGCTTTATCCTCACTAGGGTCGCGGGGGGGAGGGGGGGGGGGGGAGCTGGAGCCTATCCCAGCTGTCTTCGGGCAGTAAGCGGGGGACACCCCGAATTGGTTGCCAGCCAATCGCAGGGCACACAGAGACAAACAACCATGCACGCTCACACTCACACCTAGGGACAATTTAGAGCGTTCAATCAGCCTGCCACGCATGCTTTTGGAATGTGTTAGGAAACCGGAGTACCCGGAGAAAACCCACGCAGGCCCGGGGGGAAAATGCAAACTCCACACAGGCAGGCCGGAGCTGGAATTGAACTGTGAAGTTGATCCATCCTTCCGTCCATCCATCCATACGCGTTGATCACACAGGAGAGACTTGATCGCGTACAGTCAACTTGTGTGCGGTGACTTTTGTGGTTAAACGATTTTTCGGTACCGTCAAAATGATGCAGCGGAAATGACACGCTACCGGTAATGATCGTTACCGTGAAATCCTCAGGCCTGCCGTAGTTTTTCTTTTTTTTTTTTTGACTGAGAAATCTCGCGTCCCAAAAACGCACATTATTTGGAACTGTGCGTCCTGCGGGAAAATTATGCGTCTAGGACGTGGGACGCAGAGGTAACGAGATGGCTGCAGGAGAAGCAGGGTGGACTGGACAAAATATATTCACAAAAACACAAAGTCCCGAAAACCCCAATAAACCAAAGAAACAAACAAACAAAAGCCCATGACAGAAGAACAACAATCCGACTCCGAATGGTCAGCGTGGCCGTCCTTTTAGAAGAAAAGAACTAACAACATGATGACCAACAGGTGTGATGCTTCATGCGAAGCCCTCCAATGCCACCTTTTGGTCACAAACAAAACAGAACAATAACATGTCCCCGTTACGAATGTGGTGAATGTGACCATCTCTCCTCTGAAGTATGTACAAAAGTCATTAATTTTCAATTAAGTTGTGCAAAGTTTTACAGCAGCGTCTAGCGATTTTATTTTCTGTGATCTTGATTTATTTTGGCTGTAACAACACTGTGCTCAGACACCAAATTAAGGAAGAACATTTATTGCATCATGAAACTGCAAAAAAAAAAGAGGTAGAGGGTGACACCAGCATATTGTCTCTTCTAGAATGAGTTTTAAATCTATTTGAATGAAAGTGTATTGTCTGGAAGACGGATTACGAATACGAAATAAATCAATAAGGCTGAAATGTAATACCCAGCCTTGAAATGCTGTGGAAGCTAAATTTTGGGAGTGCTGGTTCCCTCTAAGTGATCGATCCAAGCCAGGATTTAATGTGGCATTCATATCGGCCCCTATACTGAGAAAAAAAAAAGTGCACATAAAAGTTCAGTAACATATTTGTGAAATTCAGGGACATATGATTTGGGAGCACGGATTGAAATAAAACATATTTTTGTCCACATCTAAAAACTTCAAAATTCATCAAATGTTTCGATAATTGATAAAGAAAGATTGCGTTTAAGTTAAGGATGACCGGCAAACCACATGATTTAGAAATGAAAAAGGATCAGCCGTATATTATTTCCTTTTTAGTAAATTGTTTAACCTCTGAGACTTCGATCTTCGATTCCTGAATTGAATTGAATTGAATACAACTTTTTTGTCAAATGTGCTGTACATATGTGTAACATACAGCACATATGAAATTTCTTCCCTCTCAACATAAAACAAGAGTAGCAGCTGCGGGTGTCTGCGCCGCCATCATACTACATCTATATTACATTGTGCATTTCATTTGTCCATTCAGCCCATTAATATTTACTCTTAACACTTGAGTGGACATCATGTTATCATCAAATTTATCATAATTCATGTTAAAAAAAAACAAATAAAATTAAAAGGAGAGCAACATTATAGGAAGAATAAATGCAGTACCAAATCCGGGTATTTCATGAAGGGAATCCTCCATCCCCAACTCTGGGTCACCACCACTTTTCCGCCCTCGCCGCGTCCCCGTTGCGGCTAGACAGACAGACAACTCCTTCAATGACCACACCGTTGATATTTCCAGCGATTTATTCACCAGCGAGTCAAGAAGGTGTAAAACTGGAACAGACAGACATAAACACACTGATTCGTTGCAACGTAAAACATGGACATGTGACGAACGCGTGGCTACGCTAGTGTAGCTAACACTAACTAGCTAATACGCTAATGTGCGAATCGCTGTGCATAAATGCGAACTAAACAATAGAAACACCCCACAAATGTAAATCCACGCTGAACACACCCCACAAATTAATAATATGGCATACATTTACATAAAATGTTTACATACAGGCTGTGCTTGGCCTAGGACACGAAGTTGCAGTCCATCGTTCGGAGGTTCCCCGTGCCACGTTCAACCGGAAGTGTCTCACTCCATAACGTCCGGTGTGCCCTTCACAAAAACAAATTAACCTTACAAAATAAAGCAGCTCTGTAGTTATAGAAAATAGGAAACAAATGTAACATGGCTCTTCAGGAGCCAGAACAACAACCTTTTCAAAAAAAGATTTAACGCAAACATTAACCTACCCTTGAGACCCATTACTTTTCCTCAAAAGAGAAAAGTTCCCTCCCATGTCCAAAACCTATAGGCTCCTGATGCTCCACATAAGCAGAGTGTATATCAGTGACATACCTTCCCGAAAGTGGTTTCTTTATGATTTCATAGTCTAGACCAGGGGTTCCCAACCTTTTTTGACCAAAGATCTACTTTTCGCTCAACCAACCTCCTGCAATTGACCTGTTACCGCACACATGCACGCACTTACACACACATGCCATGATGAGCAACAGCCATAACAGCCTCAAAGATTAACGAAACACAAAAGTAACGTAGACACAAGAGTTTATGAAAAGGAAATCACTGCTACCTTCATCAAGACCTGACACACTTTTGCGGCCTGCTAACGATCGTAGCTCACGTGTACCATTTTCAAATTCTTCTCTCGTGTGTGTTTATGTATATATAATTATTTTTTTGTTAAAATCTTGACCCCTTAGTTTCTTGTTTCTTATTTGTGGAAGTCATGTTTGAGTGAAAAGAGCAAAACGTTGTAAGCTGACCATCTTTCTTAAATATATCATATATGTTTATTCCTAAAGGAGAAGCTTGAAAAAAGTGGTGTGGCATCACTGTTGCGATGCAAATTGTGTATTTTTGCCCGCAAACTAATCCATTGAAATGCAGAATTGTAAATGGTTGGTGGGCGTTAATGTGGCAAAACACAGAACTATCAAATGTTATGGAATCACTGAATGAATACCCACCTGTTATCCCCGTCACACATCAACACCCTGGCAGAAATTGATTTGTATATATATATATATATATATGTAAGTGATGTCAACTTTAGCGTGTAAATAAATACATTTTACAAATTACCTGAATACAGCACATTTTTTAAGGCCAATTAACACACACTTTGCATTTGGAAAGCCCTGTGGTAGGGGAATTTGGGTTACAATTCAGCAGGTCGGCACATGAATTAGCCTCTAGAAATACACCGCACTGCACTGCAGCCATTATATATCCATCCATCCATTTTCCGAACCGCTTGATCCTCACTAGGGTCGCGGGGGGTGCTGGAGCCTATCCCAGCCGTCTTCGGGCAGTAGGCGGGGGACACCCTGAATCAGTTGCCAGCCAATCGCAGGGCACACAGAGACAAAACCTAGGGACAATTTAGAGCGTCCAATCAACCTGCCATGCATGTTTTTGGAATGTGGGAGGAAACCGGAGCACCCGGAGAAAACCCACGCAGGCCCGGGGAGAACATGCAAACTCCACACAGGGAGGCCGGAGCTGGAATCGAACCCGGTACCTCTGCACTGTGAAGCCGACGTGCTAACCACTGGACTACCGGGCCGCCACGCCATTATATACAATGTTTAAAATTAAAGCTGCTATGGTGGATCTTTGGGATTTGGGCTGTGAAGCACCACCAACTCTTTCCTGCTTCGAGAAGGGAATGCGCTTGCTGCTGGTCAGTAGTTTGAACCGCGCTAAGTTGCTCTAGCTCTCAAATGGGTATGCAAGGGCACTCCCAGACCCTTTTGAGAGTCAAGAGCTGAGTGTATGCCTGTCTTGTCACTTGGAGTGACTCCAAGTCACTTTGTAGACATGAGGCACATTTTATTCAGCACTAAAATGTGTGGGGAATGGGGAGCAGTTATAATAATTAATTCCCTAAAGAGACACACACGTGTATAGAAAGATAAACAGATGGAGTTTATATATTTAATTAATTTAATGTGAAACTTTTTTTTTTGCATTTTGTAAAGTTTTGAGGCACACCGGCCTCATCAATGTCTTATAAAAGAGTGTTTTCCAAACCTGAGAAATTGCTTTGAAAAAGTAATTGCCAGAATGCCAAAATGTTGGAGAAATTGTTTTCAAAAATAAGTTTATGTGAAAAGAAATAATTCCCTGCCTCAAAGACAATTACATGGGCAACATCACATTGATAATGACAACACGTTCACATTGACACATTAACATTGTTAAATTGACAGTATGTTTTAAAGATAATAAAGACACTTTAAATTTAGATTAATGACTAAATAATACAATACAACCAGGGCTAGACTTGTGCAGAGCAGCTAGAGACCTCTTTTGAATATCTGCTCCTGAGGTCACATTGCAGTAAATGTCAAATAAATGAAATTGATAAACAAACCTCAGAAATGACTGCACCCACAATAACAGTGACATTACCATGGGTGTGCATACACATAGATGAAACGTGAAGTTATCACACTGTTTTTAGAATCCTGCACCATGCTCCAGCAGTCCCATGTTACTATAAAACAACCACACGTTTGTTTGTGAACGTGTGTGTGTGTGTCTTTGTGTATCTATGTGTGACTGTGAGTGACTGCATTTGTGTATAAGTGTGCTTGTGCGCGTGCGTATGTGTGGGTGTGTGTGTTTGTGTACGCGTGTGCATCTGTGTGTGCTTGTTGACAGACAGTACAGGGATGGCAAGACAGAACAAATTCAGAGCTGGTTCGCCAGAAAAATGAGTAGGCCCGTGGCAGTGTTAAATCTCTACCAGATGCTGCAGCCTGCACGCAAAATAAAATGATTTATCTATCACACAGTCAGTACCAGGAAGACAGAACACGGAGGCATACATCGACAGACATTTCCCATTATTTACACCTGTACCTGATACACATCTTAGACAGCATTTGGAACAAAACATAATATTTTAGCTAAGCAAAAGTATTGGAACAAAAAGACTTAAAAATGATAATCACCCAACTTGCATGATGTTTTTTGCAATGGTTTTTGAAGCATTCGCCACATCCAGTTGTTTCATCTGTCAGGTGGCTCCATTCTCATCTTGAGCAGCTAAAGTTTAGGGTTCACTTGGCCAGTTCAATACATTTTTCACTATTTCCCCATGATAAACTGTATGTTTTGGGTCATTGACGAACTGAGTGATTCATGATATCCAAAGGAATATGGTTACATTTTATTTTAAACTGTGGGTGAGCAAGAGCCTATTCTGGTGCTCATGTTGCTGCTGTCATCACGATCCATCGATCCATTCATCGACTTCATCTTATCCAAGGTCATGTCATGGGGCCAGCATCTTAAGCTGGGAACCCCAGACTTCCCTATGTGCAGCCACTTCGCCCAGCTCTTCCATGGGGATCCCGAGGTGTCTCCACTGGCCAAAGTCTCTCCGGCCAGGGAGGTCTCCCACCTAATCGGGCTCCTTTCAATATGGAGGAGCAGCGGCTCAACCTTGAGCCCCTCCCGGATAGTCGAATTTCTCACCCTATCTTTAATCCTGCAGTCAGATCGCACACAAGTTGAGCTATTCTCAAAATGTGATTATATATAAAGTCAGTGCAGTGTGAGCCGATACAGTAGGCACCAATCCGACCATGAACACAGTTGAGGTCATGTGAGTAGGGACGAGTACATTAACTCGAGTTCGTAAATTTAGACTGGAATAAATATTGCATGGAGAATATACTTACTCACATACAAAGTGTAAAAAAGAAGAAAAAACAAAACAAAACAAGATGCCCTGTGCAGATAGTGTGCAGCAACAATGTAGGACCAAAATCATTGGAGTCTGTCAGTTTTGGGGGCTGTATCACACAACCGGCTTACAATGCGGCCCAAAAAAAGAGCAGACATGGAGAATGGGGAGTGAGTGACTTGGTGTATCTAGTCATCTTATTTACTTGTTAAAACTGTAGAACTGTGAACCAAAATGGAAATAGCATTTAGCATAAGTCAAAGCTTGAGCACAACTGTGCCAAAAACAACTTTTTGAAACGTGGGAGCAAACCAGAATACCCAAGAAAAAGTCACGCCAGCATGAGGAGAACATGCAAACTCCACACAGAAAGGCCGGGGCCCGGAATCATACCCACAGACCATTGGACTGTGCAACCAACGTGCACACACACACACACACACACACACACACACACACACACACACACACACACACACACACACACTCTCACGTACTCACACAAAGGCCAGCGATCCGGCGTGAAGCAGACGCGTTTATGATTAATCAATTAAGGTTGTTTAGACAATTAAGGATGGAGAGACCTGCTTTTGTTCTTATAAGTCTCTCTCTCTCTCTCTCTCTCTCTCTCTCTCTCCTACACACACACGCGCACACACGCGCACACACTGGCCAGCGATCCAGCTTGTGCAGCAGACGTGTTTATGATTAGTCAATTAAGGATGAAAGAGACCTGCTTTTGTTCTTATAAGCCTCCTTCTCTCTCTCTTTCTCTCAGCAAGACACATACACTCACCTGCGCACCCATGCGTGCACGCACACACATGTGCCCCACGTGGACCTTCCGCGCTTGAGCAGAGTGCTCACACACTGGCACGCATAGTAAACAACACTTAGACACTGATTTTTGCGGACTTCAAAAAAAAAATTATGAATGTTTGAAAAAATCCGCGATGCACCGAAGCCGCGATAAACGAACCGCGAAATAGCGAGGGATAACTGTACTACCTTCTTTTTCTTACCAGGGAGGCTAAAGAGTGTGATCGCACTGCAGTTGTAACACACCCTTCCAATCCCCCTTCTTAAAAAAAGGGAGACCACTACCCCGGGCTGCTGCTGGCATTGCAAGATATTTAATTAGTAAATATTAATATGCAAGGCTGAGCCTTGACATGATCTCTACAGTGCTTCATAGTTTGTATGTTGTGGATCATTAGAAGATCCTTTCCTTTTCCCAATTTTAATCTATTGTCGCATCAGTCCATCACAATCTCTCTACTAAATTCCAGCCTGGCCTTCCTATTCTTCTTGCTAACAAGTAGTTTGAATCTTCTGGGTGAGCCTTTGGATGTTTTTCTTCTGCAAACAAAATACCGTATTGTGATTCCCTTTCTTCTCCGCTCTAGAGATCGTTGCTGATGTCACTAACAGTTTTTTAAGGGTCTTTTTTAGAGCTCTGATAATGTCTTTGTCATTGACTTGCTGTTCCCCTTAAGGTACCTACTCCAAGTCTGTCAGTGGTTTTGTCGATCTTCAGGACATTCCAAGCCATTGTCTTGGTTATGGCCAGTGTTTGTGCAATGTTTCTGATTGATTTTCCGTCTTTTCTCAGCTTCACAATTGCATTTTTAAATATACTGTATATATATATATATAAAATAAAATAAAATCCTCGTCTCACCCCTCGGGTGGTATCCGTCCTCCATTCAGCTCGGCTCCTCTACCAGAGGCCAGGAAGCTTGAGGGTTCTGCGCAGTATCCTTGCTGTTCCCAGCACTGCGCTTTTCTGGACTGAGATGTCCGATGTTGTTCCCCGGATCTGTTGCAACCACTCATCTAGTTTGGGGGTCACTGCCCCGAGTGCTCCGACCACCACAGGCACGACTGTCACCTTTATCTTCCAGGCTCTCTCCAGCTCCTCTCTGAGCCCTTGGTATTTCTCAAGTTTCTCGTGTTCCTTCTTTCTGATGTTTCCATCACTTGGGACCGCCCCATCCACTACAACGGCTTTCCTCTGCCCTTTATCTATGATCACGATATCTGGTTGGTTCGCCATTCCCATCTTGTCAGTCTGGATCTGGAAGTCCCACAGGATCTTCGCTTTGTTATTCTCCACCACCTTCGGAGGTGTTTCCCATTTTCACCTTGGGGTTTCCAGTCCATACTCCGCACAGATGTTTCGGTAGACTGCCAGCCAACTGATTATGGCGTTTCACGTAGGCTTTCCCTGCCAGCATCTTACACCATGCAGTTATGTGTTGGATCGTCTCAGGTGCCTCTTTGCACAACCTACACCTTGGGTCTTGTCTGGTGTGGTATATCTGGGCCTCAATGGCTCTGGTGCTCAGGGCCTGCTCCTGAGCAGCCAGTATGAGTGCCTCTGTGCTGTCCTTCAGGCCAGCCCTCTCTAGCCACTGATAGGACTTCTTGAGATCAGCCACTTCAGTTATGGTCCGGTGGTACATCCCGTGTCGGGGCTTGTCCTCCCATGATGGTCCCTCTTCCAGCACCTCATCCTCTGTTCCCCATTGTCTGAGACAATATATATATATATATATATATATATATATATATATATATATATATATATAACCCCCTCGGTTTGGCGTAAGGGAGACGGTGGTTCGAATCCCGCTTGGGGCAAAAAAATGAGCACATAACACCATCCACTCTGGGTCCTTGGGCAAGATCCTTCACGTTAATGCTGACCTCATACAATGATGAGAGACAATAAAACGAATGACATGCCGGCTCAGACGTCGCCCGGCCAAACAAGGTCTGCGTCAGGTGCTGGGGGACCAGAGCACCTTGATGAAAAATGGGCTACTGGAACAGAGCGGAGATGGGCGAGATGCGATAACATGGCTCTGTTGGAATGCTACTCCTCAAGCAACCCTAGTCAGAGGGGTTACATGCAGAGAATGTGGGCTAAATGGTTACTTCGAAACCCACAGTCACGGTTGACCACGAAACAACTAGTAGCTCAGTGTTCCAACATCCACAAACGGCAACTGCTCTCACAACTCGAGATTGATGAGGTACAACGCAGGTTCCATGGTGAAGGGCCCCAGGCTGCCATACCAGAGATTGGAAGGCAAGCCCCAATGAATGCAGATGATGAGATTGGGAGGCCAGCCCCAATGAATGAAATGCTGAGCGAGGCAGCAACTGACCTGAAAGCTAAGATCATGGCAAGAATGAAAGCTGGGCAACCGAGAAACCGATTACAACGGCTATGTGAAGTACCACCTGAAAGTGTGAATGCAGCACTGAGGGCGATCCCTACCGTAACGATCACGGAAACCAATGAGCTGATATACGCTTCAGCATCAGTGATCCTAGAGATGCTTGGCTATAAGAGCAACCATGGAAACCATGAGATACGTTACCCACCATGGAAAAGACGGTTGGAGGCTAAGATCAAGGCGGCTCGGAAAGATGTGAGTCAATTGACGGAGGACCAGAGAGGTGTGATGAAAAGGCCGATACCCGAGAGGTACATCCAGATGACCATACCTGAAGCACTCGAAACTGCCAAAAAAAGGCTCCACGCCTTGTCCAGCCGCCTAAAGCGGTACACGAAAGGGAATGAGGCCAGACGAATAAACAGGCTGTTCGCAACACAACCTGCGAAAGTGTACGCTCAGTGGCAGGGTCCTAACAACAGAGCTGACCCACCAAGACTGGAGACTGAAAGGTACTGGAAAGGCATATGGGAGAAGGAGGTTGCACATAACAGCAGTGAACAATGGCTGGTGACCCTGAGAGAGGAGCACAGCAACCTCCCTGAACAGAATCCAGTTACCATAACAGTGGCAGACATACAGGAAATAGTCTCAGATATGAAGAACTGGACAGCACCAGGCCCGGATATGGTCCACACCTACTGGATAAAGAAACTCACAGCACTCCATGAGGCCTAGCAGCACAAATGAACCAGCTGCTGAGGGCTAAGACTCACCCAGGATGGCTAACCGAAGGGCGAACGATCCTGATCATGAAGGATCCCTCAAAGGGTGCAGTCCCATCCAACTATCGGCCAATAACCTGTCTCTCCACAACATGGAAGCTCATGTCAGGCATCATTGCGGCTAAGATAAGTGGACACATGGATCAATACATGAGTGAAGCACAGAAGGGCATTGGCAGAGATACCAGAGGAGCCAAACATCAGCTCCTGGTTGACAGAACAGTCGCACAAGACTGCAGGTCCCGACATACATACCTGTGCACAGCCAGGATTGATTAGAAGAAAGCCTATGACTCGGTGCCACATACATGGATCACTGGATGCTTGTAGTTGTATAAGGTGAACAGGACCCTAAGAGCCTTCATTGCGAACTCGATGAGGATGTGGAAAACCACACTTGAAGCCAATGGCAAGCCACTTAACCAAGTGTCCATCAAATGTGGCATATACCAAGGTGATGCACTCTCCCCACTGCTGTTCTGCATAGGACTGAACCCCCTAAGCCAAGTAATCACCAAGACAGGCTATGGATACCACCTCAGAAATGGAGCTACGATCAGTCACCTCCTCTACATGGATGACATAAAGCTGTATGCTAAGAGCGAAAGGGACATAGATTCCCTGATTCACACAACCAGGATCTACAGCAGTGACATTGGGATGTCATTCGTGCTTGAGAAATGTAGTCGGATGGTGACTAAGAGAGGAAAGGTAGTCCACACTGAAGGGGTCTCACTCCCTGAAGGAACAATAGCAGACATTGAGGACAGCTACAAGTACCTCGGTATACCACAAGCCAATGGCAACTTCGAACTGGCAACAAGGAAAGCGGCTACGGCCAAATACCTCCAGCGAGTGAGGCAAGTCCTAAGAAGCCAGCTCAATGGCAAGAATAAGACCCGGGCAATAAACAGCTATGCCCTGCCAGTGATCAGATACCCTGCAGGAATAATAAGGTGGCCAAAGGAAGAGATTCAGACCACGGACGTTAAGACCCGAAAGCTCCTAACCATGCATGGAGGGTTCCATCTCAAATCCAGCACCCTGAGACTGTACGCAAGCCTAAAGTAAGGAGGCCAGAGACTCGTGAGTGTGACAGCCACTGTCCAGGATGAAACATCCAAGCTCCATGAATACATCAAGGAGAAGGCTCCAACGGATGACGT
The DNA here is from genome assembly GCF_054856545.1 of Hippocampus guttulatus. Taxonomy (NCBI): domain Eukaryota; kingdom Metazoa; phylum Chordata; class Actinopteri; order Syngnathiformes; family Syngnathidae; genus Hippocampus; species Hippocampus guttulatus. The sequence continues at coordinate 3,528,977 of NC_141266.1, forward strand.
ACTCAGAGAATGTCTCAGACAATGGGGAACAGAGGATGAGGCGCTGGAAGAGGGACCATCATGGGAGGACAAGCCACTACACGGGTTGTACCACCAGACCATGACTGAAGTGGCTGATCTCAAGAAGTCCTATCAGTGGCTAGAGAGGGCTAGCCTGAAGGACAGCACAGAGGCACTCATCCTGGCTGCTCAGGAGCAGGCCCTGAGAAACAGAGCCATTGAGGCCCAGGTATACCACATCAGACAAGACCCAAGGTGTAGGTTGTGCAAAGAGGCACCTGAGACGATCCAACACATAACTGCAGGGTGTAAGATGCTGGCAGGGAAAGCCTACACGGAACGCCATAACCAGGTGGCTGGCATAGTCTACCGAAACATCTGTGTGGAGTATGGACTGGAAACCCCAAGGTCAAAATGGGAAACACCTCCGAAGGTGGTGGAGAATGACAGAGCGAAGATCCTGTGGGACTTCCAGATCCAGACTGACAAGATGGTAATGGCAAACCAACCAGATATCGTGATCATAATAAAGGGCAAAGGAAAGCCGTTGTAGTGGATGTAGCGGTCCCAAGTGATGGAAACATCAGAAAGAAGGAACACGAGAAACTCGAGAAATACCAAGGGCTCAGAGAGGAGCTGAAGAGAGCCTGGAAGGTAAAGGTGACAGTCGGTGGTCGGAGCACTCGGGGCAGTGACCCCCAAACTAGATGAGTGGTTGCAACAGATCCCGGGAACAACATTGGACATCTCAGTCCAGAAATGTGCAGTGCTGGGAACAGCAAGGATACTGCACAGAACCCTCAAGCTTCCTGGCCTCTGGTAGAGGACCCGAGCTGAATGAGGGATGGACACCACCCGAGGGGTGAGACGAGGATTTTATATATATATATATATATATATATATATATATATATAGACGTGGCCCCGCTCTTCCATTACAGCCATCTCGTTACCTCTGCGTCCCGCGTACTAGACGCATAACATAATTTTCTTGCGGGATGCACAGTTCCAAATAATGTGCGTTTTTGGGATGCAAGGAAATTTCTCAGTCAAAACAAAAAAAAAAAACTACTGTAAATCTTTTTTTCCCAGCCATGATCGCAGTTCGACAATCACCGCCACTGTTGTTTTGATCTCGCTTTAAGTAATAAATCTCGTGTGGCGAAATTTCCGTTCTCGCGAGACGAGATTGGCGATATCGGGCTTCACCTCGCGGGAAGCAGACGATTGCCAAGTTGTGAAATGTTAAGTGTTGCGAGCAAGTGTTGCAAAGGTTTATTGCGGCGATAGCACAGAGGAAGCAGCTAAAGTTGGATAGTTTTTTTGCAATGATAAGTTGGCTTTGAGAAAGCCTTGCATCATTGGAAGCAGAGAAAAGAGAGGAGAATTTATGAACTCAAAGACTGAACCATGGGATGAAATAAGAACCTATTTCTCAGCAAATCTTGTATGCCTGAATTATTAAAAACAAATCAGCATTTGTTTGTAAGGAATAAACCTATTATCAATGTATATTGTTGTTTGTGTTATTATCATATGCAATTGAATGAGTAGACCATTTCAGAATTCGAAAGTTAGGACTCTCTAAATGCATAATGGGACTCATACTTTTCTGATCAGCGAGTCCCTGGGACTCGCAGGGCTCAAACTGTAAAATTATCACTGCATTACTTTTGGGAATTGAAATAACCAGGAAAAAAACCCCAACTTGGTGCACTTTGTGTTGCAATGGTATTTAGCTATTTAGCTCGAATCATTACTAAGCTTCTGCAAAGCTTGCTGATGAGTTGATCATTTGAATCAGGGGTGTTGGAGGAGAGAGAAATCTAAAACAGGCTGTATAGTGGGTTTTGAGAACCGGATTCGGGTACCCCTTTTTTACAGGGTGCATGAAAACACCCAAGACTTCAGTCCTATTACCATTGAAATTGTTAAATAGGGCAAACTAACATGCAATGATCATCTGTCGTGGTTTGACCACAGAATGTCTCATGAGAAATATGTTAATTACACTGGATTTGTGGCCATTAGGGTGTTTAAAATAACTAACCAGGTAACTGTCATTACATTATGTCAACTTTTTTTTTTTTTTAATACTACGGGTGTGGAGATGTGGTGGCCCAGTGGTTGACTGGATAGGGTGTCGGCCTCACAGTGCAGAGTTGCAGGGATCAATTCCGGCTCCGGCCTTCCTGTGTGGACTTTGAATGTTCTCCCCGTGTCTGTGTGGGTTTTCTCCGGGTACTGAGGTTTCCTCCCACATTCCAATAACATGCATGGCAGTTTAATGGAACACTCTAAATTGTCCCTAGGTGTGAGTGTGAGCGGGGATGGTGGTTTGTCTTCATGTGCCCTGCGATTGGCTGGCAACCAGTTCGGTGTGTGGGCTTCAGCATGTCCCGCGACCCTTGTGAGGATAAGCGGATCAGAAAATAGATGGATAGGTGTGGATACACATCACTTACTCACCCCAACTGGGAACACACTCGTGCGTATACATTGCCCATCCATCCATTCGTCCATCACCCCCCTCCCTCCCTCCCTTCCTCCCAAAACCCAATCCCATCTGAGTTTGGCGTGCACCCAGAGCTGCTCGCCAGCCAATTGCAGGGCACACACAGACAAATAACCACTCACATTCACACTTACGGACAATTTAGAGTCTTCAATTATCTTACCACACATGTTTTGGGAATGTGGAAGAAAACCCAAGTAACCATGGGGAGAGCATGCAAACTGCTTACAGGAATTCCATAGTCGGAATTTGAACCCACCTTCTCAGAGCTTTGAAGTGGATGTCTATCCAGTCAAACACCATGTCTAATTGAATGCAATGTCTCATCTGTTCACATCACGATCACAATCCAATCACATTTCAGCCATCCATCCATCACATCCATCAAGGTGTACCCCGCCTGCTACCCAGAGGCAGTGGGGATAGGCTCCAGCATGCCCACGATCCTCATGAGGATAAGCGTCTGATCCGCTTCTCCTCATGAGGATCGTGGGCATGCTGGAGCCTATCCCCACTGCCTCTGGGTAGCAGGCGGGGTACACTCTGAACTGGTTGCCAGCCAATCGCAGGGCACACATCGACACAAAATCATTTGCGCTCACAATCACAACTAGGGACAATTTAGAGCCCTCAGTCAGTCACAATACAATAACATTGAAGAGGCTTTCACATAGTTCACAACTATTCCGTAATTAATATCTCAAACAAGTTTACATGTTGGTCAATTCCCAGTGCGTGGAACGAGCACGGAGAATCACCTTCAAATTAAAAGAGAGAAAAAAAGACGTGAACGAACAGTAATGCTGCATCAGAACTCGAGATGGGGAATTTCATTTGTTAATATTTTTATGAGACATGATTGTGGTGTACACACATACACACACGTTATATTCAGCTAGATTCTCTCGACATGCATTAATGATGTGCATGGACAAGGATGCACAATTGGACATTAGGAAACGAGGTGACACTTGTCTAGCAACTATTCCACTGAAGTTGGGGTACATTGTCATCCAAAATAAATTATTAGCGAGTAAGCTACTGCCCCATAATATAAAAATAATTACTAAAAAAAAAAATACCCTCGAGATCTCTGCCAAGGCCTCCATATATATATATATATCTATATCTATATCTATATATATATATATATATTTGTATGAATTGATGGCTACAATGGAGATATGGTTGTAGCTCTAAGCAGGTAAAGTTTTAATCCAGCTCTAGCATTTCTTCACAAATGTATTTCTGAATCAGGATCAGATTTTTATGGCAGTTAGTTTGACGTCAAACCTTGTCAGTCTGACTACGTAGCAATTCAGTTCAAAGTGAGTAATATGAGCTATTTGAATTACTTTTTTGATTCTCGAGAAAAAAATCACACACTCGACGATAGAACAGAACAGAGTGATTATGTCTCATGAACATTTTGTCAGCTCTGGAAGGACATTAACATCTGAATGGCAGGCACACGATGAAACCTTTTTGAAATGTGTGTATGTGCGCGCGCTCATTTTTGGAAAATAAAACAATAATGTCATGAACATGACTCCTGTGTTCCTGAAATAAAAGTTTAAACATTTTTACATTGTGCTCTTCATCTTTAGGCTGACTGGTATGAATATCCCTGCACCCATCATCAGCAACAAAAACTGGCTGCGGCTGCATTTTGTGACAGAGAGCAACCATCGCCACAAAGGCTTCAGGGCTCAGTATCAAGGTAGGGCACGCTTACTCAATTTGCACAGCATTATGGCGGGAGCTCTACTAGAAGAGGATGGTCCATCATAAAGTAAAAAGCTATGTAATTACTAAAGAAAGCCTTTTTGATCTTTCTTAACTGCATGCCAAGCAGTTTTGTCAACAGCCCCTCTGTCGCAGGCATAACTGGTTATTTCTGCCACTGACTTCTATGGGCCTTTGTAATCTAATATTTTAGAGATAAACGCAACGCATACTGTAGTGTCTTTCAATACTTTGTAAAGTTAATGGATTATATTCTCAGCTGGAAAAATGGTCAGGCACCGCATACATGTTTCAATAGGATTTTTACATCAGATCTTAGGTTTTAAGCATAAAGCTTAACAATGATAAAGTGAATGTAACCCATCCATCCATCCATCCATTTTCCACCGCTTATCCAGGGTCGGGTCGCAGGGGCAGCAGCTTTAGCAGAGAAGCCCAGAATTCCCTCTCCCCAGCCACTTCTTCGAGCTCTTCCTGGCGGATCCCGAGGCGTTCCCAGGCCAGCTGGGTGACATAGTCTCTCCAGCGTGTCCTGGGTCGTCCCCGGGGTCTCCTGCCAGTGGGACATGCCCGGAACACCTCACCAGGAAGGCATCCAGGAGGCATCCTAATTAGATGCCTGAGCCACCTCATCTGGCTCCCCTCGATGTGGAGGAGAAGCGGCTCTAGTCTGAGCCCCTCCCGGATGACCGAGCTTTTCACCTTATCTCTAAGGGAGAGCCCGGATACCCTGCGGAGAAAACTCATGTTGGCTGCTTGTATCCTGGATCGCGTTCTTTCGGTCACGACCCATAGCTCGTGACCATAAATGAGGGTTGGGACATAGATCGACTGGTAAATTGAGAGCTTCACCCTTTGGCTCAGCTCCTTCTTTGCCACGACAGACCGATACAACGTCTGCATCACAGCAGACGCTGCACCGATCCGCCTGTCGATCTCTCGCTCCCTCCTGCCCTCACTCGTGAACAAGACCCCAAGACACTTAAACTCCTCCACTTGGGGCAAGATCTCCTCCCCGACCCGGAGAGGGCACTCCACCCTTTTCCAACTGAGGACCATGGTTTCAGATTTGGAGGTGCTGATCTTCATCCCAACCACTTCACACTCGGCTGCGAAACGCTCCAGTGAGAGTTGGAGAGCCCTGCTCAAAGGAGTCAACAGTACCACATCATCTGCAAAAAGCAGAGATGCAATACTGAGGCCACCAAAACGGACCCCTCAACGCTTCGGGTGTGCCTAGAAATTCTGTCCATAAAGGTGAAGAATCGGTGACATAGGACAGCCTTGGCGGAGTCCAACCCTTACTGGAAACGATTCCGACTTATTGCCGGCAATGCGAACCAAACTCTGACATCGGCAGTATAGGGACCGAATAGCCCGTATCAGGGGGCTCAGGACCCCATACTCCCGAAGCACCCCCCACAGAACTCCCCAAGGGACACGGTCAAACGCCTTCTCCAAGTCCACAAAACACATGTAGACTGGTTGGGTGAGTTCCCACGTACCCTCAAGGACCCTGCTAAGGGTGTAGAGCTGGTCCACAATTCCACGGCCAGGACGAAAACCACACTGCTCCTCCTCAATCTGAGGCTCGACTTCCTGACGGACCCTCCTCTCCAGCACCCCTGAATAGACCTTACCAAGGAGGCTGAGGAGTGTGATACCTCTGTAGTTGGAACACACCCTCCGGTCCACCTTTTTAAAAAGAGGGACCACCACCCCGGTCTGCCAATCCAGAGGCACTCTCCCTGATGACCACGCGATGCTGCAGAGGTGTGTCAACCAGGACAGCCCCACAGCATCCAGAGCCTTGAGGAACTCCGGGCGGATCTCATCCACCCCTGGGGCCTTGCCACCGAGGTGCTTTTTAACCACATCGGTGACTTCGGCCAAAGAGATAGGAGAGCCCACCTCAGGGTCCTCAGACTCTGCTTCCTCCAAGGAAGGCGTGTTGGTGGAGTTGAGGAGGTCTTCGAAGTACTCTGGCCACCGGTTCACAACGTCCCGAGTCGAAGTCAGCAGCGCCCCATCCCCACTGTACACAGTGTTTGTGGTGCACTGCTTCCCCCTCCTGAGAGGTCGGATGGTGGACCAGAATTTCCTCGAAGCCGTCCGGAAGTGGCCTCACCGAACTCTTCCCACGCCCGGGTTTTTGCTCGATCACCGAAGCTGCGTTCCGCTGAGCCAGTCGATACCCGTCAGCTGCCTCTGGGGTCCCACAGGCCATAAAGGCCCGATAGGACTCCTTCTTCAGCTTGACGGCATCCCTTACTGCTGGTGTCCACCAGCGAGTATGGGGGTTGCCGCCACGACAGGCACAAACGACCTTACGGCCACAACTCAGATTGGCCGCCTCAACAATAGAGGCGCGGAACATGGTCCATTCAGACTCAATGTCCCCCGCATCCCCCAGGACATGGGAAAAGCTCTGCCGGAGGTGGGAGTTGAAACTCTTTCTGACAGGGGATTCCGCCAGATGCTCTCAACAAACCCTCACAATACGTTTGGGTCTGCCAGGACGGACCGGCATCTTCCCCCACCATCGGAGCCTACTCACCACCAGGTGGTGATCAGTTGACAGCTCCGCCCCTTTCTCCACCCGAGTGTCCAAAATATGTGGCCGCAAATCCGATGATACAACCACAAAGTCAATCATCGAACTGCGGCCTACGGTGTCCTGGTGCCAAGTGCACATATGGACACCCTTATGTTTGAACAAGGTGTTCGTTATGGACAATCCGTAAGGAGCACAGAAGTCCAACAACAAAACACCACTCGAGTTCTGATCGGGGGGGGCCGTTACTTCCAATCACGCCCTTCCAGGTCTCACTGTCATTGCCCACGTGAGCATTGAAGTCCCTCAGCAGAACAAGGGAGTCCCCAGCAGGAGTACTCTCCAGCACACCCTCCAAGGACTCCAAAAAGGGTGGGTAGGCTGAGCTGCTGTTTGGTGCATATGCACAAACAACGGTCAGTACCCGTCCTCCCACCCGAAGGCGGAGGGAGGCAACCCTCTCGTCTACCGGTGTGAACCCCAATGTACAGGTACTGAGCCGGGGGGCAATGAGTATGCCCACACCTGCTCTGCGCCTCTCACCGTGAGCAACTCCAGAGTGGAAGAGAGTCCAACCCCTCTCGAGAGAACTGGTACCAGAACCCAGGCTGTGTGTGGAGGCAAGTCCGACTATATCCAGTCGGAACTTCTCTACCTCGCACACCAGCTCGGGTTCTTTCCCTGCAAGAGAGGTGACATTCCACGTCCCAAGAGCTAGCTTCTGCAGCCGAGGATCGGACCGCCAGGGTCCCCGCCTTTGGCTGCTGCCCAGCTCACATTGCACCCGACCCCTTTGGCCCCTCCCATGGGTGGTGAGCCCATGAGAAGGGGGACCCACGTTGCCTCTTCAGGCTGAGCCCGGCCGGGCCCCATTGGTGTAGGGCCCCACCTCCAGGCCTGGCTCCAGAGGGGGGCCCCGGTGACACGCGTCCGGGCAAGGGAAACTGAGTTCCATTTATTGTAATCGTCATCAGGGGTCTTTGAGCCGTGCTTTGTCTGGTCCCTCACCTAGAACCTGTTTGCCATGGGTGACTCTGCCAGGGGCATAAAGCCCTAGACAACTTAGCTCCTAGGATCATTGGGACACATAAACCCCTCCACCACGGTCAGGTGACGGCTCACAGAGGGGGTGAATGCAACCATATGATGTAAATATGCCATCTGTCAATTTAAATTCATCAATGGATTATGCACACAGCACTTCCGCGTTTGGGGTGAAGGAGCGTTATACCTTCCGGTCACTAGGATAACAACTAGTCATAACGATAATGGGTGTCGTTGTGGACTCTGAGCTCACTTTTATTCTGCTTATCAAAAATTTAACAAGAGGAGTGTTTCATTAGTTGAACTCTCAGGTCACTAACTGAATTGATTACTGTAAAGCCCGGCTTTCTGGTCTTCCATGCTATGTTTACAGTTACCACAGAATTGGGTAGCATCTGTTCTGCGGGAGCAGATTTATTTTAAGTTTCTATGACGGGTCTTTAAAAATGTTCTATTGTTCTATGGCAGGAGTGGGTAATTAATTTTGTAACGGGGTCACATGAAAAACTGGAACGCTTGCCGAGGGTCACGTTGCGTGGTGGACCCCAAAAAGCAGGCAGGAGGGAGGAGCAGGGTGTACTTTAAGTGTATTGATAAAACATAGAAAACTAAATCCACAACAAAGTCCAAAAAACAGAAAGAATCCAAAATATCAAACAAAACCCAGGCTGTCGCTAAAACTAACAGTCAACAAAACATGATCGAGAACATGACAGCTACAGCAAACAAACAGACATGGCAGCAACAAAGAAACAATGACCCGACACTGAGTGGTTGTGCCAAGTCCTTTTAAAGCAATAATTAGATAACGACCAACAGGTGTTCAGCTGCAGGGAGAGCCCTTCAGTGCCACCTGTTGGTCACAAACAGAATCATGACACCGAGGGCCAGGCCAACATACAACTTTGTCTATATTATTTTGAATATATTGAGAAAAAGCTTTTTGTCCTGTTTCAATAAATTTCTACTTGTGTCGACATGTGTTATTTATAATATGGGTAGAACATTATATAAATTATAAATTTTAAACTGTCATTGAAATGCCCTCTTTACATTAATATAATTAATTTTGGGCACCAACCACCAACTCATATTGGCAGTTCCAAGTCAGGACTCCTAAATATGAGGGAATTATAAGATTATAGAAAATGATTTATCATGATACATTCATGACTTATAATAACCTCTCTCCATTGTGCAGGAAATAAGAATGTTGCTCACATTAGGACCCCTCTTGTCATTTTAGCTAGTCTCTTTTCTGGGGAGCAAAAAGTTATCAGAGGGGTCGGAAAATGCACTCAATGTAGTGAAAATGTTACTAAGTTGCCAACACTACACAGAAGTCTTGCTCTTGCTTGATAGTTCCTGTGGACTAGTATCCACACATGTGAACATAAAATTAAAGCACAACTTTCAAAAAAACCCCCACCAGATACTGTGTTTTATGTTTTACTTTGACTTCATGGTCACTGTGAGGTGCCAGTCAGAGACTGTGGGCAGGGCAGATGTGGTCCCTGGGCTGTACTTAACCTAGGTTTGATCTCGGGCAAGGACGTGCAATTCTGGTCAAGGATAAGCACTACAGATGGCTCAGGTGTGTTGGAGAAGGGAAACATTTAAAGTGTGCATGATGGGGGGTCGTCGAGGACTGGAGTTGCTCACCCCTGTTCTAGAGCCTCCTGATCATTCAGAACTGCTTTTACGCCCTCGTTTATAGAACAGCCTGCTGGAGAAACTCAGCTCAGCAGCAGTTTTGGCCTGGGAACCCTCCCATGGATGCCAATTTTGGCCAGTGTCTTTCTTATGCTAGAGTCATGAAAACTGACTTGAACTGGGGCCGGTGAGGCCTGGAATTCTTTGGGTGTTGTTCTAGGTTCTATTGCGATTTCCTGGTTGAGTTGTCGTCAGACTCTTGGAGTAATTTTAGTTGGCTGACCACCTCTGGGAATGTGTACGACTGTTTCTCCATTTGTGGAAATGGCTCTGACAGTGGTTTGCTGAAGCCAGAGTCTCAGAAATGACTTTGTAACCTTTTCCAGACTAATAGATTTCAATAACTTTTTTTTTCTAATTTCTTCTTGAATTTCTTTGGATCGTGGCATGATGCTTTTGTTTCTTGAGATCTTGGAGCCACTTTGTCTAAACATTCTATTTCTGTGATTTCTTGATTCAACAAATGTTGGTGCTCGGGTGTTGCCTGTGAAACTGTACTCAGCTTTTTCAAAACTCCTTCGTCACAGTTGCTTTGTGATTTAACAAGGGAGGATAATTACTTTTTCACACAGGGGCAGGTAGTTTGGGATTTATTTTTATTTTTTATGCCTTGATAAATTAAATTGGCATTTAGACACTGCACTTTGTATTTCCTTGGGTTGTTTCTGTGTGATATTGAAATTGGTTTGATGAATTGAAACCTTTGGATATGCAAAGAACACAGAAATCAGGAAGGGAGCAAATACTATTACACAGCACTGTACCTTTTTAATTTGAGCTTTTCACTAATACTTATTGATTCTACAGTGCTCATCATTATTTCTGAACTTATTTTTTCTTCCATTCCTTTCTTTTGTGTTGCGTGTATGCTTCAAAATGGTGACAGCAGATTGCATCACCTGGCCTTTATAAGAATCATGCCACAACTGTGTTGAATTAATTATTGCAATGTAGTCCTGGGGCACCTCTTTGATTTCATATGTAATTCATCCCTTCAATCTGCATTATAACAATGACTCTGCTTAGATGGCAAGATCATTCACTTTCTGATTTCGTGATTCTGATGATGAGTTACAGCATCGATTTTGAGACAGTTTTATGCTGCAGTACAGTTATTGCAACATGTTGGAATATAGAAGGGCGTTTACATTTTTGCAAATTATGCCCACCAGTAGCAATTAAATTGTGGTGTCCATATGCTTCCTCATAGGCCTACATAATATCCAGGGAAAGACATACAAGTACTGTATCCTTGTCTTATGTGTTCTGTTGTATCATATTTTCTTACATCATTTGAAGTGTTCTGTAAAGCGCTCTGTTACAGCTGCAGCTGTTGTAAAGGCGATATATCAATAACGATGTTTTGTATTGTATTGAAACAGTATTTATTTTACACTTATTTTATCCAATGATTGTGTGTGTGTGTGTGTCACTTTCAAATAGTGAAAAGCTCTGGAGACCTTAAATCCAGAGGGGTAAAATTGTTACCAGGCAAGGACAACACGAACAAACTGTCTTTGAGTAAGTTGCTTATTTTTCTTGTTCAACCTTTTTCATTTGTTGGAATTTTTACTTTTTGTTGGGACTTGTTGTTCTGCGTGTTTCTTTCTTTCTTGCTTGAGGAAAATGTGGAAATCCACATTTGATCATTCTACTTTGTATATTTAAGGTAGAAGAGATGCATTTGGTGTTGGTTCACAAACATGAAGTGTGCATTCACAACTTTGCTGCCAACTAGCTGAACTTTGAAAATCTGACAAAAAAAAAAAAGATGGAGCCAAATTTTCTCAAACCAGATTATTTTGATTTAGCAGCCGCGCACACAGAATCGTCACACTGGTATTACCATTCTACTTGCACAGATGTTATGGAAGTGCAACGTTTGTTAATGTCAATGTCTTCCTTTTCTCTGATGCTCAGTGAATGAAGGAGGAGTCAAACAGCTGTCGAATTATTGCCCTGACCCAGGAGAGCCAGAGAATGGCAGACGGATTGGCTCAGACTTCAGGTAACGTGATGCCCCTCCAGTTTAAATTAAGGAGTTCTTTCCAACTCAAACAGAGTTGTTGTTGTTGTTTTTTTTTTTTAATTCTGTTGAGTCAACGTATATATGCGGCTATAGAAATCTTAAAATGCACGATATAGGCCCCTTAGAAGATCATATTATTACCTTCTGTGGTCAAGGTCACAGTCTATGGCTCGCAATTCCGACTGTGTTGGATTTTTACTGTTATATGTCATATTGCAAGTCATGGCGTTTTGATGCACAAACACAAAAAAAAAGATGATCAAGGGAAACGTTTTTGAACGACTCACAAAAGAATAATGGAGTGGCATTACATCCATTCCTGTTACATTATTTATCGACAAAAATATAATGACTGATGTTCACGTGTAATCATTGGCGTGGTATAAATGATGAATTTGACATTTCATCAGGAGTCACTTTCTGAGGAATTGATTGATTTTTCAGGCCTTAATGATGTTTATCTTCTCAGCATTGGAGCAACCATTCAATTTATCTGCCATGAAGACCATGTGCTGCAGGGTTCCAAAACGATTACCTGCCAGCGTGTCGCTGAAGTCTTTGCTGCTTGGAGCGACCACAGGCCCGTCTGCAAGGGTGAGAGAGGCATCTCAAGAACAAATACAACACACTGATTTAGGCACTGCCTCTGGATATCGACTCTATACGTGCAAAGGAAAGTAAATTCTTGTTAATTATGAACAAAAGCCTGTTGCTTTTCTAATTTAAAATGTCCTCTCTGTGTTTGTTCGACAATACCTGGAGCAACTTTCAGAATTTGATTAATGGTTATGTTAGTAATAGACCCACTTTGTGCTCACACTAAATTACTTTTCTGTCACTTTATTCCACAAGAGTTATTACTTTACCTCATTCACATTATTTCATCTAGCTTTTTTGTTTTTAGGGAAATGTAACATTTCTAGGCTCACTCTCGATTTTCTTTTATTTCATCTTACCTCTTACTCTGCTGCAGTGAAAACTTGTGGGTCTAATCTACTGGGACCTTCGGGAACATTCACATCTCCTAACTTCCCCATCCAATATGAGAGTAACTCCCAATGTTTGTGGATCGTCACTGCCAGTGATCCAAACAAGGTAGTACCAAGAGAGGATATCTGTTAAACCTTTTCTTGTCTTTTTTTTCGAAACTTGGATTGATCTGATATGCATTGTTTGTTTTATTGCATCTAATGAAACCACAACAATGCAGCTGCAAATAACAGCCATATTAATCTGAACGTGGAGGCTCTCCATAAAGACACCATAACAGTGTACAGACTGCAGAGGCAAGGTGTGGTGATGCATTTTCATAGTTAATGTGTATGTGGTCAAAAATTGCTTAAAAAGTGAAAACGGGGTACAGCCAAATAGTCTCACGATTATCAATAACAGTGACTTTGTTTGTCACTATTGGTCAGTCCACAGGTGTGGGTTTTATCTTTACAGATTTTTAACCAATCTAAAGAGATTGACGGAGGTACAGTGTTGAAAATCTGTTTGACGAAGCAATGTTCGATTTTGTCTTTCAACAAAACTGTCAAATTAATGTACATAGCAAGAGTGCATTGTATTGCAGGTGGCGATTGGCAATTCAGCAATTCAGCTCAATTGTCGGGGGTAACACAATTTGAGATATATAATGATTGAATGAGACCTGCTTGTCCCCAATATTAAGAGGGCAAAGCTGTTTTCCGAATGGTCATTACTGTTCTCCTACATCAGATCAGGCCCGCAGTTGCTATTCTGTCCAGTTTTCCATAAATCCAAGGGTGTCAGCTGAGTGAGTGTGTTATTGTTTATTAGCAGAAGAGGGCTAAGCACATCCAAGCATTGTAGCAGCATCCCTTTAGGAAAACAAACCATTGCCAGAAGGGAGTTGATCCATTTGTGGTATTATGGTCATTATTCTCGTGTTATGAATGGATACTGTGCTGAATTTTTCCGCACGGATGGAGAGTGGACTGATAAGAATGATCAAGTCGCCATCATATGTCTGTCATCAACAGAGGTGACGTACATTTTTTGACAACATCCTTTCATCTAAAATCAAGGCAGGGACATTGAACTGAGATAATGAAGCTTTTAACATTGAAATGATTCCACAGTGGAGCATATGTACAAGAAAATGATCTCAGTGACAGCTGGGGGGGTGGGAGATTTTTTTTACCTACATTTTCTTTGCATTCAATACATATTTCATTTGTGCATTGAAATAATATGCAGAGATGCGAGTGTCAGCTTTTGTTGTACTCTGAAAGATATTTGTTATTTCTTTGAAGCGGCGTATGTGTGTGTCTCTGTGTGCGTGCATGCGTGCAACATTGGCTGCACGCACTGTTTGTTAAAGGCTTATGCGATTAGCAGTCAAGATTTGATGTGATTTGACTTATGGGGTATTGCTGTTGTTGATGCAAGATTTAGGAGGTAAGCCTTGCCTTATGTGCCGCAAAGAAGCTAGCAGAAGGGTTTGGCTTCAAAGCACTGTGAGATTGAAGATGTTGTCAATAGTTTTTTTTTCTTAACAAGCCTCTCTTCGGCACAGTAGGGCTATCTCTAGATCAGGGGTGAACAGTTAATTTAGCAAATGTGCCGCATGAGAAACTGGAACATTTTGTCAAAGGCCAAGCCAACATGTTGACCTCCACTTTATTTTCAGTGAAATTAGGAAAACAATCATGCTGTCTTATTTCAACAAATTTCGACGTGTGTGTAAATATTGTAGGCCGTGTTTTTAAAATGAGGGAATCCACATTTTAAATATAATTACAGTACATGCAGTCAATAAAATTATATCTTTACAATTAAAATTTTATTTTGTGCACCAAATATATAGATCAACAAGTGGGAAGTGTAATCTTATTGACAGCCATGTAAAATGTTACAGTGATTACTTATAACAGACAGACTCTGGTCTTCTTCTGTCCACCATGCATAAATTCACAATGTTGCTAGGACCCTTTATCATTTTCATCAGTCTCTTTTTGAAAAATTACTTGCTAGATGCGTCCAAAAAGTTGCAAAATACAGTAAAAATTGGCAACACTGCAGCCATACCTTTTATGCGCTACCTCGTTTGTGCCAACATCCACATGCATGGACACAAAATCAAAGCACAATTTTAAAAATAAAAGCACCTGCTATTTTACACTAGACATTGACCTCCGGGTTAATGTGAGGGCCAGTCAGAGGCTGAATCTTACCCCGGGCTATACTTTGCCCTGGTCCGCTCTTGATGCACTTATTCTGAAGGCAATATATGGAAACAATCGCTGGACTGAATTCATATAAATTAGATGGTTTGTAGACAATAAAACATGTAAATCATTTTGAGTGCACTGCTTCTATTTTTAGGTTTAAAAGTCATTGCGCTCCCCTAATTGATGGGGTGTATGTGTTTCATGCCCCATTGAGTAGCATGAGTTCCATTGGTGTGCAGTGTGGAGATACGCACTATGTGATTATGTTTGCTCAATATAAATTGACCGGTTTATTGCATCTTCCTTCCAAGGTTTGCATCTCACCACAGATTGGAAATTAAAACTGGTTATTGGAGAAATTTAAGTTTGATGTTCCTTTTCAAGGCACATAACCTCAGACTGCTCATGCGGTGCAATGCCTTTGACCGACACTCCAATCGTGACATCTCTGCCAGACTGCACGTGTGCGGGGAAATGCATGTATCAGAATATTTAGAACACATAAATTAATACTGTAGAGTGATTTAAAACAAATATTAAGTCTGATGGCCGGCCCAGTGGTCGACTGGTTATCACATCGACCTCACAGTGTTGAGGTCGTGGGTTCGATTCCAGCTCCGGCCTTCCTGTGTGGAGTTTGCATGTTCTCCCCTTGCCTGCGTGGGTTTTCTCCAGGTACTCCGGTTTCCTCCCACATTCCAAAAACATGCATAGCAGGCTGATTGAACACTCTAAATTGACCCTAGGTGTGAGTGTGAGTGCGCATGGTTGTTTGTGTGTGGCCTGCGATTGGCTGGTAAGCGGTTCGGGGAGTACCCTGCCAACTGTATGAAGACAGCTAGGATAGACTCCAGCATGCCCAGATCAGAAATGGATGGATGGATTAATTCTGAAACACCAGACCAACTATTGATACAGCTCCTGCTACGACATTTAGCCATCCATCCATCCATCCATTTTCCGAACCGCTTGATCCTCACTAGGGTCACGGGGGGTGCCGGAGCCTATCCCAGCTGTCTTCGGGCAGTAGGCGGGGGACACCCTGAACCGGTTGCCAGCCAATCGCAGGGCACACAGAGACGAATAACCACGCGCGCTCACACTCACACCTAGGGACAATTTATTGTGTTCAATCAGCCTGCCATGCATGTTTTTGGAACGTGGGAGGAAACCGGAGTACCTGGAGAAAACCCACGCAGGCCCGGGGAGAACATGCAAACTCCACATAGGGAGGCCGGAGCTGGAATTGAACTTCTGTGAAGTCTACGTGCTAACCACTGGACTACCGAGCCGCCCTGACATTTAGTCAGATAATGCAATATAACACCATCGATAAAATCACTCAAGATATTGATCAATCTCTGAAGAGAAGCATTTGAAAGGGAAATTCAGGCAAAAACCTTATCTAAGATATGTTATATACACTCCTACTAGAATAAACAGCATTATTATAAATATTGCATTTGTGGATTAATTAAGCAGCTAAAGCTACACCTTGCTATCCATTTTAGGGGATGACCATTTTGTCAATTGGTGTCGACTGAAAATGACATCAGGGCTCAGGTAATGAGCAATCATGGCTCAGCTCTTTCCTGGGTTTGATACCTGAGCCCTTCGGCTTTTGTGATGTAATTTTCAGGCGACAGCAACTGACAAAATGACTGCCCGCTGCAATGGATAAAAACAGGTGGATTTTGATGCTTAATCTGTAGTGCACAAATGCAGTGTTAATCAGAATGTCGTGTTTCGACGAGTGGGCCTGCACAGAACATAGTACTCTGAGGAAAGCTTTCAACTTCACTTTCTCCGTACTGTAATTTCCGCACTATAATGTGCGCCCAAAAGCATTCAATTATCTCAAAAGCCGACAGTGCACCTTATAAACCTTATATGCAGTATGGATCAATATTCAGATTTTTTGGAAGTAGTATAGTATTTCAAATGTTCTATAAAGCGCTTCATTACAGCTGCAGCGGTTGTGAAAGCTCAATATAAATAAAGCTGTGTTGTATTGCATTGTATTCCTTTAGCATAGCTCCATCTAAAGGATGCATAATAAAACAGCAGCCATGACTGTAGCTTCTATTTTATGCGCCTTATAATGCAGTGTGCCCGAAAAACAGGCCATTCATTGAAGGTGCGCCTTATACATTGTAGCGCCTTTTTGTGTGGAAAATACGGTATACAGTGATCCCTCGCTATTTCGCGGTTTGTTTATCGCGGCTTCAGTGCATCGCAGATTTTTTCAAACATATTCATAAAATATATACAGGTATATATATATTTTTTTTTTGCCCGCAAAAAGTCCGCAAACGGCCGCGAGAAGCTGCAAAGCAACAGCGAGTCACATAGAGTAACATATACAGTACTGTACTCCATGTATATGGGAAAAAAAAGCTTTTTTAAAAAATATGTTTATTGGTCGCTACTTCGCGGATTTTCGTTTATCGCGGGTGGTTGTGGTCCGCGAGAAACGAGGGATTACTGTATTACTGTGTTTGTGTGGTAATTAAATACTAAAGGTGTCCTTCCTACAGGTTATTCAGATCAACTTTGAAGAATTTGACTTGGAGATTGGATATGATTCGCTAACGATTGGCGATGGAGGGGAAGTAGGGGATTCTAAAACAATAATCCAAGTGTAAGTAAAGTTTAAATAAATTCAGGAGATTCATTTAGTCATATGTGCTCCAGTTCATTTTGTATACCAAATGCAATTGTACAACAGGCTTTATTCTTATTTAAGTGAATGTTGAATTCTTATTCAAAATCTTGATTAATTAAAGGCGAAGTCATCCCCAAATTTTCTTCACAAAATATATATTTTAGGTGGCCCCAGTAGTCTCAACGTGATATTCCGATTGAAATTGCAATTGAGGAATATGAATTACGCACCAAAATTCAACCGTTTCATCCATATTGTGGGTGGCCATTTTGCCATTTGCTGTCGATTGAAAATGGGTTGGTCCCAAGCAATCTCGACTCACCCGTTCTCTGAGCTTGCTCATGTGACGTTCATAAACTGAGCTGTTATTAGTTGTGACCTGAGTCCTGAGCAACTGTGATAAAATTTTCATCCGAGAGCAAGAGGCAAAATGGCCCCCCGCTTTTGGGGGGGCCATTTTGCGGGTTAATTCATATTCTACAAATGCGATATTAATCAGAATGCCATGTTTAGTTGATTTGCCCTTTAATGATTTATACCTATTGGATTACACCCAACTTGGCTTCCAGCATTTTACGTCACGTGATAGTAAAATATGTAAGTCTCAGTTGCCTCTGTCATTGTTTGTTTGTTTTAATGTCTGTTTTGTTTCTTTAGACTAACAGGGAGCTTCGTCCCAGACCTGATTGTGAGTATGTCTCATCAGATGTGGCTTCATCTGCAATCTGATGAAAGTGTGGGCTCAATTGGCTTCAAGATCAACTACAAAGGTATTAAGAGTTTAGTGTTGATGCCATTATCTGTATGCATGGCTGTGATCAATGGCTGTGTTCATAGAGCAATCGATCCTCCTATCTGTCACACTATTTTGTCTGTCTGTCTCACACTCCCCTTTCCTGGATTTAGTGTCGGAGATATTCAACTTACGTCAAGCGTCTGTACTTGGCTTTACCATTTCCATTCCTGCTTCCCCTCCCTCTGCCCTCACCCACAGAAATTGACAAAGAGAGCTGTGGTGATCCTGGTACACCACTCTATGGCTACCAAGAGGGAAGTGGCTTTTTAAATGGAGACATTCTGCGATTTGAGTGCCAGTTTGGATTTGAGCTCATTGGGGAGAGGATGATAACCTGTCAAAACAACAATCAGTGGTCTGCCAATATTCCCATCTGCATATGTGAGTTTTACATGCCTTTCATTTAATGTGAACAAATGAAGCAATTACTTGTGTTCACAATGAAGAGTTCACAATGACAGAAAGCTATTCAAAGATTAATTACAATGCAGTAAAATGGCAATGTATTGCTATGTATGTAAATAGCAACGCACAGAATGTCAAAGGGCAAGGTAATTCTCCAGCAAATGGTTACCTTGTTAAGCAGGGAAAAAATAAGGCCCACAAACACAACGCCAATGCTCGGCACATAGGACACATTCGTTGGATTTCTCAAATGCAACCCGAATATCTACTGTGTTTCATCATACCTATTCCAATTCACTGACTGTAGTCCAAATTCTAGTTCTGTTATATTGTACCTAACTGTGTCTGTTGGGACACTCCATAACTCCTTTGCCCATCATGTTTTCCGACGATGGTTTTGTAAGGCAAGCCTCAATGTTTCTCCAATGCCTCAAGACTCAGGGGAACAGTACTTTCTACCCCAGCTCGTCACAACTCTCAGAAAATGTTCTGTTCTGATCGTGGTCTGGGAAAATGGACATTGTCATGTTGCTGTTAAAACAAATTGCCTCACCTGGGATATGTTATTTTTTTATGAGTTATTCATCTTTCTCCTGCCTTTCTTATTCAGTTCCCTGTTTTTCCAACTTCACGGCTCCCATGGGGACTGTGCTGTCTCCCGACTATCCAGAAGGCTATGGGAACAACCTCAACTGTGTCTGGTTGATAATCTCAGAGCCTGGCTCCAGAATACACCTGGCATTTAATGACTTTGACCTTGAACCACCCTATGACTTCCTCACCATCAAAGATGGCGACCAATCAGGGGCCACTATTTTGGGACGTTTCTCTGGAGCAGAGGTTCCTTCCCACTTGACGTCCAATAGTAACATCCTGCAGCTTGAGTTTCAAGCTGATCACTCCATGTCAGGGCGAGGATTCAACATCACCTATAGCAGTGAGTGGCAATTTGCACAGTTTGTTCATAACAGCGATGTCATCACCACATACTCTTACTGCCTTTTATCACTTCCAACTGGGCCAAATATTAAATTGCTCTTGTTAAAATGCAAATTAAATGTTTGCAAGTTTCTTTTATGCTCATGTTTTTCTGTACATAATATGGCAGGTTATGGCATTCAATCACGTGCATTTGTTCAGAATGTAAAATCATATTTCTATGTAATTTGCGTCCAGGCACAAAGTTTGAGTAAATCGGCGAAAAGCAACTTATCGTCATCAGCTTTTATTCCTCATTTATAGGTACAATAACACATTTTTCATATATTGGCAAAGACTCAAGACTCAGCAGCTATTGTCAACAGTAGGTGTAAGGAGAACAAGCTGTTTAAGGTTTCTTGCTGTCTTCTCGACAGCTACATCTATTTACCTTATCTCTACACACTTCAAAGAGAAGCCATTTCTCATGCAAACAAGAGTGCCTGTCACCAGATCGTGCTCTCTTTCTCCTCATTACAAGCTTTCGGGCGTAATGAGTGCCCTGACCCTGGCATACCACTGAATGCCAGGCGCTTCGGGGACAGCTTCCAACTGGGCAGCTCCATTTCTGTGGTCTGTGAAGAGGGCTTCATCAAGACGCAGGGTGCTGACACCATTTCATGCAATTTAGAGGAAGGCAAGGTGATGTGGAGCGGCCTCATTCCAAAATGTGAAGGTACACAACTAGGATAGAATGATGTTTTTGTATCTACACACACAACCCACCCACACCCTTCCACAACTTTCTTTTTTTTTCAATTATTTTACTCTTTTCCCCCAACCAGCTCCCTGTGGGGGTCACTACTCAGGTGCATCTGGGGTCATCCTCTCCCCAGGATGGCCTGGCTACTACAAAGACTCACTGAGTTGTGAGTGGGTCTTAGAAGCTGAGTCAGGACGCTCCATCAAGATCAGCTTTGACAGGTCTGTACATCAATGTCAATGCAGTAGAACACCTGCATCATATGGGGTGCACAACTTACAGCGTGTAAGTGTGTGTGTGTGTGTGTGTATATATATATATATATATATATATATATATATATATATCCTCACAAGAGTCGTAGGGCGTGCTGGAGGCTATCCCACCTGTTTTCGGGTAGTAGGTTGGGTACACCCTGAAGTGGTTGCCAGCCAATCGCAGGGCACATGTAGACGAACCACCATCCGTGCTCACACTCACACCTAGGGACAATTTAGAGCACAGGTGTCAAACTCAAGGCCTGGGGACCAGACCCGGCCCACCACGTCATTTTATGTGACCCGCGGAAGCAAATCAAGCATCTCAAAATGCATGATGGTTCTGAAAATCTCTACCAAAATTTAACATTTTCATATGTAATAAATAAGAGACATATTTGTAAACATTTTGTTGTAACCAAACCCCTCATTACAGTCACGAAAAAAACAATAGTTGAATAAACTGTTATACACAAGATAATAAGATTAAAAAAAACTTTATTTGTCTCACAATGGAGAAATTCACAATTCACAGCAGCAAAATTTGGAGGGAAGAACGTAGACAAACGAAGTATTTGCATGAATAAAATACATTCAAAAATGAACTCTACACAGTGCAGAATGCAATATATAAGATAAAATACTGTATAAGATATAAGCATACTGACTTTTCTTATTTGGCTGCAGTCATAACATCCCAACAAGGGAAACAGTAACTAAAAAGTGGCCCACGATAAAAATGAGTTTGACACCCCTGATTTTCGAGTGTTCCATTAACCCGAGGGGAAAAAAAATATATATACTGTATATATATATATATATACACTGTATATATATATATATATATATATATATATACGCACAGGCATACCTTGTTTTTCGACCATAATCCGTTCCAGAAGGTTGTTTGAAAACCGAAACCATGTTTCCCATCATAATCAATGTAATAACTTTTAATCCGTTCCAAGTCTATAAAACAACTTTTTAAAAGCATTTTTAAACTATTTTAAACCATAAACAGCATACACATGTAATAAGAGAGCAGGTAATGTTTAAAATACTGTACAAACAAACTGTACAAACATTTTGTATGCTTTATTTGTACCAATTTTAACAAACATTAACATTGCAGCAGAAAAATTCAAGTAACATCTCTCTCTCTCTCTCTCTTTCTCTCTCTCATTGTGACAATTGTAGATTACAATTTTTTACACTTTGAACTAATAAACCCTAAAGTAATGGTTGGACTCTCTCTCTGCAACCCTACGCTACGGTATGAGGTAACATCCCTCCATCCATTTTCTGAACCACTTTATCCACACAAGCCCAGTCTCGTCCATATTAAAAGGTTGCTGGGGAAGATAGTCCTCGCCCTTGATGAGATTTTCAAACTCAACTTTAAACTTTTCGGCAGCTTCCTTGTCTGAACTGACTCCCTCCCCATGACGAATTACGGAGTGTATCCCACTTCTTTTCCTCAACTTTTCAAACCATCCTCTGCTTGCTTTAAAATCAAACTCTTCAGGAGCAATGCTAGGATCCTTTTTTTATCAAATATCCATACAATTGTCTTGCTTTGCCACAAATCATATCTTGCATAAGACTGTCCACTGCTAGCTGTTTCTCATTTATGAAAATATGCAAAAGTTTCCCCACTTCCTTTCATATTTGTGGCCTTTGTTTGCTACACAAACGATATCCTTTAGCCACCACATCAGTGACTTTAAGATGGTCTTTCTTTTTTAGGATGCTGCTGATCGTCGATTTCGGCATGCTGAACTCCTTAGCCAACACAGAAACACGTACACCTGATTCATATTTCACTATCAAATCTTTCTTAAATTCAATAGTTTTGCGGACTATTTTCCTCTTTTTTTCACCAGCTTTACTACTTCCATTTGCTTTCTTTGGTGCCATGATTAGGGGCTGATACACAATGCAGAAATAACAGTCCGATTTGCATAGATGTCAACAAACGCGATGCTTTTTAAAAAAAATCCTTATTGAACACGTCCGCTGACATTGGACACGTTCTTTTTAAAAAAAATCTTTCTTGAACACGTCTGCTCACAATGGAACGCTACACGAGGAAGCGTCACTTCTTCGTGTAAGGAAGGCGAGAGGAGTCGAGTGGCATATTCAAGTGCGCTCAGTTTGGTCGAGAATCGATTTTAAATCGTAATCAGAGGCATAAAAAAATCGAAATTTTTGGTTGAAAATCAATTTGGTCGAGAACAGAGACGTTCGAAAACCGAGGTTTGACTGTGTGTGTGTGTATGTATATATATATACATACACACACACAGTCAATATATATATATAGGTATATATAGCATTCATTATCATTATCATTATTATTATGATTATTATTATTATTGTGTCATTCATTTTTTGTTAGTATTAGTTCTTATTCCATCTATGCCTAGTGACAGGGATAGCAAATAAATGCTTTTGTATTGCATGGCGAACTTCAATTTTACATTTTAATAATGTAATTTTTAAGAATTATTAATCTTACGGCAAATTGACGTAAAGGGATGTTTTAAAGTGGCACTTAATAGCAAGAATGACGATGATCCCTGGTATTTACAAGACACAAAACCATTAATATACGTCAAAGTGCCATGGACTCACTGACCTACCAAGAATGTGTTTTTTTTTTAAATGCACAGCATAATTCTCATGTGGTTTGCACTTGTCATTTTCTCTTTTTTCTCCCATTTTTTGAAGGTTTCAAACTGAACTCAGCTATGACTTTCTGGAGGTACATGATGGGCCGAACCTGCTTTCACCTCTGATTGGCTCATTCAATGGAACCCAGGTTCCTCAGTTTATGTTTAGTACCAGCAACTTCCTATATTTGCTGTTCACTACAGACAACAGCAGATCCAACAGTGGCTTCAAAATCTTCTATGAAGGTAACAGTACTTGCATGCCATGATACCTGTACTTAGCAGTGATCATATTCAAATTCAGGACAAAATGAGTTGTACCTTCATGTATCTGACAATTGTGATTTTATTCAGAGAATTGTCTGTACCTATAAACAATTTGTTCCATGCCCATTATACAGTAGATCTTGTGCTGATGCAAGTGTGTGTTTGTTTTGCCACCTTGTGACCTGTCTGTCCGTCTTCTGTCTCTATCCGATAGAGAGGAAAAAGCTAGATGAGTCAGTTTGTCACAA
This sequence comes from Hippocampus guttulatus, assembly GCF_054856545.1. Lineage (NCBI taxonomy): Eukaryota > Metazoa > Chordata > Actinopteri > Syngnathiformes > Syngnathidae > Hippocampus > Hippocampus guttulatus. The sequence continues at coordinate 3,552,766 of NC_141266.1, forward strand.
TTACCTTGAGTTAAAGAATGTCTGGGCGTTGAGAATAGATCGCTCCAAATGTTTGTCACAGTGTACCTGCTCCAGTCTCGGTAGAACACTTCTCTTCTTGTGTAATGTGGAAGTGGTTGTTTTCTCTCCCCCTTTCACTACGACATGACATGGAGTGCTTGAAAGAAAAAAAAATGTATGTAACGGGAATGATCAATTTCAAGTCTGCTTGTAATATCACACATGTGATTCATAAAACCAAGTTTGTTATGTTGGTACAGTTGACTGAAATCAGACCACAAGTGTTTTTCCTTAATATGTTTCCCTCTTCTCAAGTTCCTTACTCTTTAATTGACGAGGCTAGTGCAAAACAATTAGAGTAAAATAATAGTAGTTTCTTCCACTGCAATTTAGATCAAATGTTATTGCTGGAATTCTTTGGGGGGACCTTAGCAACATCATTTGTAAAATGTTTGGTTCGAAATTATACTGTGGAATTAAACTGGAAACTTAGAATAGAAGCCTTTGTCAAACCTCACAACACATAATTTCTGAATTCAAGCAGAATTGATCCATTGCATATCATACAAGAATAATCTGAACAATGAACAGGACATTCATTTCTGCCTGACATGACACTTGTCGAATCCCCAAATACTATTGAAGCAGCAGACATGAGACCCAAACCGGGTGTGAAAAATTGGATTTAGGGTTGGGCATCGAGCTGGGACAGACTCCAGTTGACCCGAATTCAGATAAACGGTAAAGAAAAATGCATGGGTGGATTAATTTAACCATACTTCCTACTCTGTTTGAACTTTGTAGTAAAATCAAAACACTTGGAATAACAAAAATGGTTGTGCTGAAAAACTTGACGGCTTCTTTTTAACTTCACCGAATGTTAAAACTGATACCATACGATGAAATCAAAATGCTACGAAAAGCACAACGAGCATTAGTGTATTATTTAGTACACTGAGGCCCTGAGTTATCTTCTTCTAAAACAAGGGTGTCAAGCATACGGCCCGCGGGCTGGAACTGGCCCCCAAGGAGCTTCCATCAGGCCCGCGGGATAATTTAAAAGTGAAAAAAATGCATAAAAGACACAGAATTAATATTTTAATAAGGTGCAATTCATGGAGTATCCACTGTTTTGATCAGAGTAAAAGACAACATTGTTATGATCAGAAAAGAAGACAACAGCCGCCTCATCTGTCACTGAGACAGACCCAACACAGCAGACGCCATCAAAGACGTGAATACTTTATTCTTTACACATTTAATAACACTCTCCTTAGTTTGTAAGGTGTAGGCAGGGATTAAATACATTTTATATGCACATGTGTAAATGGTTGAAAAATTCCTTTCTTTATACATCTCGTTTAATCTTTATACATCTCGTTTAATCTTTATACATCTCGTTTAACCTCAAAGTGCATGACTGTATTTGTCAACTTGTTAAAGTTGTGTGCCTTTGTACAATCAGTGGGATCTGTTGCAATACATATATGTGAATAATAAAAGTAAATTGCACATTTGTCTAAGGAAATCTAAGGTGCTACATGAAATGTTTTGTAAAAGATATGTTCATTAAATTTCAACATAATGTTCTTGTGCTTCCTGAGACCAAAACAAAGGAAAGACATATTATTTTGGTTAGTTATAGCAGAGTATGGTATAATTTTAATGGTCCCGCCCACTTGACATCTACCGATGCCGTATGTGGCCCACAATGTGAAATGAGTTTGACAACCCTGCTCTAAAAAGGACTGCACAGTATTTTTCAGTTTTCTTTTAAAAAAAACATCTTCAGTTTGACACAAAACATGAAGTTGTTTCTAAAACTTAAGTTTTTACACAATGTTACAAAAAATGAATCAGTTAAATGCCATATTCAAGGATGGTGAGTTATAAATGTCCCCCCAAAAATGTTCTTAAACTGTGTACTGTGGATCTCCGCTATTCGGGTAATAAGGACCAGACCAGTCTGTGAGTAGCATAAATTTGCAAATAATTAATTCCCATTTAAATGCACTGCCCCCCCCCCAAAAAAAACAATCACAAAGCACTGACATTTTATTTGAATTTTCCATGAAATATGGAGCGACGTTAGTGAAAGAAAATCTCTGAATATGCAAACCCGCAAGTGTGGGGGTCCAATATATATTACTTTATAGCTAATGATGACCACTATTTGCTGTTACCCCTTTTTAGAGTGTGTCTTTTGCTCATTAGGGATGCATTTGAAAATACTCTCCAAGCAAGCACTGGCTCACTCTCACCGTTAGGAAACTGAGGGCTGTTCAAATGTGCCGTTCGATTATTCAGAGTGCACCAAAACAGAGTGCTGGTGCTCGCGCTAGGCCGGGGGTCGGCAACTTGCAGCTCTAGAGCTGCATGCGGCTCTTTAGCGCCGCTGTAGTGGCTCCCTGGAGCTTTTTCAAAAAATGTTTGAAAATTGAAACAGATGGGGGAGGGAAATTTATTTTTTGTTTTAACATGTTTTCGGTAGGAGGACAAACATGACACCAACATTCTTCACGTTTTCCAATGCTGTAAAAATGTGTAGAATAAATTTTAAAATTCAACATTTCTGTCAATGAAGACTTGCGTCATAGCCTGCGACACACGTTTCTATTAGCAGGGCGGGATGTCAGGCAGGTGGCTGTTGTTAAAAAAAACAACAACAACAAAAAAACAGCGTTCCATGTACAATTCACTGATGGCACTCGCAAAGAATGGCATGCTGGAAGGCCGAGAGAAGCATTTCAAAATGGTATGCGTGAGCAACAATAGTTAACATGCTGCAAAAATGCGTCCCATTCCTCCGTGTCAGATCTCGACAAAGGTAGGCAGTGATTTCCGTTTCACAAACTCGTGTCTATTTTATTTTTCCGTTTCATTTATCTTATGGGCCGTTATGGCCGTTGCTCATCATGGCATGTGTGTGTACGTGCGTGCGTGTGCGTTAACAGGTAGAGCGCACGAGGTTGATTGATTAAAAAGTAGATCTTTGGTCAAAAAAAGTTGGGCACCCCTGCTCTACAGGATGCACTGCAGGGAAAACAAAAACAAAAACATTTAATCATAAATCATTTGTATTTGTTATCAACCTAGTCATTTTGATTTTGGCTAATATGGCTAATATAGATACATACAGCATGTGTTTCCTTCATTATAAGGCTTTTAGTTTTTGCGTCTCCAGGCATATTGGTGTTTTTGTTTTTTTGGTCCAATATGGCTCTTTCAACATTTTGGGTTGCCGACCCCTGCTCTAGGCACTCTAAGCGAAGGGACGGTGCAACAGTGCGCCAGGCAGTACAGATGGAAATAGTTAAAACACAATTGGTTTAGAACATAGGCTGCATTTGGAAATTAAGGGGAGCATGACCTGCCTCTCCTAACACACACACCCTCTAGAGCAGGGGTCCCCAACCTTTTTTGCCCCACGGACCGGTTTATGTCAGACAATATTTTCACGCACTGGCATTTAAGGTGTGGCGGATGGATACTACAAAATAATATGGTGAGAGCTGCATGAACACTGTGCTGTTTTCGAGAGATAATAATAAACACGAGGCGCGTCTAATCTGGCTGCAACACTCTGATCGCTATGGTAATGTTTAATGCCTTCAAAATATGATACAACGCAAATTCAAAGTGCATGAAAATATCAACTCACAACAATGCTGAATCAGTGCGAGCCCCGAGCTTGATTTTCTGCAACCGCAGGTCCCATCTCGGGGTAATAGGAGACAATGACACCTGAAGTGTGTGCTTTATGTCGTAATTTTGTTTTAGTCGCCATTGCTGCACAAAACCCCCGCCTCACGCAGGTAGCATGTCGGAAATAGCAACAGGGCTATTGTGGCGATCTCACAGTATTCAGCCATAACTTGAATCCAGAACACCGGCAGAGTTGTTGTCTCAAACGTACTTTTAAGGCCGCCGTCATTTGCGATCTCCAGCAGGTTATTTTATTCATTTAGCAAGCTCCGGCGTTTTGTTTTCAGCATAATCAGTCACGTGACGGAGAAGCGTGGTTTGATGTGCGTCAAGAGTGACACAGACGGATGTAATGGAGAATTGAGTAATTTTTCAAAATAAAATATCTTTCGTATTCCAAAATAAATACAACGGAATTAATGTAAGTTCTTATTGTGCGGCCTGGTACCAAATGCCCCGCGGACCGTTACCGGTCCGCGGACCAGCGGTTAGGGACCCCTGCTCTAGAGTATTGCATGGGCATCAGAGTGAATTTCTGAATGCACCCTATGTCATATTGTCTTTACATTTTCATAAAAGAATGCATTTTTAAACATGAGATTAAAGTATTTTAAAGGTCCCAACCCATCAACATCCATTTTTTCCTACTGTTTTGTGCATAACAAATGTCAAAATGAGTCTGCGACATGGTTTTAGTTGGACATCGAAGACATCTGTGGTTTGTTGTTTACTTGCACTAACTAGCCTACAAAATTGGAGCATCCCTAATTCTATACAACTCCAATGGCTGCTTGACAGTCATACCGTAGTTCACTTAAAGAACAATGCATTCAATCATGTGACAGCATATGTAACTAACACTTTTTTGCAGTTGTTACAGTGGACACCTACTCCTGTATGGATCCTGGTATCCCAGTCAGTGGTGTGCGGCTGAGCAACGACCTGTCAATTGGCTCTACAATATCCTTCCAATGTGATCCTGGATATAGTCTGAGCTTTGACGAACCACTGGTTTGTGAAAAGAACCACTTCTGGAGCCACCCTCTACCCACTTGTGATGGTATGTCGACACAGCTTTAAAAGCAGGGGTGGGCAATTCATTTGGCCATGTGAGTAAACTGAAGTGGTTGTCACACCGTGCAAACCTCAGTTGTGCTTGCTCCCATTTGAATGTTGTATTAATTAGAAAACAAACATGTCAAACAATCATGTAAGCAGTTTAATTGAAACTACTGGGAGTAAATATACATTAAAAGCATTTCACTATTAATTTGTGGGGAGGAAGTTTGTAACTCTGGGCCTTGCTCCTACTGCCCCCCCCCCCAACCCCACCCCAAATCCATACGTTGTGGATACCACCTTAGTGAGGTTTGTAATAAACTGTGTCTTACCATGAGTGTATCAACTTGATATACTGTGACAACATAGAGTGGCATTAGATCAAGACAATTAAATAATCCAAATAATAAAGTTCACGAATAATTGCAGTGAAGCCATTTCGATAAACAGTTATACAGTATAATGTAGTTTGTAGTTCATCAAAATTACCCTTTTTTTTTTTTTTTTGGTTTTGTTTTGTTTTTTGCACCAACTGACAACTCATATCAGCCATTCTTCATCTTGGCTCCTAAATAGAAAAGCATGAAGTATAATATTAGGACACTCATGTATAATGATACAGTCATGACCTATTCTTACACTTAATATATACAGTATTTAAAACTGTACATTTGTGTTCATTATTATCTGGCCAAATCTTCTTGGCCCACTACCTTCCATCGCGCAGGAAATCAAAATGTTGCTAACATTAGGGCCACTGTTGTCATTTTTGATATTCTCTTTTTTGGGTGGGGGCAGGGGGGAATAGTAGCTAGAAAGGTTGGAAAAGTTAAGCTAAATATAGAGCCAGTTTACCTGGCGGTGAAGTGATATGCTGGTGTAGCTAAGACTGACCATCAATCAAATAAAATCACAACATTATTTCTTCACATTTTTAATGTTGTAGTGAGGGCAGCCCAGTAGTGGACGGGTTAGCGCATCAGCCTCACAGTGCATAGGTGCAGGGTTCGATTACAGTGAAACTCCTCTTCAATGAAACCTACATGGGCGAAAATGCCCCCTAGTGGAAAAAAATCTTCATGCATTAACACCATTCCCACTTTCCTGCCCCCCATACAATGAAAAAAAACCCCTGTTGCGTTATACGAAATATTTTTCTCTGCTCTTGCCTCGCGACGAGATTCACTACAACAAAGTCTAATCCAACAGCGACCTCTACTGCTTCGTTTGGAAACGGCAACAGCAACCACCACACTGGTTTGCACATGCACAGTAGTACAGGAAGTATTTGTTTCAGACGCAGCAGGAACATTGCATTGCTGAAATGACGACAAAACGGACGTTTGCATACCAAGGAGTTAAGAAAAAAGCTTTAACACTTGAAGACATGATAAAGGTAATAAAAATGAAAGATGGGGGAAGCAAAATAAAAGACATGATGCAAGAAATTGATGTAAGTGAAAGTAAATGGTGATCGTAAATTTCACAATTTCTTTCCATTTTTTTTCTTTCTATGCTGGCTATATGAAGTGTCAAATAAGTGTATGCTCATACTTATGCACTATTGGAATAAAAAGAGTACACATACGTTTGTGAGTGTGTGTGTGTGTGTTTACATCTGAGATCAATTTGCTACAGTGAAAAACCCCGTTGTGAAGAATTTCTTGCTGCAAACATGATTTCGTTGTCGAGGAGTTTCACTGTAAAAGCGACCTCCCTGTATGGAGTTTGCATATTCTCCCCGTGCCTGCGTGGGTTTTCTCTGTGTACTTCTGTTTCCCCCCACATTCCAAAACCATGCATGGAAGGTTAATGGAACACTCTAAATAGTCCCTAGATGTGACCGTGAGTGCAAATGGTTGTTCATCTATGCCCTGCGTTTGGCTGGCAACCAGTTCAGGGTGTCCCACGCCGACTGCCCAAAGACAGCTGGGATAGGCTCTCACGGCCCTTGTGAGGATGAGTAGATTAGAAAATGGATGAATGGATTGATAAACAACTCAACAATAATAGTCTACAACACAAAAACACTAATTTGATCAATTCAATTAAAAATTAAAAAGGAAAGTTTATTTTTAGAGATCAGTGCCTCAAGTATGTATGTGTGTGTGTGCGCGCATGTGTGTGTTTGTGTGTGTCTGTATGTGTGTGTGTGTGTTTGTGCGTGCGTGTGTGCGTGTTTTCAGGGTCCATTGGTGGCTGGTGAGGTTTAGGGTTAGTTAGGTGCGCATATCATTTGTTGGAGTGAGATTTTCTGCTTGGCTCTCGACAAAGGCGGACGCTTTTTGCACAGCTCCTGCCCTCACCCCCACCCTCTCCTTGCTCGCCACTTAGTCTTTGTGCTGTCTTTGTCTAACTTTTCCTAGCCTCCTACCGTATTTTCATCCGAAGAACTAACCATGGAATTAGTTGGCTGGTCTCTCGATACAATCGACAAAATTTTTTCGACGAAAAGAGCAGGCAGTGGGGAGCCTGCTTGCCCTCCGGGGACATTTGCTGCCGGATACGCCCTGGATCCATGGAGAAAGTGGAGACTGGTGTGCCTGGCAATACTGTCCGTGGAGGATGTGGGAGACATCTACATTATTGGCCTTTTGATAACAGGTATGCTGCTGTTTGGTGTTGGCAGCTTTCTGTTCTATCGCAAAATTCAACCGACGGGAGCGGCTTTATTGGAAGTGAAGAAGCTGCCGGTCATTCTGGATGGTTTGGCGCGAATGTCCAACACTCAGACTCAAGCGGTGACTGAACTCAACCGCAATATTGATGCGGTTTTGGAGCAACTCCGCGCGATCGATAACATCATGGAGAAGTTGGAATCCGCGCTGCGGAAAGAGTTTTTCGGATTCGGCTGATCGGCGCCAGTGAAGAGATACAGACCACGGACTCAAGGCTGTCTGAAATTGTTGGCGGCCGTCCCTCCAAAACAAACAACGCTATCTGGCCCTTTCCCCTGGATGGAAGTACGCATGGAATCTAGGGCCCCCACCATCACCCCCCTCCTTCTCGGCCATGGACTGATAAGCCGGGACTGTCTTCATGATGAGCAGACCTCGACGAAGCAGCTATGACCTGTACACGCATACACATACACAACTGGACAACCACACGCGCATACACATCCTTATTATCACCGTCTTCATCGCTCCGATTCTTTTTCCCCCGTGACGCGGTTTGACATGCAGAGCGCTCGTGTGAATCCGTGCAGCTGGTCATTTTTGGCCGCGTCGCGGTCCCCCCCCTTCCCACTCATCCTCCCCCTTATTACATGTTATGTCTTGTGACTTGTTGTAACTGTCATATGCTTATTTATGTGCTAGGGTCTTTTTTTATCCTGGACTTAAATTATCCTCAGAAGAGGATAGTTCGAGCGTGGGTTTTTTTCCCTCTCCCTACCCAGCATTTTCCTTTCTGAATTCTGATTGTAATTTACCCATTGCGGGACAAATAAAGGATATCTTAATCTTAATTTATCGCATGCCATTTGAGGTCTTATTACATCAGGCATCATGTGTATTCGCTGTTGGTGGAAGGCTCCAAATTAAGCATATGATTGTCAACCTGCTTTCTCCTCAAACGATATAGACTCTGTGTTTTGGTGAACAACTTAGTTCAGGGTGTTAGGAATCATGTAAACTTGAAAATGAATGATCTTAACTTCAAAGCAACAACTTGACCTGTGTTGTCCCACATCATCATCTCTCTCTCTCTCTCTCTCTCTCTCTCTCTCTCTCTCTCTCTCTCTCTCTCTCTCTCTCTCTCTCTGGGTTGTTTTTACAGTCATGGGCTAATGTGGTGATTATTGTCCCTTTGTGCAAAATGTTATTGCTGTCACAGACCACTCATCTCCAGGAACATAACAAACACAATGAGTTGGTTGTATGTACTATCTCATGAATGAGATGCGAGAATGCAGGTGTAATGGCCTGTAAATTGCACTCATGTCCTGGAGCTTTTCCTTGTTTCGGTGTGTATGCCAGACTGGTGCCAAACATCCTGGCTTTCTGCCTATAGACCCTGCAAATCGACACTTTGCCAAGTGTACTCATCCAATTTTAATGACCTTATGTAATACAAGCTCATTAATTAAGAATTTGATTTATTTTTGTTTGGTGGATGAGGATTCTGGCGTTGTTGATGTGATGTACTTGCTGGAGGGCCCAAGGGGGGAAGGAGTGAGGACAGGAGAGGTGTGTGTGTGCAGCTGTGAGGCCTGAGGCATTGCCATGATCTCCAAAAACATCATCTGACGTTCATTACTTTGAAAATAAGTCTATTCACAAGAGCTGTACTTCTAATATTGAGAGAGGCTTCAAGGCATTTGATTGTAATGTCATCTTTAGGGCATCTGGGCCAAAGAAGGCACAGCTCGAACAGCAAACGTGAACACTATGCTCAATGAACAAGGAGGGCAAACACAAACAAACCTGTGAAACTGCATTCATTTATTATTTTAAACAGCACCCTTCATGCCATATAACCTTTTAGGTAAATAACACGACCACATGAAAAAAAAAGGCTCGTTTGAACAATATCTAATTGAACCAGTTAACCTCTCCACTCACCGCAGCCACTGAGAGCGCAGAATGATCTCATCAATTTACTTTCAGGAGGAAACTACTACTAGAGGTAGTCTAGCTATTAAATGATACTGTATGTCAATAATCAACAGACATGAGCATACCTTCATCTGCGTGAAAATACGTGTTGTGGCTTTTGTTGCCTCATCAGCAAACACTATTGGGTCGTTGCCACTGGATGATCTTCCCATACTGACTTGAGTTAAATGGTGCATTGAGCTAATCTCATTTGTGCGGAAAGACTTCAAAATCCCTTTAAAGTAATGACTGCAATGAAACAGATTGAATCCCCTAAGTATGCCTGTGTTAGTTAATTGCCAGTAAATGCAATGCAATATGCCGTTTTCTCACCACATTTCATTTTTAAAGTAATTTATGAAAGGTGAATACTACATAGAGGGTTGCTGAATCAATGAATGATTTATTGGCTGGGTAGCGAGAGGGTTGGTTAGAAACAAGTTAGAAAAAAAAAACATTGTGTTGGCAGAATTACAGGGACTCATAAAATAGTAGGATGTGATGTGATGTGACTGAAATGCATTATTCATCAAAATTGCTCCTTTTCATCAGGTGAGGGATTTATTCCTTCATTTACAGTTCTCTTCTTTCCCAGCAGCATTTATCATTCATTATCTTCCCCTCCTATTCAGCATCTTGTGGTGGTGATATCAAAGGGCCCGGTGGTGTGATCCTCTCGCCTGGCTACCCTGAATTGTATCCAAACTCCCTGAACTGTACATGGACCGTGGAGGTTAGCCATGGAAAAGGTTTGTCATAAACTACACATACATTGGTTCTTTTACATGGAACTATACACACATACAGTGCTGTGAAAAAATATTTGACCCCTTCCTGATTTCTTTGTTCTTGCATATTTATCACACACTAAGTTTTCAGTTTATCAAACCAATTTTAATATCACACAGAGACAACCCAAGGAAATTTTAAATGCAGTTTCTAAATACTAATTTAATTTCCCAAGGGTGGAAAAATCTCACGTATCTGCCCCCCACGCACCACCCACCTTAAATTAACTGTGAGTAATGATAGTTTTGTAAAAGCCGAGTTTAATTGTACAGGTCACACCAAGCCTGATTACCAGCAAATTTGTTGAATCAAGAAATCACATAAATAAAATATTTCAGACAAAGTGAAGTAGGCTACAAAATCTGAAAAACAAACAAACAAACGCATCATCCAAAGAAATTCAAGAAGTAGAAAAAAGGTTTTTGATATCTATGAGTCTGGAAATGTTAAAAAGCAATTTCCAAGACTCTGGGGCTTCAGAAAACCACTGGCAGAGCCATTATCCACAAATGGATACAACTGGGAACAATGGTAAACATTCCCAGGAGTGGTTGACCAGCCAAAATTACTCAAAGGGTGCGACGACGACTCATCCAGGAGGTCACAAAAGAACCTAGAACAATATGCAAAAAAACTCCTTGCTGGCCTCAGTTCAGGTCAATGTTCACGACTACCATAAGAAAGACACTGGCCAAAAATAATAATTAATGTGAGAGTTCCCAGGTTAAAAACTACTGCTGTCCAACAACAACACAAAGGCTCTTCTCACATTTGCCAAAAGACATCTTGATGATATCCTCAAGACTTTTGGGAAAACATTCTGTGGACTGATGAATCAAAAATTAAACTTTTTGAAAAATGAGCGGCCCATTGCATCTGGCGTAACAATGGCACGGCATTTGATTAAAAACGAACAAACAAACAAACAAACCAACATTATGCTAACACATGGTGGTGGCAGTGTGATGGTCTGGGGCTGCTTCGCTAGCTCAGGACCAGGACAACTTGCTCTGATTAATGCGGCAATTAATTCTGCTGTCTACTAGCAAATCCTTGAGGACAGGGGTCGGGAACCGATGGCTCGCGAGCCAGATATGGCTCTTTTGATGATTGCATCTGGCTTGCAGATAAAAAAAATATTCTCGCTTGTGTATTAATGCATCCATCGATTGATTTTTCACTGCTCATTTCCTCGTTCGGGCTGCAGTTGGCTCCAGGAGCCATTTTGATTGGATGATACTGGCCAACGTTGCCGTTGCTCTGGAAACAGGTATACGCCCCCTTTTGTGTCTGATTTCCAATGACAAAATACCATCGATGAAACGGTCGAATGCAGAGCAGCACTTTGACATGCCCCATGCTATGGTCGCATCAAAATACTGTGCGAAAGACGGCCGAAAGGAAGCGTGCAAGCTCCTGAGCAGTGTGCAAGCTAGCCAGCAGAAACTTCGCGTATGGACCCGGAAAGATGACTTTCATTCGATAGTTTTGCTGGATTTTTAGCAATCATGAGGATACCATTCACATTAATGGTGAATATTATCACAAAATTATTTAAAAAAATACATTCAGAGGCTTATTATACTGGCATTTTGTTGATATCACTTTTAAAATACAGTATTTTATATATTAAAAAAAAAACATCCTCGTCTCACCCCTCGGGTGGTGTCCGCCCTCATTCAGCTCGGGTCCTCTACCAGAGGCCAGGAAACTTGAGGGTTCTGCGCAGTATCCTTGCTGTTCCCAGCACTGCACATTTCTGGACTGAGATGTCCGATGTTGTTCCCTGGATCTGTTGCAACCACTCATCTAGTTTGGGGGTCACTGCGCCGAGTGCTCCGACCACCACAGGCACGACTGTCACCTTTACCTTCCGGGCTCTCTCCAGCTCCTCTCTGAGCCCTTGGTATTTCTCGAGTTTCTTGTGTTCCTTCTTTCTGATGTTTCCATCACTTGGGACCGCTACATCCACTACAACGGCTTTCCTCTGCCCTTTATCTATGATCACGATATCTGGTTGGTTCGCCATTACCATCTTGTCAGTCTGGATCTGGAAGTCCCACAGGATCTTCGCTCTGTCATTCTCCACCACCTTCGGAGGTGTTTCCCATTTTGACCTTGGGGTTTCCAGTCCATACTCCACACAGATGTTTCGGTAGACTATGCCAGCCACCTGGTTATGGCGTTCCATGTAGGCTTTCCCTGCCAGCATCTTGCACCCTGCAGTTATGTGTTGGATCGTCTCAGGTGCCTCTTTGCACAACCTACACCTTGGGTCTTGTCTGGTGTGGTATACCTGGGCCTCAATGGCTCTGGTTCTCAGGGCCTGCTCCTGAGCAGCCAGGATGAGTGCCTCTGTGCTGTCCTTCAGGCCAGCCCTCTCTAGCCACTGATAGGACTTCTTGAGATTAGCCACTTCAGTTATGGTCCGGTGGTACAACCCGTGTAGTGGCTTGTCTTCCCATGATGGTCCCTCTTCCAGTGCCTCATCCTCTGTTCCCCATTGTCTGAGACATTCTCTGAGTACGTCATCCGTTGGAGCCTTCTCCTTGATGTATTCATGGAGCTTGGATGTTTCATCCTGGACGGTTGCTCTTACACTCACTAGTCCCCGGCCTCCTTCCTTTCGGCTTGCGTACAGTCTCAGGGTGCTGGATTTGGGATGGAACCCTCCATGCATGGTTAGGAGCTTTCGGGTCTTAACGTCCGTGGTCTGAATCTCTTCCTTTGGCCACCTTATTATTCCTGCAGGGTATCTGATCACTGGCAGGGCATAGCTGTTTATTGCCCGGGTCTTATTCTTGCCATTGAGCTGGCTTCTTAGGACTTGCCTCACCCGCTGGAGGTATTTGGCCGAAGCCGCTTTCCTTGTTGCCAGTTCGAGGTTGCCATTGGCTTGTGGTATACCGAGGTACTTGTAGCTGTCCTCAATGTCTGTTATTGTTCCTTCAGGGAGTGAGACCCCTTCAGTGCGGACTACCTTTCCTCTCTTAGTCACCATCCGACTACATTTCTCAAGCCCGAATGACATCCCAATGTCGCTGCTGGAGATCCTGGTTGTGTGGATCAGGGAGTCTATGTCCCTTTCGCTCTTAGCATACAGCTTTATGTCATCCATGTAGAGGAGGTGACTGATCGTAGCTCCATTTCTGAGGCGGAATCCAGAGCCTGTCTTGGTGATTACTTGTCTTAGGGGGTTCAGTCCGATGCAGAACAGCAGTGGAGAGAGTGCATCACCTTGGTATATGCCACATTTGATGGACACTTGGGTAAGTGGCTTGCCATTGGCTTCAAGTGTGGTTTTCCACATCCTCATCGAGTTCGCAATGAAGGCTCTTAGGGTCCTGTTTACCTTATACAACTCCAAGCATTCAGTGATCCATGTATGTGGCATCGAGTTATAGGCTTTCTTGTAATCAATCCAGGCTGTGCACAGATTGGTATGTCGGGACCTGCAGTCTTGTGCGACTGTTCTGTCAACCAGGAGCTGATGTTTGGCTCCTCTGGTATCTCTACCAATGCCCTTCTGTGCATATATATGGCTCTCACTGAAATACATTTCCAAATATTTTGCTTTCATGGCTCTCTTAGTCAAAAAGGTTCCCGACCCCTGCTTTAGGAGAACGCCCGACCGTCAGTTTGTGCCCTCACACTCAATTGCTCTTGGATCATGCAGTAGGTCAACGATTCAAAACACCATCAAGCCCACCTCTGAATGGCTCAAAAAAAAAAAAAAAAAAAATTAAGGTTTTGGAGTGACCTAGTTAAAGTCTGGATATGAATCCAATTGAGATGTTGTAGTGTGACCTGAAAAGGCAATTAATCCACGAAAACCCTCCAATATGGTGACGTTTAAGCAATTCTGCGAAGAAAAGTGGGCCAACATTTTTCCACAGCAATGTGAAAGACTCATCACCAATGATCACAAACGCTTGATTTCAGTTATTGCTGCCCAAGGTAGCACAACCCATTATTAGTTTCAGGGTAAAATTACTTTTTCACGTAGGTTTTGATTTTTTTTTTTTTTTTGCCTGAATAAATTAAATTGGCATTTCGAACCGCATTTTGTATTTCATTGGGCTGTCTCTGTGTGATATTAAAATTGGTTTGATGAACTGAAACCTTTGTGTGTGATAAAGAAGCAAAGAAAACAGAAATCAAGAAGGGAGCAAATACTTTTTCATGGTGCTGCATAAGGCACATTAACTTAAAACAGGCACAAATGACAATATGGGCAATGCCACAGCTAATGCTAACATTAGCGCACATCTATCGGTAGGAGCAGCAGGATTTAAATTTAACATTACACATTACACACAAAGAACACAGAAATCAGGAAGGGGGCAAATACTTTTTCATGGTACTGTACACTTACTGGCCTGTAACAGACATTGGACACAATTTTTTTTTTGCTCCAGAAGTCAAAGAATGTCTTTCAGGTAAAATGCAAACCCAATGCTAATAAAACACCAACACATTTAAAAAGCTGTGAAGAAGTTTTGCATATTCGTCAGTCAAGAATTCAGATTCGGCCGAGGTATACAACAGCACACAGACCATTGACAGATTGGACCAAACAGTAGAAGTCAAGAACAGGATGTTGTGGTTTATATGTGGAGCTCACTAAAACTTGCTAAGAGCCTTGACATTTTTTTAGGTTGTTTGTTTCTGACTTGGCAAGGTCTCAAGGAATATTTTTTTTCACTTTTATTTTACTTGACAAAAATGAGTTAACTGCTGGTCCCTGGTAAGGGACAGTTTCACATTTTTGTTTGGAAATGAACAATGTGGGCTTTCGCAACTGAGCACTTAAAAAAAAAAAATCAGATACAAAAAATATAAATGCCAAAACCGAAAAACCAAAAGGAAAAACAAAAATCACAACTGGAGGCGCCATTGAGGGACTTCCTCGCGTGATTCTGTGCAGACAGCACTTTGTGAGATTCTCAAATATATGACCGCCGGATGAGTCCAAACTAAAAGTCACCATCTAATAAAAAACATTTATAAGCAAAGTAAGTCAACATCAAACCTGCAATAAAGAAGAAATCCTTTACATGTGATTAGTCAATGTCACACTGAGAAAAAAAGCAGTAATCCTAGCCACAACAAAACAGCTACACAAACGCACAAGCAAACAAAACAGTCAATTTCAATTTCAAACAAAAATTAATATATAAGAAAGTAAAGTGATGACTAAGAATATATATATATACTGTATATGTGTGTGTATTATGAGTTTGAACGTGTCTGCAATTGTATTTACCTGTTTGATGGCAATAACGTGCCTCATTTTCTCTTCCAAGGTGTGCAATTCACTTTCCACTCCTTCCACCTGGAGGACCACCATGACTATCTTCTGATAACAGAAAATGGTAGCTTTGTTCAGCCACTGGCTCGACTCACTGGCTCCGATAGGCCGGCTCCAGTTAACGCGGGCCTGTATGGCAACTTCAAAGCACAGCTTCGCTTCATTTCGGACTTCTCCATATCTCTTCAGGGATTCAACATCTCCTTCTCAGGTATGGGAGCGGATGAGGATTCTGTTTGCAGAAGGCAGAGGGACGGGTCATTGGTTGGAATTTAGAAAGAAGAACTTGAGTGACGTTTCAAAACAGGAAGGCAAAGGATTGGAGTGCAGATTGTTACAATTTGTTGGATAGAGTAAGTTAATGCTAAATGGTGGTTATATGAAAAGCATTGGCTGGTTGAATAATAAATGCTAAGCCTCTCTACATCATGTCTAAAGTAACTTGAGGACTCATCAGAGAGAAAGGGAGCAGGCTTAAAGTGTCGATCAAAGTGATATAATTAAGAGACGACAAGGTCAAGCAGGTAGAGACTGTCTGGCGGTGATGGGAATGATCATCAAAGCATGCCATGTGGGTCACTGTCTTGATGACTGAGGAGCTTGGTGGAGGGTGTGGTTGGGGTAAGAATAATACCCCCTTGTGTCCCACGCCCCTGCAAATACCAAGGAGTGGGGAACAACAAAAAGGTGGACATGCATGAGTAAAATAGAGAGGGAGGAGAGTAGGCAGATGGTCATGTTGAGTGAGAAGAAATGGTAAAGAGAACGGAAAGAAGAAAAAAACCTACTGTATATTGTAAAGTAGAAGGGCAAAAGAGAGGGTCTGCATGCCGGGCATTCTGGCTAAATGTTTTCCTGCTGTTCACTGAAGCGAAGAATAACTTATGCGGTTATGAATATTCATGAAATGTAGTTTATGAGAAAGACTCTGTGTGTGTGTGTGTGTGTGTGTGTGTGTGTGTGTGTGTGTGTGTGTGTGTGTGTGTGTGTGTGTGTTCTTTTTGCCTGTGTACAATGCTATTACTTGTCCTTACATGCTCTGTAAATAGCATTGGATTTCATTTTTAACCTTTCATGACCTTTGAAAATGTGCCATGTTGTCAAGGTAACATCCCACGAGTGTAAAATTTTATTTTAACGTGTTCAAAATTATAAGCCTGTATCATTTAGATTCTATATAGAATATGAGGAACGTTGCACCAGTGTCAAAACAAATAGCAGATATGCAAATGGTATATACCATCATGTTGACTGTGGAGTGTTTTTTTTTTCTTTTTCGTTTTTCAAACACACTCCAACTGCTAAAACACAAAGGATGGAATTACAATTGCTTGGTGTTCTCGAAGAGGAACAAACATTGATGAATCCGATCTTAAGCGCTAAGTTTCCAAGTGGTTGTTGGTGAAACACAGTGAATGATAAAACAATAACTTTTAATTTGTTGCAAATTCATTTGAAATGTCATGACTTTCAGAGTATGTCCTTGAGCCCTGTCAAGACCCCGGAACACCCCACTTTGGCTGGCATACAGGCTCGAGGTTTGGCATTGGTGACACCCTTATGTTCCATTGCAACACTGGCTATCGGCTGCAGGGGGCAAAGGAGATTACATGCCTGGGAGGTGGCCGCCGTATGTGGAGTGCCCCTCTGCCAAGGTGTGTGGGTACGTTGCATTTCTTGTTTCCTCTCCTGTTGGCCCCATTGCTGTGCCTCCATGCTTTGCCCGTATTAGCTTGTTATGAATTTGACAGAAATATTCTTCCATACTTGATAGACTTGGAGATACTGTTTTGGTGAATCAATGAAATAGAATCAAGCAAAATACATGAGGCCATAAAGACCCCCCCTCCAAACCCCCATTCGGCTCTCAGTAATAGCTGACTCTTGAGATAGTGTGCATTTCAGAGCAAAGGCACTTTGTCATTTGCTGTCTCATCACACCCTGAATTATTTTGCGTGAAGTGCGATTGCAAAGGCTGATTCCTGGCTCACCAGTTAAGTGCTGAGAGTGCAATTAACTTATACATTTTACATGTCTGTGCTGTAAACAATAGCAGAAATATCAGTGGAAGGCTTCTTCTGAAACTTCCTTGTTTAATTGGCTTCACATTTTGAAATATTCATGTTGTATTGATAATTTGCTGCTTGGTATAAAAACAGCAAAAGAGGAAAATCTTGATGCACGTTATATTGTATAACTTCCCTTCCCATTTAAAAGTCTTCAATCAGAATGGGTGAGTATGCAGATTATTGATTCACTTATTTGCATCAAACTAATTCAGCCTAATGTAAAAAGTAAGATGTTCTTCCATCAGTTTAATAAAATGAAGAACATTTTTCACTGCCAATGCCCAACTATGATTCATTTTGTGTTACTAAATCAAAAACAAGGATAAACACACTTCACTAAACACGAGTCACCAAAACTGTTTGTTGCAAATAGAAAAAAAAGAGTAAAAGTGTTACGCAACAACGCAAATGAAGCCCATCTTGCAATCAAATTTCCACAGCATTATGACGATAATCAAAACAGATCCAGTACAGTTATTTTATAGCTCTGTTCTTAAAAAGATAGTAATTGTAAGTTTTGATGTGAAGTGTTCTCGTAGTGCAACTGCACTGCAACATACTGAGATATGTTTTGAAAACAGTATTTTGGTTCCGCCATTGTTGCGAGCGATACCATAACCACTGTAGAATGCGTTGTCCCATCGAACATCTAGAACTTGGTGACCACTAGAACGCTTGCTACCTACAAAAAATACAGTTATTGTAGTAGTACACACATATGCAGGACAAAGGTGCTTCAAATTTGAACAAAAATACATTTAGTGAAGTGAAAAATGAGAAAAAATGTTTAAGGTCAAACAACTGATCTATAAAGACTTGAAAGAGGTCAGCTTTAACAACAGAAATCAAAAAAGGACTGACCTCCAGACAAAGAATCAAGGCTGCTTGCTTATCCACCTTATCCCTGCACCCCATGAGCCTTTGTGTGAAATAGGTGCGCGACTTCTGGTATAGCGAACTGGGATTTTGACATGGAAACTATTAGTGCGAGTTCACATTCTATGACAGTTGCAGACTAAAGCAGTGTGGGAATGCCAGTTGTTGCAGCTTTGAAGAGCAAACATTTTCATCCCGCTTCTTGCAAATATAGTTGGGTGGGCAGATGCTGGGAAAGAAAAGAGGCCATTGACAAGGTACAGTCACGACTACGTTCTGAACTATGTCGCTTCAGACGTGAGGCAATGAGCAATCTCAAAATCTATGAGGCGTATCAGGATCCATCCAGTAATAAGGTTGGTTGCTTTTTTATGGACAGAGTGTTATTTAGTTTCAAGAAGACGTAGGAGCCAGCCAAACCTTCTTCTTCCGACTGTGACACTTAATGAAAACAAGCTTCAGATCGCTTGATGTCATAAAACTGCATTGGATCGTCAGCCAAATGTGAGCATTTTTTGGTGATATCAACTTCAACCGCTGCAAATATTAGAACAATCGGCCAAATATTTGGGATTTTATAAGCATGACATTGTGTTCTCCAATGGCGCCCACGGCAGCTTAACTTTACAAAATATTGTGGCAATCCTTGTAATGATTTCACAGATTGACAAATACTAATATGTAGTGGCTTCCACACACATAAAAACAATACCTGATGTTCCTGTTGCACTTCATGCCACCTGGTGAATCTTATTCAGCGGCTCATCGCAATGCAAGCCGCAGGCATATTAGCACAAAGTTAAATGCGCGTGTTGCAGTGCTGTGCCCTTTCACAAAATGAAAAGGAGCACAGGTGCAACGTTGAGGTGGTGGTCTTTTCAAACGAAGACTCTCAGACAATCTTTTTCTGTGATCCTCATCCCCGGGAAGGCGCTGGAAAAATTGCGTTCATCACCGCATTTTCTCATCGTCGTCTGGGGAGCCAGTTCAAAACATTGCTCCTGTGGTCACAGATTAAACTTCTTCTACTTGTTTGTACAACCGCCAACAGTGCAGCAACTTTTCAAGCCAGGCAAGACATTTTTCAATGCAATGGTATCTTATGATCGCTTAGAAAAGGGGGTGAAAAAAAAATCTGTGAAATGAAAGTCGCTGTAAGCAAATTCTCACTACAAGCGTCTTACTTGTCGTCGCTCACAAAGTCGTTTCGCCATGAGAGCCCTCAGGAATGAGGTGGATGCAACGGTGAACTAACCTACATGAACACAAGAGGGCGATATGACAACAAATACAACAAAATCACAAAGCATACAAAGCGAAATAAATATAACAGCACCAAATGATAAGTGGATGCTAAGGTGCATTCAAACTAGATTAACAGAAACAAAACACCATTAAATTAGGTGCCAGGCGGTGGTGGTAGAGGTTTCCACCAGAGTTATGTTGCCATAATATCTTTCGATTTTTGATTTAATCATGTGTTTGTTTGTTTGTTTTCAGCGGAATGTGGATCAACAGTCTCCAAAAATGAGGGTGTTCTTTTGTCCCCAAACTACCCATTTCCATATGACAACAGTCACGAATGTGTCTACAGTATTCATGTTCAAAGAGGGAAAGGCATCAACATTACCGCCAGCATGTTTCAACTTGCACAAGGTGACATCCTCAAGGTAAAGGCACAAGTCGCCGCTCTGTTTTGACAAACACACACACACACAAAAACTTAACCAGAGCAGTTTGTGTCATTTTTCAAAATGAATAGAAACTGGTTTGGGGCTGAAAAATGGGAAAAGGAATTGTGTGCAGAGAGAAAGATACTTTGCCTGAGAAGTCATAGCATGACAAGATGAGTCGAATAAATGATGCAAGTAACCCTTGATCTCAGCTGGAGCTCAGTCTTTGTAGTGCAGATGTATAATGGTGCGATCAATAGCACATGTCATCACACCGTCTTTGTCTCTCATCATGCATTTATGTCGATGACATTTCCTTCCTGTTCGTTTATGGTAATTTTATTTCAGATGGATACCCAACAGTAGCTCAAAGGAAGAACCCTATTTTTGTTTTCTCAAAGATTCCAGTCAGGAAACGCAATGGGAATACTTACATAAATAATACCTGTCAATAAAAAATAAAGTTCCTCAAATTGGGATTTGCAATTATAAAGAAGTTGCAATTGTCTCGCAGATAATTCACTGCTTGTAACCTCTAATTGAAATTGTGTGCTGCAACACTGTTTGACGTTATGCATTCTACCATCTGGATTGGAATTTAACCACCAATTATTTGCAGTTTAAAGTAAGAGGACTTTGGGTCTGAATTTTCACACTTCGGATAGGACATTGATTTGCTGTGCAATTGCAGAGTCTTTACAGTGCCAAGAGCTTCCACTAATTGTGTCCTCCGTTTCGGTTTCCTCTGACGAGGTGTATGATGGGAAAGATGGTGCGGCTCCACTCCTCAGCACATACACGGGCACATCCATGCAAGGTCTGTCAATGACCAGCACTTCCAATTATATGTGGCTGGAATTCTACTCTGACCAGGATGGCACAGCAGCAGGTTTTCACTTCAAATACCACAGTAAGTTACTGTCCATCTCCTTGGTTTTAGTTGCTGCACAAGCTTTGCCCATGGATTGAATGATGTACATTATACCTTCGTGAAGAACAAGCTGTTAATTTATCCCAACATTCATCGCTGTGTCTTGAACAGTCTAGCATTTTTGCACACAATGATGTATTCCAAAAGCCAAGTGTAATACTTTTTTTTTTCCTGCCATCCCTCCCGCATGCATTCTAAGTGTTTACTATCTAACCTTCCTTTGCTCTTTATTCACGCAATAAAACTCATTCCTGCCAAAAGGTACATCGTACGCCAGATGAATAATTGATGAAATTGACATTTTAGTTTGCAGGGGTGTTTTGAAGATACCATGCATGTATTCTCATTGTGGTGAGGTAAATATTGGGCTAATGCAAACTGCGGGCCGGTAATAGATGAGATTTATTCCTCTTGCTAATTAATTTGCTGACTGGGCAAAGGTGTTGTAATTGTTTCCAATGTATTGTCTCCACAAATAAATGGCACAGTATTATTTTGTGTTCCAACTTAAAGCTATTTTCCCGTTGAAAACCATTTTTGTCTGTCTTCACAGGAACAGGACATTGTAAATTATGTGATAATTTGACGAGAAATGGCACGACTGTACAAAATTAAGATCGGAACTCTGATTAGTTTTCATCATAACACTAATATGTTCTGTAAATTTAAGGATTAAGGTTTGATTTACTTTGTACTGTATTTTCGGGGTATGGCATCACAAGTTAGCTAACTGCATTGCTGTAATGGTATTAATTGGCCAGGCAATTATAACTTATAAGAGGTGGCCTGATTGATGAAATAACTATATATATATATATATATATATAGGGAGGAGAAGCGGCTCTACTCTGAGCCCCTCCCTATATATATATATATATACACACTGTACATATATATATATAAAATCCTATTCTCACCCCTCGGGTGGTGTCCGTCCCCCATTCAGCTCGGGTCCTCTACCAGAGGCCAGGAAGCTTTAGGGTTCTGCACAGTATCCTTGCTGTTCCCAGCACTGCACTTTTCTGGACTGAGATGTCCGATGTTGTTCCTGGGATCTGTTGCAACCACTCATCTAGTTTGGGGGTCACAGCCCCGAGTGCTCTGATCACCACAGGCATTATTGTCACCTTTACGTTCCAGGCGCTATATACCTGTATATAAATACAGTATATATATCCATCCATCCATTTTCCACCGCTTATCCGGGGTTGGGTCGCGGGGGCAGTAGCTTTAGGAGGGAAGCCCAGACTTCCCTCTCCCCAGCCACTTCTTTGAGCTCTTTCTGGTGGATCCCGAGGCGTTCCCATGCCAGCTGGGTCACATAGTCTCTCCAGCGTGTCCTGGGTCGTCCTCGGGGTCTCCTGCCAGTGGGACATGCCTGGAACACCTCACCAGGGAGGCGTCCAGGAGGCATCCTAATGAGATGCCCGAGCCACCTCATCTGGCTCCTCTCGATGTGGAGGAGAAGCGGCTCTACTCTGAGCCCCTCCCAGATGACCGAGCTTCTCACCATATCTCAAGGGAGAGACACCCTGCGGAGAAAACTCATTTCGGCCGCTTGTATCCGAGATCTCGTTCTTTCGGTCACGACCCAATGCTCGTGACCATAGATGAGGGTTGGGACGTAGATCGACCGGTAAATTGAGAGCTTCGCCCTTTGGCTCAGCTCCTTCTTTACCACGACAGACCGATACAACGTCTCCATCACAGCAGACGCTGCACCGATCCGCCTGTCGATCTCTCGCTCCCTCCTGCCCTCACTCGTGAACAAGACCCCAAGATGCTTAAACTCCTCCACTTGGGGCAAGATCTCCTCCCCGACCCGGAGAGGGCACTCCACCCTTTTCCGACTGAGGACCATGGTTTCAGATTTGGAGGTGCTGATCTTCATCCCAACCACTTCACACTCGGCTGTGAAATGCTCCAGTGAGAGTTGGAGAGCCCTGCTTTAAGGAGCCAACAGTACCACATCATCTGCAAAAAGCAGAGATGCAATACTGAGGCCACCAAAACGGACCCCCTCAACACTTCGGCTGCGCCTAGAAATTCTGTCCATAAAGGTGATGAACAGAATCGGCGACAAAGGGCAGCCTTGGCGGGGTCCAACCCTCACCGGAAAAGATTCCGACTTATTGCCGGCAATGTGAACGAAACTCTGACATCGGCAGTATAGGGACCGAACAGCCCATATCAGGGGGCTCAGTACCCCATACTCCCGAAACACCCCCCACAGAACTCCCCGAGGGACACGGTCAAATGCCTTCTCCAAGTCCACAAAACACATGTACACTGGTTGGGAAAGTTCCCACGTACCCTCGAGGACCCTGCTAAGGGTGTAGAGCTGGTCCACAGTTCCACGGCCAGGACGAAAACCACACTGCTCCTCCTCAATCTGAGGCTCGACTTCCTGACGGACCCTCCTCTCCAGCACCCCTGAATAGACCTGACCAGGGAGGCTGAGGAGTGTGATCCTTCTGTCGTTGGAACACACTCTCCGGTCCCCCTTTTTAAAAAGAGGAACCACCACCCCGGTCTGCCAATCCAGAGGCATTCTCCCCGATGACCACGCGATGCTGCAGAGGCGTGTCAACCAGGACAGCCCCACAGCATCCAGAGCCTTGAGGAACTCCAGGCGGATCTCATCCACCCCTGGGGCCTTGCCACCGAGGAGCTTTTTAACCACATCGGTGACTTCAACCACAGAGATAGGAGAGCCCACCTCAGGGTCCTCAGACTCTGCTTCCTCCGAGGAAGGCGTGTTGGTGGAGTTGAGGGGGTCTTCGAAGTACTCTGCCCACCGGTTCACAACGTCCCGAGTCGAAGTCAGCAGCGCTCCTTCCCCACTGTACACAGTGTTAGTGGTGCACTGCTTCCCCCTCCTGAGACGTCGAATGGTGGGCCAGAATTTCCTCGAAGCCATCCGGAAGTCGGCTTCCATGGCCTCACCGAACTCTTCCCACGCCCGGGTTTTTGCCTCGGCGACCACCGAAGCTGCGTTCCGCTTCGGCAGTCGATACCCGTGAGCTGCCTCTGGGGTCCCACAGGCCCGATAGGACTCATTCTTCAGCTTGACGGCATCCCTTACTGCTGGTGTCCACCAGCGAGTACGGGGGTTGCCGCGACGGCAGGCACCAACCACCTTACGGCCACAACTCAGATTGGCCACCTCAACAATAGAGGCGCGGAAAATGGTCCATTAAGACTCAATGTCCCCCGCCTCCCCCGGGACATGGGAAAAGCTCTGCCAGAGGTGGGAGTTTAAACTCTTTCTGACAGGGGATTCCGCCAGATGCTCCCAAAAAACTTCACAATACGTTTGGGTCTGCCAGGACGCACCGGCATCTTCCCCCACCATTGGAGCCTACTCACCACCAGGTGGTGATCAGTTGAAAGCTCCGCCCCACTCTTCACCCGAGTGTCAAAAACATGCGGCCGCAAATCCGATGATGCAACCACAAAGTCAATCATCGAACTGCGGCCAAGGGTGTCCTGGTGCCAAGTGCACAGATGGACACCCTTATGTTTGAACAAGGTGTTCGTTATGGACAATCCGTGATGAGCACAGAAGTCCAACAACAAAACACCACTCGAGTTCTGATCGGGGGGGGCGTTCCTCCCAATCAGACCCTTCCAGGTCTCACTGTCATTGCCCACGTGAGCATTGAAGTCCCCCAGCAGAACAAGTGAGTCCCCCGCCGGAATACTCTCCAGCACACCCTCCAAGGACTCCAAAAAGGGTGGGTACGCTGAGCTGCTGTTTGGTGCATATGCACAAACAACAGTCAGGACCCGGCCCCACACCCGAAGGCGGAGGGAGGCAACCCTCTCATCTACCGGTGTGAACCCCAATGTTCACATTGAGCCGGGGGGCAATGAGTATGCCCACACCTGCTCTGTGCCTCTCACCGTGAGCAACTCCAGAATGGAAGAGAGTCCAACCCCTCTCGAGAGAACTGGTACCAGAACCCAGGCTATGTGTGGAGGCAAGTCCGACTATATCCAGTCGGAATTTCTCTACCTCGCACACCAGCTCGGGTTCATTCCCTGCAAGAGAGGTGACATTCCACGTCCCAAGAGCTAGCTTCTGCAGCCGAGGATCGGACCGCCAGGGTCCCCGCCTTTGGCTGCTGCCCAGCTCACATTGCACCCGACCCCTTTGGCCCCTCCCATGGGTGGTGAGCCCATGAGAAGGGGGACCCACGTTGCCTCTTCGGGCTGAGCCCGGCCGGGCCCCATGGGTGTAGGCCCGGCCACCAGGCCCTCGCCAACGAGCCCCACCTCCAGGCCTGGCTCCAGAGGGGGCCCCGGTGACCCGCGTCCGGGCAAGGGAAACTGAGATCCTTTAATTTTACTCATCATAAGGGGTCTTGGAGCCGTGACCGCGGAGCCGGACCCGCGTGGGTTTTGGATCTGATAAATGCGCGCGTCCCCGGAGGTCGGCGCTCGTTTGCATGTATTAGCTCTAGAATTGCCACAGTTATCCAAGTAACCTGTGAGCGTTCAAAGGGACCATAACTGATTTAATGAGCCATTCGCAGTTTCACTGTAACGGGCCGTGTGTACTTAGACTTGCATGGCCACCAGGCCCTCGCCAACGAGCCCCACCTCCAGGCCTGGCTCCAGAGGGGGCCCCGGTGACCCGCGTCCGGGCAAGGGAAACTGAGATGCATTCATTTTACTCATCATAAGGGGTCTTTGAGCCATGCTTTGTCTGGTCCCTCACCTCGAAACTGTTTGCCATGGGTGACCCTAACAGGGGCATAAAGCACCAGACAACTTATCTCCTAGGATCATTGATACACGCAAACCCCTCCACCACGGGAAGGTGACGGCTCACGGAGGGGTATTTATATAAAAATAAAAAAAAATCCTCATCTCACCCCTCGGGTGGTGTCCGTCCCTCATTCAGCTCGGGTCCTCTACCAGAGGCCAGGAAACTTGAGGGTTCTGCGCAGTATCCTTGCTGTTCCCAGCACTGCACATTTCTGGACTGAGATGTCCGATGTTGTTCCCTGGATCTGTTGCAACCACTCATCTAGTTTGGGGGTCACTGCCCCGAGTGCTCTGACCACCACAGGCACAACTGTCACCTTTACCTTCCAGGCTCTCTCCAGCTCCTCTCTGAGCCCTTGGTATTTTTCGAGTTTCTCGTGTTCCTTCTTTCTGATGTTTCCATCACTTGGGACCGCTCCATCCACGACAACGGCTTTCCTCTGTCCTTTATCTATGATCACGATATCTGGTTGGTTCGCCATGACCATCTTGTCAGTCTGGATCTGGAAGTCCCACAGGATCTTCACTCTGTCATTCTCCACCACCTTCGGAGGTGTTTCCCATTTTGACCTTGGGGTTTCCAGTCCATACACAGATGTTTCGGTAGACTATGCCAGCCACCTGGTTATGACGTTCCATGTAGGCTTTCTGTTGGATTAACCTGGCACTTTAAGAGGGGCGGGGCTGCCACTGACAGGTGACCGTTCGCGCTACGTATAAAAAGCAGCATCGCAGTATGTTACGTTAGTGAATACACTCGCTTCGTCGTCGGCATGGCCCAATAGTAAGCTAAGCGTGTGCTTTTCTTTACCAGATATCTAAAGTTAGCTTTAGATTCGATGATGATCGGTTGCTTTATTTGTCTGCTTTGCATTGTGTCCGTTGTGCTTTATGTTTGCAATCACAGTCAGTTACCGTTCGCAATCGGCAATTTAGACAGCGTGGGCTAAAGTGTTGCTAGAACAGTGGTGTCTTTATTTAACTCATTTTGCATAGTTGTCATGTTTGTCCAGCTGCAATTTGATGTTTGAACGAAGTACATTGCGTTGCAGCTGGGCTTAATCATGCCGGCGCTCCACTTCCGGGTTGGACCTTTTGGGACTTGTAGTTCTTTTGTTCGAGTCGACTTGATATGTTTATGATGTATGGTTTCTTAGGTTTAAAATAATGACGATAATAATACATAGTGAAATCATAGTTGATTAAAGTATTTATTAAATTTATTGTTAAAATAAAAGTATTAATTAATGTCAATTCTATACATATTTACATCGTGATGCAGAAAGATAGATATATTCATTTTTTACTGCATTTATGTGTGCTTTAGGTTATTACCTGCTACTGCTTCTGATACTGCTACTGCAACTACTTCTGTTTCATCTACGACTACTTCTGCTGCAAAGTGTTCCAATAAATGTATCAAAAAAGTACAGAAAGAGTGATCCTTCCATGCTGGCCGACGATCCCTACTCAGAGGGCCGTGAAAATTAACTGAACACTTTCCCTGCCAGCATCTTACACCCTGCAGTTATGTGTTGGATCGTCTCATCCTCTGTTCCCCATTGTCTGAGACATTCTCTGAGTACGTCATCCGTTGGAGCCTTCTCCTTGATGTATTCATGGAGCTTGGATGTTTCATCCTGGACAGTGGCTCTTACACTCACTAGTCCCCGGCCTCCTTCCTTTCGGCTTGCGTACAGTCTCAGGGTGCTGGATTTGGGATGGAACCCTCCATGCATGGTTAGGCGCTTTCGGGTCTTAACGTCCATGGTCTGAATCTCTTCCTTTGGCCACCATATTATTCCTGCAGGGTATCTGATCACTGGCAGGGCATAGCTGTTTATTGCCCGGGTCTTATTCTTGCCATTGAGCTGGCTTCTTAGGACTTGCCTCACTCGCTGGAGGTATTTGGCCGTAGCCGCTTTCCTTGTTGCCAGTTCGAGGTTGCCATTGGCTTGTGGTATACCGAGGTACATGTAGCTGTCCTCAATGTCTGCTATTGTTCCTTCAGGGAGTGAGACCCCTTCAGTGCAGACTACCTTTCCCCTCTTTGTCACCATCCGACTACATTTCTCAAGCCCGAATGACATCCCGATGTTGCTGCTGTAGATCCTGGTTGTGTGGATCAGGGAGTCTATGTCCCTTTCGCTCTTAGCATACAGCTTTATGTCATCCATGTAGAGGAGGTGACTGATCGTAGCTCCATTTCTGAGGCGGTATCCAGAGCCTGTCTTGGTGATTACTTGTCTTAGGGGGTTCAGTCCGATGCAGAACAGCAGTGGGGAGAGTGCATCGCCTTGGTATATGCCACATTTGATGGACACTTGGGTAAGTGGCTTGCCATTGGCTTCAAGTGTGGTTTTCCACATCCTCATCGAGTTCGCAACGAAGGCTCTTAGGGTCCTGTTTACCTTATACAACTCCAAGCATTCAGTGATCCATGTATGTGGCATCGAGTCATAGGCTTTCTTGTAATCAATCCAGGCTGTGCACAGGTTGGTATGTCGGGACCTGCAGTCTTGTGCGACTGTTCTGTCAACCAGGAGCTGATGTTTGGCTCCTCTGGTATCTCTACCAATGCCCTTCTGTGCTTCGCTCATGTATTGATCCATGTGTCCACTTATCTTAGCCGCAATGATGCCTGACATGAGCTTCCATGTTGTGGAGAGACAGGTTATTGGCCGATAGTTGGATGGGACTGCACCTTTTGAGGGATCCTTCAGGATCAGGATCGTTCGGTTAGCCATCCTGGGTGAGTCCCATCCCTCAGCAGCTGGTTCATTTGTGCTGCTAGGCGCTCATAGAGTGCTGTGAGTTTCTTTAGCCAGTAGGTGTGGACCATGTCCGGGCCTGGTGCTGTCCAGTTCTTCATATCTGAGACTCTTTCCTGTATGTCTGCCACTGTTATGGTAACTGGGTTCTGTTCAGGGAGGTCGCTGTGCTCCTCTCTCAGCGTCACCAGCCATTGTGCACTGCTGTTATGTGCAACCTCCTTCTCCCATACGCATTTCCAGTACCTTTCAGTTTCCAGTCTTGGTGGGTCCGCTCTGTTGTTAGGACCCTGCCACTGAGCGTACACTTTCGCAGGTTGTGTTGCGAACAGCCTGTTTATTCGTCTGGCCTCATTCTCTTTCGTGTACCGCTTTAGGCGGCTGGACAAGGCTTGGAGCCTTTGTTTGGCAGTTTCGAGTGCTTCAGGTATGGTCATCTGGATGTACCTCTCGGGTATCGGCCTTTTCATCACACCTCTCTGGGCCTCCGTCAATTGACTCACATCTTTCCGAGCCACCTTGATCTTAGCCTCCAACCGTCTTTTCCATGGTGGGTAACTTATCCCACTGATTATACAAAGGCACACAACTTGAACAAGTAATTGGTATTGAAAAATATAGTAATGCACTTTTAAGATGAAACAAGATTCATAAAGAAAGGATTTTTTAAACCATTTACACGTGCATATAAAATCTAAATGTAATCTCTGCCTACACCTTCCAAACAAGATTGCTATTAAATGTGTAAAGAAGTAATAAAGTATTCACATGTCCTTGATAGCGTCTAATTAACCCTAACCCTAACCCTACCCCCCTAACCCTAACCCATTGAAAGGCGCTTATAAATAAAATGTATTATTATTATTATTATAATGTGTTGGGTCTGTCTCAGTGACAGACAGAGGCTGCTGTTGTCTTCATCTCTGATCAAAACAATGTTGTCTTTTACTCTGATTAAAACAGTGTGTCCCCCTAGCGGATACTCCAAGCATTGCAGCTTATTAAAAATATTCATCCACGTCTTTTCAGCATTTTTTCAATTAAATTCGGTTCCGGTATGTATATATACTGTGTATGTATATATATATACTGTGTATATATATAAGATAATATATGAGCAGATCTGAAGAAGTATTTTCCAAATCAAGATGTTTCTTGCCGACATCACCTTAAAATGGTCCTGCTTCTGGTCCGCTTTAGAAATGCTTCAGGGAAGATTGGTGCATGTCCTGAAGTGCAGTTCCCACTGAAGTGTCTTTTCTTATTTGTTTTTGTGAGAGCACATGGGCTCACTCAAGATTTCTGCCTCTTTGGGCTTCATTTCAAGATCGATGGTGGGGCAAAAACTTAATGTATGTGTTGAATGTGTTGTGATTATCGGAGCAGACAATGCACAACGTGGCCAAACTCTGAAATGCCTGATTTAAAAAAAAAAATCTTTTCGTGTCTGTTCTTGTTTCGTCTCTCACAGTGAAAAACAAATAAAGCAAAAGGAAAATCATTGTGTGCACCAGACCTCACAATTTCTCTCGATAGTCGATAATGGAACAAAGACACTCATTGTTATATAGTGGGGAAGAGGGGTGAATTGTGCTGAAAGCCCAGACGTGTCCGTCGTCTGTGTTTTAGCCAGGCCCAAGACATTCGGAAAACTGAAATGGTAAAAACGCTCTTCCACAACTGTGTACATCATAGTTATCAGTCTTTGTACATTTTCAGTAATTACCTTCAAACATGTATAATGTATTTAGAAACATATCTCTGGATTCACTTTGCATGATCTTTAAGCATTGTGTGCAGTACTGCAGATCGAAAAGGTTCCAAGTGTAATTTCTAAGCATTGTCTGAAATACTGTATTTCGAAAAGGTTCCAAGACAGATTTTTCTGCAGGAGTGAAACCTTAAATAGCAGCATAAAAAAAAATAAAAAAATCAACCGTTGGCTTTCTCAAGCACAGTCTTTTCAAGTACAATGAATGGCCATTTTGAGGAGTGTATTGACTGGTGTATGAAAAAAACGTTTTAATGTGGCAAGTTTAAATCATCCTCTGGAATATGAAATCTCGGTTCGTTTTTTTTTTTTTTTTTTTTTTTTTTTTTACTCTTTAACCAAAGGTGTCGATGTAATTTTTTAAATGTGAGCCTTAACTCCTGATTTATACTCGGAATGACACTTGTAATACCACCATAACACCTGGCATGGTCAAAGACCTCACGGTAAGGGAAGACTGTAAATAAGCACATCTAAGTTTAACTGAGGCCACTGTTGCTGCATGGCAGAACACTTAACTTTAGTACCTGAAGATAGGCAATGCATGCTCAAGTTCACGACATTGTTTGGGCAACTCTGGCAGCACGTCAAACAAGTGCACTGTGAATCAGCCGGTGTTAAAAACTTAGAAGTTTAAATACAGTCTCTACCTTTATATTTTTTATCTTTACCATACAGTATTTATAATTTCTTGCAGCCAGTCAGTATTGTAAATGAGAAGTTTTATTTCACGTGAATTATACAAGGATGCAAGTTAAATGATTTTGACGGAGCTTGTGATGAATCTGCATACCGTAAACACAAAGTTAGTGGAGTCACATTGCACTAACATGTACAGCTGGAAACAGGAGTCAGTCTGGAATCCAATTGAATCATAACACGTGCTTCCTACCACATTGTAAAAACATACATGCTAGGTTCATTGGAGACCGTGATGTGAATGGTGTTACCTGTGATTGACTGATGACCAGTCCGTGTTATACCCAGCTTTCTGCTCTCAGTCACTAGGTAGACTTCAGCTCACCCGCTATGTTAATGAAGACTAGTGTCAAGAAAATGGATGGGTGAATGGGAATGGTAAATGGGCTGTCACTTGGATAGTGCTTTTCTACCTTTGGTGCAACAGTGACTGGGGGTTCAGTGTCTTGCCCAATATCACTTCGACATGGTTGCAATGGCCGATTAAACCTCCAACCTCTGGACTAGGAGACAACCTCTTTACCACTGAACCATGCCGCCCCAAAATATTGTCTGCCATAATTTTCGAGTATAACATTTTAAATATATATACATAGGCATGGAAGCCCGGTGTTCCACTTGTTAGCACGTTGAGTCACGTCACAGTGCAGAGGTACCGGGTTCAATTCCAGCTCCGGCCTCCCTGTGTGGAGTTTCCATGTTCTCCCGGGCCTGTGTGGGTTTTCTCCGGGTACTCCGGTTTCCTCCCACATTCCAAAAAAAAACATGTATGGCAGGCTGATTGAACACTCAAAATTGTCCCTAAGTGTGAGTGTGAGCGCGGATGGTTGTTCGTCTCTGTGTGCCCTGCGATTGGCTGGCAACCGGTTTAGGGTATCGCCCGCCTACTGCCTGAAGACAGCTGGGATAGGCTCCAGCACCCCCCTGACCCATGTGAGGATAAGCGGATCGGAAAATGAATGAATGAATGAATACATAGGCATTATATAAATGCCCCCCTTTAATTGCTGTTTAATTGTGAACATAATTATAATTTGTCTAGAAGGAATCCTTTACTGAAAAGTAATAGAATGGGTAATTACTTTCCAAATGGCAATCAGTGCCTCATAACACCATGGGGAGAGAAGAAAAATGGTGTTCCAAAGTGGACTTGATTAGTTGTGATAAGTCTGTCCCATATATCCTTTGCTATGTTCATGTTTGTTGTTTTGACGACACTTTTCAATATCACTTCAGGTTTTGAGCTATCCCATTGTGATGGACCTGGTGTGCCACAGTTTGGCTTTAAAGTCAGTGACCAAGGTCACTTTGCTGGAAGTGCGATCTCATATGGCTGTGACCAAGGTTACACCCTGCACGGCAGTGGCATTCTGAAATGCATGACCGGCGAGAGAAGGGCGTGGGACAACAGCCTACCATCATGTATAGGTAAGTGTATCACCTACCTTTTGTCTCACTCATTTTGCTGGACATCTGTAGGCTGTATTTTCATGTTCAGGTAACTGAAGTCTTCCTCCACTATCCTAAAATTGTGAAGTTGTTATGAGGCAGTTTCTGTTTAGTGAAGTCCCGCAACTTACAATTTAAAAATTAAATTTAAAAAATTTGGTTTTACTGTTTGGTGCATTCTACCGTCTTTATTACCGATTTGTCTTACTGTTTATTGTGCATGTTAAATTGCTCCATGTACATCACTTTGTATGCAGCGATTGCTGTTTGAAAGTGCTCTATAAATACAGTTGACTTGACTTGACTTGACTAAAAAGGAAAATCAACAACAATTCTAAAGCTTGAGCTGAATTACCACATGCAACAACTATGTGCACTTCCTCCTTTAGTGACACACTTTGGTGTTGTTCTTAAAACATGTTGAATTCACTGAATTACTGAATTATTCTCTCTCTCTAGCAACAGTAAACACACTGCTTTTAAAGAACTTGGGGGTGTGCCGTTTTTGCGAGTATACCCTTTACTAGTTGTGCTGTCTTCACTCGTAGCAATATTTAAGAATGGACAAAAAGCAAATACATAGGTTGACATACAAATAGGTGCAGACTCTTCTGAGCATCTTCCGGGGATTAAGACATCCAGCGCAACTTCGATTCGGCAACAAGGAATGACCAAGTTTACCAGCATGGCCAAACTAGCTAAACATGGGTGACAGGGCAGCATGACGTTTAGATGGATTTATTTTGTATTTTTGGTGCACAAATAAAAAGTTGCATATACGGTTCATTCTGTTTGTATTCCCAAATTTGCCAAACACATTTACAGGTACCAAAAGAGCTGTCAATAATATCACGTATTTACTTCATTTATTTAACCTTTACTCAGACAGATAAGAAAAAAAAAAGATGCCAGCCCGGCTGCAGAGAGCAGAGTAAAAATTGGCAAAATAAAAGCACATACAAACAGGGTACAAAGTCACACGTTACATTCCACTGTCTTTGAGACCATTGTGGATCATAATTTCATGACAGGCTACAAACTGGTGTAGCAACTATGTGTACTATTTAAAAGCATACCCCCCTCAAAAAAAAATCTATCTACATATAAATAGGCATATTTATAATGTAATGTAAATCACTGTCTAAAAGACTGTATAAAGCCAGGAAGGCAATGCAAATGAGAATCATTTAAACTGCCTTACCAAGATCAAGGGTAAATAAATAAAATGGTAAGTATAGATTTAACTTTTGCCAGGCAGCAGTCATTGCATCTTAACAAGCATCTATACCTGCCCTTTAATCTTCCAAATGTGCAATGTGATGTGTAACGTCTGCTGTAATTCTGGCTTTTTGTATTCCTGTATTTCTAACTTGGCTTTTTTGTTCCTGCCACTTGGTAGACAAGAGGGGTAGTGCAGTTTGCTTTTCCACGACTACATACGTCATTGGTCTAATTTGCGTAAATTACCCTGAACTATGAGTCACTTCTTGTGAGTTTTGTGATTGGCCAAACAAATGTCTTCTTATCAGGAACTCCCGCTACCAGGAAGTCAAAGTTCAGGCCTGGGGATTTCAGAAATGAACAGAAACCATTTTTCGGTTCCATTGGATTACCCAATGGGAAACCACGGTAACTAATGTTGGGTTCTGTAAACGTTCAACATGGGAACCCATTTTTCTATTTTAACTGATATTCATAAGCAAGAATTCTGATATTCAAAAGTATAATATTTAAAGGTTAACTATGCATTAACAATGACCATTACATCAGCAGCTGTTTACTCAAGGTTTAGGCAATAAATTAAATTGATCAAAATATGTTGTTTAACACTTATTGTACTCAAATGGCATTATGAAAACAGCATACCACAAAAATCTGAGTATTTTTTTCCAGTCTCACACTGCAAAGATTAACTCCAATGTTATAACTTGCTGTTGGTTCAGTGAACTGTGTCGCTGCTTTTTTAAATAAGTTTGTGTTGCAGCTCCGAAAAAAGGAGAGCTGTGGTGTTAATTTTTTAAAATAGTCTCAACAAATACAGGTATGTCTTTGTCTATCTCCGTGCTTTCTTCCGTTCGACTCGAGAGGCATTCAAGACCGCCACCAAAAAACATAAACTAACGATTACTTCAATGAAAACACCAAGAAAATCAAGCGAGGAAATCACAAAATAAGTTCTGTAGGGGATGGGGGGGGGGGGGATATACAATTTATTTTGTGATTTCCTCGCTTGATTTTCTGTTTTGATGCATTGTTTTCAATTTTCGTAGTTTCATTTAAGTCCAGTAATAGTTAATTTACATTTTTCAGAGGCGGTCATGAACACCTCTCAAGTTGAACGGACGCCTCTCGAGTTGAATGGAAGGACTGTAGCACCATCTAGTGGACGCGTTGTAGATTGCACCTTTTAGTGCGAAGCGTCTAATATCTGAAAAAAATTTACAAAATAACCATTCATTGAAGGTGTGGCTCATAATCCAGTGTCTTTTCGTGCGGAAAATACGGTAATACACTTGTCTCTTTTTTGGGTTTTTTTCGCCACCATCTCACTCTGTCATCCACTTCTCAGCGCGCAGACTGAAATAGCAACCCGCATATGCACATAACGTTATCGATTCCGCCCCCCACCACTGAAAAACCCCCACAAAAGTAGATTAGAAGAAACACACACACACACCCACCACATCACAAACACACATACAGGCACAGGGAAATCGCATTGATCACACAGGAGAGAATTGATCGCGTACAGTCAACTAGTGTACCGTGATTTTTATGGGAAACAATTTTTCGGGACCGTGAAAATGATCCCACGGAAACGACATGCTACCGGAAACGATCACTACCGTGAAATCCACAGGCCTGACGTTCTTGGGCTTTTTAGTCTGAAAGCCACTATTGATAATACATCTCAAAAGGAACCCAGACTGCAATTACACGCCAAGTCCAGGATTCCTAAGAACGCACATGAGAGTAGAAATTGGAATGGTTGTGCAGTCGTTAACTTCCCTAAAGACACTTGACATGTTTCTGTGATCGCAGCACAAAATGCAACTTGAGATATTTCCCGAGCTAAATCTTCACGAGTTAACCAGCCGATGCGACCTTGGTTTGAAATCGCTGGAAAAAACAACAAGCGGGTATTCCATGCTTTCTTGTTTTATTTGGACTTCCGTCGCCACTGAAAATGTTTCAGGTGATCACATGTTCATAAGAACGAGAAAGCACGCTTATTAACAATCGGACAGCATTTTTTTAACTTCCAAGAAATGATTTTGTATTTTGGTACCTGTTTGTCCTTATGTTGGTTTTTAACATTATACTTGACTCGTAATGCATCCTCAAAAACAAAATTCAACCAATCCAACCACAACTAATTGAAAAAAAAATGACATGTTGTAATTTAAAGCTGTGACTATGACTATATTCAACTAACTAATCAAGATAAAGGGGAAAAATGTGCACACCCAGACAGGAAATATATTCACAATGTTTTGTATGTTCTACTTTAATTGCTTTCACATGAAGTTTCATATTTCAAGGTGCTGTGGCATTATCAACGTAAAGAACACATTTGCAGTTGTTGTAGGCATGTGATGCCAGATCCAGAAAAGTATTTTTTCCGGTGTCATCTTTGGTCACATGTCACGGGAATATTCACATGTCACAATGCAAGTCCTCATACTCCCGACTGGGAGATAAACCCGACTCTCCAGCTCCAGAGAGGATGAACACAAAGAGTTCTCTTTGTGTTTTGATACAAGGCCAAATCTTGAAACTGTTGATGATCCATATCGAAGATAAAATAGCCATGCAAGAAGTTAATGATTCGAATGAGTCTAATTAGTAGTAGTGGTAATAGAATTTAGTTTGTTGCACGGGCACACTGACTATTGCTTTGTACAGTTCCAAATAAAAATAAAGTGTGTGTGTGTCTATGTGTGTGTTTTGTGTGTGGGGGTGCGTGCACAGCGGAGTGTGGTGGCAATTTCAAGGGGAAATCTTCAGGGCGCATCCTTTCACCTGGTTACCCGTTTCCTTATGACAACAACCTGAGGTGCACATGGACCATTGAGGTCAACTCTGGAAATATTGTCAGGTAACTCCAGTTGTTAATGCAGTAAACGAAAAAATACACATACATATTTTTTTCCCTCATATTTCAATCGTATTTCAGTGGAAATGTCAGAATATCAAAATGTGATGACACAAATCAAGCAAAAATAATACAATTGAGAAAGCCATACATATTTGAGACTAGGAAAATACATTGCTTTGTACAAGGTTATGTGTAAATTGCACATGATGGATGGACTGAATGATCTGAAAGGCTTTGACAGACAACTTAATTTAGTCGAGGTCTGGGCAGGGGAAACATAATTTGATCCAGTCAGTCATACTGTATGTTGTTTTAAAAAATAGATTTTTCTTCTTGATATCTGTCAATGAGCCTGCTGATGCAAATCCTCTGTTGTTATAGCAGATATTGCCCCGATTGCACCAAAACCTCAACAAAAAATGCCCAAAAGTGAAAGAATACTCTCTAAATGTATTTGTCATTTTACCTTGCCAAGTTCAACTGAAGCTCAGCTTCCCTTCTCGGAAATATTTGTGCAAGATGTTTGTAGGAAGCAATGTTTTTTTTGCTTGATGAAATAATCCCACAAATGATAATTCTGATAATCATTTTCAATTATAACTGATATCCATCCGTTTTCAGGTAGTAGGTGTAGGTTCAATGTAAGGTGAAAACTAACGATCGTTTTAAACATCGATTGACCAGTCATTTTTTATTTCAATGAATTGACTCATTTTTATTAATCAATTCCTTTATTAAAAAACAGGACATCAATTCAAATTGGCAATGCAAATGCAGAACTTGCTGCATGTACAATGTAATCAATGTTTACGTACAAAGTAATAATCATAAAATTATATTGAAAGCGCTTTTCATTGTACTCAAAGACACTTTACAAGAGTTTAAAACACGGGATAAAATGTACACTTCAAAGCCAAGCATACACGGTTTAAAAGAAACACACGTAGAAGAAGAAAAACAAAGCAGAAATGGGTAAAATGGATTAAAAGGTGTTAAAAGCATTGCAGAACAGGTGAGTTTTAAGAAATGATTTGAAGGACTGCAGGTCAGTACAGTTGCAGATGTGTGGTGGTAGAGTGTTCCAGAGGGTGGGGGCAATGACTGAGAAGGCTTGTTCCCCCCAGGTTCTGAGCCTGGTCAAGATGAATAATTGAAAAACATGTCAAATAGCTTGACAATATAAGATAAGATAAGTAAACCTTTATTAGTCTCGCAATGGAGAAATTCCCAATTCACAGCAGCAAAGTTATGAAAGGAAGAAGTAGAACAACAAAATATAGGAGCTGCTGGAAAGGCAGCCACCCACGAGGCGACATTTCAAAGTCAAAATAACAAAAATAACACAACACAACACATAGGACACAGACAGTCGTGCAATCTTCAATATGCCATGAACCAAAACATAAACATACAAATGCACAGTGTTCAATATCTTCACTTATTTTGTATTGATTAAAAGAGCCCCGAGATGTTTGAACAAATGGCAAAAAGTAAAGAAAATGAAGAGCTGTTGAGCATATACAGGATACTCCAAAAGCATACGACTAGCCTCCAGCTGCAGCTGTAACAAAGCGCTTTCCAGAACATTTAGAAGAGTACGTCCAAGAAATCAGAAAATTGATGCATATATATATATAAGGTGCGTCAGATTATCAGGCGTACTGTTAGCTTTTTAGAAAATCGACTGCTTTTAGGTGCACCTTATATTGTGAAAACTGCGGTAATTGTCTTGAGCAACCTGCTTAATAAAAGTCCTGACATCCCTCTTACGTTGTTGCACGTACATCAGTTAGCAATTTCCAAACACTAATCATTTTCTTTTATTTATTTATTTTTTTATGTGATCAATCATACAAGTGCACGGGTTTGAGCGTAAGATCCTTTTGTGTTTCTATATTTAGGTGTCGTAGATAATGTGACACATGTTGTTGTGGGCAGGTTAAACGAGTCCCTTCCAAAATATTGTAGTCACCCACCACGTCATCCATTATTGTTGTGATGTACATTAGTTCTGTGGTAAAGAGCAATACATGCAAATATCCAATTGTTTCCTGTCTCTTTATTGTCAATTATTCCAGAAGATAAGTGTACGACACTTGGGCCATTTAGTTTTTGTGAAGGTTTATAATAATCGTGACACTGGTGCAAATTTTTGTCAGCATGTCTATCTATGCCTCTTTTTTACATTACAGTACATTAGCATTCAATTAGTGGAAGTTTGTTTTTATTATTTGTGTCTCTGTTTTACAATAAACTAAAACTAGGAGTGACAAATAACAAGAAAAAAAATCATTTTGCGCCTTGTTCGGAGAAATTATTGTTATCAAATTACAGTCAATCCATGCATCTCCGTGGTTAAGGAGCTGCGTATTTGCCTATCCCAAGATGTATTTATTTCGTTATTTATTTATTTTTAACATTTAGTTTGTTTTGTTTTTTTTATGTTTATCAATGTTTTTGGAAGCTTTTTTATCCAAGTTTAATGATTTATTTTTTTGTTTTCCCAATGCATGTCAATGGCCATTTCAAATATACACAGATTTTCTCGATTTGCTGGTCCCTATCGTCCTTGAATCGCTGTGGTCGACTGTACACACATCCACTCTGTAGGGACTCACCCTGCGGAGCTCGCTTATTCCTCATCAGTGACTCCAACTAATCTTTATTGAACCTTTATTCATCCAGGTAAGGCAATTGAGAATGCATTCTCATTTGCAGTACCTGGCAGCAGGCAGCATAGTAAAACAAAAACAGGCTTTCACTTCACATGCTGTCATGGTTGTGATGCTGCCTGCCCTGCACTGCAAAGCGTGCAGGTGACACGTTGTTGAGCATTTGTCGAGCGTTGAGTAGAGTGAAATGCTCCAACACTTTGGACTTCACACTCAAATACTTTAAGTGAAATGCTCAAATGCTCTTTTAAGCATCATGCATCAGGTGATTGATGATAAAATAGTTTTTTTGGTTTTTTTACAATATTCTATTGAAATTGATAACGATATTCCTTGCCAACATTTTGAATGGCAGATTTTTTTTGTCGATTTTATTGATTCATTCTTGCAGCCATAGTCCAAAGCGGAGGGAAAGAACTGAAGCCATAATAACTGCTATCCTGCATCTTACAGCCTCCAGTTTCTTGCTTTTGACACCGAGGCATCCCATGATATTCTGAAGGTGTGGGATGGGCCTCCGGAAAATGAAATGTCTCTGAAGGAGCTTAGCGGCTCACTGCTGCCTGAGGGAATTCACTCAACTCTCAATGTGGTCACCATTCAGTTTGAAACTGACTTTTACATCACCAAGTCTGGGTTTGCCATTGACTTCTCCAGTGAGTATTTTCTTCTTACTACAAGACAATGCACTAATGTTAATGAGGTTGTGAGTATGCTTAAAACTTGGTATGATGATGGTGTCTGTAAGGACTAGTTATCTGAAAGGCAGACTGTACTTTTTTTAATGGTGTTTTTTTTTTTTAAGTTAAATAAAAAAAAGTTAATAGTTTTGTATTCCATCCATCCATTTTCCGAACCGCTTGATCCTCACTAGGTTCGCGGGGGGTGCTGGAGCCTATCCCAGCCGTCTTCGGGCAGTAGGCGGGGGACACCCTGAATCAGTTGCCTGCCAATCGCAGGGCACACAGAGACGAACAACCATCCACGCCCACACTCACACCTAGGGACAATTTAGAGCGTCCAATCAGCCTGCCATGCATGTTTTTTTGGAATGTGG
The DNA here is from genome assembly GCF_054856545.1 of Hippocampus guttulatus. Lineage (NCBI taxonomy): Eukaryota > Metazoa > Chordata > Actinopteri > Syngnathiformes > Syngnathidae > Hippocampus > Hippocampus guttulatus. The sequence goes on from NC_141266.1 coordinate 3,593,069, forward strand.
GAGGAAACCGGAGTACCCGGAGAAAACCCACGCAGGCTCGGGGAGAACATGCAAACTCCACACAGGGAGGCCGGAGCTGGAATCGAACCCGGTACCTCTGCACTGTGAAGCCGACGTGCTAACCACTGTACTACCGGCCACCCTTAGTTTTGTATTAATTAATTTAAAAAATGGTCAATGTACTGAGCGCCGCCGCATTTATGAAACACGTGACTGGATAACCCAGGTAGACACCAAAAGCACAATTATAGATAATGCCAATGCAAATGTCTCTAGCATCGATCCTGAACAGATTTTAAAAAATAAAAGCCGGCGGAGAATCATCCTCCTTCGGATTTGTTTTCATGTACCAAATAAGACCGCGGTCAGGCCAGCCATCACAACGATCATCCTTTGCATTGCGGTACCATGCACTGCAATGAACAACTTCGAAATAAAAGCCCAAGGAAATTACATGGACTTCAATGCTCTGTTGGGCTTTTGTTTGACTTTTATTTTTAAGTTGGGTCCTTGCAGCATGTTGGCGGCATTTTACTGTAAGGCAATCACAGCAGCTGGCTTGACTTGTCTTTTTGACTGGAATTGGCAAGTTAAAGAGATAAGTAAACGGGCCCAATGTTACCTCCTGAATGTCATCTTCCCGTGCCTTCCCTCATTTTCATGTTGATCACTCATCATATGGAACACATTCACCATTGTAAATGAGGTTGTGTAATATGACTACATAATATTGCATCGTTGTCATACGCACAGAGAATGAGAGGAGCCGTTTGATTGCTTGTGATTTTAGTGGGTTGTGTTCACATCCCCAGCGGCACAGACCTCCCTCTTTCAGATCCGCCTACTTGCCCTCCTCAGCAAAATTTCCAAAACCCGGTTCAGTCGACCTCTGTGCATATTCATGCTTCTCACGAAATAGAGCCCAGTGTGCATGTTCTCTCTTGGTTACTGATTTATTGCAAATGACATGAAGAGCTGTCACAACTGACTATTTTTAGAAACAATATTTTATCATTTATTATTCCATTGATTCATTGGATAAACTTACTTTTTCATTGAAGTTCATTGCAATCTTTTTTGGACATTTCTGTTTATTAATGGATTATTGTGGTTTATTATGTCTTGCTTAGTGTTGAAATAAAAACAAATAAATAGCAGGTAAGCAATAATACATGAGAGGGAGTGATGTACTCCTTTGTAGCCTTTGAAGCTGAACGCTACTTAGTGGGTCTTGATAAATGTGAAGGGCGACTAGTTTGGTATTCACTTTGAGGTTCATTTTACTGTGGCTGCAAATAATGAAGAAACTATTATATTGTCCATAAAATAATTATGATTGAGTGAGCTTTGGTCCGTAATTTTGTTGATGATTGTTTTCCAAACTAAAAGCAGTTGCTTGCAGATATCTCATTTCTGATTTGACACAAAGATAATCATTCTGCTTTGCCTAAAGTCCTGCGGTCATCAGTGAGTATTTACTATGGAGAGGCTAAAATGGGAGGATTTTGACTGTTTGAAGTGAAACAATGGTTCTAAACGATTAAATAGTTGTCACTTCATTTGATGAGCCATTAAGTCCAGTTCACACAGCAGGATTGTTAGTGCAATTTTAAATCCCCCCTTCCAACAACCGTAAGGATGCTCCGATTACTGTAATGGCTCAAAAAGTAATCTTGCCAGATAATCCTGCCATGGTGTGCTGTGTTCAGACTGATCTGGACCGCTTGGAAGGACGTTGGGGCCATGTTTTGGCCTGACTTTTCACCGTGTGTGCTTTCTTATGCTGCACCCTTTCTTATGCTGTCTCTTTTTTACTACTCAAAACAAACCACCAAATATCGCCACTGACTCCTCTTCATCAGCCACGTTTATTTACTCTCAAATCACGTTTAACTCGGAAGATTTTGCCAGATTTCCCGTCTGACGTCAAAATATTCATGAATGAAATTGGTTCATGTATGATTTTGCCGTGTGGCTTCCCACCACACGCACTTTATACTCAGAACTGTTACACCTTTGAGTTTTTCTCATCAGTCGCGTGGTCCCTCAGAGTTTGGAAGGCTGCTGACAATTGAAAAATCTTGACGAGTAACTCAGGTTTAAGCAATAATAATAATAATAATCCACTGTGCTTGCATGTGACATGTATCTTCATCCGTGTGTGTTTCTCCCTTAGGTTCTCTTGCCACTGCCTGCAGAGATCCAGGTATTCCAATGAATGGTAGTCGCAACGGGGAAGGGCGGGAGCCCGGTGACTCTGTGACCTTCTCTTGTGATCCGGGATATGAATTGCAGGGGGAGAGCAGAATCACCTGCATCCAAGTGGAAAATAGATACTACTGGCAACCCAGCCCCCCAAGCTGCATTGGTGAGTTTAGGGGGCGAGAGCTGCTATCGCGTGAGTCAGACAGGAGACAGATGAGTAAAAGTCAGAGGGAGCGATATGTGGTATAAGAGAGAGAGAGGGGGTGGACAAAAGTGCAGGGGATCAAAGGGAAAGCTAGAGTGTAGAGATTTTCCCTTGAATAGATTATGGCAGTGTCTATTTTTTGTTGAAATGCGTGACAAACTAAAGTATTTTTGAATGTTTGAGCCACTGAGGTGGACAGGTCTGCTCTATACCACCCTACATGTTACCAGTTAATTACACTACAATGCAATTAGAAATAATTCAGGTCAACGGGTCGAAAGAAATAGATGTTCTTGGATCACTGCACTTCCTCTTGCAGTTCCAAGCTCATATCGAGTGACTCATGTAGCTTTACTTAAACTAAAGTGCATTTTATGCTAATGTTGTTACTCAGGGTGGAATACTTCCGAATTTTAAATCCAGTTTGACAATGTCAGCAGGAGCTCCTTCTGCAGTCACCATGATAGACATATATTGATGGCAAAATGCAGGACGTTTGCAATGTCTTATTTCTACTCTTTATTTATGTCAAGCTCCATGCGGGGGGAATGTGACTGGATCTTCAGGATTCATCCTGTCACCCAACTACCCACACCCCTACCCACACAGTAAAGACTGTGATTGGCTTATTGCTGTCCACTCCGACTATGTCATCTCCTTGGCTTTTATCAGGTATGTCTATCTGCGACGCTGTCTGCTTATTCGCCGAGGATAACAAGGTTCCCAAATGACAACAGGGAATGTAAACCAGCGTACACCGTTGGCCTGCTTATTGAAGTTTAGGATTGAATTGGACAACATGTTCGCTTTCTTCCTTCGTACCTAGGATAAAGAAGGAAAGGAGGAGTTTTTTTTTTAAACGGTAGCTGGTTCAGTAGATCACACAAGCGAGGTTTCTCGAAACATGTTGTGTGTTTTCTAACGTGAAACTGAAACTGCTGTAGTTGTCAGTGAATGCACCACAGCACAGGCTGCACCTCGGAATGGCTTGTTCTCTGTGACGGAACCAGTTGTAACACCACTGAGCTAAGTTGGCCGTGTCTGTGCAGTGATGCACTTGGGTTGGAGTCCAGGCATATTGGTATATCGCAGAAAAGCAGAATTTTTGCTTCAGAAGCAGATATTATTGCCACTTTGCTGAAATGCTGTAAAATAGCATTTTCAGATTAATAATGTATATTACAGGAAGAGGTGTGATAGGATTGCAAGTAATTTACGATGCTGCATGATACTCAGAGGCTTTCCTTTATTAATGACAATTGAGGCATTAATTGCAAGTCTGGCAGGGTAAGATGAGCCTGAGGGCAGCCCGAACACTTCACTGTTGAGTATTTTTTTTTTCATGCAGGTCTCAAGCATTGGTACTGAGGTGTAGTGTTTCGTTTCGATTTTTGTCTTTCAAAATAAATATCAAAAATATCATGTTGCTGTTTGGTGACCTTGGATTGCCATCAAAAGGATGGGGGCGTCATTTTGAATTGGAGTTGCCTCCATTCAACTCAAACGCAATTATCTCGGAGCCATTTGCATTTTTGTCATACTTTATGCTCATTATTTTGAAAAGAGAGAAGCTCTGCTCTCTTTCTCACTTGTCTGCCCTCATTCTCACTTGTGGCAAGTCATTCGTTTTACAAAGCAACAATATGAAATGATTTTCAAACTGCCACCTGGGAAGATTTTGTGCCACGTTGTCCCAGCAATTTAATCGCTCCCCACCTCCTCGAGGAGTTATCCGTTTTTTATTTGATTTATTTTTTCATCTTTTTGTCTGATGACAAACTAATTGCATGACTCACTCCTCACATTATAGCACACCATCTACGTTTTGAAACCAGGAGCAGGTTTCGACTCTCATATACACCACAGTGTGTTGAATTGGAGATTAGGCTTTGAAAAATAACAATTGTATCTAATTGTTTCTAATTCCCTTGCAGCTTCAGTATTGAGCCCAACTATGATTTCTTGTACATCTACGATGGACCAGACAGCAGCACGTATCTGATTGGCAGTTTCCAGGATAGCAAACTACCTGAGAAGATTGAGAGCTCCTCCAACTTCATGTACTTGGCATTTCGTAGTGACGGTTCTGTGAGCTACACTGGCTTTCATTTAGAGTACAAAGGTACTGTGGAGCTGTGGATTTCTATGCACATGTTGTATTGCATTGTATTTAAGTCTCATGCATCTTTATGCATGAGATTCAATGCATCTTTGAGGTTGACTACGTTGCAAATACTGTTCACATTTTATTCCTGATTGCCGTTCTCTTTTATCATCCCTATTTACAAGTCTTCTTCAACAATGTAATGAAACAGTCCCTTGTGATGCATACCAATAATCTAGGCTGGAATATTCTGATGTTTATAATCTCTCTGCGGCATAACAGCCTTGTTCTAAATGTTGTCTTTTGATTGGCAGCCAAACTGCGGGAGGCCTGTTTTGATCCAGGTAATGTGATGAATGGCACCAAAATGGGCACTGACTACAAGCTGGGATCAATGGTTACATATAATTGCGAGGCCGGATACCTGCTGGAAGGCTACTCTACTCTGACATGTATGATGGGCAACAGCAAGAGACCAGAGTGGGATAGAAGCAAGCCAAGCTGTCAAGGTGAGAGGCAAAGCTGCCGGATCGATACGTGATGCTTTGTGATGTTCTGACTTCTGTGTGATGAACGACTATAAGTGCACACTCAACAGAAACCATTGACATCGCCGCGCAAGAATTGGCTACGATAGTGAAATAAAGCACATTCATATTTTGGTTGAGAAAAGTCATTAAAAATGTCTACAAATTTGCATCGACCGTACTTGGCTTTGTTTTAAGTTAATATACAGTATATATACAGTATATATATATTTTTTGTGACCCAGTCATCAAAGCAAACGAACAAATAAAAATGTACCATGCACGATACCCTACAGCCACACACAATACTATTATCATTTACATTTGGGTCTATCTGATTGCCATTTCACAGAGATTAACATCATCCCAGTGTCAAGAACAGATGTCTTGAAGTTCGGATAACTACCTGTACCTTTTTTCAATAACATTACACACAAGGTATAGTCATCACAAACAGGAAAACATGTTGCTTGCGACATGAAGATATGAAATACACCTACCCACCAATCACTGATGTTGAACGTTACTGAAGATTTTATGTTCTGCAACTAATAGTACATATTTTAAGAACAAATACACCTCAAAATGGTGTGTGTTTGCAGTGAATCTGATCAATGTCCCTTTATAACAGCGGTGTCAAACATACGGCCCGCAGGCCGGAACCGGCCCCCAAGGAGGTTCCATCAGGCCAGCGGGATAATTTAAAAGTGAAAAAATGCATAAAAGACACTGAATTAATATTTTAATAATGTGCAATCCATGGAGTATCTGCTAGGGGACACACTGTTTTGATCAGAGTAGAAGACAATGTTGTTATGATCAGAGAAGAAGACAATAGCCACCTCATCTGTCACTGAGACAGACCCAACACAGCAGAGGCTATCAAGGACATGTGAATACTTTATTCTTTACACATTTAACAACACTCTCCTTAGTTTGTAAGGTGTAGGCAGGGATTAAATACATTTTATATGCACATGTGTAAATTGTTGAAAAATTCCTTTCTTTATAAGTCTCGTTTAATCTCAAAGTGCATTACTATATTGGTCAACACCAATTACTTGTTAAAGTTGTGTGCCTTTGTACAATCAGTGGGATCAGTTGCAATGCATATATGTGAATGATAAAAGTAAATTGCACATTTGTATGAGGAAATCTAAGGTGCTTCATGAAATGATTTTTAAAACATATGTTCATTAAATTTCAACATGTTCCTATTGTTCTTGTGCTTCCTGAGACCAAAACAAAGGAAATACATATTATTTTGGTTAATTATAGCAGAGTATGGTATAATTTTAATGGTCCGGCCCACTTGACATCTACCGAGGCCGTATGTGGCCCACAAAATGAAATGAGTTTGACACCCATGATTTATATCTGAAATGAATGCAGCTGAATCCTATTTAAAACATTTTCTTTCCATCACCTTTTTGTCAATTTTGTATTGGGCCTAATTTTAATAATGATGGTTTTGTTTGACAATTATTTTCAAAGTCAGCTTCTCTTTACTTTAGCGTTGAACATTTTCATGCCAGAAATGTGTATTTTGCATTGCATCACCCACGATTTGCCAAATTTCAGTGACATCTCATGATCTGTCATCGATGGTGCTGTAAGGCTCTTGCATGTGTAGGACACTTGAGACTGCAAGTGCTTGAAAGGGACATGTCACGGTTAAGAAGGTCCTTGTCACAAACACTTGGTTCAATCACCATGTCCTGAAAAAACCTTTCATGTCAGCTTTGGAGAAGAGCGGACATTGAAAATGGTGGTTTGTTTTATCTATTTATTTATTTTTTTCTCCCAAACAGATGGTATCATTACTGATCTCAAGAAATTGATTTTAACCCTTTCAGGGACAGTGGTTACTACAGTGGACATCTTATTATGTTGTCAGGTTACATGGCGCATGAAATGGTTACAAAAATAGTTTTAGTTTGATTGGAATTAGTTTCCTAAAACAAAGGCTGTTTTCATAATTTACCATCTACGATTGAGTCGAATGTACAGGTATTTGCAGGCACAATTGCGCGTTTGTTGACGAGTGATGTTTTCATGTATTTCGAAGACCAAAGCACTTTTCCCGGCTTGTTTCGGTCACCGTTGGGTTTTACAAATGTAAACATTAATCAGAGCTCCTTGTTTGCCTATTTCAAGTTGCTGTTGAAAAAGTCCCAGATGTACCTCTCAAATGACAAATTAAGTTAGGAATCCTAGTGTTACGCGATCCACATCTGTCAGCAGGTACAAATCCAGCAGTGACTCCTCATCTCATTTTGCGACTGAAATGCTTACATGCGCGCTTGCTGATGGCGCAGTATTGCTTCATTTTCCCCACATTTCTTAACTGTATTTTTCGTTATACTTTTTCCTGTCACCACAGCTCCCTGCGGTGGTCACTTCACTGGTTCAGAGGGCACCGTGTTGTCTCCAAACTATCCACATAATTACACCAGAGGACAGAGCTGTGTGTATGATATCTTTGTCCCGGGGGACTTTGGTAAGCCTTTTAAGCAATATTTCCCATGAGTTGAGTTGGAAAAGTACTCACTTACTCCCTACAGCCCATTTGTAGGGTGGATGTATTTCACTTTCCTAATGTGGAATACAGCACAAGGGCTGAGTGAATATATGGTTTGTGCGGATGGACAGTTAATGATGAGGTACTGTGTATGAACAGTGTGAAAACAAATGAGGCTCCCTCTCAAAGATGGTCACTCTTGCAATTTATTTCCTTGTAGTACATTTATTTTATGGCAAGGCGAGTTTATTTATATAGCCCAGTTCATCCACAAAGGCAATTTACGGTGTTGTATGTAAAGGATAAACATCCCAAACTAAATAAAAAAAGTCAGCCTGTATCAGATTGGAAACACAGAATACAATGAAAGTACCAATCATCAAACGCAGTAACATGAACATTAGAAATGGCAAAACCAATATTCAGCGCATTTTCACTTCTGCAAAAAAATAGAGGTGAGAGGTTTTTATATTCAGTCACTCTATTGGAAAAAAAAAAGTTTATTTTGAGTTATACAACATTGTTGACACGAAATGTGGTGATGGAGGACCCCAAAAAGCAGGCAGGAGGAAGGAGCAGGGTTTACTTGACAAATTGTATTGATAAAAACACAGAAAACTAAATCCAAAACAAAGTCCTAAGACCAAAAAGAATCCAAAGTATCAAACAAAAACCATGGCTGAAGCTAAAAAACTAACAGTCACCGAAATATGACTGAAACATGACAAACAATGAGCCGACACCGAGTGATCGTGCCGGGAGTCCTTTTAAAACAGACAACTAATGACACAATCACCAACAGGTGTGCAGCTGCAGGCGGAGCCCTACAGTGCCACCTGTTGGCCACAAACAGAACCATGACAATTGTGTTTGTTGCAGTTTGCCGAATAGCAGCTAAATTCTGCTTCTCTTTTGTTTGTGCATTTGAATGAGGGCACGGGTCATCAAACTTTCCATGCAATGTTTCGCCCCCAAAAACACTGACCTGTCCAAGTACCACCAACATGGCCAACATAGAATATAAATGTGCAGTTGGCTTAAATGTTCATACAAAAATTTGAGGCAGATATTACTGTAAGGAATAAAAGACAGTGTGTTATGCAGTTTGAACAGTACCATTACACTCAGTGGTTCTCAAACACGTTCTTTGAACATAAAATAGCTGTTTTCCATTAATGATTCAAGTGAACTGTATTGCACACAAAAGTCAAAAATAAATATCGGGATATAAATAAATAAAAAAAAAATCAAAAATTGTGTGTACGCAGCGGCAAGTAAAAATTCTCACTGTTTCACCGCATTTGAGGAATTAATGAGATTATTTTCCAAATGTGTGTGTTCTCCAATTGAGTGGGGCGTACCGGCTCCAGTGATGAAAAATATGCCACAGTAATGTCTTTTACTTTTACTGTACTTGTTCCAGAACAACACTCAAGGGTTAACTTCTTCTTTATTTCGTCATCACACAAGAGAAATTCATGCCAGTTTGTCCTTATGTGCTGTGTGTTTTATTACAAAATGCCATTTGAGAGAAAATTTTTTGAACACGTCCTCAAGTGTTGCACTGCGGACTGGACTCTTCCTCTCCTGCTCCACATAAATCCACATTTGAATTTGTGTAATTATCCTGTGTTTTCTGGAAAGATTGCTTGCTATTCGCCGCTGCTAGAAAGGGCTTTATGGCTAACAGTACCACTTTTAGCATTTGCTCTCGGCTCCAGAACTGTCCTCTTCCCTTCTTGTGCTTAAATCACCATCCTGATCCACACTGGACTTTGCAGATTGAAGCCTTGGTAATAGTTTGCTTAATCTCTTCATTGTTTAACGATTAAACCTCTTGTCCGCACAGAAATGTTATGCGTGGCCAAGGACGTGAATGGGAAAACAATCCATCCCAGGAATAGTCGTCGACAGGGGATGGGGAGGGTCAGGGGATGGGGTTTGTTGTGTGTGACTGTCATGGATTGAAAATTTGTCGTTGATGGGCCCTCATGCACCGAAATGGGGTGCGGCAGTCACGTGCTAAAAAAATGATTGTGGACGTGATGCCCAGCACCGGCCGTTTGAGAAAATTAACATATATTCCTGAAATTCCCACTGACCACCCCACCCCTCTGCATGGTGACCCAGAACCACTTCCAAACTTTTAAAAAACTCTATTTCAGTTGTAATTTAATGTTCTTCCGTCCATTAAGACATCCAAAGAAATTGAAACACCTTAAAAACAAACAAAAAGAATGTCCTCAGCTGAATCAATTTTCTGCACTCTTCCAACTATTTCTAAGGTTTTGTTCACGCAGCACCACGCTGACATGCCAGGGCACTCTAAGTGACAGCAGAAGTCACAATCCTGCAACGTCGACAGATAAAAAAGACATTGTGTGAAAAAGAATATGTACCTTCTGATCATTAATGTGTTTTTTCAAGTGCATTCCTCATTCTGATTGTGTAGATCAATTTATTACTTTTAAATTTTAGTTTTATTTTGCACTGTACATTTTCCCAATTTTACTCATTTGATTTTCTGTTTGTTAAGCTTGCTTTTCCTTACCCCTGACATTTTATTGATTGAGTGCACTTGTGACAACTTGCATTGAGCAGTGACGTTGCAAAGTCATCGTCCCATCCCTCTCCAGTCTGCAGGCATAACCACTCAAAGCAAGAATGACCAAACATGTCCGTTAGTATAATGGTTGCATTGAGTTTAAATTGATTCGTCATGCCTTCAAAACTTAAATCAATCTAAAATTACTTTAATTTGTCAGAGACCAGAACTCTTAAGGGTGCAACTTAACGATAATGCGGTGTTAATTTTGACAAGAAATTTTCATTTTCATCCATCCATCCATCTTCTACCGCTTATCCGGGGCCGGGTCGCGGGGGCAACAGCTTTAGCAGGGAAGCCCAGACTTCCCTCTCCCTAGCTACTTCTTCCAGCTCTCCCCGGGGGATCCCGAGGCGTTCCCAGGCCAGCTGGGTGACATAGTCTCTCCAGCGTGTCCTGGGTCTTCCTCGGGGTCTCCTCCCGGTGGGACATGCCCAGAACACCTCACCAGGGAGGCGCTCAGGAGGCATCCGAATCAGATGCCTAAGCCACCTCATCTGGCTCCTCTCGATGTGGAGGAGAAGCGGCTCGACTCTGAGCCCCTCCCGGATGACCGAGCTTCTCATCGTATCTCTAAGGGAGAGCCCGGACACCCTGCGGAGAAAACTCATTTCGGCCGCTTGTATCCGGGATCTCGTTCTTTCGGTCACGACCCATAGCTCGTGACCATAGATGAGGGTTGGAACGTAGATCGACCGGTAAATTGAGAGCTTCGCCCTTTGGCTCAGCTCCTTCTTCACCACGACAGACCAATACAACGTCCGCATCACAGCAGACGCTGCACCGATCCGCCTGTCGATCTCCCGCTCCCTCTTGCCCCCACTCGTGAACAAGACCCCAAGATACTTAAACTCCTCCACTTGGGGCAAGATCTCCTCCCCGACCCGGAGGGGGCACTCCACCCTTTTCCGACAGAGGACCATGGTTTCAGATTTGGAGGTGCTGATTTTCATCCCAACCGCTTCACACTCGGCTGCGAAGCGCTCCAGTGAGAGTTGGAGAGCCCTGCTTGAAGGAGCCAACAGTACCACATCATCTGCAAAAAGCAGAGATGCAATACTGAGGCCACCAAAACGGACCCCCTCAACGCTTCGGCTGCGCCTAGAAATTCTGTCCATAAAAGTTATGAACAAAACCGGCGACAAAGGGCAGCCTTGGCGGAGTCCTACCCCCACTGGAAACGATTCCGACTTACTGACATCGGTGGTATAGTGACCGAACAGCCCGTATCAGGGGGTTTGGTACCCCATACCCACAAAGCACCACCCACAGAACTCCCCGAGGGACACGGTCAAACGCCTTCTCCAAGTCCACAAAACACATGTAGACTGGTTGGGCGAATTCCCACATACCCTCGAGGACCCTGCTAAGGGTGTAGAGCTGGTCCGCTGGTCCACTGTTCCACGACCGGGACGAAAACCACACTGCTCCTCCTCAATCTAAGGCTCGGCTTCCTGACGGACCCTCCTCTCCAGCACCCCTGAATAGACCTTACCAGGGAGGCTGAGGAGTGTGATCCCTCTGTAGTGGGAACACACCCTCCGGTCCCCCTTTTTAAAGAGAGGGACTACCACCCTGGTCTGCCAATCCAGAGGCACTCTCCCCATTGACCACGCGATGTTGCAGAGGCGTGTCAACCAGGACAGCCCCACAACACAGGAACACCGGGCGGATCTCATCCACCCCTAGGGCCTTGCCACCGAGGAGCTTTTTAACCACATCGGTGACTTCAACCAGAGAGATAGTAGAGCCCACCTCAGAGTCC